>NC_137775.1:53804424-55004424 GCF_963455305.1 Plecotus auritus
CAACTGAGATGCCAGGGGATGCAAAATAAAAGGATTTCAGTCTCCTTTTCTTAAAAAGAGAAAGCTAGAGCAATCCATTCAGGAAATTAATCCTTCCTAAACTGCTTTTCCCCCTCAGAAGTGTAGAAATGATGATCGCAATAATAATTAAAATCATTACTTATAAAAGACCTAGCATGTGCCACATAAAATAAATTATTTATATATGTTAATTTTATTTCTTACCTCAACTCTGAATGTCAGGTAGAATTAAATAAGAAGAGTATTTTGGGTAGACAGGGTCTTCACCTCCTCCAAATGGCATCCTACTTTTAACAAATTAGAATTTTAGTATAACTGGTCATTAATCTTAGCCTGATAAGATCTGCCAGCTATATTTTAAATTTTGTGTATGAGTTTTAGAGCTACAGTCTACTTATGCTCAATTGCTTTGAATGAATTGAATGTAAAAATCTTGATATAACATCGCAACATTTTGATTTATATGATTAGATAATCCATTGGAGGAAAATTGTTGGGAGATATCTATTTACATCATCTAAATAGAATACTAACCAATAAAATAACTGTTTCATTTCTTTTTTAAAAAAATCCACTTTACTTGACTTTTAATAGTGAAGAATAATGTGATGGCTCAGCCTAAGAATTTTACTTGCAAATATTTTCTTTTGAAAATTAAAGTTTCCTTTAGTATGATATTTAAAGTGCTTTTATTCTATGCTTTTTAAATATATTTTATCCATTTGAAATTGTAATGATAATAAATATAAAAATGCAGCTTATATTACAAAAAAATTTTGAAACTGAAATCATGGGTATAAAATCAATGAACATAGAAACCATAATAAGGGAATTAAAACTATAATGAGAGCTGAATTAAAAATGTTTTTTCTAGTCTCATTTATCATTCAAATATTTGATTTTAAGGTATTTTATAATTTTGATGTGTCATATCTATTAGAGTTGTCATTTAAGCTTTCTGTAGCTGATATGTGTGAACCATGAATTCTTTCTCTTACTAAAAAGTTTTGTAAACTTTAAGCTAAGTCTAAAAGCATTGCAGAAATGATACTTCTTTAGATTGCATTTTCCAGAGTTCAAAGTAGGGAAGGTTTTTGCCTTTAGAAGCATTTCCCAGGTAATTATGGTAGAGGGCTTTTGCCTACCAGTTCTGCCCTAGTTCATATAGACACAGATGGAGGGACTGGGAATAAAAAATCTCCCGTTAAAGTTTCCATCTCAGTGCTATCATTTGTTATAGTAATTTCTGAAATTTATTAGTGCCTAAGTAAGTGATTATATGGACACGGTCTTCAATGCTGAAAAAATGTATTACTAATTTGAAATTAGTTTGTCTTATCCTGGAAACTTTAAGAGCCAGAGACTTAGAAGTCTTATGTGCAAGTAGCTTCATGATATGATACCAGGCAGCAGGACAGGGGGAATGGAGAGGAAGCAAAACATAGGAAGGAAAAGCCAGTCAGGAACTCATATCACATTGACCACTGCTACAGGTCACTCATGCATACCCTCATCTGGACCTTCTGGAGAGCCTTAAGAAATGCATTTCTAAAGTATAGACACAGGAGACAAAAAAGGAAACATTATTAGGGGCTTTTGTCCCCATTGGTCAAGATGCCCTCATGGACATCAGCACCCTCATACTTCCCAGTTGTTTATGTGTAAACAAAAATTTTTTTTGCTTGTTTTGTTTTTTTTATCAGGCCCTAGGGCAGCATCAGAGCTTCTAGGACAGGAAGAAAGATGTCTGGACCACACAAGCCTACAGCAATACACTCTCAGATTGCACCTATAAGAGCCTGGTTGGACCCTGTACATAACTAATCTCCACTGCAATAGTTGAAGTTGGAGCTAAAAGGATTTGAAGTGATGCATAAGAAGAGTCCAAAACTGTTTTTAAATGACTCCATTTATTTCTTACCTTTAACCAGGAGCCTACTTAAATCAAAAAAATCAATTGCAAAAAAAAGATGACAATGTTCTAGCATTTGTGTCATAGTAATTGCATCATTAATGTATGAAGATGTGGCAAACAGTCAATCCCAATTTGGTCTAAAGGTAGATTATCAGTATCATATGGCTCATATAATAACACTAGAGGCCCGTTGCACGAAGATTCATGCAATAGGCCTTCCTTCCCCTGGCTGCTGACACTGGTTTTCCTCTGGCACCCGGGACCCAGGCCTTTGCTCTGGCGGTGGCCAGAGTCTTTGCTCCGGCTGGAGCCTTCAGTCTTCGCTCCGGCCTGAGCACCGCTCCTGTAGCTCCCTCCGCCCCCCACTTCCCCCTTAGAGCAGGTGTCCCACCCCGCCTGGCCTCTCCATGCCTGTGTATGCAAATTAACCTGTTATCTTTATTGGGTTAATTTGCATACTCACTCCAGATTAGCTGGTGGTGTTGCGGATGTATGGTCAATTTGCATATTTCTCTTTTATTACTGTAGCTAATTTTATATGATATAAAAGAGAAGCCTGTGCACTAAAGTATAATAGCTGAAACATAGCACAATGCCCTCAGAGTAATATCTCTTCTACACATTTCATACTTTACATACATTATTTAGCTTATATTTTGCTTAAAATAAAAAGTCAATTAAATCCATTTTTATTATTAAGTAACTTTTTTTCTCCACATTGTGAAGTTTGTTGTTGTTGCTGTTTTCAATTAAGTGAAAGAGCAAGAGAGGAAAAAGGAAAGTGTGCAGATGCAGGGGCAGAGAGAAAACTTTCAAGTTTTTGCTTCGTATTTCTGTTCTTGAAAAAAGTGTTAACTATGAAACAGCCCTATGAAACACTTTGCAGTCCATTCAGTTTCTTTTGGAAAATAGTAGTTGGATTGAAATGAACACTTTAGAAGATATTTCATTTCTTGGCATTTAAAATCAATATTTTTCTCACTGTCATGAATATTTTTTGGAGAAGCCTTGGCAGCTATTTTTGTTCATTATAATTGTGGCTCTACCATAGGAGAAGATGGAACACCTTTCTCTCATAATTAAGAGCTTAGTAGCCCTGAGCTAAAGGCTGTGATTCTTCATGTCACCACCGTGGTGGCAAATAAGAATTCTCATTTAGTTTCTAGTAACCTCATTTGTCAAGAAGACTGTATTTCAAGTTTATATAGATTTAAGGCAAACAAAAACTAGACAAACTGGACAGCTAAATGCCTCTTTGGTCATAAATTACATTCATCAATTAGAGAAAAGTTAAACTAATGGGATATTAATTTTGTAGACTGCCAGCCTATTTAAATTTTATTTTTAAAAGATGTGTAAAGTTCATTTAATTTTAAAATTGGTTCTCCATTAGCAATAGTTTCAATGTGCTGCTAATGTAAAAAAAAACAAAAAAACAAAACAAAACAAAAAAAAACTTAAATGAACCATATCCCAAGCTAGGAAGATGTTAAATTCCCCAAACTTTACCATGAGTGTGAAAGTAAAAATATGTTAGCAGAATGTTCTGCATGGCAGTTTAAAAAGGTGGTGTTTTGTTTTTTTTAAGTAAAATCTTTGAAATTATTCTCAAGTCTTTTTTATGCTTTAATGTTAGCCTGAGTTGATCAAGAATTATAAAAAAAAGTCGAGCTCTGAGAAACTTTGAAACTTTGATAGTTTCTCAAACTTTGAAACTTTGTCTCTATCTTGAAATGACAAGCCTTTCAAGCCAAATGACTAAAGGCCTCAGAGGAGCAGAAGTATGCACACTGGTCCCTCAGTGCCCCAAACGTAAGGCTTCTTACTAATGCAGCCATGTGCTACTGACTTGTGCATCTTCATAAACCCTTTCTGAGTTTAGGTCATTTTTAGTTATTTCCCATTATCTTGCCTACCACCTGAAAAATGCTGTTTTAGTTTCACATTTGATGTTTGATACAATTAAAAATTCAGCAAAAGCATGCAAGAACTGGTAATGATGCAGAAAAGCAAGTTAACATAGATTATCATGACAGCTCTTACTTCATGTCCTCCTTTCACTTCCATTCATTGAGGTAGTAGATGCTACTCTTTTGAAGATCATAAATATTCATAGACAAAGCATCATAAACAGGGTTATGTCATTTCAACATACAAAGGTTTCATATTTTCTCAAAACCTATCAGGTTTAGCGCACATTACCTTAACTTTCTATTTATATCCAATTGATTTTTCCAATTCCTGATCAATATTTTAAAATTATTTCATCAACCAGTTAATCTAAATTACTCTTCAAACCTGTGTATAACTGCATGAAAATATACAGTGAGAAACCAGCGGGGGGCGGGGGGGGAATCAAAATTTTATAACTTCTCTAGTTTATCTTTCACTATCTATCATAAACATCATGTTTTATTGATCACATATCTGATGAAATTTCCAATTTTTACTCTAATACCATTTTTGAATACATAAAAATCTCTACTACTAATAAAAGCTTATATTATTTTTCAACTATTATTATTACTTTTATATAAAGTAAAAAGTCTAGGACCAGGAAAACTAGAATTTATAGCTTAATATCTATTGTGATTTGCAAAACATATTTAAATCTAATTTTAAAATTAGATTTGTCCATTTTGCTGTCATGGAAAGAATTTCTCTGGTCCATTCTCAAACTTCAGTAGAAAAGCACCTGGACATTGCTTCTGGGTAAGGCCCAAGAACCACCATTATTAACCACCTGTAGATTTAAATAACATTTGAAAGAACTATTTTGATTATATTTACATTGCACTTATCTTCTTTGAATAATTTTTCTTTCATCCAGCTTTATTGAGGAATAATTGACAATTATTTATATTTAAATTGTAGAACATGATGATTTACTATACATACAGATTTTGAAATGATTACCAAGATCAAGTTAATTAACTCATCCATCACTTCACAAAGTTAACTCTTGTGTAGTAAGTATGCTTAAGATCTTCTCTCAGCCAATTTCAAGTATGCAGTACCATATAATTACAGTAACCATGTACAGCATGAACTTCCGTCATTCCAACAGGAAGCCTCAACTCCCAATTTTTCATTGCCACTGGTCCCTAATAACTACCATTCTGCTCTGTTTCTATAAGATAAGTTTTGTTGTTTTTTTTTTTACATTGTCTATGTATACCAAATTTTCTTCACTCATTCATTCCTCAATGGAAACTTAGGTTGTTTTCATATGTTAATTATTATAAATGATGTTGCAATAAACATGGAAGTGCAGCTATTTCTTTGAGATACTAATCCTAATATCCCTTTTATTAATCTATATAATAAAAGCCTAAGTGGCCATTATGGCAGAATGACTGAAACGACTGATCACTATGACACGTACTGACCACCAGAGGGTAGATGCTCAATGCAAGAGCTGTGCCCTGGTGGTCACTGTGCTCCCACAGGGGGAGCGGCCACTCAGCTAGAAGCAAAGCTCACAGCTGGCGTGCACAGTGGCAGTGGCGGGAGCCTCTCCCACCTCCACAGAAGCACTAAGGAGCAGTGAGCCAAGCGGTAAGGAGCAAGCAGATGGGCGATAAGGAGCGAAGGATCCCAGATTGTGAAAGGGATGTCTGACTGCCGGCTTAGGCCCAATCCCTGGGGATTAGGCCTAAGGGATTGGGCCTAAGCCAGCAGTTGGACATCCCCAGAGGGGTCCCGGACGGCGAGAGGGTGCAGGCCGGGCTGAGGGACTCTCCCCTCCAGTGCATGAATTTCATACACTGGGCCTCTAGTAAGTAATAAAAATGGACCACAGGAAAATATTCTAATTAGCTAGAATCTGGAATGATATGGTTCCATAAATTAGTATTGCCTATAATTTTAGCATTTTATCTTTAAACATCAATTATTATATTTTAAAATTTAAATCTACTGACAAATCTAATGTGAGTTTGGATTACATTGATAAAAGTACAGCATCCAGAATAGGAGAGATGATAATTTATTTCTTTCTGCAAATATTAGACTTTACCTAGTGTACAGCCTTTGTTTCTAGATACTGAGCGTCAAGAACAGTGAAAAGTCTACACACAATTAGAGGACAGCACTAGTGAGGTTGAAGGAACATCAGCAGAGGCATAAATAGTAATTTTGACCTTAATTGTGCCCTCCAAGTGACTTTGCCATTAATAATATGGTTCAGAGATAGATGTTATAGACAATCTATGCCTATAGGGGAGTTCAGTATTTCAACTAATTTTAACTATTCTTATCATGCACTTCTAAGATCCTACAGTTATTTTGAATTTGGTTCTCTAAATTTTAGTAATCTAGAGTAATATGTATTTACTTTTTTTAAATGAATGTTTGGGGGAATTTGGTCTTTCCTTTAATTTGAGGAGAATAAGGATTAATTTATTCAATATTGTATGTCAGAATTCGAGTTGCATACAGTGAAATCTTCACTGGCCAGCTTCAAAAGAGAAGAGTCTATAAAAAGATAGGAAACTCCCAGAATCTTACCAGAGCCAGAGAGCCAGGCTGGGTGTCACTCCTTGGCATGTTCTATCTGCACTGCTATTGGCAACAAAACCAATGTTCACTCCAACACAAAAGGCACTTGAAACTATATGCCCCAACTCATAGATGCTTCTTCAGTCTTACTCACTGCCTAACAGAAGTCTTACGTGGATACACCTGATTGGTCAAGTCTGTGCCCAGTGGCAGAGGAGCAGAGGAGGCTAAGGAAGATCTTAATGCAGTTATTTCCCTGATGTTAGAAGGAAGGTCTGAAGAGAGTGGTGAGGCTGAAAATATAAGGAATAATCACTATAAAATTATATTTATTGAATATTATGTGACATACTTTGTGCTTGGCTCTTGGGTATGAAGATACTTTTTATGTACAGTAGTTCTTAAAAACAATGCTAAAAGTTACAAGGAGCCAGGCTGGCTTGGCTCAGTGGTTGAGTGTCGACCTGTGAACCAAGAGGTCATGGTTCAATTCCTGGTCAGGGCACATGCACGGATTGTGGGCTCAATTCCCAGTAGGGAGTATGCAGGAGGCAGCTGATAGGTGATTCTGTCTCATCATTGATGTTCTATCTTTTTCTCTCCTTCTCTCTTCCTCTCTGAGATCAATAAATATATATATATATATATATATATATATATATATATATATATATACATATATATATATATATATTAAAATTACAAAGAAACAATTTCATCTCAATACCAGTAAATGAATTTCTAATATGTTATTTGTGTTAAAAGAAACTTCACATTATAAATATCCCATTAAAATTTGTTTAAATTGAGAAACAAAGCAGGATATGGACTAGAAAATTTTGGACTGAAACGTATTTTCTTTCAGAAATTTTAATAATCAAAACTTTGAGGCCTAATATATGGTGACAGAAGAAGACTTGACTTTGGGTAGTGGGCACACAGTGCCATATACAGATTTTGTATTATATAAATATACACCTGAAACCTATATGTTGCTATTGACTAATGTCACCCAATAAATTTAATTTTAATAATTAAAATATCTCTCTTCCTTCTGAAAAAAAGATGTTTAGCAATAAGTGTATTTTGTTATTATAATAATTAATCAAAATAGTTTTTTAAAAGGTCCTAATTATCGCTAAGTAAATACTGAACTATCCATAAAACTAAATCAATGAACTAAATCAATGAGAATCAATGAACTTCTGATTATCAAAATTAATTAGAGTACAGTTTATAAGCCTTTATCTTAAAAAAAGAAATGCAAGACTAGCAAAGCAGACTGCCACTCAGAAAAAGCAGATGTTGATTCCTATTCTATTCACACACTTTTTTGCCTATACACAAAAAACTTAAAACTTGCTTCCAATTGCAGTTACACACACACACACACACACACACACACACACACACAATAGTAAGTATGTTGCAAATCACAGTCCCTAACTAATTAAACAATAGAAGGAGTGAAGGAGTGACTGGACATCAAGGTTAAAATATAATAACTATTGGTTTTTCAGTACTTATTATATGATAGACTTAAAAAAAAACCCTCTGTAAGCTTATTATTCCAAATATATAAATGAGAAAACAATGACAGAGGAAGGGGAAATAATTGCCTAAGGTAAACAATTAAAGCTCATCTATAGTGACAAAGGTAAGAATAGGAGTTGCCTTTAGTGAGTCTATGTCTAGGAGTGTTGGGATGCTGATGCTATTCTTATCTTGATCTGGATAATGATTATCAAGGTGTGTTCACTTTGTAAAAATTCATCAAGCTGTAAATGAATGATTTTTGCATTTAACAATATATTTTAAATATAACTTTAAAAAATACTTAACCTACTCCCTCTTGCCTTCTACCCTTGGAGTTCATGCTAGTACTTCCCATTAACCGAACCCATTGAGAAGTCAGAGAAAAGGGAGGGGAACAATGCCGTTGGTAGAAGTCCAGCCTGCAGAGCCAGGATTACCTCTGAAGTGGCCAAAAGAGAATAAACAGCTCAGGGGTGGTTCTAATATGCACCCTTGAGCCTTGTTTATAACAATAAAAAGCTGAGGGAGTTGGGGGTGGGGAGGAACAGTGAAAAACTAAATATCCACAATGAAGCAAATCAATAAATTCCATCTGAAATAAGCATGCAATGGTATGTTATATACCATTGCAAATTAGAGCTGTATGAATCGGGAAAAACTCATAAACAAAATAATAAACACAGGATCTTCAGAGAGAAAATAAATTGTGAGTTCAATTTTAGTAAATTTTGAAATAATATGACTTGTTTATTATTTGGCAGTTCATTTATGCAGTAGCATAAAATTTTCAAATAGAGACTATGTATCTGGGGAAGTGTGGAGTGTGACTATAGAGGGCTTTAACTGTATTTGTAATGTATTATGCCTTAACCTACCTGAAAGGTACATAGATGTCCATTGAATCACTCCTTACAATTTTGTGAATATCTAAGATAGTTCATAATAAGAAACAGAATATATCACCATAAACACCAAAACCCTTGGAATAATTCTGGACTCATGGCATATCCATTCTCTATGGCATTACTCTAAGTGGGAACAAAACAGATTAACCATTCGCATCTACACTAATAAAAGAGAAACATGCAAATTAACCATCACTCCACTACACAAGCCAAGCCCACCAGCCAATCAGGATCGAGTATGCAAATTTACCCAAACAAGATGGCGGCCAGCCATGGAGCTGGAGAAAGCAGGAGGCTTGGGTTGCCCCGGCAATGGAGGAAGCCAAGCTTCCCGCCCTGACCAGCCCTGGCCTCCACTCAAGGCTACAAAGTTTCAATTATAGAAGATAAATAAATCCTAGATACTTGCTTCCAGCCAACCCTGGCCTCCGCTCAAGGAGGCACTGAAAAAAAAAAAAAGAAAAAGAAAAAAGGAGGGGCTGGGACCTTGGGTTGCAGGGGGGTGATCAGGCCAGGATGGGATGGCAGGGGCCATTGGGGATAAGCAGACCAGCAGGGGGGCCAGTTGGGGGTGAGCAGGCTGTCAGGCTGTCAGTGGGGGTCAGTTGGAGGTGATCAGGACCATGGGGGGGCAGTTTGGAGTGAGCAGGCCAGCAGGGGGGCAGTTGGGGGTGAGCAGGCTGGCACTGGGGGCATTTGGGGGTGATCTGGCTGGCAGGGGGCATTTGGGGGTGAGCACGCTGGCAGCTGGGGGCAGTTGGGGGCAAGCAGGCCAGCAGGCAGAGTGGTTAGGGACAATCAGGCAGGCAGGCAGGCAGGTGAGTGGCTGGAGCCAGCGGTCCCGGATTGTGTGAGGGATGTCCGACTGCCGGTTTAGGCCCGATCCCTGTAAACTGGCAGTAGGACATCCTTCGAGGGGTCCCAGATTGGAGAGGGTGCAGGCCAGGCTGAGGAACACCACCCGCCCCGTGCACGAATTTTGTGTACCAGGCCACTAGTATAAAAATAATTCTCCTGACCCTGTCAATCAAGGAACACTAAGCAGACCTCATTGATAAGGCACATCTTTTTTATTATTATTGATTTCAGAGAGGAAGGGAGAAAGAGTGAGAGACAGAAACATCAGTGATCAGAGAGAATCATTGATGGGCTGCCTCCTGCATGCCCCACACTGGGGATCCAGCCTGCAACCAGGGCATGTGCCCTGATCCCTGAACTGGAATCAAACCACGACTTCCTGGTTCAAAGGTCAATGCTCAACCACTGAGCCATGCCTGCCAGGCCATAAGACACATTTTTTAGCTGTTCCCAGTTTTAGATGCTTGTTTTGTGAGTAATTATACACAGCTATGGAAATTACTTGGGGATAGCATGCAGTGTGTGGCTTTAGCACAGAGCAGAGCTGACTGGCCCACACAGAGATTTAATCCTCAACTTTTACCTCATTAGCCTAATTCTCTCTTAAACTGAAACTGAACTCTCTTTAGTAAATGTGAATATCCTGCAAGACATTTTCTATTGTGTGACATTCATATTTATGTAGATATTAAAGATGTCTACCATCAAATGACTATTGTGATTTACTGACCTTGAAAATTATGTAACCTATCTACTTTCCTTTTGAAGAGAACGTTTAGGTCTGCTTGCTTTCTAATTATTTAGATTTTTTAAATCTACTTCCTTAGTTCAGATTCTTATCCTTGAAATAATACTTAATAGAGCTGCCCTTTACTTTGCAAGCATAACAAAGACTATGTGTTGTGTAGTCCCGGAGGCTTTCTGATGAGTGCTGCATAAGTTGAGGTCCATTTAACAAATATGATCTCATGCACTGTCAGCATATGTGTACTCACTATAATTAAAATGCAATAACAAGAATGCATGGCAAATGAGTTTTAAACCTCTACCGACATATGAAATAACTTCTCCCTTTCAGGGTCAATTGAACCACATTTCTCACTTATTTGCCCTTTGTCTCCACATAGATCTATATACTAAGGGGAAAAAATTCCCTATCTCAGTGGTCGGCAAACTCATTAGTCAACAGAGCCAAATATCAACAGTACAATGATTGAAATTTCTTTTGAGAGCCAAATTTTTTAAACTTACACTTCTTCTAATGCCACTTCTTCAAAATAGACTCACCCAGGCCATGGTATTTTGTGGAAGAGCCACACTCAAGGGGCCAAAGAGCCGCATGTGGCTCGCGAGCCGCAGTTTGCTGACCACTGCCCTATCTCATTACAGAGCAACACTATAATAATTTAATTTCATTGCTCAAGCTAAGTACTTTTAAATACTATTATTTCTATGGCAATCCCCCTTTCATTTATTATAAGGGAGAATATCTGCAGCCTTTTTATTCAAACTGCATCCATATTATCAAGTGCAAGCTAATTGTGGCTAAACCAGTCATAGCATGACAATTTTGAATTAACATTCTTAAATAATGAGAATTTCAAAAATGCTGCAATATTTTTTCTCAACATGGAAAGAATCAATTCAGTGTCTCATGATCAAAAAACCTAAAGAGAAAAATTAGAAGAATTCAGGATCTAGAAAAAAAGGAAGATTCAGGTTCAAAATATTTGGTCTCCAAATTTTAAAAATATAGCTGGATTTTTGATATTTTTCTTTGATTAAGGTTGGCATTTGTTCAGCTAAAGCATTTGGATATAAGCATATTTTCTTCCCTCCTATTGCTTTTTACATGGCATGTACAAATAGTTTCTCTTCCACAAACACCTACTGCAGCCAATCATTCTACTGAACATTGAATTTATTTAGATAACACTCTTCTTTTTAATAGTGGGAAGCATGTTGACTTACATACATATATTTTTCTATAATTTTTTACTCAAATATTTGCTGTAGATACAGCTTAGGTTTAAATGACAAAAAGAAATCATTTTCCTTTTGCTTCTTTGGGAATTAACAAAACAGTTAAAAATGTTGTTGTTATTAGACATTACATATTATTTAGTTACACATGGGACTTTTTTTAGAAAGAAAGAGAGGAAGGAAGGAAGGAAAGAAGGAAGGAAGGGAGGGAGGAAAGAAATTAATACATTCAACCTAATTGAGATCAACACATTAGATGTCATTAATAAATAGTTTTATAAGAATAGTTTTAAGAAAAAGGATAGAGAAATAGAGAAATTATATTTACTTATTCTTTTTCCATGTCAATTATTTATTCTACATCAGCTGTTACTATTTTTATATTAAGAATTTTAAAGAGTCTGGTATTTCTTTACACCTAGTAGGAATACAATAAGTGGTTGATGATAAATTAAAAGGTACTGAAGTTTTAAAAGTTTTTAAGTTTATTACAAAAGAAATGATTAGGAATAGGAAACAGCTTCACCAACTTGCTAAGCTTTTGTCATATAATTATTTCTTTTTGCTTTATAACTTAAGTTCTTAGAAAGTGAAATAAGTTATTTAATTGTAAATGTTAAAAAAGACAGTGAAGTAAAATGAAGTTAATTGGCAATATTTCATATGACTTTGTCATCTGTCATGCACTCCTATTTAATTATGTCTTTTGCTATTTACCAATGAAATTCAGATGACTTTATTTTAAGGTCATAGGGTTCAGGTAAGGTGTCTTACTTGTTTATGTAAGCACCACACTGGCCAGTATTACACTACTGTATATAGCAGTAGTATCTTATTGTAAATGATCAACACATTTTCCCATGTTTAAGCCACCATGCTAAAGGCTGAAAAAAAATATATACATATATATATATATATTTGTGTGTGTATGTATATGTATGTATTTTAATGAGACATGGTCTTCCTTGTCTACAAAGAATTTATAATAAACTAGAGGCCTGGTGCATGAAAATTCATGCACTGGGGGGATGGGAAGAAGTCCCTCAGCCCGGCCTGTACCTTCTCACAGTCCAGGACCCCTTGTGGGATGTCCAACTGATGGCTTAAGCCCACTCCCCAGGGGAGCAGGCCTATGCTGGCAGTGAGAAATCTCTCTGGCAGCCTGGGAGCCCTTGGGGGATGTCCGACTAACGGCTTACGAGCAGGCCTAAGCCGTTAGTAGGACATCCTTTGCGCTGCTGCAGAGGCGGGAGATGCTCCCACCACTGCCGCTGCACTGGCCAGCCATGAGCTGGCTTCTAGCCGAGGGTGCTCCGCCTGTGGAAGCACACTGACCAGCAGGGGGCAGCTCCTGCATTGAGCATCTTCCCCCTGGTGGTCAGTGCGCGTCATAGCGACCTGTTGTTCCCTGTCATTTCACCCTTAGGGTCATTTTGCATATTACCTTTTTATTACATAGGATTAATAAAAACAAATTTCTAATAAATGATGTGCTCTAACAATATTTTGAACTATGTCCTTCGGGACCACTAAGGTGTAAGTAATTAAGGCAGAGTATAAGAAGGCTTTCAGAGTAGAGCATATATGAGCTAGATCTTGAGGAACGAGTGGGAAGGAGGGATTTAATGCAAATGATGACATTTCCCAAAGTTCAGTCATTGTGAATCACATCTGAGACCAATGTTAATGCCTATGTTAACAGCTATTTCATATTTTTCTACATTTTTCTCAGTTTTTTTATATATATTAAATAAATATGCCTCCATTAATAAAAAACCAGTATCATCTGACACAAGAGCAGGTGAAGTTAAAAAAAAATAGATACGTTGAAAACAGACAAAATTGTCATATTTTACTTAGTTGCTGTTGTTACCAAAGAAACTGAACAGTTGGGTTCAATCCAGGTCTTTATTCATTCCTAAAAAAGGAATTTATCCGGGGTACTGAGGGAAATTAGATACTTATTTGAAGAGATAGCAAAAGGATTCTGTAATCTGACTTGTGTCCACACAAAATTTATACGATAAAAAATTCAAGGTGATGATATTTGGAGATGAACCCTTGGGAAGATAATTAGGTTTAGGTCCTGAGGGTAAGGACCTCATGATGGGATTATTGTTTTTATGGGAAGAGGCACAAGAGAGCTTGCTCTTCTCTGCCATGTGAGGACACAGCAAGAAGGCAGCCATCTGAAGCCAGGAAGAGATCTCACCAGAAACAGACTATACTGGCATCTTGATCTTGGTCTTTCAGCCAAAACTGTAAGAAAGTAAACTTTGGTTGTTTAAGCCACACAGACTATGATATTTTGTTATGACAGTGCAAGCAGGCTGAAATAGATGCCGAGAATATAAAAAAGAAAAACTGTTCCAAGTTGTGATACAATTTTATGTAATGTTACATCTTTGCACATAACTATCTACCTGCCATGTCTAGCCCAGGATATATATATTGGTGTCTCCCCCGCCCCCCTCCACACACACACCCCGGAAACTCTATAACAAAAGGGCTCCTGAACATAGATACAGAGATGTGAACCAACATCCCACGGTCAGGGAAAAAGTCTAATGTTACAACAAGTAGCTTTTTATGGATTAAACATAAAGTATATGTTGGGGGATATAATGATACTTGGAGGATTTTTCCTGGCCTAAATTATTTGGTATACACAACTCTATCACTTGTCTGTGGCTGCATAACAAGTCACCACAAAATTAGCCACTTAAAACAATACACATTTATTATCACAGTGTCTGCGGGTCAGGAGTCTGGGAACAACATAACGGGGTCCACTGCCCAGTCTTCCAAGGCTGTAACCAAGTTGTCAGCGAGGCTGCATTTTCACCTAGAGATTAGCCTGGGAAAGAATTCCCTTCTAAACTTATTCAGGGTCTTGACAGGATTTGTGTCCTTATGGCTATAAGATAAGGGTCCCAGCTTCTTGGTGGACATCAGGAAGCTACCCTCACTCCTGCCTAGAGGCCACTGCGATTCCCGAAGCCACTGTCACTGTCTGACATGTGGGCTTTCCCAACATAGCTGCCTACGTAAGCCAGCAAGGAGGAGAGTCCTGGAGCAAGACTGCATGGCAGTCCAGTGGGAACTGAGAAGGTACAATTTGGACTTCTCTGGAATGGGCGGATGAGAAAGGGAAGCAATCAAAGATAACACTGAGCCAATCAGCAGTTATGTGTGGACTTGAAAAGAAAGCTTACACCTTAAAAAGTGCAAGAATAGAGTTTGAGTTGTGGCTGGGAAACTGGCACCACGCAATTTTGGAAGAAGTGTGATTTAGGATTCGGAAAGGGGAACAAAGTACTAACCCATTTTAAAGACAGCGTGGGGCAAAAGTAGGTTTACAGTTGTGAGGATGTGAAACACAGAGTTTATTCTTGTATTTTATATTAATTATTGTATTATTTTCCATATGAACAACTGTAAACCTACTTTTGCTCCACCTTGTATCTTGTATTTTAAAAGACACAATGATAGCCCGGCTGGCGTGGCTCAGTGGTTGAGTGTCAACCTATGAAGCAGGAGATTATGGTTTGATTCCCAGTCAGGGCACATGCCCAGGTTGAGGGCTCCATCCCCAGTAGGGGGTGAGCAGGAGGCAGCCGATCAATGATTCCTTATCACCACTGATGTTTTTATCTCTCTCTCCCTCTCCCTACCTCTCTGAAATCAATAAAAACATATATTAAAAAGTAAAATAAAACAAAAGACACAATGATAGTCGTGATATATTAATAAGAATCTGAATAAATAAAAAGAATAGGTAAAATAATACTGGTATTTGGTATCTTAAAGAGAAGGATAAAAAAAATTGTAATATTGAAGATCTTTAATTTATTTCCTTTTTAATAAAATAGGGTTCATATTCAGACTATAGGCAAAGATAAATTGGTAATCAGAAATTAAGCAATGAAAGCATTTCACAAATGTGAACAGAAATTTATTAAATCATGACATTTATCTGCTCACTACTTCGATAACATAGATCTATTCTATTTTTAATCCTGAATAATTTAAAAAATTACTCTACATTAAATATTTAACCTATTCAAAATTATTCTGTCTTAAATATATCAATTAAATGCATACATTATATGCAAGATCACTTTTATTAAACCAAATTAAATATTGAACTAAATTTAATAATTAAACTGGATTTCACATTAGATCAATTTAACACACAGTGTAAAAAGTTCAGTTTGTGCAAGAAAGAAGGGGTAACAGAAATAAATATTAGATAGGTTTAAAGAAAGAAATGACTATAAACTTAGTTTGTAAAATATCTAACATGAACTTTTAAAGATAATATTTACATGTGTACATCACTGTAGAGATGCACATAAAGATAAACATTTTCTTTTTTATTAAAGTAGAGCCTTATTCTGGAGATAATATGTCAGGATATTTATAACTTTCGAGAATTCTCAGGCACCTCCGTAGCATATATTTTCCTTCATAAAATTCAGTTAAATAGACTTGGAAAACCCATATTACCTCTTCAGCCCTAATGAAAGCTACCATGTTCATAATAAAGGATGAATTGGGACTCTGCCTGGGCAGCTTACTCGCCTCATTTACTCTCCAAGTTTATTCAGTCACTGAAAAATATATTCATTGAGCACTACACTGCGCTGGGCACTGTTCTAGGTGCTGAGGATGTAGAAACGAATAAAACAGAGAGAAAAGCCCCTGCTCCTATGCAGATTCATTCTAGTGGGCACAAGAGGAAAAAATCCAGCAAATGAACACAGCAGGTGCCAGCAGCATGAAGAAAAGCAAAGCCAGCTGGGAGGACAGAGACTCCCAGGGAAGGGGGTGACACTTTATTTGGGCATAATGAGAAGAGACGTGTTCCTGGCCTGGAAGAAGATTTGTTAATGCTGATGATGGCTGGAGGTGAGTGACTTCATACTTTTACCACAGATTTCAGGATGGCTGCAAACTCTCCCAAAGGGGAATGAATATTAACTCTGAACATCCAGTAAGGTTTAAACATTACAGACGTCCAAAAGGGTCTCAGAATCCTGCAATCTCGTGCAACTGTTAATTTAGCAGTATTTGCACACCCATGAAATTCAAAGTGTAATGGTGTATACAGAATATTTAAATCAAGGCTAGACAACAATCAATACATGAGATAGTGCTATCGTCTGTTTAACTTGCAAACTACAACCTGCCATCCATAACTTTTCTCATATGCAACAGTCCTATTTTCTGCCTTTGTGAGAGGTAAACATCAAACGTGACTAGAACTTCTTTGATGGTTGAAAAGCTTTCAGGGCCTTGGGGTCCTCACCTTTTGAACACTCATGCTCACATGGCCTGCCCTCTCTGCAGAAGTAAATCCTGTAGGAAATCACACTGAATTTATAGTAATTGCAAATTATTAGTGGAAAGCTTGTTTGGGGCTAAAACTCTAAAATAAAGCTGAATTTATAAAATCCATTTCAGACATTTTTCTGAATTTCACTCTTGGGCTCTATGGTTGCTTTGGTTCTAGTGCATTGATTTCATTATATAGCAACTAGAGGCCCAGTGCATGAAATTCGTGCACTCAGGAGGGTCCCTCAGCCCATCCTGCACCCTCTCACAGTCCAGGAGCCCTCTGGGGAAGTCTGATTGATGGCTTAGGCCCATTCCCCGGGAGCAGGCCTAAGCCGGCAGTCAGACATCCTTAACACTGCTGTGAAGGTGGGAGAGGCTTGCGCCACCATGGCTGTGCTCACCAGCTATGAGCCAGGCTTCTGGCTGAGCAGTGCTCCCCCTGTGGGAGTGCGCTGACCACCAGGGGGCAGCTCCTGCGTTGAGCGTCTGCCCCCTGGTGGTCATTGTGTGTCATAGCAACCGGTTATTCCGCCGTTCTCTCAATTTGCTTATTAGCCTTTTATTATATAGGATTACCTGGTTTTATAATTTTCATTTCCGAAAACTTTAAAAATTATAAAAGGTATCAAGCCAACACAATTTAGCTTAAGTAATAGGAAATTTGGGCAGCTCAGTATTTTACACATATCCTGTTTTCCACTTCCTGTCACAGCTCTGCAACCACAACTGCCTCTCCCTGTCTAGTGGAATAAGTAGGACAGTGAAAACTAAAACTCTCTCAGTCAAGAGCTTTCGTCTGTGAAACTTGCTTCCCCAGGAGATGCCTCCTTCCCATTGCCATGACATTTTATCTAGCAAAGCAACTCTATAACAGCTATTTGGTAGCTTTGTTTGTCTCTAACTAAAATAGTGAGAAACCAAATTTGTTCCACTCAAATAAAAACCACTTGCCTTTCAACTGACTATTATCATTGTAAGTTTATTAAGGTCTCTGAACAAAGTATTGTTCTTTTTTGGGTCCCCTATATTTCTAAAGAGAGTCTGGCTTGCCACAGGTACCCTCAAAATTGAATTCAACTGAACTGCACCAAAATACCCAGAAGGACATACTACCTCTACCTTTTTGTTTTTGTTAATCTTCACCAAGGATCTTTTTTCCATTGATTTTTGTAGAGGCTAGAAGGGAGGGAGGGGTGAGAGAGAGAGAAACATTGATGTGAGAGCGACACATAAATCGGTTGCCTTCAGCACAAGTCCCCACCTGTGCCAGGACCTGGCCTGCAACCCAGGTACCTGCTCTTGACCTTAAAAGGAAAGTTGTATCAGAGCCATGATTTCCCTTGAAAATGGTAAGTGGATTTTTGGAAGGAACATCAAGTGGATAGAGACAGAATACTGATTCGATAATTAGACACAAAATCATTTAGGAAGCTGACTTTTTAAAAGCAGACTTACGCTAGTAATTGAATTTTCTGCCTGCACCCACATGCTGTTGTTTATGTGAAGTTTCTACATTCCTTTGCATTATCCTCAATAGCTGGTAAGTCCTAAGGCCATATCCTGTAAAGATTTCATTGTGTCTTTAAGTTCTTGAAAGCATTTTTCACATAACAAAGTCATATTTATGCTACTGCCACCAAAGTGGTGGAAATGAAGAACATACACTAGTAAAACATTTCTAGCAGCAAAATTCTTCTTCCTTTAGTGGTATTGAATCATTGCTGTCAATTCTTTATGGCTTCCCTTAACTTAAGTAGCTTTGCACATCCATACCCTTTGCCATGACTTCATAATTCTCCCACTAGAGGTAGAGTATATTTCTCTTTCCCACTGATGTTGGAATTGAATGACATACTTGGTCAATGGAACGATGGAGAAGGGAAAACGTGCTAGTTCCAGGCAAAGGCCACGGACGACAACAAATACTTCTTTCTGCTTATCTTTATTCACTCTAGCAGTTCACTGCACTGAGGATAAATCTTGGGCAGCTGCTGGTCCATAAAGAATAGAAAAGTATATGGAGCAGACTTAACCCAACTTCAGTATGGACACAAGATGACCAGCATCCCAAAGCAGGAATGCCTGTGCTAACCCTGGGGACTTGGACCAAGAAAAACGAATTTGTGATAAATCACTGAGTTTGGGTTTTTATTAAGCAGAATTACTGCAGCAATAACAACACAGATACTGTTCCATATTAGGAGAGGGGAAAAAAAAAAAAAACAAACAGGAATATTTCTCAGACACAATAGCTCATTTAGTGATACAAAAATATTAAGGTAGCCAATCATTTTCATAATGAAAACTATGGCATTTTTCTTTGGGTTCCAATAAATGATCTCTATGAATAGACCCAAATAAAAGAGACTAAGACATATTTGATTGAAATACTCATCTTCAATATAAAATCAAGGCATGGGTTATAGATTTATTTATAAACAAACAAGTGAGGCTAATTGTTTCTCATTCTCCAGCATCTATAGTTAAAATTTATTAGGTCCTTGGAAAATGTAAATTAAGACAGAAATGTTTGGCTGGAAGAATCTTTTGAAAAGTTTGTTTGCTTCAATTGCACAATTAATGCCAAGGAATTAAGTAATGCTCCATCCAACCTAAAAATTTTGCTTTCTCAAAACTGTATAACTTCCAAAATTATAATAACTTTTCACATCTCCTCCTATCATTTGCTTCTTCTCTCCACAGCCAACCTTGGCGTGACTGAAAGGAGTAAACCCGGGGAGGATTACCAGGAAAACTCAAACGTTTACCTCTTCCAGGGAGGCTCTGGTCGTACTTCTGTAACTTTTACTCTGAGCTTCTGAGAGAGACAAATAGATTTTTTTTTTCTGAAAGCATCAGTAATATTTGTTCCTAAAAACATATAGGCATGTCCCTGGGTTCTGTGAAACAGTGTTGTACTCTTTTTTAAAAATATATGTTTTATTGATTTTTTTACAGAGTAGAAGGGTGAGGGATAGAGAGTTAGAAACATCGATGAGAGAGAAACATCAATCAGCTGGCTCCTACACACCCCGAGTGGGGATTTGCCCGCAACCAAGGTACATGCCCTTGATTGGAATCGAACCTGGGACCCTTCAGTCCACAGGCTGACGCTCTATCCATTGAGCCAAACCAGTTAGGGCCAGTGTTGTACTCTTAAAATAAATGTCCCCTTTTGCTTACAAACACTGTAAATATTTTTGAATTGTATTCCTGCTGCTTGAAACTAATGGATACATTAGTGTCAGGAGTGGGTGTTGTAATGGATAAACCCTAAAATATGAAACTTGCTAAAGTAAGATTAGTTAGGCAGCATCTAGAACCAAGGCCAATCATCCTTACAAGAGAGAACATATTACTTAAACTATCTTTTTCCATTTCTCAGATGATTTAGTATGCTCTAGACCATTTAGCAGAAAAACAGCAGAATAGTAAAGTATATTTGTATATTCTATAGAAATTATATCAAAGCTAGTGCTCATAAAAATTGAAATGGCGTAAGAGAAGAACTGGTGTATGTTTATTATCAAAAACATTTTCTGACATAGTCTAAGATCAAAACACTGATAAGGTTAAATGATATCTACACTATAAAAGAGAAACATGCAAATTAACCATCACTCTGCTACGCCAACAAGCCACGACCACCAGCCAATCAGGAGTGAGTAAGCAAATTAATCAACCAAGATGGCAGATGGCCATGGAGCTGGAGCAAGCAGGAGGCTTGGGTGCCCCGGCGATGGAGGAAGCCAAGCTTCTCGCCCACTCTGGCCAGCCCTGGCCTCCACTCAAGTCTACAAAGTTTTAATTATAGAAGATAAATAAATCCTAGATACTTGCTTCCAGCCAGCCCTGGCCTCTGCTCAAGGAGGGCTGGGACCTTGGGTCGCCGAGGGGGTGATCAGGCCAGGATGGGATGGCAGGGGCCGTTCAGGGTAAGCAGACCAGCAGGGGGGCCAGTTGGGGGTAAGCAGGCCATCAGTGGGGGTCAGTTGGAGGTGATGAGGACAGTGGGGGGGGGGCAGTTTGGAGTGAGCAGGCCAGCAAGGGGGCAGTTGGGGGTGATCAGGCTGGTGGGGGGCATTTGGGGGCGAGCAGGCCAGCAGGCAGAGTGGTTAGGGGCAATCAGGCAGGCAGGCAGGCAGGTGAGCGGCTGGAGCCAGCAGTCCTGGATTGTGAGAGGGATGTCCGACTGCCAGTTTAGGCCTGATCCCTGTAAACCGGCAGTAGGACATCCTTCGAGGGGTCCCAGATTGGAGAGGGTGTAGGCCGGGCTGAGGAGCACCCCTTCCCCCCCGTACATGAATTTTGTGCATAGGGCCACTAGTTTCAATAATAAAAAGTTTCCCTGGAATCCAGCAATCTTAAACTCTGTTGTACCCTAAAGCCAGAGCACCAGTTGGGAGGCTCTTCAGGCAAATTACCTAAAATGCACAACCCAAAGTGACAAAGTTACACTAGTAAGGACACTGCTCAGAGGCAGATTAAGAAAACCCACTCTGGCTAGGCAGGCTTTGCTCAGTGGGTGAACGTCGACCCGTGAACCAGGAGGTTGCAGTTCCATTCCTGGTCAGGGCACATGCCCGGGTTTCGGGCTCCATCCCTAGTGGGGGGCCTGCAGGAGGCAGCATATCAATGATTCTCCTCTCTCATCATTGATGTTTCTGTCTCTCTCTCTCTCTCTCTCTCTCTCTCTCTCTCCCTTCCTCTCTGAAATCAGTAAAAATATGTTTGTTTTTGTAAAAAAAAAAAAGAGAACTCACTCTGTCTATACCAGCCGATGGTTTCCTACCTATGCTCTGAAGAGGGCACCGTTAACCAGAGAGAAAATTTGATATGGGGAACTCACAGGCCTGGTTCTAGAATTAGAAGTTATTCAGATGCTGTGGAATCTTGACCATGGGCTTGAAGAAATGATTCCACTTGCTAATCAAGACACACCCCCAAACAAAACTAAGGGTCAGTCAATAGCTTAAAAATACACCTCCTGTTCACTAAATATGAGTGGTGGTGGATTGAAAAACAAGGCCTTGTTCATGCACCATCATTCCCACTAACCGTAAATGTGCCACAGCGACAGCATGAGAAATCCTAACTCAAAACCTTCTCAGGACTGACCTTCAAAAACACTGAAGAAAAGAGAACCCTCCCAGCAGACAGAATTGGAGCAGCCAGCTTGACTGATCCAGCTGCCACCAATCTTAGTTCGGGAACCGGCAAAGCTCGGTTGATAGGCTCTGCAGCACTTTCCCATGCCCAGGAGGCCAGCTGAAGGGAAGGCTGCCCCTAGGCTTGTGGACAGCTCCTAGGCTTAAGAGAGGAAGGAAGCCGAAACCGGTTTGGCTCAGTGGATAGAGCGTCAGCCTGCGGACTGAAGGGTCCCGGGTTTGATTCCGGTCAAGGGCATGTACCTTGGTTGCGGGCACATCCCCAGTGGGAGGTGTGCAGGAGGCAGCTGATCGATGTTTCTCTCTCATCGATGTTTCTAGCTCTCTATCCCTCTCCCTTCCTTCCTCTCTGTAAAATATCAATAAAATATATAAAAAAAAAAAAAAAAAAAGAGAGAGAGGAAGGAAGACCCCAGAGCACGTCATCTATCCAGGAACTCAGAGTCTTCATGAGGAGGCTGTTCCATTCCAATGCAGTGTTTTCCCAAAACTCCAAATGCTAAACTTCAACCAAATTACAAACGCTTCAAGAGATATATTATTAGAGTTTTATATTTAATACGAACCAGATTTAACTTTTTTCTGAATAATATTATAACATTTTAATTTTTTCACATTATTCATCATCATTCACCACAGCTTTGTTCATTGATCCTCCCCATTTCTCTGTCTCTTATTTATAATTCTTGATTTACATCAATGTGCATTATGTGGCCCTTTTATATTTTACACATGTTTGGTGCATCTGCTAAGTGTTGCAAATTTTATTTAGTCTTTTGATTACATGATAGGAATGGAATATCACAAGCAATCTGTAGCTTATAAATCAAGTATTCAAAGTCAAGCAGCATTTCTCTGTGGAAACATCTCACAGCTTAATTGATGAAGGTTAGCAATTTTCCTGGGTGTGAGGTTGCTGCTGAGTCTAAGGGCAGTGAACAAGAGGAGTGGTATTATTGACAAGTGAGGTCTGTACTGATGAGCTTGGATGGGGCATTTGATCTTTTATACATATCTGAGAATGAACTTTTGATATGGAAATACTTGTTTTTTTTTAGCCTCAGAGGACAGATACTGTTTCCTATCAAACTTTTAATGCTCTTTTTTCAGTGTTTGTGATACACATTAAAACATTCAATGGGGGGAAGGGGGGCGGGATGGGGGCATCTATAATACTTTCAACAATAAAGATAATTTTTTAAAAAAAAGTAAATGGGAAAATATCATTTAAAAACCCACCATTTTGTTTGACTGTAGGGCAATGAGAGTTGAAATCCATTTTTGAAGCAGTAAGAAATCAGTTCTGGACCAGGATTATGTCCAGGAAATGGATAGTGAACTCCATAGTTTGAAATTACTGTGCTGGAAGAGTGTTTGTGGCATGTACATGAGGGAGGTATCCAAGTCTAGGAGCAACAAAACCTGAGGTCCTGATACTGACGAAGACGCAGCTGCGATGATCCTGGAAAATAAGTGAGCTTGCTGATGGCTCCTTAGGTTGTGGAAGGACATCCCGGGGAAAGAGTCAAAAAGAATGCACGAAATGCAGGGCTTCATAAAGATTAACTATGTGTGACAGAGAATTGAGCTATTTCCCAAAAGGTAAAATTATCATAGAAATATTATCAAAGGATGAAGTGTCATAAAGGACTGTGCAAACAGGGAAGGGCAGAGGATCTACAGGATAACCTATGGGACTCCCATTGGAAAAGTCCATCAGTGGGCAGCCAAAGGGAGAGATGGCAACAGAGAGCAGGGTGAGATGAATTACACATGCTCCTCCCACAGGGGAGGCAGGTAGGGTTGGCCTATTTTTATAGATAAAGAATCCTAGTGAGGCCTGAGATCCAAGTTCCCCCACTCACATACTTATTCCAGAAGTAAAATACTAAAACATTTTAAGCCAAATCTCTCATGATGTTTTATCTGTTTCCTCTTTCAGATATATGTAGTTTTAAGGAAATAAACACACCCTGAGCCAAGGGCCGTGGGGGGAAAGTGACTGCACCTTGTGTAATCCTTGCTGATTACAGAACAATGAGGCCAATTCTATGTGTCACAGAATTATATGATTCTAGTAGGAGATTTCATGGTCTCACAAGAACTTAATAGTAATCAAAGAGGTTTTCCTTCTCCTGTTAAAAAGGAAAAAGTAGGGGGCTAAGAGATCAGGGAAAATCTTTCACCTGAGTGTTAAAGGGGACACGTTTCCCATTAGCAGCCTAGTCCTGCTGGACCAGTTCATTAACCACCAATTCTTTGTTCCTTCCCAGAATGTTTTGCAGCCCTGATGAGCTTGGCTTTGAGCTCCTACCCGGAGGAGGGAAGACTAAGTGTTGGGAACACAGCAGGCTAAGCCTGTGTGTTCTAAGGAGAGTGTATAGTTGCTAATAAAGTGTTTGGATTTTTCTTTTCTTCTTTTCAGGTGCACAAAGCTCTGGGGACCCTGATGTGCTGCTTGAATATTTTGATCTCTGTCGAAATCTATGCAGTTTCTGTGCATCTAAAAATAGGTCTTCAAGAGAATGTATTACTTGATATATATTCCAAGAATGTAGAAGGAAAAGGAGGGCATTATATATATATATAGTTAAAAGTAAGTGGATCTGCAATGACCATATGCCAAAAAAGATATAGACTCACAGGGTCTAAAATAATTGAATAAGATGTCAAGAGTCCTACCTCCCCTCTAATTCACAGCCACCATCTCAGAAGGGAGCCTTTCTTGAATACAGAATGATAAAGGAGGTCCCACCTCCCAAGACAGCTCTTTTATTTTTAGCTATTTTAAACGATTTTATCATTTAACCACTGGTCTCAATTCTGCTATCTAGGGCCCATAATACAAGTTTAATTCCTCAGCCATATTAATTTATCAAATTTTAGAAAACTCTCTATCTTATGTCAACTTTTGTCATTCTAAATATCCCAATCTTTTGGCATTTCTCATGTGAAATACTGTGTTATGTGGTTTCAAGTTTTAGGAACGTCGTGCTAGCATATTAGGATGGTTGAGTTGCACGTTACTGAAATTCAATTGAAATTAGTTAGGCAAAGAGGGAAATGTATTATACAGGCACTGGGATGTTTCACAAAATCCAACTATTTTTAATCAGTTATCCTCTGGACATTGTTTTTGGCAATAAAGATTATAAAATGTAATGAAAACAGCCTTAATAATTTCTGACCAGTCCAAAGTAAAGTTTGTCTACTATCTCCTCATTTCTAACTTGTGTGTGTTTACAAATGCAGCAGCTTGCAACCCTGGCAGTAGAGATGTAGAGGGTGATTTATATGTAGAGTCATTCTCTCACTGCCCGAGTATACCACTGGCATTAGTGCATAGGCACTGGGGATGCTCATTCTCTGGCTAAACAGAGACTGTTCTGTACGATGAAAAATTATCCTGCGCCAAACCCAAACAGCAGGCCCATGGAAAAACACTGTTAATGTAGTCAGAGTTTTAGGAAGCCACATCACAATTTTACATAAAATTTCCTTGAGTCAAATCTCTTTATCTTATAATTTTTGCAGTTGAATTTTGAACTGAAGCACAAGCTTCATATTTATTTTAATTTAATTCACTCTTGTTATTGTTCGTCATAACAGCACTCCAAGCTGTTATTTATTAATTTTTTAAAAAATCTTGAATAAGTCATAGGAGAGGCTATATCATGGGCTCTAAATCAAACAGCCATATGTTTAAGCACTGACTATACCACCTTTAAGATAAATGACCAAAGAAAAGTTAACCTCTCAAATCATGCCTCTGCCAAGTGAGGATATAATGATTAGCTCATAATTTGGTTGTGAAAATAAAATGAGAGAGCCTAGGATAAAATTGTTCAATGCATGGTGGTGCTTATATTGGCAGTAACTATTATGATTTAATTTACAAGTTTGATGAAAATGCCCTATATCGACTCACCACATTACTGATACAAATGTTATCATATAACTATACCCTGTCCACTGGAGGCCTCCATTTAGATTCTAAATTTTAGAACGATCTTATTCCATTAATCACCATCCCCAGAAGACTTGCTTAACATAATAGACTGCAGTTATGTGGTCAATTAGTTTTAGCATCTTAGGTCATAAGTTGTCCGTTGTATGCATTTCTGGAGCATTAGTTCCAGCTAAATCACACCCTGCCATTTTTGGCCTTCAGAGATTAACTAGGAAAGAAGCAAAATCTGTTTTATGGATTCACTATTTTTCCAGGATTCACTATTTTTCCAATGGACATCTAATTGAAAGAGTGAAGTTTAAAAAAACATTCTATCCCAGCATATACTTTAAAGAATTCACAGAAATCCTAAAATTTAGGCATAATTATAAACTCTTCAAATGCAATCATTTATATTCCCACATCAAAGTTTATTGGCTAGGCAATTATCTGTGGACCCAAATAAATGACTAAATTCACCCAAGCTCCAAGGCAACAAAGATCATTGCTAGAGAACATGTTTCTACTTTAGGTTAGAATCTAAATGAAATAGACATATGTTAAATATGGTTTTTGATAAAGAAAGAGACCTATCTATGCTGCTCAGATTTAAGGAAAGATAAAATGAAGAAAATATTTAAAGATCCGAGTTTATCTCTTTGTCTTAACTTGGCATCTTTGAAGAATGAGAGAGTTTAATTTGGAAAAGTCATATGAACAGTAGGCTCATGGCAGCTTTCCTTAACCCACCATGGATAGAAATGCTAGGCCTGCAGCAATGACATCTTTTAGGAATGGTCCCATTTAGGTTATCCAGGAATAGGTGCTATTTCCCAGGTTCTGAGAACATAGTATTAAAGCAGTGTTTCATATAAACACAGCTCATTAAATGAGTTTAGGGATGATACCGGATTACAAAATCCAAAGAATCACAGTTGCACACAGGTTAGTGGAAAATTAAAGATTTCAGGGTCTTAAAATATAAAAAGCATATGCTCTACCTCTAACCCACATCAATTTATTCTTTCTGATATGTATATTATTTTTTCCATGTAGAAAAATGTGTGGAATGATATAGTAGTAGAGCTAAAGGGGATTTTTTAAAAGTTAATTTAGCTGTAGTTCACTTTGTCAGATTCATATTCAACTAATAATAATTGAGAGTCTATTGAGGGCTTATTTCTAAGTACATTTGTTTCATTTAATTCTCCCCACAAATCTATAATACAGATTGTTTGAATCTCAATTTAATGGATAAAATAGAAAAAAAAAAAGCAAAACTGTTCATATCATAAAAAAAAAGTACCTTACCCAAGATCACACAGATATTCATATGCTAAATGATATTAATTATGTATATATACATAGATTTTATACATGTACATATATAAAAATATTTTCATGTGATGCTTTAAAATATAATTTTCAAATGTTATATATGTATATTCTAAAATTCTATCTGTGTATTTGCTCAGCAAATATTGATGTTAACATTATTTGAAACAGTAAATATAGTAGTAACTGAATGCACATAGTGTTTTAAAGTTTTCAAAGTATTTTCACATGTATTGTCATAATAAATGCCAATAAAAATTATATTAGTAATAATAATTATTTTTCCTGTCAGGAATTTTGCTAGACACTTGGAGATGTATAAGTTAATCAAAGCAAAATTTATGTTCACATTTTGCAGATGAAGAAACTAAGAATCTGAGACCTAAAATAAATCGCCCAAGATGACAAATAAGCAGCAGGATTAGCCAGGGCTCATATCCAAATCTTCTGTCTCCAAAGCACATGTGCACTGAATGTATGTGTGAAAAGAAAGTTAACATGGTGTGGAATTTATATACTTGATGGTTAAGAAAACATCTATTATACAGGAAGCCACATGCATTGCACTCATTGTCTGCACTGAGCCATTCTCACAGACAGGTTATTTGAACAAAGATTTTAGAGGGACATTCTAACATCAAGGAAAAAAAAAATGAAATAACATTTAGATAAATACTGGACCTGTCCTGGCATGCAAACCGACCAGGGACAAAGTAGTTGAGCAGATGTGGCCTTCTGAAATCTGGCTATGGTCTGCTTGAAACTGCATATGTGTGATTTTTTAAAAATATATTTTTATTGATTTCAATGAGTAAGGTAGAGGGAGAGATAGATATATCAATGATGAGAGAGAATCATTTATCAGCTACCTTCTGCATGCCCCCCACTGGGGATTGAGTCCAAAACCCCAGCATGTGCTCTGATCAGGAATCAAATCATGACCTCCTGGTTCATAGGTCGATGCTCAACCACTGAGCCACAACAGCTGGGGTGATGGCAAATTCAGGACAGAAGACAGAGTAACTGCAAGTGTGGCTTTTTTTTTTTCTTTCTAATAACCTTTGCTCTGTTCGAGGATTCCTGACTTCTGTGCTAGTAGTAGGGTTTTATATTTTACAGAGCGAGTTCATTTTAAAAATACTGTTGCAGGCAATTAAGATTAAAGTCAACTCCCCCTTCACACTCCCTAGTAATATGCTTCTGTAGCCAAAAGATAAGAACTTCAGAAATGGCTCACTGAGATAGGCCAATGGCCCTGGAGTCTGGAACTGTTTCTGACAGTGATGGCAAAGGGTTGTATAGAGGATTGCATGGCTACTCTCCATGACATTAGCCCGAGGAAGCAGGAGATGTATATTAAGAACACCTGATGACCTTTACTAATCTGTTATGGGTCTGACATCTAAGGATTTATCTAAATCCTTTGTGAACTTCTACATTTTTGTGGCCTCTGTCTTATGAAGCTGAAGCTTTTGGTGTGCTAGGTAGCCTTGGATTGGGAGTCAAACATCCTGTGTTTCAATCCAAACTCTTTCACTTCTAGTTGAAGAAAACTGGCAAGTCCTTTTACTTCTCACTGCCTCCGTTTTGTTATCTGTTTAAAAGGCAACATTAACGATCCTGCCCATATCATCAAATTCCAAACATTTATTCTAAGGAACAAGTGAGAAAATTCACATGAAAATGAAACGATCCCAATTGAATAGTAGCGCTCTAATGACCCTGCAGAATCCAGAGCCTCATCCTCAGAGGCTAGCTCCTGACTGCTTGGAAGAGATTATTGTCATCTAAAATTTGAAGTTGTCACTCTTTAAAATTATCAAGAACACAAAATAAGAGCCGAATAGTGTTTATTCTTGGAAAAGACAATTGTTAATTTATCTTACCCAGGGAGATACCCTTTCATCCTTGTCTTTAGTTCCTAAAATTAAAAAAATAATTTGTTCAAAAACATTAAATACTTACTATGTCCACAGGCTGCTCTTGTGATAACAAGTAAATTTTATACTATTTTATAAGCCCATATATACTGTTGTTTTTAAAAATAGAAATCAATGTTTTTTTTTAAATATTCAATAATGGTTTCTTCCCTTACATATTTATTCACCCCTCCAAAAGTTCCAATATTTGGAATAATAACTGCTGCTTCCAGAAACCATTTTGGTTTTCTACAATGTAGAAATAAGTGCTTTACTGTAAAAAAATAAAAAAAAAATAAAAAAATAAAAAATCTGAGGAAGGAACAAATCAGTTTGTGAAAAAGAAGAAATAAAGAATTAAAAATACCTCCTCAAAGAGGAATAAATGACTTGATCAATTTCCAAAAGATTCACAATGCGTGAAGTCATTAAACAGATATTCAAAAGTTCAAATCTATTGAAGTAGACAAGGTATTTTTTGTCTTCTTCAAAGCAGTTCCCAATTTGTACTTTTCTAGCAGGTGTCCACACTTTACCATTTCTGGCATGTACTGACCTTTCCATATTAATATGTTCCTTCCTAGATTTACAATTTTGCTAATACAGCTGTCAGGAGAATGTTGTTGTAAGATGTGAGGATGGGAGAGGTCAGCAGTTTCAGTAACATAGTTTTTAATAAGATCATGAATTTATAAAGATGGCACAGAACTAAAGCCAACACTCTCTGATAATTTAAATTGGGATATGTGATAGGAGACAGTGGGAGACTGCAGATTAATGTAGCTCAAAGAGCAGATTTAAGGAAGAGGGAAAATTAACAAATTCCTGGAAAGATGAAGGCTGTTCGCTTTTGAAGAGACAAGCTCTTCCATAATGAAAGAATAATCCTAGAAATTCCCTTTACCATTACCAAAGCCATTGCTCTTTTAAAAATCAGTAGTAGTATTTCGCCCAAATGATTTACTCTGTAATTCTACTTTGCTAATGATTATTCTCCTCTCATTGAAACATTTACAAAGTAAACTCAGGAAGATAACGGAGAAATTCCTTTGAAGCCTACACAGTACCAAATGTGTTTTAAATACCATTCTATTAAGCCATCCTGTGTGATGGGTCAACACACAATATCTGAGACAATTAGATCCAAAACATGCTAACTGCTTTTTCTCATCTTGTAATCATTAGCCAAGCAACATTTAGAGTCATCATGTCGTCATTTTTGTTTTTTCACTCATTTTAAGATCAAGTCACAAGAACAACCGTATTTGTTTTTAATTGTTCTGCTCAGTCTCTAAAATATTGGTAATTGTTTTACATTTGAATCAAATTATTAACAAACATATGGTTATAATAGAGAAATCGCTCCAGCTGGTGAAGCCCTAAGCTAACCCAGAATAATTTTATCATTTGCAAATGATTGTCACTTGAATGTTTTCCTAGTACAGCTTAATGATGACTCAACTCAGTCCAGAGGATCATGCACAACCTGGGCAAAGAAGAAATTGAGAGCTCTCAGGACAAATAGGGCGAGCTTTGTTATTCATGTAGATATCTCCTGCACAATAAACATCTGCTAATAAATGTGCTTCCAGTCGCCATGATAGCTTTTCCCTTCATCATTCAAACCTGGCATGAAATTTATGTCAACTGAGAATTCATGTTATTTACTCATTGCTAACTATTACAATCCCATTAAAATTCTAACCTATAATACCCTCTGGAAAATTAGAAATGTTTATAAAAATAAATGCACAAATAATGCATAGAGACATTTTTCCTTTTCCCCCAGCAGCTCTTTGACAGATGGTCACCTTGAAATTATGCTACGTTAATTCAGCTGAATTTTAAAAAATGATCTTGATACAGAAGGTAATCAAGAGTTCTTGGGAGCCACCTCTGCATTTTTCCAAGCAATCTTGTCTGCAGCTTAAATGTCTTCATACAGTTCTTAAGTGACATATAAAGCAATTTTTCACTTCAACTATTTAGATCAGTCATGGCATTATAATTAAATGTCATGGAATGGCAAATAATTATCTTACTTAAATGGTTAAATGAGGAAAAATCCATCAACAATCACTCCTGAATATATAAACATGGTATTTGTGGTTCTATTGATATAATTAAACTTAGAAGCAGGTTTTATTTGTGGGGCCCTCCCTGTCACTGATGAATCAAGCTTGAGAACTGGTATCTGACTGGAGGTCACACAGTCCACATGACTTCAACTCAACTTCAACTTAACCCTACTTAGGTAAGTACTCATAGCATCTACTTGCCGAAGAATATCAGTGTCAACTTCTTCCATGTGAGGGACCTCATATATTTATGATTAATAACAGCCTCCTTGCCACAGCCTGGTTTTCTCTTCCAAACGTTTCTTATTGCCTTGGCAGATTCTTGGAATTTACTCTGCTAACAGAGGCCCTGTTCACCTTTTATTTTTTTATTTTTTTATTTTTTTTGTTAATCCTCACACCAGGATATTTTTCCATTGATTATTAGAGAGAATGGAAAGGCGGGGGGGGGGGGGGGGGGGGGGGGTGGAGAGAGACAGAAAGACAGAAATATCAATGTGAGAGAGACACATCAATTGGTTGCCTCCCACATGTGCCCTGACCAGGGCCAGGGATGGAGCCTGCAACTGAGGTATGTGCCCTTGACAGAATCAAACCTGGGACCCTTCAGTCTGTGGGCCAATGCTCTATCCACGGAGCCAAACCAGCTAGGGCTTGTTCACCTTTTTTCAAGGGATAAAAGACTAACCTAAACTCATAGCTCACTCCTGGCAGTTTAAAAAGAAAAAAAAAAAGGCACAGTTCCTATCTTTCAGAATGTTACTTAATTCTGCAAGGGCCCACTGAAAAATCCAGTAATTGTGATGCAATATGGTACCACACTGCCAAATCCCTCTCTGAGCATCCTCCCCCGCTTCATTATACTGAGGACCATTATCATCCAATTCTGCTCAGAGTGATTGCTTTAATCCCCAAGAGAATACACTTCCAGGAAGAAATAAGGAGTTTGAGAGCAAGTCCCTAAAGTTTCAATGGTAACCATTTCTGCTCTGACAAGGCCTAGGGCCCTTCTGCAAACTTGATGCTTAGGTCATGCCAGGGGCATCCAATGTAAATGCAGGACAGGTATGTCATTTAGACAACAGGACCATAGTGAAAGGGATATGATACAAACTACTCATATCAGTTTATTCCTCTGACCTTGATGCTGCTATATCCATTGGGACAAAGAAAACAAATAAAAAAAACCCAAATAAAAATATTAATCACAACAGCAGAAGACCATTTTTTTCTTCGTCATTCCTGTTGAAGAGTTTGTATCAATCCACAGGGGAGGAAAGATTGTAAGTTAAAACCTGAACACACTCTTAAAAATATGTCCAAATTATGTGTTAAAAATATATTTTAAAAAGCAAGACTCTTGAGTATAAGAACAAAACAATGCTGTTTTTCTCTCAAGGGCTCTTTAAAATGCATTTAGTTGGAAAGTTTCTTTCTTGCCTATGGGTAAAAACTCCCTTGGTCCTGCAACTTTTTTGATCAATCTTAGACAACAAAAATTTATATGGTGTAATCACAATTCCATCTCAATACAGTTATCAAAAATATCTAATCATAAAATTAATCAAAATTCCAAACTTGGCTTGAAGTTAAATCTTTTTCTGTACTCTATCTGGACCTGTATCAAGCAGTAGGTCAGGGGAGAGGGCTTTGGTTCTTCTCTCTCTTCCTGTCTTATGCTTCAGGCCCTCCCCTCATCTTAGTCATCAGGGTGTCTTATCACATCCCATCAGGCATGAATGAGAAGGGAGGAGATGTAAAAGCAGAAAAGTTCTCACTTGATGGGTATTTTTATTAAGTTGACTTTGTGCTCCCCAGACCTGCTCTGTATTTAAAGCTGACTGCCTGTCTGGTGGTGGTTTCATGTTTTTTTTTAGAGAAGATCTGTTACTTGAAGTTCCTTTGATACAGTTAAGGCAGGCTCTTCAGTTTGGTCTATTAGAACTCTGTAGAATTTTCTCTTTTTGCTCATGTTTCTTTGTGTCTATGAGCAGCCCACCAGGACAGGACTAAGAAAACACAACAGGCATAAAAAGTACTGGGATAAGCACACAACTCTTCGGATACAATCACCAAACAATTTTATTTTGTTTTATAGTCATCTATTCGCCATTTACTCTTTCATGTGAGTTTCAACCTCAGTGTTTTGAGTTTAAATTATTCTTTTTAAAATCACATTAAGCATTTTAAATGGAATTGCATTGTATATATGAACTTATTTGAGAATTCCTATCTTTACTATATATTTATTGTGCCTGAATATGAATAAGAACTATCTCCTCTTTTTCTAGATCTTCAGTTAGGTCCTACAGTAATGTCATATTTCCAAGTTCTTAAAAAAACAATTATTAGATTTATTCTTATGTATTTAATTGTTTTTGTTGCTATTATAAATGAATATTTATTAAAATTCCATTTTTAATTTATTGGGTATAGAAAAATCATTGACTTCTTATATACTTTATTAATTCAAACGATTGCTATAGATTCTCTTAAATTTTCTGTCTATACAATCAAACCCTCTGTGCATAACGAGGGCTTTGTTTCTTCCTTCCCAACCGATTTAGTTGTTATTTCTTTTCCTGATCTTACTGTATGCAGATGGTAAGTGTAGAGTAGAGTAATGACATTGTCAGCCTTTCTTGTTCCTGTACATTGTGGATATTTGCCTTTTCTTTTCCCCCACTAGCACCCTTCCTGTTAGAAATCTTACTGGGAGGCAAAGACCACCCTTAAAAAAATGAAAGCTAATAATGTGACACATTTACTTCTCTAGCACTAGAGCACAGTCTACATGGTCCAGGTTCCTCAAACAGTACCTTGTGCTGACTTTATTTTTTTTTAAACATATTTTATTGATATTTTACAGAGAGGAAGGGAGAGGGATAGAGAGTTAGAAACATCGATGAGAGAGAAACATCGATCAGCTGCCTCCTGCACACCCGCCACTGGGGATGTGCCTGCAACCAAGGTACATGCCCTTGACCGGAATCGAACCTGGGACCCTTCAGTCCTCAGGCTGACGCTCTCCACTGAGCCAAACCAGTCAGGGCTCTTGTGCTGACTTTAATGTGTCAGCTAATAGCAAGCAGCAGTGGGGGTGTGGGCACTCTTTTTGTGGCCATGGCAGAGGGAACAACAGCTGCAAAATCAAGTTTGCAATGGAGAAGTGGCAATGGAGCAGGTAGCAAAGGCTTGATGGTAACACCCTGTTCCTGGGACACAAATGGAAGCTGTGCAAACTAGAAACATTTGTCACTTAGCCATGCTATCAATGGCTCTTCACAGACCAGAAGTGCAGTGTGGTAGTGGGCACTGTTCTTTGTGGCTTGGCCCAGAGCCTGGGTCTCAAGATAACCCAAGGCTTTTAAGTTTCTAATAACATTATTAAAAACTCATTTTTGTTTAGATTTCTTAATAGCTTTTCTTTAGAGGGACATTCTTTTGTTGAATAACAATTAGTACATACACATATAGCAGAGATTAAAGTCTATGGGTTCTATGATCATTTCACATTGAATCCAATTTCACTAATATTTAACAAAACACAGGTTCGATCCTAATTCACAGCAATCACATCTTTTATACATGCAGAAGCATGTAAACAAATTAGTGCATGTAAACAAATTAGCCCAGAGCATCCAGTTGGATAATATAAGTGCTCATCCCAAATACAAAAGAAATAGAGTAAGTTATCAGGGATTCACTTCGTTGTGATTCACACAACACACACAGAGACTTGAAAAAATTAGGAAGTATTCACAGATGACTTCCTAGGAGCAGATGTATCACTTACATAATTCTTTTACCTACCACGAAGCATCACAGATATTAGCCCATAAATTTGAGCAACTGTCCCCATGGCCTTTCTACTCCTAACAAACCATACTTACCTAGAGGAACTAAAGCAGTCCTGTTCAGAGTTCAGAGTATTTTAATGTTATAACAGTCAAACATCTTCACTAGCAGGAAATCACACATTTTGTAATGTATAACCTCTTCTTTATAGGACAAAATTCCTTAAGGAAAAATTACATTTCAAGGTTTATTCCCACATATCTTAAAAAATAATAATTGGGGCATTTGAAATGAAACATTTATCTTCTCCTTTATTTATAACCAGTGCTATTTTTGTAAAAGGTGATCTATTTTCCAGTGTTTAAAATTAGTAATACAATTTTTAGATTTTCTTTCTCTCCCTTTCCTTTTTTCTTCTCTATTTTCTCCTCAACATGAAACTATTTCTATCCAGAGACCATGGTTTTAGGCATCAAACAATGGCTGGGAATTTAGAGACTTAAAAACTCCAGACTCATTGTTGTGGCTGTGAGATTGTTCTGAGGTTACTTAGCATCTGTGGGACTCAGTTTCTATGTTTAAATTTGGTATTATATTTGTTCTTGCTTATTTTACCAAAATACGGTGAGGGCTAAATAGGGTTAAAGGTTTTGGTAAATACAGTTGCTGCATAAATCAAAACATAGTATTTTGAAATAATTATTATAGCACATCAACTTATCATTGACAGCTAATAAATCATTTAGCATATTAGTTAAAAAAAAAAACCTACTAATTATGCTAAGTGAACAGAGTACTGATATAATTCTGTACTTTATTCCTGGTAACTCACTTAACATGGAGAGTCTCTCTTTTTTACCACTCAGTGCTTTGCCAGCATTTTCTTTAATCTTATCAGATCTCTTTGATTTAATTGAGAAGTCACTTTAGAAGAATGTCATTTTTCTTGCATCTCTTCAACAAAGTAATATAATTAAGATTATGTAAAACAGAGAAGATTCCCAGAGTGCCAGGCAAGAGTGAAGGCCTGTGAAATCCCAAAATTAGGAATTGCTGTAGTCAACATAAATAATTGACATTTAGATGGCCTAATTAAAACAAATTACATCTCTGTGGAGAAAAGTTATGATTTCAAACACAGGATATTCTTGAAAAATAATAGGTAAAATATCTGGATGCTTTATATTTCCTATAAAAATCGTGCAAAATTGATATTTATTCTTGACAAAATAATATTCAATAAGTGAAAAAAATTAGAAATATAAAATATATTATAAACAGAATATTCTTGAATACTACTAAAGGCAAACTTACATAGCAATTAAGTGAGACAACTCTAGAGACAGAAAAGACAGTTTTAAGCCGCGTCTGTGCAATTTCCTTAATCTCTTTGCCTCAGTTTCATTGTCAATCAAAGGGGAATCTTATGGGACTGTCATGAAAATTAAATAATTTAATATATGTGTTAGAGAGTAGCTGCACCTCACAAAATAGCCTTGCAAGATAGAACACTGTCAGCTTTCTGAAGAACAGGATGACCCTGTAAATAACATAGTCATCAATAACATGACCCTGACATTAAAAACTGTTTTGTCTTAAATTGCCTGCTCTGCAAAAACAGGATGTGGTAAATGTGCTTAAAAGTGGTCCTTCACAAAGGGTAGGGCTACTCTCTGGACTTCCTGCATGGAGAAAGGCAGAGCAGTCGCCGGCCGGCTAATAAAGGCTCCCTAAATTTTAATTTGGTCTGGACTCCAGTGGTCGTTCACTGGCGTTCTCTCCACAACATTTGGAGGCCCCCATGAGATAACCAGCCTTTGACTGGTCTTGTGACTGGAGCCCACCGGGGTCCCCGGACTCTCCAACCCAGGGGGAGATCTCTGAAAGACGTTCCTCAGCCCCGGGACTGGTAGAGGTCGGAGACCCCACCTGCTAAATTTCCTGATTGACTCTGATTGGAGCCACCTGGATCTGGTTCTTACCGGTAAGAAACTTATTTCTGGTTCTGTGGGTGCCCATCTAGGGTCTCTGGAAGGCTGGAGGCAGCACTACTTCTGAGACCAGATCCCGGTGCACGATGGTGCTCGGCGATCCTCAGTTGGTTTTCATTGTCTTTGTTATTCTGTGTTATTGTGGTCTAATTGTCTTTGTCATTAGAATAGGTCAGTCTGCTTCGTGTTCTGTCTGTACTCCCCTGCAATGTTTTTTGAAAATTTGGATTGACATCTTGACTGACAATCCTAAGTGGCTCCGGGACTGCCAAAAACCTCCCCAGAAGAAGGAAAAATTGGGACAGAGATGAAGACGGACTATCCTCCTTACTAATCCTCCCATCACTAAACCTCCTCCCAGAGAGACCAAGGAGAAACCTGCTGCACCGGTGCTGCAGTGAGGGCGGGAAGGAGCGAGTGAGGGGACGGAGGCGCGGGATGGGAATGGGGAAGTGCTGGCGCAGGAGTGCCGCCGCGTGCTGGCCTGGAGGTCTGAGCCGCCACCCCGCCCCGAGACTGAGAAACAGCCTCCTGTCCTTCCACCACCCCCGGAGGACGCCCTCTTGACGGAACCTCCCCCGTATCCATCTGCCCCGATTGCGGGTCCCCCTGAAGGCCCAATGAGTCTGCCTCACACCTGCAGTGGGACTGAATATAGACCCCATCATTCGGATTAGTTTAAAATTTTCGCAGACTGTCTGGCGTATAAATGTAAGTGTGAAGTCTGTGTGAAAGACAGTGCAAATCCTGCTTTAGGGGGAAGACAGTAGAGAATTTTAAATTCCTTTTCCTTGATTTATAATTTGCTGTGTTAGTTTAAAATTGTGGAATTCTAGGGTTAATTTAAGGGTATAAAATTTGTGAAGGTTGCCAATCCAGAGAAGTTTAAACAAAGGCTTGTTGGGTTAAGATTAGTCATAATTAACTGCTTTGTAGGCTGCCTTTTTCAGCCCTGCTAGCAAACAGAGAATCATGTGGTCCCGAGAACTGCGACCTGCCTGCCCTTCCTGATAGATTTACAGTGGGTCTCTGGGTGAGGAAGATAGCCGAAAACTGCTCCAGAACAGGTGTGAGAAAGGGTAGAGGTGGTGGAATTCACTCTCAGCCTGCTGAGATAGAGAAGCCCTAGGCTGGGGGATAGGGGGACGGTTGGAGATATCAGAAGTGATGAAGGTTGATATCTTCTGGGGCCTTGGAGTAAAGAAGGAAAATCTGGGAGGGAGAGCAGCTGTTCCTTAAGTGTAAAAAGCCCAGTTATATGGGTTCTCCGACCACTTGCCTTATTTCCCCTGCTAAGGACAGAGTAAATGGTTAATGCAGAAAAGGGGGGGCGTCCGTGGGGAGAGCAGGTAGAGATAGGTTTTTGTTGATTTTGCTGGCTACAACCCGCTCTGCTGGCATCCTTGGTTTCTTACTTATCTGAACTATGCTAGACTCAAGGATTTCTGCAAAACACAGTGGATCTTCCTCTGCCCCATTTTCTTCTTTTTAACCTTTCCAATACACATAAAGAAAATCTCATTGTCTGAGCCTGCAGGGCGGGGTTACTGGGTACTTCTTGGGTGGTGGTGGAATATTCAGCAAAGGAACTTTAAGATATAATATCTTTAATGTTACAACTAGTTTAAGTTTAAAAATATCTGTCTCTCAAAAAGAAATATTTTTACCTACTCTTAGTTTTATCACAGAAGGTCTAAGTCATAAATGTTAATCTAAGAAATTCTGTCTGTTTACTTTTTAGGAATCATTAAAGGATTGAGGTTTCTAAGAATAAGGAATACTGAGTAGAAGGTCTGAGGCATGGTTATGCATTTTTAAAGGACATAGAAAGAAGGTTTAAAGGCTAATTTGGAAGTGTAAAATTTATAAAGGTTGTGTATGTAATAAGAAGGAGAAAAGAAATGTTGAAAAGAAATCAAATAATACAGGCCAGTAAGCCAGGAAGAGTAAATAATTTACATTCTGCTTCCCTAAACAGAGGTTAAATAGTTATGCCAAATTACTTAGGGAGGGACTGATAAAAGAAATCTAACAGTTACTGTTTGTTATAATACATTCAGAAAATATTACTTTGGAAAGTCGATAAAAAGGATTGGCAAGGAAAATTCTATCTTAAAGCAGGTCAGTATATTTTTCTCCTTATACAATTCCTCCAAAATTTGGCAATACTTAATAAATAAATCATAGCAATACATTTCTTTGCATAAATCCAGTAAGACCGGTTTCCAATAGTGGTTATATTAACCAGAAACTTTGACTGGAGTATCATGTTTTAAAGAGCCCTGCCTGAACTCTGAAGACTTGAAGCCAATAAGAGTGCCTTGGAGAAAGTCTGGTATCATGCTTGGTAGCCCTGAAAATAGCTGGTGCTGGAGCATCAGGCCCATACCCTACCATCACTGGCAGTTAGCCGGAGTACAAGGGGAGCAATAAGGGTGCCTCTGCATCCCTGCGGGACCCCCACGCACTCTGAGCCATGACAAGTAGGAGGGCTGAGATGGGCCTTGAAGCCTAGGGCATGGGCCTGGGTAGAGCCACTACAGGTGAGGACTTCACCTAACTCAGCAGATACTATAGGCAGGCCTGACGGCAGCTGGATGACTTGGCTTCCTGGCCCTATGGGGCACATTAAGATTCAATCATGAAATTCCGGCAAAGGTAGTCAGTTACCATTCTTGTTATGTTTATGCAAACAATCAGGCCAAATTAAATACAATAGATAAATTAGTCTTGATTTGGCTCTTTTGATAAACATGGGGGTAATTTTGAGGAGAAAAATTCTGTTTCGATAGAAGTTATTAAAACTGAAAAGTTTTCTTTCCTTTCCACCAGACCATTTGTTACAGTTTGTCTCCGCCAGGTCACAAGCCCACCTCCTTCTGTGCCCAGGCCTCATTGTTCCTCTGACAGACAGCAAGGATCTCTTGGCTCTGAGAGAAACCTTTGACCCACCTCAGCAGGAAGCAGCTAGAAGAGCCCACCGACATCCATTTTCCCTAAAAGAATTCAGAGCCAGGATCCTTGAGGTAATATATTAGACAGTTAGACAGGTAGGAGCAGAGCAAGGACGATGGGCCAACTAGCACTACCAGATGTAATCAAGTCTCTCCATCTTTACCTATGTGAGACAAGGGGACTCCCCAGAAGCAAGAGGGAACGAGGCTGCAGATGAAGCAGCCCAGGAGGCTGCCCTAAAACCAGTGGGGCCTCTACAGATTCTAGTGACTCTTCCAAACACTGACCTACCCACCTCACCAGCTTACATTGAAACTCAATCTAAAAAAGCTGAAATCCATAACCAATCTTTACCCAAGTTCTTACAGGCTTTGCAGTCCACCCAGAAAGCAGTTGCAAGGTACTCTGCCTATACCAACTTCTGATCTGGTCCCTCCTTTCACCCTGGTGATTCTGTTTGGGTAAAGAAATTTGCCACACAAGGACTGACTCCTACCTGAAAAGGACCACCTCCACAGCAGTCAAGGTCGACAGGATCCCGATGTGGCTTCATCACACCTGGTTTAAGACAGCCCAGGCAAAATAGAGAGTCCAGGACTCTTCGGACCCTCTAAAGATTAGTCCTGGCCCTCATTCCAGGCCCTTATTTTTTAAACAGGCCCACTGACTTTATTCAGCAGAGAATTAATTCTATCAAGCTTATAGTCCTCAGGGGTCAATATAACTCCCTCGCCAACAATGACCCAAAAGAGTCAATGATTTGACTCATGTACATAAAACCAGTGGGAAATGTTAGAGAGTAGCTGCACCTCACAAAATAGCCTTGCAAGATAGAACACTGTCAGCTTTCTGAAGAACAGGATGACCCTGTAAATAACATAGTCATCAATAACATGACCCTGACATTAAAAACTGTTTTGTCTTAAATTGCCTGCTCTGTAAAAACAGGATGTGGTAAATGTGCTTAAAAGTGGTCCTTCACAAAGGGTTGGGGCTGCTCTCTGGACTCCCTGCGTGGAGAAAGGTAGAGCAGTTGCCGGCTAGCTAATAAAGGCTCCCTAAATTTTAATTTGGTCTGGATGCCAGTGGTCATTCACTTGCGTTCACTCTACAACATATATAAAGTGTCTTGAAGAGTGCCTAAAATAGAGTAAGACTTTGAATTTGATAAATCTCCAATTTGTGATAATTTTCTTTTTAAAAACAAAATGTTTTTATGGGTTTGAGAGAGAGAGAGAGAGAGGAAGGAAGGGGTGAAGAGAGAGAGCGAAACATCGATGTGAGAGCATAACATCTCTCTGGTGCCTCCCACATGCAACCCAGCTGGGAATAGAAGCTGCAACCGGGTATGTGTCCTGACCAGGAATCAAACCAGTGACCTTTCAGTGCAGGGGATGACACTCAACCAACTAAGCCACACTGGTCAGGGATCTTTTTTTTTTTTTTTTTTTTTTAATCTACACAAGCGTTTTAATGATATAAGGAAAATTGGAAACATTATAAAAAACAAAATGGACAACTTAACTTAATATGTTTTCACTTCATTTACTTTCAAAATTTCTTAAGAAAACATTTTTTTTCAAATAGAAATTACATTCCTTTTTAAAAAAATTATTATTATTATTATTATTATTATTATTATTATTATCCTGGAACAAGTAAAATAGAAACAGGAGGCTGAACACAATGACTTAGAGGTCAGGCCTGCCCCAGCTATGGCCCTCCTGAGGCTCTCCATGTTCAAGGCCTTCAGCTTCATCTCTAGGCTGTGCTAAACAAGCTCTAATCCAGCCGTGGGCAAACTACGGCCTGCGAGCCGGATACAGCTGTTCTATCTGGTTCTCTTGCTCTCCCCTCCGCTCCTTTACTTTGAATTTATATTAGTTCACACAAACACTCCATCCATGCTTTTGTTCTGGCCCTCTGGTCCAGTTTAAGAACCCACTGTGGCCCTCGAGTCAAAAAGTTTGCCCACCCCTGCTAATCTGATGTCACTAAATCCCAGGCTCCCCATGGCCCAGAACTGCCAGCCACAAGTTCTCCAACATCTGCCGCCCTTCTCCTCTGCAGTTGGTGCCCATGTGCCTGCTCTGCTGAATCACCACGCTGAACACCTGGGGACCCCCTATTATCCTATATGCTGAGCACCAAGTGCCCCCTATAATCCACCATCCTGAACACCTGGGGCCTCCCCTGTAATCCATCATGCTGAACACCTGGGGCCTCCCCTCTATTCCACCAAGTAGAACATCTAGGGTTCCCCCCTGTAATCACCACACTGAACACCTGGGTCCCCCCTATAATCACCACACTGAACATCTGGGTCCCCCTGTAATCACCACACTGAACACCTGGGTCCTCCCTTGTAATCCACCATCTGAACACCTGGGGCCTCCCCTGTAATCACCATGCTGAACACCTGGGCATCCCCACTAATCCACCATGGTGAACATGAGGGACCTCCACACTAATCCACTACTCTCCTCCCTTCTAATCCACCATGCTGATCATCTGGGGCCCCGCTGTAATCACCGTGCTGAATACCTGGGTTCTCCCTTGTAATCCACCATCTGAACACCTGGGGCCCCCTCACTAATCCACCACCCTGATCACCTGGGTCCTACTGTCTAACCCACCACCCTGATCACCTGGGGCCTACTGTCTAATCCACAATGTTGAATACTTAGAGACCCCCTATAATCCTCTACGCTGAACACCTGGGGCTTCCCCTCTATTCCACTTCCCTGAATACCTTGGGCCACCCTTCTAATCCACCATCTTTGAACACCTGGGGCCACCTCTGTAATCACCAAGCTGAACACCTGGGACCTTCCCTCTAATCTACCACCCTGATCACCTGGGGCCTCTCCTCTAATTCACTAAGGTGAACATCTGGGGCAACCCTCCTAATCCACCATCCTGAACACCTGGGGCCTCCCCTGTAATCACCATGCTAAACACCTGGGGCCCATCTCTAATCCACCAGGCTGAACACCTGGGCCCTCCCCTGTAATCCACCCGGCTGTAAACCTGGGACTTCCCTTTTAATCCACCAAACTGAGCAACTGGGACCTCCCGTTAATTTCAGAAATTGCATTCTTATTCCAGAAGGACTTTATTAGCTCTGCTTCTCATGAAGCAATAATTTTTTATTCAAACTTCCTCAAACATTCAGAGATGTGCTTTCATTTTGGAAATGTGACAGTTATTCTCTAATGCTCTATCAGCTTTGAATTTTGCTCATTGTGTTCAAATACCTTTAATAAAGAAATGGAATTATAGATGTTGACACTACAGGGGGAAAGCACCTTCAAATTCTCTTTATAAGAAATGTGGTCACGTACATTAATGGAAAAATATCTACAATATCTCCTGATGAGAAGATATTTTAAAGCAAAGAACCTGCTGATAAAACTTTGTTAAAATTTGTTCAAAATCCTATTTCAAATGTCCATACCAAAAGCACTTCTGTGTGATAGATCTACAAACTAATAACTTAAAATAATTATCTGTTGAAACCTTATCTGTGAGGTATTTTTAAAATGTTTCTTTTGTTGAAAGCAGACGTTGTTTTTATTTTTGGTGAAAATGTACTGAAATCAACTACTCTTATTGCAAAATGTAAGCTTCAAAGCAGACTGTCCTCAACAAAGTAACAAATCTCTATAGCATGATTAAGAACAACCATTGTGAACTCACTCTGCCTGAGCTCAAAATCCAGTGCAGGTTATTAGCTATGTAACCTTGGCAGAGTGATGTAATGTCTCTGTGCCTTAGTTTCCCCATTTGCAAAATGGGGAGCATAGTTGTATTTACAGAATGGGATTGTAGGGATTAATGAGATGACACATGTGAAACAGTTCAGGCCATAAGAATTGCAAAAAAATGTTTCTTTTTAAACCCATCTATATTAAGTACTTGTTAATACAAGATTATCAAAAGTGATTGAATATCTAGTACAAGTAAATAACAAATATAGTATCCTCGGATTATGTTTAAAGGTTCAAGTTTTCCAAAGCTTCCTTTCTTACTGGAGTGTTGTTTTTTTAAGTGAAGGAGAAATGGGTGGGGGCATGCAGATAGGGAGCTTGGGTTTTCTGAAAGCCAGGACCACTGTCCAATCAGAGCAGACAGTTTTGCTATTAATCCCTTGGCCATTATGGAATGACTCCCCCTACAAGAATGTTGCTTTACTTTTAAAAATAGTAATAGCTACCATTTTATTAGGACCTATTAAGTACCAAGCACTTCTAAGGGCTGTAAACATTACTTCAAATTCAACAATCCTCTGTAATGGTGAAGAAAACTCATAAGAAGTCAGATGTAAAAAGAAAATGTCATTTAGTTTTTATAATTAATTGGGAGAACTCCCTGCACTTGGCTATCATGAAAAAAAAAAAAAAAAAAACAAACACACACACCAAAAAACCCAACTAAATGCTCAGTTTAAATGTAATGCAATCTGATCATGTGAATATCAGCTCCAGGTTCAGGTCTCTAGTTGGGGTAAATGACTCAGTCTTTCAGAGAGCCTCTCTCTCCTCCTGGCTTTTCTCAAAAATGTACCAGAGGAGAGTGTGGGTGACTTGACCTTGCACTTCTGAAGGGTGGAAGAATACCCTGACCTTGTGCTAGTCTCGGGGTCTACACTAGCAATTGTCGACTGCATTCTGGGGCGATGCTTCCTGTCTATGAGTTGACTTTCGAGGATTACTCTGTGACTAGTGTATTTGCAGTCCTTTTATTTTGACCTGGGCAATGCCCCTGGAATAAAATAACATGAAGTTCCTTCAGCTCTCCTGACTGCAGGTCAATAGACATTCACTTGCCCCCCAACTCCCTGTGGTCTACCCAGTCTATACTGTGGGATCTATAGCAGGCACCTGGCTTTCTCATCATCATGCACCCCACATACAATCTGAGAGGCTGGGGAAGGCCAACAAGATCCTCTTTCAACTTGATCACAACATTTCCCTCTTTTAACTGGGGTTGCCTGTGATGTTACCTGTTCCTTCTAGAATTCCAAAGTTAAGATGGGAGAGAAATCTTTCCATGCTAGACATAATTCTCAATTCATCTAACACATGTCCTCTTCAAGCCCAAAGAAAGGAAATTAAGACGACACTTGTTTTACCCTTTCATGCTCTCTCACTATTTTCTTTTTCCTCCTTTCCAAAATCCTTCAGGACTGCAAGCTTCTATTTTACCTTTCCCATATCACATGCTCCTTATATCTTAGAGAACCAAACCTTATGGCTTCGTTATTAAAAGCAGAAAAGCCATTTTCTCTACACTTTGGCAGAACTCTTTGACCTAGGTCAACTCCAGTTTTCGTTAATGGAGTAAGAGGGAAGGAGAGGGAAGGAATTGCTAAAGGAATACAGCCAATCTTACCACTCCACAAACCTGTACCTCAAGCATATTGTTTTGCTTAGGAATAAAATACCAGTCTCTCCTGGTTAATGTTGAGTAGCTGCAATCAACTATGATCCAAAAGGTAAAATTAATTTCTGATACAAAGTTATCCCCCTTTACATTTTGTAACATATGTTACTAATCCCAGAAAACTGAGGCACAAAGGAACTAATAACTTACACAGGTCAGATTTCCACTTTTCCTAACTGCATCTGATGGCTCATTTACTCCATTAATAAAAAGTTGACACCTTGGCTGAGCGCTTACTCTCTTCCCTTTCCAGAAACCTGCATACCACAACCTTTGCACAACACATTTGCCTATAAAACTTGACCAACATTTCTCTAAATGATATGGTGAATTCTCTTTTATAGTGTTCTATAAATGTAATGTAAAATGTAATCTTTGAAAAAATCGTTACCTATATAACATTTCCATTGTCCACAAGTTTTTTTGAAAGTACAAGGAGATGCTCAAATTAAAATTGTACCTAATTCCATAATGTCTAAGGACAAAAACTTACCCCCAAGGAATTCTATATAATAAAGAGCTAATATGCAAATGGTCGTCATGCCCTCACACCATAATGACCATCAGGAGGAGGCTGTGTATGCAGTAGGCGTGCACAGGTGGGTGGGACTGTGTCAGCAGCGAGATGCACGCAGGTGGCTGAGGACTTGATGCTGCATCCCCAGCAGGGACTGGATCAGGAGGTGTATCGGGGGCAGGGGGCGGGGAGCTGATGGCAGCTGTTGCTGCCAGGGCCCGAGGCTCAGGCAAGCTGCAGTGGCTGCAAAGGCCAAGGTTCAGGCAGCCTTGGGGCCGGCAGTGGCAGCAGCAGAGGTATGATGGGGGCGTCGCCTTCCCCTAATTGCCAAGTCGCCTCCTGCAGAGGGAGGCCAGAGGCAGTAGCAGTGATGGGGTGATGGGGACAATGCCTTCCCCTGATCGGTCAGTCACCTCCCACAGAGGGAGGCCAGACTGCAGCTTATGCCCGCTTCCTGCAGGGAGTGGGCCTAAACCATCAGCAGTACATCCCCTGAGGGCTCCCGGACTGTGAGAGCAGGCATGCCTGGCTGAGGGTCCCCCCAGTGCACAAATTTTTGTGCACTGGGACTCTAGTATAGAAAATAACTCTTTAAATTAACTGTTGCAGTTCAAATTAATTCAGCCAACAAATATTTATTAAAAACCCATTTTGTCCCAGGCATATTTTAGACACTGGGATGAGTGATCTGAACAAAACAAATTTCCTCAGGGAAGAAAACCAACATAAACTCCCAAAAGTCCCCAATCCACAAAAGAAAGGGAAGGAGATGGATAATAATCAGATTAACAAATGATATTTTAAGTGGTGGTAAAAGCTATGAGGAAAAATAAACAGGATAAGATCAATATGGTAGGGTGTCTGTTTTTTATACAATGTCCATGAAAGCCTTTCTGTAAGGTGACTTTTAAGCAAAGGTATGAAGATGTGGACAAAAAGGGGGGTTTCTGTAATGAAACTGGCAATTCCAGTGACAGAAATGAACCTCACAGGGTGATCTGATACTCGTAAATTCCTAACTGCAGGTCATGGTGGGTAGTCAAGCCCCAGGCCTATAACTTCTTTAGTGAAAGTTTTTCAAGCAAGCCATGTCCATTTGTCTTGTGCATCTGGGTTAACACACCTTTGAAGTGCCAGAGTAATTATCTTTTTCAGACCCTTTGAAATTGCCCTCAAGGGAGTACATAATCCTATTAAACATTCTGTAATCCAATCCCCACCTTGCTTTCTTCTACCTTCATGTAATTTTCTTTGCCATCCTTTTATTTCAAATGCATAAAAGAAACCCCATACTCATTCTCCAGAGCATCTGAGATCTTGCTTCCAGGCAAGTCCTCAATTTAACTCAAACTCATAAATATTCTCTACAAGTTTAGATGTATCTTATTTGGATAAAGGGACTAGGATGTAAGGAACACAGGTTTCTGGGGAAAATCTACTTGGAGCACAGAGAACAAGATGCATGCTTGAACAAGGAGGAAGTGTACCAGAAAGAACAGATGCACCACTATGGCTAGGACAAGGGATACCTGGGGCAGAGTAGTGGCAGTTGAGGGGCAAAGGCCTAAGAAGTAGATAATGGAAGGCTTTAGAGACTCCATTTCTTGTTATGTGAAAAGTACAATGTCACTGGAAGATTTTGGGAAATGTATCATCAACTGAGTTCAGCTGCTAGGTGGAGACAAGACTGTGGAGGAACAGCAGTGAAATCAGGAAGAGCTGTTGTTGATAGAGCCCAGGATAAAGATGATGCAGGTTTAAATCAGGATAGCAAGGTGAGTTTTATTCTGGTTGGGACTACTGCATAAGAAGACACTCCACACTTAGAGACTAAGACAATCACTATTTAATTATGCTCATGTATTTGGGGCATCAGGAATTTGGACAGGGTACAGCGGAATGGCTTGCCTCAACTCCATGATGTCTGTTACCGAACATTTTATGGATATACATTTTTAAAATTAATTTGAGAGAGAAATAAAGATAGAAACATCAATGTGAGAGGGATACACCGATAGGTTGCCCTCCATATGTACCCTGACCGGGTATCAAGGTGAACCAGAAACCTAACTTTGTGCCCTGACAGGGAATGAAACCCACAACCTTTCACTGCATGAGACGATGCTCTAACCAACTGAGCCACACTAGTCAGGGCTCGATATACATTTTTAAATATAGCATTTACTTATTTTCCCTTTACAAAATAATTTTTAGTCAGTGCAGCATAGGTATTATGATCTCAGGCTCTCAACTCTGTCACAGCTTGGTATCACTCCTGGATCACTTCCTATCTACCTGATCTTGGATAAAGTATTCAGTTTCCTCTGAGCATCAGTTTTCTTATCTGCAAATTGGCAATAATAGTAATAATAATGAAGAGAGTGTTTGAAAAAATTAAATTTGACAGTGCATGTATAGTTATATATAAAATGTTCAATGCATTTTAGCTCTTATTAAGTCCCTTTTGATTTTGGAAATTTGGAACACATGGCAAATTGAAGAAAATAAAAATAACCAGCAAGGATAGGTCCCAGAACAATGTCTTGTGACTCTATTAATATATCAGCATTGCCTTAATGTGAACAAAGTTAATACATTTTATTTTCTTTATAAGTTGCAGAGTCATTTTGTTAATAGCTTTTTGCAATCAAATCTGTGCACATGTCAATCATCCACTCCCCCCCCCCGCCCCCCAAACACACACACACAAGCATATAAGGTAAGGGTCAAGAAAGAAAGAAATTTGCCACAGCCAGGGAGGCTTTGCCTTACTCCAAAAGAATAGTAAAAACATATTTAAAATGAATGGAGATTAAATGTAAACATAGCCTAGGCTAAATAAAAGACAAAAATGAATTCTTCTCAAGGTGCTATTCCTTCAAATAGAGGATTTGAAATTCGATCGAATGCCAATGCAAAGGCATATAATGCTTGAGTGACACTAATTAGTTGAAAATTGAGCCTAGGAGCAAGTGAAGCTCATCCACTGAATATGTACATAAGACTTTCCTGTCAAGGAGAACCACAGAGAAATATCTGGGCAGCTTCCTCCTCTTATTTGCATTCTGGTTCCTATTAACATTTTTCTGAGAAAGAATTTCATGCAAATACAAGCCTTCCAACTTAATAGCAAACTGATAATAAAAGTGAGCACTTTCTTTTGTGAACAAATGCCTTTTAAAAGCATCTGAATCATCCAAGTATTTAAGAGACTATGATTTTAACCAGATTATGTTTTAAGACGTCAACTAAAAAGGAGGATTTTAAATAGCCCCTTATACTAGTAGTCTTAATTCCAGAGAACGCTATAGTTTCTAACTTAACACCACTATTTGACAAATACAAAATTCACATTTATTAAGTTTTTACTAATTTTTTATTGGCTGTATGTGTTTTCAACATTTCTCCCCTGTTTATGTAATTGGAGATGATGGCATTTTATTCTGATTTTCATTCCCCCCCACCCAAAATGAATATTATGAATCTAACCAGATGGCCAATCTAACTGCCTTGACAACATAAGACTCATGCTCTTTAAATAAATTCATCGTGGCTACTCAAATTTAAGAATGCATAAGCAGTTTCAATGCTCTTGGATATGATACTATTTGCTACACTAACCAGGTATATTGAAAGTTCACAATAAATTATACTACTATTGCTGCTTTCTTACAGTTGGTACGGTCTAACACTTAACAAATCCATCCTTTCTGAGCTTCAGAAATCCTTCATAGGCAAATCCGAAAAGAGTCAGTACAGCAGGGAAAAAAACTTGGCAATCCAAACATCTAATACCTTTTTGACTATTACCTTACCATCTGACCTTCTGCTGGTTCCTTACCCTCACATAACCACCTTTCTGAAGTTTATAAAAATGGAAATGACAACATTTTGGTTACTGCCCAAAGGGATTAGGTAGAAAAAAAAAACAAAACACAAAAACTGGATCAGGGGCTATAAAATACCTTGGAGGCCATAAAATGCTACATAAATGCTTGATAGTAAAACAGTTACAGGACCCGATGGTTTAATATAAAACTAGTTTCTCTGCTAAACAAAGTACAGGCAGAAGCACCTAAGATCGAATAGGAAAATATGCAAAGCTTCTGGTCATAATTAAAGGGGTTTGTTTGTTTGAATAAATTTTATGGACTGATGGGTAGGTGTCTGCACAAGCTATGTGATCAAATGTATGCACCAATTCAGTCATCACAGGGTACTCTAAAAAGACAGTCCGATCAAGCAAGCTGAAATCAGAAGCTGGAAGGCATATCATTACACAGTCCCATGGGCGTGTTCCTCTTTAAATGAGTCTGTGTGTATGTGTTTTGTCTAATAGCACTGTTTCATGCTAAACAACTACAAGTAGAGGAAATGTTTTTGACATATTTTTTTTACCCACTATTTTGAATAGGTTGTTCATTATGCCATTTTCCCTTTGAAATTGTAATTTCATTTACTTAAAACTAACATTAATTATTTCAAGAAATCTTCCCCTAAATTATTATTTTAATTAGGAATTTAATCACAAATAGACATTGCCCAACATAATTTATGTAATGTTCAGAAGTATCTTAATCATCTTCAAGTTTTTCTTTATTGTTCCTTAGGAAAGAAATAAGAATAGAGAATAGTGCTCACCACATCTCACACAAGAGCTTCGGTCTTGGTCTCAAAATCACTTGCTAACTTACTACTTTGTTAAAAACGATATGACAGCCTTTTTCAAAGATGGCAGTGTAGGACAACCCTGAACTCGTTTCCTCCCAGGGACACAGCAAATCTACAACTACATGTGGAATAATTCCCTTTTAAAGGGGCCTGGAGATTGGATGATCAGAGCCTCCATAACAAAAGATGTAAGGCTAGCATCCAGATGGAAAGGAGAGACAGAGACTTCATCTCATCAGGGGGGAAAAATGTGCCCCAACAATGGTGATCCCTCGTACACTGTTGGGGGAATATAAGTGGTGCAGCACCATGGAAAACCATGAAGATGCCTCAAAAAATTAAGAATAGAATTACCGTTTGACCCAGGTATCTCACTTCTGAGTATACAAAAAACACTAATTACAGAAACCCCTGTGTTCACTGCAATATTATTCACTAGAGCCAAGATATGGAAGCAACCCACATGTCCACTGATGGATAAGTGGGTAAAGATGAAGTGGTGTATACATACCAAGGAATATTGCTCAGCCATAAAAAGAAGCAAATCTTGTCATTTGTGACAACGTGGATAGACCCTGAGGGTATTATGCTAAGTGAAATAAGTCAACCAGAGGAAAACAAATAGCTTATGATTTCACTGCTATGTGGAATCTAAAAGAAGCAAAGCAGACAAACAGAACAAAATAAAAACAAACTCATATATACGGGGAAGAGATTAGTGGTTACGGGAGGGGAGGGAGATTGGAAGGTTCACTGCCTTAGAAAAAAAGGGTCGAGTGGCTCTCAGCACTTGGCACAGCTCTGCAGGATAGAGAGAAGATACACATTCTTAAGGCATCTCCTACGGGAGGGAGAGAATTGGAGCTTGCATCAAATACAAACATGTCAAACTCAAAGGCTAACAAGGGCCAAATAAACAAGGTTTATTTCGATAGAGACATGCTGAATACAAAGGGCTGAAATAAATGAGTAATCGTTAACAGAATAGAACATTTTAATAAAAATTAATATTTTTTCTTGAACATTAACTTACCAGACACTGAATAACTGCACAAATTAATAAGTGTAACACAAATAAGCCTGTTTTTCTTGTTCTCCAAAAGCGAAATATTTCCTGTTGCGCACACCAAACAAGTCAGTCCAAGACTAATGATGTGGCAATCAGCTGCTAAAATATTCACTGCTAGTATTAGTGGAGACAAATGGTGCGCCTGCATGTAAGGTGAGTAAGGGAAATGAATGCAACACGATTATAGTAATCAGTCATTAGCAAACATTGTAGTTTGTTATTAATAATTATGTATAGCAGGGTATTATAAAAATTAAGTTATGAAAGTTTTACTAAAACATTTCTTACATACCGTTATATTGGCTGGGCCGCAAAAATATTCATTGTGGGCTGCTTGGGGCCTGAGGGCCGCAAGTTTGACATGCTAGATCTAATACCTCAGCATTTCAGGTCACTGACCTAGGGAAATGTAACAGAAGATCTCAGGCCCTGGTATGACTCTGCAGAACTGAGAGAAGACATGCCATCCTAAATTCTCTCCCTGCTCCCACCACACACCCAAGATAGAGTGAGAGGAGTGGACTAGGCACATTCAGAGAAGAGGTTTGAAAAATCTCCAAAACCACTAGCCAGCCTGGAGAGCAGTGTGTGTGCTGTTAAGAAGGAGCAGGAACTTGTCAAGATGGTTGAAGATCAGCCACGGAGAAATTGAACAGAAGAATGACACAGTTTGATTTTCATTTTAAGTAAATCACAGTAGCAGGGAAGAAGATGAAACAAAAATTGAAGAAACAGCTTAGAGGATCCTGGGATAAAATATTAAAGCAATGAGAATCTGAACTGTGGAACTGAATTTAGAAGGGTCAGGTTTTGAAACAAGTTGAGAAAATTAAAAAATTAGAATTTGGTGACGTGATTGGAGAGGATGTGGGAGGATTCTATTTAGAATCAAGTTTCTGGTTTGTTTAAATAAGTAGGTTGAGGCATTATCAACCAAAAAGTAAATTGTGAAAAAAACAGAAAATTGTTTTATTATGAACCTATTGTTTAGTTTGGGAAATATGGAGTTGAGATGCCAGATACCAGAGGAAAAATACACAACTGATGGTTGAATATATGAGAACAAATGCAGCAGAGAAATTAGGATTAAAAGCAAAGAAGTGGGTGTCATTAGCAATAATGTATTAATTAAAACTTTAAGAATTCATGGGATTGCCCATGGCAAGCATAGTGATTATCAAGAAAGAGTTTAAATGATGAAATATATGACATCTATTATTTACTTTAGTCTTCCATTGTCCAGGAGGCTAAGATCTCTCTATACACTGTTACCTTCCTCCCCACTCCATGCAGTTCTTCTCTTTGCTTTGGTTTGAGAGAATCAAAGAATGGCTACTGAGGAATGTAATAAGGGAAGGTCTCAGTTTCCTTCTAAATTGTGTGTCATCATGCCTCGTCCTCTTCTCTCTCCTTCTCTGTTCCAGTCTGAAGCTGCAAAAAAAAAAGTGCCATGAAATTGTATATACCATTGGTCGGCAAACTCATTAGTCAATGAGCCAAATATCAACAGTACAACGATTGAAATTTCTTTTGAGAGCCAAATTTTTTAAACTTAAACTTCTTCTAACGCCACTTCTTCAAAATAGACTCGCCCAGGCCGTGGTATTTTGTGGAAGAGCCACACTCAAGGGGCCCAAGAGCCGCATGTGGCTCACGAGCTGCAGTTTGCTGACCACGGATATATACTAATCATTTCATGTTGGGCAGCCTCTGAGTCTGTTTGTCAACAGAGGAAGTGGAGATAGGAAGGAGAAAAATACAAATAAAAATATACAAATACATTCTGTGCACATCATCTTGGGGAAAATGCATAGAAATGATTTATTTGTTCATTCAGCTTCTCATTTATTAAACAAATGTGTATTGAAAATGTACCTTATGCTAAGTGCTCTGCACAGCTTAAAGGATACCAGCATAAAAGAGTAAAGCAATGAGGATCTGAACTGTGAAAATGAACTTAGAGAGAAGGGTGACTGAGGTTTTAAACATATTTAGAAGAATACAGAAAAAAAATGAAACCTAATTCTGGCCCTTGAGGAAATTACTATCTAGAAGGGAGTCATTTGTATTAGTTTGTTTTAAATACTTCAAATTCAAAAGATAAGAATATCTGAGGACTTTGGTAACAGAAAACCCAGACAAGAAAGTTATGTTTTCAAATAATTTTGTCTATGTTTATATTAATTATAAAATATGTCAAGATAATTCACTCAGTGTGCATCAAAGAACTTGCTGTTTAAGTTGCATCAATGTCAAGCATTATTGGCTGGTTGAGTAGGTGAGGTAATTTTCAAACCTGTTCCTAGTTCCAATCTAGTAACTCATAGTCAGGTCCCCTGTTGATAAGATACTCAGTCCATTTCCAAGTAGTTAAATCTTTTTCTTCACATTGAATGAAAAGTATACATTCTTGGTTCTGTTATTTTGAATCAAATAATTTTTATAAATTCTCAACAAGGATAGAGATAATTTGGCATCACCATACTAGAGGCCCAGTGCATGAAATTCAAGTACTCGGAGGGGGGTCCCTCAGCTATGCCTGCACCCTCTCGTAGTCTGGGAGTCCTTGGGGAATGTCTGACTGATGGCCTAAGCCAGTGGTTGGCAAACCGCGGCTCGTGAGCCACATGCGGCTCTTTGGCCCCTTGAGTATGGCTCTTCCACAAGATACCACGGCCTGGGCGAGTCTATTTTGAAGAAGTGGCATTAGAAGAAGTTTAAGTTTAAAAAATTTGGCTCTCAAAAGAAATTTCAATCGTTGTACTGTTGATATTTGGCTCTGTTGACTAATGAGTTTGCCAACCACTGGCCTAAGCTGTCAGTTGGACATCCTTAGCACTGCCGTGGAGGTGGGAGAGGCTCCCACCACCACCGCTGCACTCGCCAGCCATGAGTGCGGCTTCTGGCTGAGTAGCACTCCTCCTGTGGGTGTGTACTGACCACCAGGGATCAGCTTCTGCATTGAGCATCTGCCCCCTGGTGGTCAGTGCGCATCATAGCGAACAGTTGTTCCACCATTAGGTCAATTTGCATGTTAGCCTTTTATTATATAGGAAATATATGTGTGTGTGTGTGTGTGTGTGTGTGTGTGTGTTCCCAAGCTTTAATTCTTTTATTCATGTATTCATGACTGCTTATTCCAGCACCCTATATTAGTGCTTTCGATGTCTGCCTTTAAACAAAAGCATCTCTTTTTTTTCTGTCCTCTATCATCTCTTAAAAAGAAACAAGTTTAAATTCTCATGGTATTTAATTTCTCATAATTCACTATAACTGTGTTATGTGTATGATTTTTAAACTCACAGTATTCAACTGAACTTTTAATAAATCCCTTTTACTAAAAAAATAATCACAAGCTTCAGAAATGTCTGCATAGTCATTTGCATATTATTTAATCTTTGTTTTCAATATTCTGGGATTTTCTACCCTTTCATCCTATGTCCTTCTCCTTTCAACTATTCATGAATTTTTATCACCTGGAGATAAGGCTATTTTTTCCAATTTGCTCTTTCCTATATTCACAAGTTTGCCAGATTCTAGAACTCCATAATAATGCACTAAATAGTCAAGCTGAGCATACTTTTGTAGTTCAGCAAAACTAAACATTTGCCAATTTCTAAATAGTTGAAAACCCATTGTTTTTCAGGTGATCAGGGGAAAGCGGGCTCAAGTGAAATATTTTATTGGAAAGCAACCATAATGACATGTCAATGTGCAATAATTCTACGTATAATTCTACATTACACAGGTTCATTCAGAGTATAAATGTGCTCTTTCTTTTTCCAAAACATCATTGAAGAAAATATAAAATACTGTCAACTCCAGTACTTGCAATAATATGAACACAAACAAACAAACAAAAAAAAGAAATTTAAAAACAAGCATAATTTTCAACTGCCATTGTGGAGATTGTCCATCTGAGCTCTAGATGCTGCAACTCAATATCCATATTAAACGAATACTGTAAACAATGGCTAAATGTCAACCCTTAAATCTTTTCTTTTTTGTGTCTTTCTGTTGTCGTTGTAAATTCCATCGCTGTAAAAGCAGATGATTCATTGCAATTGTGAGGCCTTTTTTATCTGTACAATCAACAGTAATGATGTGTTGTGAATAATACAGATGAAAATTGATTTGGTGTAAATTCCTAGCATGATATTTTTTTCCCATGTCCCAGGATTCTAACAGATTGAACTGTAGTACAGATTATACTGCTTTTCTGAAAATTCTCATCAAGGATGGAGACAATTTGGCATCACCATACTTATTCTTATAAATCAGCACAAAACACAACCCTTCCCCCTTTCTATGGGAACTGTAGTATTAGCATTTTCTAAATGTGACTGTATTTCATTGTATTATATCAGATGAAATTGGTCCCCTAGAAAGGGGTACCTAGCTGTATAAAGCTCCAAAATTGAAGTACATGCTGGACTTATGACTGAAGTTTTTGTGGAAGGACACCTCTTAAAGACTAGTTTCAAAAAAGTAAAGATGTTTTAAAGTGTCAGGAAATCTGACTTTTAGTCTCAGCTTTTTTAGTTGTGTGACATCAGATATGTCAAATCCTTTCTGAATATCTTTTTTTTTTTTTTAATCTGGTTGAATGACACAGGCCAAATAGATCTCAAACTTGGCTGGACATTAAAATTACTTGGAAAGCTTTTTAAAAATACAGATGCCTCCAATCTTCCCTAAACAAGCTAAATCAGAATTTCTGAAGGTGGGGCTGAAGCATTAGTATTCACTTCAGCTCCCCATGTGATTGTAATATGCATCCAACAATCACTTCCAACTCTAAAATGCTCTGACATTTTATAAAACCTGCCATTTGAGAACCTCAGCATGTGTTTCAAATGAGTTCTGGAGAGAGAATTTCCAGTGTTAGGTGTTGATGTTTGTTCTATCAGTTGCATTCATAATGTAGGCTGCCAAAGGGAGGAAAAAAAACCAAGAAAAAAAAATTAACAGGGAAGGTAGGCAGGCCATGCAAACGAGAGCTCCATTACAGAAGAGCTGTCTCCAGGAGACCAAAGTCATGCTCTTTAACATTCTAAGTGATTGGTTTGTGCACTGAACCAAATCTGAGCAGTTCCAATGTTTGAAAATGTAATGACTTAAATAGAAATACTAATATACCCTTCAAGGTCATGAAACAGTTCCTTGACCTCAGCAAACATGTAACTTCTGTGAGCTGATGTAGGGCAATTTGACAGACTCCTAATAACCCTAAGATGCGTCCTGCTCTTTCCTCTGCATTAAAATATGTTAATATCATCTTTGGAATCAAATGGATTCATTTATTAAAATCTTTCTTTTTTAAACTTCCTTTTTATTTGCAGAATTACCAAGAAGTTGTTCATAATTACCATATTTTCTAACTCTGAATAAAATTAAACAAAGGGCTGAGGTATGAAAAGGTCATCAAAACAGGAGACTATAAAAGAAATCTGAGAATAGCTATACATTGCTAATGATAGCCTAAGATTTAATTTAAAGTGAGTCCTGAAAATGTGTCATGGTTAAGAAATGAGTTCCACTCTTTAAGCAACACATTTAAAGAATTTACCATATAGGCTATCTCAAACCGATTTAGTGTGTGGGTGCAGGGGAGAGGGGGTAGGACAACCTACTAAGAATTTGCTCATCTAGAATTCTTTTATCTTAGAAAGATAGGCTGTTGAATATCAATATAGGATGTGCTACATGGAATGTGGTTAATATTCCACCTAACACACAAAGTCTAGAATGGGTTATAGATCTACAAAGAAGACATAGATCAGAACTCGCAAAGTTAACAGTAATTCAGTGCCTAGCAACTGCTGCTAAGTTATGGCCATACCCACCATTTCAGAACCAACACCTCCTTTTTAAAAACATTTTTTGTAGGTTCCCCTTAACTTCAAAATGGCAAAATATATTTCCAACTATAATTTTAAAATAAGCAATAACATAATTTATAATAACGAATAAATACGTTAAAGTACATTGATGACTACAGTACATTTTTAGTTATTCTTACACTTTACTTAATAATGAGTAAGTTGGGATCATAGAAGAGAATGATGACACGTCATTCCCTATAAGCAGTTCAAGAAAAATGGAAGAGGAAACGAAAGATGCATTATAAGCTAGTAACAGATTAGTTGTATTCATATAACATAACAGATAAACGGGGGGAATCCTTAATGGAAGGATAGATGGCATGCCAAGGTCTATCAGTGTTTGAAAAAGAAAAGGTGGAAGAATACTATTCTTGTGAATAAGCTAGGCCAGTGGTCAGCAAACTCATTAGTCAACAGAGCCAAATATCAACAGTACAACGATTGAAATTTCTTTTGAGAGCCAAATTTTTAAACTTAAACTTCTTCTAACGCCACTTCTTCAAAATAGACTTGCCCAGGCCATGGTATTTTGTGGAAGAGCCACACTCAAGGGGCCAAAGAGCTGCATGTGGCTCATGAGCAGCGGTTTGCCGACCACTAAGCTAGGCTATTTATAAATGTACTTTCAAAATAATTCACTGTTACAGCATGAAATAGAGTGCCAGTGAAGTACCCCTAGAGACATACTTTTTATCATGGAGTCAACAAATGTCCAGGATGCATTCAGTCTCTGTATTAAAAATTCTTGAAGACAATGTCCTTCCTTAAGCAAAGAGTAATTGAAGATGGACTGAAAATATAAACAGTAATAAAAGAGGCTGTACAGAAATTATTAGGTAACTCCCTCTGGGAACAATTTCAGGTTTTAAAGAAAATGTTATAAGTAATCTAATAAATGCAATATATAATTTTAATGGCAGATTTCTTAACCTTGTGTTAAAAATATTTTTAAATATAGGTGGCTTTAAAATAACTTTAATTTTAAAGTTAATTTCATAATATTTGGTCTTAAGTATTTTTAAAAACTCCTTAGGTCCCTTCTCTTACATTACAGCAAATAGTTTTGCTGTTTTTGTTAAAATTGTGTTACTAATCTGAAATCTCTTCTAATTCATGTATTGTTAAAAAGAAAGAAAACCTATTGGTAATTTAACTTATTTTCAAAGATGTGGGTATGAAAATCTAAAATGGAGCCAAATCTTTTTATAATTAGACTATTTAAATTTTGATTTGGTCTGAAAGTTGTGTTTAAGCTCATTTTATTCCTTTTGCATATCTTGGCTAACATGTTCCACAATCATTTCAAGTGAATTAATCACCCAATTTGGTATTATGTATTTTATTCAGATATTTAAAACTTGCCATCTTATCTTATTTATTAATAAAAGTAAGGGCAATCTATTCCCAATTAACATCTTTAACATTTAAAGTATTACAAAAAGAGACATTTTGAAAATTCTCTGTAGCAAGGTCATTTTAAGTGTGACTTAGATTCACAGTAGAAGTTTGTTGATGAGTCTCATGATTATTTACTTCATTTTAAAGAAATTGACTTGCTTCTCTTGCAGCTTGAGGTGATCAAGTAGTAAATATACATGAAAAATACACCATATCTATTCACAATATGATGTTTATATTTTCATTGGTAGTATTTTAAAAATAAAATGGTATTTAATAGTGAACAGAATATGTTTTCAACTATATTTTTTGAAAATCATCTTACTTTTGTGTCTAGGATCACCTGTTCACACTCTTATTGTGGTGTATTCTGTATGAAATAATCAGTCACTGAAAGGTTTATTATGAATTTTGTTATTAACACTGCTAAAAACATTCTTTGATTTGTGGAGCTTTCCAAAAAATTCTTGGGGACTACATGTAGATCATGAATTATGCAGTGAATTGCTAAAACACCTGGCGCAATTTTTAAAGTTAGCAATAAACTGACATTGCCAACAGCCCATAGCTGGCACTCCCATCTGTAGCAGAAGCATTGACCCCAAAACAGAGAGTATCTTTTTCCATGAAATTATATTTAGGGGTTTCAAATATGGACAACTTCTGTTTATTTATCACTGCTGATTTAAAAAATAACATTTTCTCTATGATGTTTTTATTCCAAATGCAGGCAGTAAAGTCTCATTATCCAAAGGAAGTTTCATCCACTTGTAATGAAATTTCATTTTAGCTAGAGTTCATTTCACAGTTAATTTTTGATATCTTTTACTATCTCATTGATTATTCTTTAAACAGTAACTTGTCTCAATGGAAGAGAAAAATTATTTCACTTTGATTTCTTTGGTCAACATACTAAAACATCTTGTGTAAATTATTTTTAGTAATTATTATTACAATTACCATAAAATTAATTTTTTTCTCAATACTGTGAAACTTATCAATTGTGATCATATAAGCACATGTATCAAGCAAGCAAAAAAGTTTAATTTTATTAGAAGAACTTTTAAATCATTCCTATTAAAATCTAATGGCCTAGACATTGTTAAACAAAATGACACTCTATATAGACATCTTATTTGAAGCACACCACTCTCTAAACCAGCCTTGGGCAAACTACGGCGCGCGGGCCGGATCCGGCTGTTCTATCCGGTTCTCTTGCTCTCCCCTCCGCTCCTTTACTTTGAATTTATATTAGTTCACACAAACACTCCATCCATGCTTTTGTTCCGGCCCTCCGGTCCAGTTTAAGAATCCATTGTGGCCCTCAAGTCAAAAAGTTTGCCCACCCCTGCCTAAACACTACCTCATATGTCTAGGTTACTTCTCCAGTATTCTAAACTTGAAGGGGGAAAAAATCCTCAAGTCAGAATTTCAAATTCCTTGACGCTCCTTTATTTTACCTTTAAAAACAATGTATGCCCTGCCAGTGTGGCTCAGTGGTTGAGTGTTGATCCATGAACCAGGAGGTTGAGGTTTGACTCGAGGTCAGAGCACATGCTCGGGTTGTGGGCTTGATCTCCAGTAGGGAGTATGTAGGAGGTAGCTGATGGATGATTCTTCTCATCATTGATGTTTCTATCTCTCTCTCCCTTCCTCTCTGTGAAATCAATAAAAATGTATTTTTGTAACGTATTTTTCACTTACAATTGACATATGATATTATATTAGTTTCAGGTATGACAACATGGTTGGAGGGTATTGTGCTGAGTGGGATAAGTCAGAGAAAGACAAACACCACATGATTTCTCTTATATGTGGAATCAAAAACACAAAATAAACAAAAAAACTGAAAAAAAAACTCATAGATACAAAGAATACATTGATCGTCTTTTGGGAGGGGATTGTGGGAATGGGTGAAAAGGTGACCCAATTGGCAGTTATAAAAATAGTCATGGGATGTAGAGTACAGCATAGGGAATATAGTCAATAATATTGTAATACTAACTATGTATGATGACCCTTTCATCTTTATCCATTTCATCACCCCTCTTGTGCCCTCCCTTCCATGTCTAGTCAAGTTAGATTCTATGATCCATCAAAAACTCTCAATTCTGTTGTTAAATCACAACTCTAGTGAAAGCCAGCTGTCCACCCAAAGCCCCAGGTAGAATGGTCTCACCTTGAATGTTCACTTATGAATCTGAAAGCGAAAACCTCAGGCTCTTTGTTAGCTCTTTTAAATTTTCCTAAGTCTATTCCCTGTTATTTTTCTAGACTATTACCTTCTTTTCTTCCAGCATCTAATCCTGCACCCCATCCTCACACTTGCCTTATTGTTTTGCTTTGGTTTCTTTGAGACAACAGAAGCAATCAGAAAAGAAATGCCACATTCCTCCAGCAGTGAGTCTTCCAAATGCCCACCTATTTAGAGGGGTGCCCTCCCTGCTTTGTCTTCTGATACCCCTGACTTCCATCTAATCTTACTAGTCAATAATTGTGTTCCCTATATTCCCCTATATTCTGTTTATCAATTTTTACCTCTAGATAGAATTATTTGTATCAACATTTTAACAGTTCTTTATTCTAACATAAAAAATCTTAACTTAAAAAAAAACTTATTTTACTTTCCTTCCCTCTCCATTTCTCTGTTATAATTTACAGGGGGGAAAAATGAATATTTTTTAATAGTTTTGTCTTCTCTTCTCCCATGCTTCCTTCTTTTTGCTCTTGCAAACACTTCAGCCAGGCTTTTGACAAACTGCCACAGAAGCTGCTCTCATCAAACTCAACAAAAATCTCTATATTTCCAAATTCAAAACTCACTTCTCAGTTCTCATCTACCTTACCTACTAGCAGCTATCAATATACTGGATTAGTCTCTCCTGAAACTCTCTTTGTTCACTTTGCTTCTCTTTGGGTTATCTTCATCTCTAACTGGACCCTCATTCTCAGCTTCCTATAAAAGAGGTTCCTCATCATCCCAATCTCCACATACTGGCTACCCAAGGCTCAGTCCTTGGCCTTCTCCCCCTCACTCCCTAAACAGTCTCATCTAGTCCCATAGCTTTATGCTACTCTTAATGCTGCTTATTCCCACATTTAAGAACTTTTCCCAGATTTCACTCCTTAACTCTTTATTCAATTTTTTATTTGACATCTTTTTTAGCTGCTATACTTTAATTTTGTTTTTAAAATCTTTATTGTTGAAAGTATTACATCTGTCCCTCCTCTTTCCTCCATTGCTCCCTTCTAGCTCCCCCTGCCCCACCCCACCCCCACTCCAGACTCTATTAGGCATCTTAACTTAGATGCCTAACATCTCTAATTATGTAAAACTGGACTCTTAATTTTTTCTATCCAAATAGCTACTTCTCAAGTTTTCCCTGTCTTAGTAATGATAATACCTTTCCGTCAGTTGCCATGGCTAAGATGTTAGAATCATTCTTATCTTCTCTATTTCTTTTACACCTCATATCCAGTCTATTAGAAAATGGATTTGGACCTAATCTCAAATATATATTCAAACTGAATCACATTTTATCATCTCTAAATATGTAACCCATAAAATTCAAAAATTATACATCCATATTAGATAATGTTAATTGCACACTACCGCACTTTAAAAACTTAGATGCTTAAAATAATAGCTATTTATTATTACTAAAAGTCCTATAGTCAACTGGGAAGAAGTTTTGCTGATCTGACCAAGGTTCAACTGATCTCAGCTGGGCTTATTAACATTTCTGGGTGTCAGCTGGGACAAGGGAGTGGATTTACCTCCAGTACATGCAATTTCTCATCTAGCAAGCTAGCCTGGACTTGCAAAGGCAGCCAGCGGGTACTAGGGAGCAGAATCAAGCAAGATCTATTTAGTTCTAGGCATGGAAATCAGAAATCATATGATGTAACTATTGGTCAAAATATGTCATAAAGTCCACCTAGATTTATTGTGAGGAAGAACAAAGTCACATTACAAAGGCATGTGAATATATGGAGAGGGAAAATTACTACAGTTTTGTATTCAGTCTACTACACTATTTTATTCAGAAGAAGATCCAGAAATCCTAACTCTTGCCAACAAAGGCATTTTGTAACCTGGTAACTCTTCACCTTTCCAACGTCACCTCTTATCTCTCTTTTTCTTCCTCACTACATTCTGGTTACACTGGACACCCTTCTCATATTAAGGTCTCTTTGTGGTCTTCCTCTGAGCCTTAAATTTTCTTCCACAAATTTGCTTGGCTTTCTCCCTCCCTATGTTTATGTCTCTGCTCCAATTACAGAGACATACCCTGAATCAATTATTCAAAGTCACCCACAATCCCTCTACCTTTGATACGTATTTTATCATTCTTGACAGCACCTATTATTTATTTAGTTTTAGCTTAATGTTTGTCTTCAATAGAGATATGTCAATATCATGAGAGCGGGGGCTTTGTATGTTTTATATGCAACTCATCCCCAGAAACTAGACCAGCACTGTCCAATAAAAATGTAATGAGAGGGCCAAAACTGGTTTGGCTCAGTGGATAGAGCGTCAGCCTGCGGACTGAAAGGTCCCAGGTTCGATTCCGGTCAAGGGCATGTAACTTGGTTGCAGGCACATCCCCAGTAGGAGGTGTGCAAGAGGCAGCTGATTGATGTTTCTCTCTCATTGATGTTTCTGACTATCTATCCCTCTTCCTTCCTCTCTGTAAAAAAAAAATCAATAAAATATATTTAAAAAAAAATGTAATGAGAGGCACATGTGCCATTTCAAATTTTTTAGTGACCACATGAAAAAAAGAAATAAAAGAGGTAGGTAAAATGGATTTTAATAATATTTTCAATTTAACTCAAAATATCATCATTTCAATATGTAATAATTTTAACAAAGAGTATGATATTTATTCCACATTTTTAAACTTTCTGAAATCTGGGATATATTTTCACTTTTGTACACGTCTCAAATCAGATAAATGCTCAATAGCTACATGTAGTTATTGGCTACCATTTTGGATAAATCCAACTCATTGTTAGTGCTCCATCAGTGTTAGACATTGCTATTTTAACTCAAGCAGTCTAAGCAGGTAGGCCGAATGAAATTGAAGGAAAGCCCTGTGGTGAAACTGAAACTACCAATTCCATAGCTTTATCAGCTTAAGCCAAGTTCTGCTACTTTATTTACTTCTTTATTACCTTGTCCCTGAAGGTTTTAAAGCATGTTTCCCCAACTTTATCTCAATGTTCTTGAATGCTTTACTATTTCTCTACTTTTCTTGATCTTATTGCTCTTAACACTTTTAAGTAAAGAGTAAAACATTCAAGAGCACTGAGATAAAGGCAGTAGATAAACAAGAAAAAACAACAACACAAAATTTCTCAAGTTCATTATCATCCTGGTTTCTCTGTTCACAAAAGTAGTATTTTTTCTCAGCATTCCAGTTAGTTATTTTGGCCTGATGTTTAAAAAAAAAAAAATCAATACCCGGTCTTCTCCCCTTCTCCTGTTCATTGTAGGATTCTTGTGATCTGAAACCCTGTCATGAATCTCTATAGTCACACCACCAGCAACTAACTCAGGTTTTCCCTGTCTCCAGGCAATTGCTCTTGCATTCCTTTTGCCTGAAAAGCTTCCCTCTTCACTTTCCATCTAGCTTTATCTTTCAGATGTCAGATTAAATAACACCTCCTCAGAGAGATCTAAATTAGACCATCCTCCCCGTTATACATGCTCAGAGCACTCACTTTCCTTCATAGCACTTGCCACGATTGGAAATACATAATCATTTGGGTAATTATACTTGAAGCAGAGAAACATGCTGCATCCTCAGTATATAGTATAGTTAGTGACACGAAGCAGATGCTCAAATATATTGAGTAATGAACATAGTACACGAATAGATGCAGTTGTTGAATACATGGAATGGGAAAATTTAGAAATAGAAAACACTAATGCCCAATTCCTTAATTTAAGATAGCAATCTTAATGGGGATATTGGAAAATTCTGAATGAAGGGAGGAAGGGTGAATAGTGCATGTGTCTGCCTATATGAGGACGTACATACATAAACATACACCAATACTACACACAGGTAAATGCGTTTAAGTTATTTGACTGCTTCTTTGTACTTGAAAAGTTGATTAACTTTTTTGAGTAAGTATAGTAAAACTGGGGGAAATGCCATAGGGCAGGGTGCAGGGCACCATCAGAACACCTGAGCAGATGGCCGGGGAATCTGGCCATGCCTCATTATTAAGCAATTGTGTAACCTTCAGGCACTCTGGACCTTAATTAAGTTCTTTTTTGTGTGAAATGGCTTAACTGGGTTTGATCTCTATGATACCTTATTTTATCAATTCTAAAATGTCTTCTCCCCACCCTATATTTTAAACTCTCTGAAACTGAGACACACCTTACAACCAATGGTTCTTTACATCCCTGTCAAATGTGGTTGTGAGTGACATAAAATTAAAATCTTCCCTGGATATTTTCTGGGAGGATCAAGAAAACAATACCAGAACATTTTAAATTTATTATCATAAAGAGATTTTGAGCCACAGAATTTTGTGATTCTAAGCTATTTCTTTTATACCCATATCCTAACATTTTAAATTTCAAAAAAATAAACATTTACAGACTTGTGTTTGTTGTGTGAATATTTTACTTGATCCCTGTTAATCACTTTGTAGGTCAAAATACCCAGGGTGTTTAGGTTCATAACTGCCATAGAAATCTTTACAGTATGTTTTCAAATCTGGCTAACTAAAGTGCCACTCAACATAGTCACCTGAAGACATTCTTTCCCAGTTGAGGAAATAGTCTTCAACCTAGAATTCTTCAAATAAGAAGTTTCATTTCTCCACTCAGCATGAACAGAATACACACTGTGAAAAACCTGGAAATGAATGGTTTGCCACTGTTCATATCCTTTCACACCGCGGTAGATTTTTACTTTTTATGAATCTGGCACCATGTATTTATTCAAACCCTCATGATATGTCTTGAAAAATAAATAAACACTATACTTATTGCCTCTGTATTCCCCTCCACCCCCAACGCATTTGGGAAGGCTTCCACTGCTCTATCATTTATTTTTTAATTATCTTGTGTTTCAACATTCTGAACATAGATTCAATTAATTATACTAGGAAACTCTCCAGAAAAAAAGGTGGATGTACACATTCACCCAGACACATAATTTTATACACAGAGCCAGCATCTGGGCATACCTATATATGCCACCTCCCACAAGTACAAAGACTTTCTTCATTGGGTATTTTGATTGCTCTGTCTTTAATAGTTAATGTTTTTCTATAAGCTATATTGAATTCCTCTTCTTGGGTTAAAAATAGCACAGCTTTTAATCTCCCTCTTCATTCCTGGCTTCAGTTTGTTTTTAAATATATTGATTTAATGCCAAATCTTCACTTAAACCTGCTTTTTGTTCATTTTTGTTATGCAACTACTATTATTTAAGCCGAGGTGTTTTCACTTAATGCCAACCGAAGGCAGCATGAGCTGTCTAGATTGTGCATTAGGGAGAACAGCTGATGGATTACAAATCTCTGCATTTCACCAACAGAAATGAATTTGAATCCATCAATTTTATTCCCTTATGCCAAATTTAGGAAGTTCCGTTTATGCAGATCTGTCAAAATATTACATTAAACACCTAGATGGACCAGTTAAATTAATTTAATTTTGCAGTTTGCCTTGATTGGGTTAGGCTAGTTCTATGCACAAAGCAAAACCTCCCAGGGAAATTGATCCTAGTCAGGGAAGGAACCATTGCAGTGACAGCCATGCTCAGCGGAATGGTCAGACAAAGTGTTAGAATACAGTGACAAGGGAAGGGAGGTACCCAGACTTTCTTGTCACACCCATGCCTGTCTTTTACTTAACACCTATCTGATGTCCCTGAAAAAAGTAACCACAGCAGTGAATAAAATTAAGATGAAAAAAGGCCACTGCGCTTGCAATGCAGAGCAGATCAGTCAGGGCGACCAAAATGAAAGAGAAAACGGAACAGTAATCCTGCTGTGTGGTTATATAGCACCTTTCATGGAAACAATGTGAGAATTCTCTATTTTTGCAGGCCAGCTCCCTAGAGGGCTTTGAAAGCAATTCAGGAGGGAAATAAAAGGATTGCAGAACAGATTTCAGGCTTGAATGATAAAATGGACATTCTGCAAGACAGATTTTACTGAATTGATAAATGGATGATTGAGGCTGTCACACATAAATAAATTGAGGAGGAAAATAAAAGAGAAAGCAGAAAATTTTGAAAGGATATAAAAGTACAAAGAAAATCCAATGACCTTAAAAAAAGGTCAGAAAACCCAGCCTCTATATTCAGAGACAGTCAAGAGGATTCAAAACCTGGAAACACAGGGGGCTCCTGGCAAGTATGATCAGTACTAAAATATGAGACTCATACATTTTGAAAACAGTATAGTGTTAGCACTGCAAGGCTGGCAAGGGTTAAGCAGTTATCAGATCATGGAATATGCAGGAAGTTGATTTAAGCAACCATCACCCTAAAGTCTAGCCTTCTTTTTTTCTTTTCTTTATGGAAGGATGGGCCTGTGAAACATCACTGTGAGGTGGCTCACCACGCAGAATCTGGGCTTCTGCTGGAGTTTTCCTCAGGGCCCTACAGGATATGCCTCACGTGGGCCACATACCATTCCCGAAGGAGTAATGGAGAGTTGCTACCTGGGCCAGCTCCATGGTCACCAGTGAGACCCTGAAGGAGGATGGAGAATTATCTATGCCAAATGACCCTAAAAAGGGAAGGAGTTCCACTGGAGGTTGTCCATGCAACTTACTCTCCAACCACTGGAGACACTGGTAGGTCTTGCTTGGGGCATTATTGTCTCAAGGAAACTTGGAGAAGAAGAGGAGTTGGAGGAAGCTGGATTTGAAGTCCAAAGCAGCTGCTTACATGGACAAGGAGAGGTGCCTCTCCTAAGCATCTCCATGTGGCCCAGGTCTTGGGCTGCCTTCCTCCTAGAAGAGGTGGCCACTTCTTTCCTGTGCCCAAGGAGACTCTGGAGTGGCCTTCTTGCCAGTCAGACAGCTTTCCCAGGAGGCACACCATTGGCCCTTTCTCTGCTGGTGAAAACACCAGTGAGGAGGAAATGCAATAGTATCAGGAAGTAAATTCAAAATAAACTTTCAGGACCCTCAGAACATCAGTTTCTCCCAATATTCTGCAAATTAGAAGATCGATGGTGGCAGGAGACTTTCCCACCTCCGAGGCAGCGATCCCAGCTTCTGGCTGAATGGTGCTCCCACACTGAGCCCAGCAGTGGTGGCGGGAGCCTCTCCATCCTCTGCTGCAAGCAGAAGGTAAGGAGAAAGGGGTTCTGGACTGCAAGAGCCTCAGACTGCCCTCTGGATTGGGCCTAAGCTGGCAGGTGGACAACCCCTGAGGGGTCCTGGACAGTGAGAGGGTGTAGGCTGGGCTGAGGGAACCGCCCCCCCGCCAAGTGCAGGAATTTTGTGCACCAGGCCTCTAGTGTAGAATAAAGACTAGAGGATTTCAAAAGAAACTGATTTGAAGTCCAGTTTGATATTGACTAGATGGATAATTTTGGGAAAAAATACTTAACAGCTATGACCCTCTGTTGCCTCACATATCAAATGGGCATGATAATAATTATTTTATAGAATTGTAAGTAATGAACACGATGAAAAAAGAAAAGAGCTTACCTAGAATATAGTAGCCACTAAAAGAATGTTAATTGCCTTGGTTAACATTCAGATTTACTTTTGTATAGGTTTGTTTTACAACAATAAAAAATGAAAAGCATTTCTAATCAGATACCCAGAGAGCCTTCCTATTATTATTATTCCAAAAATAACTGTGGTGTGCCATTAGAATATTTAATTACACAGAAAGTAGTTTTTTGTGAATAGCAGCTTCCAGCCTATTCAGGAAATTTCTGTTACCTATGAATCACTCTTTTCTCTTTCTGCTTACTTGTTTGTTCCCCTTCCTCCAACACTGATAAAGCATCTGCTATGTTTAAGATATGAGCTGGAAGCTGGCATTGAAGGGGAGGGGAAAACCACTGTCCCTGCAGATTCACATGTGCTCTCCTTAAGGTAAAACCTTCCACCAACAGTGTTTCCTGTTCCCTGCTTCATAAAGCCTCTATTTGCTGGCTTCTCTGCCAACAATTCTGCTACTCCTCTTTCATTCATTTATTGCATATCCATTGTCCTGGCCTGATATTATGCTAAGCCAAGCACTGATGTCAAAAGGGAAAGGGTCAGTGAAGAAGGATTCATACCCAAAGCTCCTTGCAGCCTCTCTCTTGAGAATCTCCCATCAGTCTGGCCAGGATAGAACAAAATTCTACTAGCAGGTGCAACAGTAGTTCACAGCCCTGCGGGAATGTGACTTCTCACTCTTTCATTCAGAATGCTTCTCTGCTCTCTGCTTCTCTTGGATTTCAGTTTGCCTGCCTCTGGGACTCAGAGGCTTTCACAGAATTGATGTGAACCCCTGGGAAATTTATTTGTCCTCTGATATCATCCATGCTAATGCTTCCCTCCATTAGCTTAGATAATCAAGAGTTGACTGTACATAGAACTGTGGGGGATTTAAAAAACAACAACACACTTATCATCTAATGAGAGTGGAAAAATACTGGAGGCATTTAAAAAACACAGAAAGAAAGCCACATATATTCATAAATGAATGTATAATGCCCTAGAAAAACGCAAGAATTAAAGGGGATATGTTATGGAATAACTGGAATAAATGCCACTAAGACCAGGGCAGTGTCCCAATGCCACTAGGGGATAACAACCTATAATATGAAAGTAGGTTGGGATTTAGGAGACAGGTTCTATGGCCTATGGGGAAAGAAAGTATCTGTCATTCTAATTGATTTGGATCACTCTGAAATTAGCTTCTTATTTAAAAAGATGATTTTAGACTATAACTTATCTTGAGTCCACATGAAAATCAAGGTGCAAGGCGGGGCCAGTTGTCAATATTAGTAGTAGCCAAACCATCGTAGAAACATGTGTACACGGACCCACATCATTCTGGTAGTGTGGGTCCCTGGAAATGCCAGATTTGCCTCCACTCTTCTTGGTGCTTAAACCTCATCAACATTGCTTACTAGTTGCGTGGAAGACATCACAGGCTCACTGATATCATAAAAGAGACAGGATTTAGTAAGTTCTAATTTACCCTTTAACATCTGTTATTTTCTACATAACAGGATAGGACATTGGAGTCATTCATTGCAAGTTAAAATAATGGTGCCCCATTACAGCAGTGGTTAATATGACTACAGAATTAGTATGTTGTCCAGATTCCAGATAAATTTTTGTGATAAGTGATGTCCTAAATACTATTTGTCCTTCCCTACTAAAGGATACAAACCAGTTCACATTCACTGGGAAATTTGTAAAGCACATTTACCTAACACCTTTGAATATTGCCCCAAAGGTATATATATATATGCCTACTTTCATAAAGTCACTCACCAAGACTTTGTGGAAGTATGCTTCATGTCTGAGAAGCAGGTCTATCACTTCAGCAATGACCTCCTAATTCCTGGAACAACAGGGAGGCAATAAAAGCCTATATATTTACAACAAAAACCATTTACAACAAAATCAGGCACTGGTGGTTAAGTGGTAGAATCCTTGCCTATCATTTGCCACAAAATCAAAGCACCACTAACAATTGTTGAAACCTGGTGATTAACTAAACAGAAAAAAATATTTAGATAAAGCTAGAAAAAAAGAAGCTGACCTTAGATGAGGCAGTCAACCTGCAAAAAGGAGACATGAAATTATTAGGATTCTCTGGGTAGACGAAAGTACATATCTCTACGGTCTATCAGAGTCCTCATATCAGAACACGGAAAAGAAAATTAATTTCCAGAAGAAATTAATTTCACAGTCATATCTCCTCTAAGATGGTTTAGGCCAGTAGTTGGCAAACTGTGGCTCGTGAGCCACATGCAGCTCTTTGGCCCCTTGAGTGTGGCTCTTACACAAAATACCACAGCCTGGGCAAGTCTATTTTGAAGAAGTGGAAGTTTAAGTTTAAAAAATTTGGCTCTCAAAAGAAATTTCAATTGTTGTACTGTTGATATTTGGCTCTGTTGACTAATGAGTTTGCCGACCACTGGTTTAGGCAAATCCTCTCGTAATTCAACCTCATTAGGTGAAAGGTGGCATCGGTGTAAGAGGAGAAGGGTGATCCATCTGGATTCCCAGAGGGAGTTCATTGTATGTTTACGTACACAGAAAGATGTCCTCTTTATATAAGAGAAAGAGAATAAAGAATTCATTCTGTGCCCTTGTTCCTGGATAAATTTGAAGTGCTGGGAAAATTCAAAGGCTCCACCCCAGAAAAAAATGTATCTAAGTAATATAGTCTACCATGTAAATACTGGTCTGAGACTAGGATGGCAACGTATGTGGAGATAATTACAGAGGATATGGCAAATACAGAATGAGTGTGAAAGAGAGCAAAGAGATGTATGCCTCATGTATTTACTAGTACAAGCTTGCTACAAAAGGAGTATCAGCCCTTACCAAACATCACCCCAGGAGACAAGACACTTGTGATGAGAGGAAATTTTGTGTTTGTCATCTTGGCAGAGATCCTCTGACAGTGGTCTTGGTTGTATAACCATCAGCAGGAGACTTATGATGACCTCCACAGCTGACTGGCCATCTATGAGAAGGTGCCCACTGAAGGAAGGCTGAGAACAAACACTTGAGCAACAGCTTTGGTGGGAAGTGGCAAAGAACTACAATGTAAGCTGAGGAGTGTAAAATGCATTAACACCTACACTTTAAAAGCCTCAAGAGCTGAACAGGATATACCCAGAATATTCTTTTCTTGGGATATTTTTAATTAAATCTGGATTTTTTTTTTTTTTTTTTTTTTTTTTTTTTTTTTTTTTTTTTAGTCTTTTAAACGATACTGGTATGGAGTAGCATGGTAATTAATGGCACTTTTCATGTTTACATTATTGTAAATGCTTTATAACTTTTAAAATTAAACCTGGATTTTGAGATAACTATTGAGTCACATGCAGCTGTAAGAAATGATGTAGAGATATTTGTGCATACTGTACCTAGTTTCCCTCAATGGTAACATCTTGCAAAATTGTAGTAAAGTATCAAAACCAAGATATTGGCATTGATACAGTCAATATGCATAACATTTCCATAACTGAAAGGATTCCTCATCCCTTTATAACCACACCCATCATACTCGCCCCTCTGCTTTCCTTGGCCCTGGCTACCATTGATTTGTTCTCCATTTTTAGGATTTCATCCTTCCAAGAATATTATATAAATATGAGTATATAGTTTATAATCTTGGGGACTGGCTTTTTTCACTCAGCATAATTCTCTGGAAATTTATCCAGGTTCTTGCATGTATAAATATTTGTTTGTTTGTTTTTTATATACAGCAGTAGTCCATGGTATGGAAGTGCCTCAATTGGTTTAATCCTTTAGGCATCCATCCAATCATTGAAAAGCATCCAGATTGTTTCCATTTTTGGCTATCATAAATAATGCTTCTATGAACATCTGTGTATGTGTTTTGTGTGTTCATACAATTTTATTTCTCTGGAAAAATACCCAAGAGTGAAAATACTAAGTAATATGTCATTGCATATCAACTTTTATAGAAAACTTCCATTCTGTTTTCCAGACTAGCTATACCACTATACATTCCCACCAGCAATAATGACGGGTCCAATTTTTATATGGTTATCAGTGTTTTTTTATTTTAGACATTATGATAGGTATATTTTAATATTTAATTATGGTTTAAATTTGCTTTCTCTAATGATTAGTGATCTTAAACTTCTTTTTATGTGTTAGTTTCCATCTGTATATTCATTTTGGTGAAATGTCTATTCATGCCTTTCTGCCCATTTTTAATTGGATTGTTTCTTTACTATTGAGTTTTGAGAAGTCTGTAAATACTCTAGATATCAGTGCTTTGCCCACTATGTAGTTTTCAAATATTTTCTTCTTGTATTTAGCTTGTCTTTCCATCCTTTCATCAGGGTATTACAAAGAACAAACATTTTAAAATGTGATGCTGTCCAATTTATCAGATTTCATATCATGCATCAGGCTTTTGTTTTCAAGTTTAAGAATTCCTTATTTAGCCTTAGATTTCTAAGAATTCCAACCTTTTACTTTCAACTTACCTATGTCATTGTATTTGAAGTGTTTTGTAGGTAACATAACACCTGGACTTTTTTTTCTACTCTGCCAAGTTCTAACTTATATGATGTAGATTATTTACATTTAAGGTAATTATTATATGATAAATTAAAGTCTGGCATTTTATTTGCTTTATATATATTGGCTCTGTTTCTCAATCTTCTGTTCTCTTTTCTTACTTTGTCATGGGTTATTATTAGTATTTCATCTTGACATTTATAGTATAATTGAATTTTAAATTTTCTTAATGGTTGCTTTAGGTATTAAAATGTACATACATAACATCATAGGTCTACTGTAATTGATATTTTACCAAATTTGTGATGAACAGAAAAAATTCTTTTAAGTCCCTTTAACCTCCATCTTTTAAAACATAATTGTCTTAAGTACTTTATCAATATACATTGACTTAGCAAAGTAGTTGATGTGAAAATATTTCTCTTAAACCATCAAATATGGTTTAGGAAACATGCCATATGTATATGAAAATTTCTGCTTTGTCCATGAATTTTGTTCTATTTAATGAAAAATGCAAGATATAGGATTTAATTTCTCAACATATATTCAAAGAATTATGAATGGAAATGTTCTCATTTATTGTATCTAATCATCTTGAGAAACATCCATTTTGTGTCAGTCTATATTTAATTAATATCTTATCAAATGATATGTGTCTAGGAGCAAAGTCTCAAAATACAAAATAACAATTGGACTGAAAGAAAAATTAGGCAAATTTACAATTATAGTTGAAAATTTCAACACCTCTTTCTCTGAGTAATTGATAGAACAAGTAAATCAGTGAGGATATGAAAAACCTAACAGATACTTTGCACAAACTTGACCTCATTGATATAACATAGCAAAATATACATGTTTTTAAAGTACATATAAAACATTCACCAACATACACTACATTCTGGGACATCAACAAAACCTTAACAAATTAAAAAGACTAGAAATACATAAAGTAAACATTCACAAAGACATTAAAATAAAATAAAAAGATATCTGGAAATATCTCCAAATATTTATAAATTTTAAAATATACATTGAAATAACTCATAGGTCAAAGAAAGCCTCAGGGGAAATTAAAAAGCGTTTTTGAACTGAATTAAAATGAAAATACAGCCTACCAAAATGTGTGGGATATTTAGCTAACACCATGCTTAGAGGGAGATTTATAGCATTAAATGCTTATTTTTAAAATTTAGTAAAGTTGAATATCAGTAATCTTATCTCTCAGCTTCAGAGAGAAGAAAGGAAGAAAAAAATTACACCCAAAGCAAGAAGAAAAGCAGACATGAATAAAATGAAAAGAAACATAAAAATAGAGAGAAGCAATAAAAATAAAACTGATTCGACAAAAATGAAAATAGAATTGATATCTATGTCCATAGAATCAACAACCTAAATGAACCAACAAATTCTCTAAAAGGTGCAAACTAACAAACTCACTCAAGAAAGGAAAAAAAAAACACATAATATCCCTTTTTCTGTAAAAGAATTAAATTCATAATTAAATATATTTTACCCAAGAAAACTCTAAAACCCAGATGTTATCACAGATTATTCTAGCAAATACTTGGGGAAGAAATACACTAGATCTATACAAATCCTTCTGGAAAATTGAAGAAGAGGAACCACTCCCCAGCTCCTTTTATAAGGTTGGCATTACTCTAATAACAGAACCAAAGAATGACATGACAAAAAAGAAGACTACAGATTAATATTACCTATGAACATAGATGCAAAAAAAAACCTGAACAAAATATTAGCAAAGCAAATGCAGCAATATATAGACATAATAATAGATGACAACCAAATGGGGTTCATTTCAAGAATGCAAGCCTGGTCCAGAATTAGGAAATCAATGCAAATAAGTCACTATATTAGCAGGGGTATGGGTCAGCCATTCTGAAACTAATTTTCTGCATATTAGGTTTGAAGAAATAAGTATATTATAGATAATGGGTCAAGCTTCTTAAAATCAGAGAAAAAGTTACAATTAAAGAATATAGGAAAGTTAGAGTGAACTTATGTTGCATTGGAATCAGAGGAACTCTTGGCTTCATACCATATATTCCAATACATAGATATAGAAAGAACTTAAGATGTGTATGTGTGTATGGCTGTGATACTATATATACATAATGTCAAGTTCTATCCACTGTGAGGCCTAAAATGCATTGACATTTTAATATCAGTGAACACATCTAGCAACCAGATCTTGATTACTAAATACCATTCTTTAATTAAAAGGAACAGAGCTCTATGATAAAATGTCTCCAGAGCTGAGGCAATAAAATGCAAACTGAGCCTAGAGTCTCTCACGGTGGCATAAATTAAGGAGGTACTCAAATCGAAAGATCATAAAAACCATCCTGATAGAGCTCCTGTTGGCTGAAGCTGGAAAATTTTGAGAAATACAATTAACAAAGAATAACATGAGATTATAACCTATAGAATAAAATAAATGCCAAGTATCCCATATTAATATCATCATGTCCCCTTTTATAGGATATACTTCAAGAACGCATCACTTTTTTAGCATTCTTGCTCGAAACAAAGCATACCTTTAATCTAATTATGAGAAAAGATGAGACAAGCACAAACCATAGGGCATTCTACAAAATAACTATTTAAAAGCATCACCATCTCAAAAGACAGGAAAGATCAAAGCACTTTCCTTGATTGGAAAAGAAAAAGAAGACATGGTAGGAAATGCAATGTTGTACCCTGGATTGGATCCTAGAATAGAAGTACATCAGTCGTAAACGTGAAATTTAAACCCACAGCCTAGTGATGAGTATTGCACCAAAGTTAATTTCTTAGTTTTGAGAATTGTACTAAAGTTGTGCAAGCTGTTGGGAAGCGGAGTCAAATATATGTACCAACTCTCTGGATTAATTTTGCGACTCTTTTGTAAGACTAAAATTATTTCAAAATTCAAGATTTAAAAGTTATATATTAAGGGGCCTGAACCCTCACCCCATCTGAGGGAGGTCTCCTGCCCCCATGGCTGCTTTGCTTCCCACGCCCAGCTCAGATCAGGACACAGGTGACAGACAGAGACTTGGCCCAACTCAGATTGGGACCCAGGTAACAGACAGAGACTTGGCCGACAGCAGCTGCCCTATATCTAAATCCAGCCTAGCACCAGGAATGCTCAGGGCCTACTCAAGAATGCAAATAATCCTTTCCACTAATATTTACAGGGCAAACTAAGATTGTTGGTAGAGTATTAAATTTGACAGTAAAATAATAATCAAGTTTTCATATTAATTTAAATAAACTAATTGAAATAAGTGAATATTCAAGAAAATTTAATTGTACTGGACAAAAAGCTGTTCCTAAAGTGGTAACTAAAATTTCTATTGGTAGTTCATCTCATGGTAAAATTCCTGAACATGCAATGAACCTAAAGCAGTCATATTTTTGTGCAAAAAATTAAAACTTAAAGTTATCAAGACTGCATTATAAAATTTACAAAAGCCTCCATTAATCAAAAAAAGGGGGGATAGTAGGGAAATATCATGTAAGGAAAAATATCCTATAAGTAAATTACATCTAGAAAATTTTTTCTTTACAAAATTAATTTTCATTCGTAATACTAACAGCAAGACACCCATGAAAAACACACATGGTGTCTAAATAAGACAAAGGGAAATCGTTTGGGCAAAAATAAAAAGGATCCCAAATCAATTATATGGAAAAGATTCCTTTATTAACTTTTGGTTGAGAATATGTTTGTATATTTTCAGAAAACAACTCCAAGACCATGTGGATTCCTGCAACAGAGAGGAATTGACAGGTCTGCTCCAACCACGAAGACAAGAGGAGAAACAGTCCAGAGATGGAAGACGCTGATGACGCCTTGCCATGCTAGCAGTCAGCAGCTGTGCGTCGCAGCAGGTTGCCTAGGACCAAACCAGAGAGGGTCGGACCTGCATTGCCACCATGTGCCCACCATCCAGATATCATTGCTGACATGTACACATAAGGAACTTTTTGACATTGAAACGGGGACTCAGAACTGTTGGACATTGAAATTGGGACTCAAACATTTTTTGTTATTATATGTTTATTTCTAGTCTGCAGAGGCAAGGTTTTTTAAAGGAAAGAAATGGGGGAAAAATAGATACAGAGGCAAAGAAGCATTGAACAGACTGTCAAACTACAGCGGGAAGGCAGGGGAGGTTTGCGGGGCGTGGGGGGGGCGGGCTGTAAGAGATCAACTGAAGGACTTGTACGTATGCATATAAGCATAACCAATGGATACAAGACACTGCAGGGGGGGGGGGGCAGGTAAAGGCATGTACTGAGGGTAAGGGAGGCGGGGGGGAGGTCAATGGGGGGAAAAAAAGGAGACATATGTACTACTATTTGTAATACTTCAAACAATAAAAAAATTTTTAAAAAGTTATATATTAAATATTGATTATAATATCGGCATCACGCTGTTGTTATTCTTTATAACATTTTATCTGACTCTTTTTATTGACCCTTAGGATAGTACAAAATGTTCCTATCCCTAAGGATAGTACAATATTTTGAAAGTAGTTGCTGTAAGTAGTATGATAATTCTATGTGAGAGAATTAATGAGCTCATTCTTCTTTAAGAGGTGAACATCTAAAGTAAAAGTAAAAAAAAAAATTTCCTACTTATCTGCTATTCTCCCATCTGATAGAATATGAAAGACTTTACCAGTTGCCCCTGGGGGGTGGGCGGAGAATCTATTTTTTCTTATATTCTATAGAATCATATGTGGTACAAACTAGAATAAAAGGTAAAGGACAGGTCCAGGGTCACAGAAGGAGTGAGTCGCAGTGCTATTATTTACGGAGAACCCCAGTCCAGGGCTTTTTGGACCATCCTTTGTTGTATCCCACAGAGTAAATTTATACAGCATGTTAAGGGTTTCAGTTGGATTGTTTTAATGCAAGTAATAAAATGTGTAGTTAATTTTAAATTTAGTAACTGAAGAACAAGGGAAATGTTCCTTCAGTGAGACTTCCTTGCCGGATTTCTCAGATGGTTTTGCCAACACCAGTTTCCCTGAGAACATCATGTTGGTGGAAGCTGCAGTCTGAACAGATGAAGTACTTTGGACCTGAGTAATTACCTCCCAGAGCCATAAGCCCTCTGTCTCCAGCACATAACCAACCTTTACCATTGAAATATAAATCATTTTCCCTTTTTGACCTCTTCTAAAAGAGAATCGGTGGCCTGACAGCTGACCAGGAGGCAGGGGGTGGGTGAAGTAGGAGTAGAGAAGAATGCTGGCTGGAAAGACGTGTCTCCTGCCCTGAAAATGAGCTCAGCTTTGAGGAGTATGTTGGGGACTGAAGCAAGAGGTGGGGACGGGACTAAGAATTCAAGAAACAAACCAACAGCAGCTCCCCATCCCTTCCTCTCTTTGGCTTTTCCTTATGCACTCTCGAAGATGAGTTTTGTAGCCCTAGTTGGCTATAGAGCAGGCAAAAAACCCAAGAGTCACCATGGATTTTTTTTTCCCCTCTTCCAAAACATTTTCAGTACAAATAACTTCAGGACACAAACATTAAATTAACCGTCTTTTATCCTCTGCTGCCACCAAGATCCCCCCAGTTGTACAGAAACCAGGGTTGGAAAATACTGCCTGGTGGACCTCATGGGCAACCTGAACTTCTGAAAAACAATTGATACAAAAGCTGTTTCTTTCATATGATCTGTGCTTGATCTCATAAACAATGGGTCTCTACCAGGGGCTTGGCAAAGGGTCAGGAAATTAGTATAATTTAAGGGAAAATATGGAAACAAAAGAAAAATCCCGTGATACCCTGAAACAACTGCTACAAATTCTGATTATCAAAATATGGTTTATATTACAGCAAATAATCTTTGTTTTAAATGTCTAATTTCCAAAGATACTTAAGCTTTCAGACAAAAGCAGGCAGCCGTTTGCAATAAAAGCACACCATTTCATTTTGCAGACAATAGGAAAGAAGTCCTGAAACAGTAAGACACACATGGATGTCAAAAAGCCAGGTTCTCACTCATGCTGTCCACCAAGGTTTTCAAAACCAGCTTTTGAAAATCTGGTCTGTGACTTCTCCAACCTGACTTTCAGAGTCTATTTCAATGCTTCATCTACCTTTCTTATTAATCCCAGGCAATTCTTCTTTTGAGATAAGAAAAAAAAAACAGTTACTTATAATGATGCCGCTTCAAGAGTACCACTGAGTTATTTTCTCTCAAAAAATCTCTCCCTTACCTAAAAAATATTCCTCTAGCTTTTTAACCTTTATTCAAGGATCCTTTTCTCTCTTCTGGGATCACTGTGAATATTAAAACCTGTGTTTTCTTCCTTGGAAATAGGCTAAGAAAATATTTTCTTTTATTTGAAAGGTTGTCTAAAACCAACATGGTCAAAGAAGTTTAGCCAAAAAGGTCTGAATGTATTCTTCTTCCATTTTAAGTACTGTTCGCTCAAACAATTCCTTTATCGTACGTCAATTCAATTGCACCTTCATTTGGTGTCACTCAGAAAGTTGTAGTCATTAAAACACAGACTCTCCAGGATCAGGTTTCTGGGGGGGAAAATGTGTGTGCCAGCAGTTTGAATCGATGTAGTGATGCCAAGCTTACCTTAGTTAGTAAAGGAATACACATGGAATCAATGTGGTCTGTCATGCAAAGCATTTATACATATAAAATATGAAATACACGGTCACAATTTGGAAGCATGCCAAGCTCCTGAAATAATATCTTACCTATCTTTGTATTGACCACTCAAAATAATAGAATACAGGCAGTATAAATCATAAAGTGGAACAATTTTAAGACCAACCAGAGAGATACAAAGTTATTTCAGTTTAGAGTGAAGCAAAATCTGCCCCATACTCAAAAGCCACAATGTTAAATGTAAATGTGCACTGTATTCCTTTCAAGAGCCACAGAAATGATCGTTCCCCCTTTCTTTTAGAGGACTACTCTCTCAATTTCATCGTTAATTCCAACCCCTCAAAAGAACATAGACTTCCCTTAGGTGTCACTCCAAAGCACAATCTATTGCACTTCTAAACTAGGAAATCGCAATTCTTTAGCCATATGGCTTTTAGTAAGTGAAATGAGATCCCAGGAGTGAAATTCCTTATATTCAAGATCAGTTTCCTTCTCAAACTTAAGGTATAATAAGAGTTGAACTTCAAGTGATGGAAGTAAATGCAATTGTGAGAAAGTGATTTTTATTTAAGTACTGAGAAATTCCCTATAAAATGAAATCCCAGAGGCATCCCTAAACTCAAAATGGAAATTACTGGTTTTCAGAGTTCACCCAGCTATTTACAGGGCAGGGAAAAAGTAGGTGTACAGTTGTTGGTCTGGGAAATAATATAATAATTAAGAAATAATAATACAAGAGGAAACTGTTTCACATATAACTGTAAACCTGCTTTTGCCCCATCCTGCACAGCTAAATGAAAATGTTGCTATGATAAAAGATGCAAATGCTTGTTAGTTTAATTTGCCGTCATATGTCACTGTTTTGTAAGCACCACCTATTTTTTATCTTTATTTTGAATTAAGTTGTGGGGGGAATATATTGTAAATGTGGCTAAGTTTGACAAGATGCTGCCGCTTAGCTTTGTTTCTTAGGGTGCTTTCCTATTTAGTAGATATCCTTACTCATATTTAACTCGTTTTAAAGAAGGAAAAAAGTAATTTATTCACCTTTCACTTTTGATCTAAAAAAACTTTTACATGGTAGATAAAGATTACTACATTTAATAAGTTTTCCCTTAGGTGTCAATTATTTTAAATCCAGATTTCACTTATTTTTATAAGAATGTGGTGGTTATTTAGACCATGAATATCTTTAAAGAGATCAAAGGCCTTTAGAAGACTAATGTATAAAGTAGAAATAAACTTTTCTTTTTCAGTGGTTCTAAAAAGATCCTTTTCAAGTCAAAGGCAGCAGAACCCACGACTGGCATAGCTCTTGAAACTTGTCTCTAGTCAAATAATTGGATGTTGCTTGGAGCTAAACTTTTACTGGATAAAAACAAAGTCTAAGAACATAACATAAATTTTCAGTGAGCGTTTAATTTGAATAAGGTATTGTGATCTGTTAAAATATCAACATTAGATGGCCCCATTGCATATGGCATTGTGTGAGTTTTTTATTAACTTCATTGGGGTGACATCGGTCAACATGATCATATAGGTTTCAGGTGTGGGTTTCTATGTTACAAGATCTGTATGTTGCACTGTGTGCCCACCACCTGAAGTCAAATCTTCTCCTGTCACCCTATATTAGGACCCCCTTCTCCCCTCAGCCCCTTCCCTCTGGCAACCGCACACTGCTGTTTGTGCTCATAAGTTTCAGTGTTATAGGCTTCATGACTGAAACCATATGGCTCTTAGCTTTTTCTGACTGACTTAGCATAGTATTCTCAAGGTCACTCCACGTTGTTGCAAATTGCAGTGTTTCATCCTTTCTTATGGCTGAGTAGTATTCCATTGTGTATATGTACCGCATCTTTATCCAATCCTCTATTGCAGGACACTTTGGTTGTTTACATGTCTTGGCCACCATGAATAATGCTGCAATGAACATAGGGGCACATATATCGTTGCAAATACATGATTCTGAGGTTTTTGTGTATACACCCAGGAAAGGGATGGCTGGGTGGTATAGTAGCTCTATTTCTAACTTTTTTAGGAATCGCCAGACTGCTTTCCATAGTGGTTGTACCAGTCTGCATTCCCAAGAAGACATACGGAAAGCCAATAGTATGTGAATAGATGTTCAACCTTACTAGTAATTAGGGAAATGCAAATGAAAACTACAATGAGGTACCATCTTATACCTGTTAGAGTGGCCATGATCAACAAGACAAGCAATAACAAGTGTTGGAGAGGTTGTGGGGAAAAGGGACCCCTCATCCACTGCTGGTGGGAATGTAGATTGGCATATGGCATTTTGGAGACATGCTTTTGGGAAACTGTAATTCTGGACAACTAAAGACCAGTGTGACTTAAGTCAACCAAGTTGTAGGAATAGAGCAAAGGAGTTAACTCTAAATGAAGATTTAGGAGCTACATGACCCTCTCCTAATTCCACAACTATGTTTTACCACTGGCTTTAAATAGAGGGTGCCTTTGTGTCCTGTGGTGTCTGTAAAAAGTACCACAAACTAGGTCCCTTAAAACCACAGACATTTATTTTCTCATAGTTCTAAAGGCCTAACGTCTGAAATAACTATTGCTGGGCCAAAATCAATGTGTTAGCAGGACCATGCCCCCTCCTTGCCTCTTTCAGCTTCTGGTGGCTGCTGGCATTCCTCAGCATGTGGCTGCATCACTCCAATCTCTGCCTCTGTGGTCACAATGCCTTCCCTCTACTGTCTAAAGTTTAGAGACTCTAAACTGAAATCCCCCTGTACCCCTTACTTATAAGGTGCATGTAATTGCATTTAGGAGCAGCTCATATAATCCATAATATCTCCATATCAAGGTATTGAAATTAGTCACATCTACAAAGACCCTTTTCTCCAATAAGGTAACATTCACAGGTTCCAGGGATTAATATGTGAATATCTTTTGGGGGCTATTTTCAGCCTACCACAGAGAAATAACATATACCCCCTAAAAATCCATAGTTATGAGCTTAACCCCATCTGATTTAGGGATCTAAATAATACCTGAGGCAGGACTTAATTTAGAATTATCATAAGGTGACAGGTTTAGATACTGGCTTTAAGTAAATGCAAATTCTCTCTGGGGAATTCACCCTAATGCCCAGACCCACAATAGGAAAAAAACAAAACAAAAACACCAAAAAAACTGAAAGAAAATAAGTTCTCAAAGAAGAGAAAAAGTCCTCATCACAAGAACAAATAATGTATGACAATGTATGATAATAGATGGTATCTAGATGTATGGTGGTGATAATTTTACAAATATCAAACCATTATGTTGTACACCTGAAGATAATATCATGTTGTATGTCAATTTTACCTCAATAAACAAATAAATAAAATTTCCTTAAATAAGCATTGATAGACATGAACATAGAAAATCCGAAATGTAGTAATTCGCAAAGAAGCAAACAGAAAGCTAAAAATGGGAAAGAGTTCACTGAAATCAGGAAAAAAACTAAAATGATGATGGCTAAAGAAGACTAGAGTTGATTAAAAATACAATAAAGGGGCCTTGTGAAGGTTAATGAGAAAGCTCAAACTTAACAGGGAGAATGTGATAGATATGGATAATATGCAAAGAAGATGTAGTAAATGTATAATTGGAGTCCATGAAGGGAAGAAAAAAAAAATTCCATAGGAATATAAGTAATAATTACAACTATAATCTAAGATAGCTCTTTAAAAGTAAATGAAAGTCTATACTTAGTTATTTAAAATGTTGACTCTGTACTTAGAAAACTGACCCTGAATGTTCAATTAGCAGTATAAATATATAAAATAAGTGTATAATAAACATTGAAATGGAGAGAATTAAAAAACTAAGAGAATGCTGTGCCCTAATCTATGGTAATTAATATAAAAACCTCGAGGAGATGGAGCATTTCAAGGGAAATCACATTGTACCAAAATTGAACAGAAAACAGATAGATGTATTAAAAAGATCTGCTTTCTATAAGTAGAAAAGGTTATAATATAACTGCATTACAAAAAAATAAAATTTAAAAATACCAGGCCCAGATTATTTCACAAGGAAATTCTGACAAGCTTTCAAGTTCCAGAAAACACCAATGCTTATTGAAGTTCTCCAAAATATAAGAAAGAATCACATGTAGTATCAATAGCTAACCTGATAAAGATATTATAAAAATGACATAATTGCAGGTCAGTTTTGTTAGTGAATATCAATGCATAAATTCTAAATAAAATGTTAAAAATTAGAATGCAATAGCACTTTTAAAAATATACTTCATGGTCAAGTGGAATTTACTCCAAGGATATAAGAACCCTATCTAATAAAAGAGTAATGTGCAAATTAACCATCACTTCATGATAAAGATGGAGGCACCTATAGCCAATAAGGAGGGAATATGCAAATTGACACAGCAAAGATGGCCACGCCAGCTGGAGCCACAGAGCCGGCCAGAGAGTGGGCGGGAAGGCCCCAGCAACCCAGGATGCCAAGCCTGGCTGGAGAGCAGAGTGGGAGAGCGGGCTGAAGTTCCCAGTCCTTTTAGTTTCTGCAGCCCCTGGACCAGAAGCAGAAACCAAGAGCACGGGGAGCACCAGGAATTCTGGGAATCATAGTTCTGGTGGCAGACACATTGCGTGATCTCCTAGACACTGGAGCAAAGTGAGCCTGGAGCAAGTTACTGTTGCAGGTGGGGGATGGAAGGAAAGCAAAGGTGAGAGACGTAAGTAAAGTCAGAGTGTCGAGGAAAAATTAAATGGAAGATATCCCACAATTTCTAGGAAATCTCCACCAATGGAGCAAAGAAAAAAAAAGACCTCAATTATTCTGTGAGCACCAAACCAGACTGGGCTGGGGTCTCAGAAAATTCACTCATATGATTGCAAAGACAGACAGAAACTTCACTCTTTTATGTAGCCAGGCAGATACAATGCATAACATGCACATTTTCACAGAAGAGGACTTAACAGCACCATTTGCTATACACCCTTTGGTAAGTCATCTTTTTGGTGGCCATCTGTGTTAGTTAATTGCCATAAGAGTAAAAATTAAAACTTTTTTTATCTCTAAGACAAGCAGGTCCTTATAGCTTGGAGCAAGGCAACTATCTATAATAATAAAAGTGTAATATACTAATTAGACTGGATAGCCAAATGACCTTCCGGACATCATTCCAGATGTCCTTCTCGACAAAGCTGTGGTGGTGGGGCCAAGGCAGAGGCGGTTAGGGGCGATCAGGCAGGCAGGTGAGCAGTTAGGGGTGATCAGGCAGGCAGAGTGGTTAGGGGCAATCAGGAAGGCTGGTAGGCAAGCTTCCCAGATTGTGAGAGGGTGCAAGCAGGGCTGAAGGACCACCCCCCTCCCATGCACGAATTTCGTGCACCGAGCCTCTAGTCCTATATAATAAAGAGCTAATATGCAAATGGTTGTCCCACTCTCACACCCTCATGCCCTCGTGGCCTCGCACCCTCTTGCCAGAGCCAGGGGACCTGAGGCCGGGCAGGGGGACCTGAGGCTGCGCTGGGGGACCTAAGGCTGCACCCCTCCGCCCAGCGCCAGGCCAGGGCACCTGAGGCTGCTCCCCCTGCCCTGCAGGGCTTGACGGGGGTGGGGCCGGCCGGGTCTGGGTCTCGTGCGATTTCGAGGCAAGCACAGGTGGGCAGGGACTTGACTTGGTCCCATGGCGCACCCCAGACTCTGACATGGGGGAGGCTTTCATATACATTTTACTAATTTTCTTTCATCTCTGACACTTCTATTATAGAGAAAGGGCAAATAGCAATAGTAAAATATTTCCTCTAATTAATTCCCTTTTAATGTGTACAAATTTCATGCACTGGGCCACTAGTGTTTCAATATTAGAAAATCCATGAATGTAATTTACAATATTAGTAGATATAGAGAGAAAATGATAATGATATTTCCATAGATGCTGAATAGGTCTTTAACAAAATTCAACATGTATTTCTGAATTATGTATACTTCATTAACACCATAGAATATCTATTTTTTCAGTCCAAAAACTATCATATTTCTTAATAAATAAACTTTATTGGCATCCCATTAAACCCTTTTTAAAAAGCAAATATTCCCCCGTGTTCATTATTTAACATTAGTCTCCCAGTGCAAGGATTCGTGCACATTGAAAGGAAATTAATTAGAAGGTGGCCGGCAGACTGCAAGCAACATGGTTTCATTACTGAGCTCATGATATGATCACTGGCCTTTTTACATAGAAATGCAGACAGCCCTATTCCATGGAATGTAGAATTCCCAGACATTCTCCTCACTATGTTTCCTTCAAAGACAGCTTGTTGAGACTATTGAAGCACATGTGCTATGTTATTCTTGTGTATTTTGGATATCATGAAGAAACAGAGTAACTAATTTACAGAGTAACATTTTTTTGTGTGTGTGCAACTCACTGAACCATGATTTTACATAGATCACTATTATGTCTAACTTAATATCTCAAAACCATGAGGTTAGACAGAGCAAGAAAAGTTTGTATTGGGCATTCTCTGCCCAAGGTTCAACAGTCAGTAAGTGGTAAAAATTTTATCTAAGTCCTTTGACTCCAATTTAGTATTCCTTTGATTTATAAAATGTCAGAGAGGTAGAAAACACATACTTATAGTATAAAAATTAAACCAATAAAATATTCTGTATATTTTGAGCTTTATCTGTGACATTAAAATATAATATAAAGACAATTTGTTTGCAAAGTTGGCACAAACAGACATTAATTTTCTATTAAAATGACATTTGAGTAGGAAAATTATATTAATAAAATAAAGAAATTAAGAATAATAGATTTTCATTACAGATTTAAAGTAATGACTTTATTGTTTCACAATCACCTTAGAAATATCAGGTCTTTTTTACAAGGAAGAATACTGCAATGAAAGAACTGTCCCCTGAAGACACATTTCATGCGCTGATTTCTAGAGTAGTAACTTGAATTTTCTTTCAGATTCCAGGTGTCTCAGAACCAAAAGATAGGGTAATAGTCTTCTTTACTCTCTAGTAAATTTACTTACTGAATAAAGTAAATTTTTGCTTTGAGTTTCATATCATCTGACTATAATACTCTTTTTCTACTTTCTTACATCTACTTGGTTATCATCTACTAATACAGTGTTCCCCCTTTTTTGTTAATCTTCTCACTAATTCTTGGCATCTTTTTCAGTGACTTCAACACCCATGTAGATTAACCACCTAATATATGTCTTTCAGTTCCTTGACATCATTTCCATTGAGATTATCTTTTCTGTCACAAGTACCCATTGCCTTAGCAAAAACCAACTTTGTCATCACCTGAAATTTAAACCACCATTGAAACCTTGACTGACATAAAGCAACTCCCTCTCTGATAAGTACCTCTAATCCTTTTAACTCTTTAATACAAACCTCCAGTTTTTATAAATCCCCAGTATATGACTCTGCTCAATATCATACTGACATCAGCTTCTTGGCTTCTCTCTCCATTGTTCAGTTTAGATTCCACAATTCATTGTTTATATGCATACCTTTGCATAAAGCCTTATGTCCTGGGACATTTTTCTCTTTGATTTTACATACCATGGACAAACTCAACCATTTATGTGTACCTGTACCCTGGGACCTGAACAGTGTTAGCACAAACCATAACCAGTAAAGTTGATTGGTTTTCCTTGAAATTTATGATCAGAAATTTAAAATATGTATTTAACATGACCTGACAAATTCTTATGTATTTGTGAAGTACATCTGTCTTTCTACTCTCAAATACTATCATTCCATAACCTCATCTAAAACTTTTACAACCTCTCGTCTACGTTTTCACTCTTCATCTTCTTCACACTACCAGCACACACACACACAAAAAAAAAATCTTCATAAAAACCTATTTTCTACATTTTTTAAACAAAAATATTATGTTTACTATTAGTCAGACACAAAAGTTTCCTTTTTCTTAAGGCCTGGATCTCATCACTGCTTATTTTCTCAAGAACCTTGCTTTAACAATGGGCCTTTGATTGGATCCTGACTGTCTCTCCAATTCGACTTCATGTCTCCCTCGATCACAATTTTTCAGCATCACTTTAGGTACTTTTTCTCAGCACCTCTAAAAGACCAACTCTTTCCTAACTCAAGAAATTTGGATCTCTTAACTTTAAAAACAATTTTTTTAAATCTTTATTGTTGAAAGTATTATAGATGTCCCTTTTTTCCCCCCATTGACTCCTAACCTGCACCCGCACCCGACTTTTTAGGATTCATTCATTGTCAATGCTCTGTGCACAGAGAGGTCTGCTCTGACTACAAAATGTAAGTTTACCTCAATCCTATGAGCTACCTCAGCACACTATTTCCTTTATTACACATATCATACCTGAATATATTCATTTGTTAAGTTACTTCATTTTTTACTATGCTTTCCTTTCCATTTGTGAGTTCCATAGGACATGAACTAAGACTGTGTTATTCATTACTGTTTCTCCTACTCCCCAGACCACTGCTTGCCACCTGGTTTGTAGTAAATCAGATTTATGCTAAATGAGTGAATGAATGAATTCATCGTTGCTAAGTTTTTCACTTCTATAACCAAGCATCAGTTTTGTCAGAGGTAACATTGATCCCTCTATCATATTTAGGAATCCTCAGGAAAATTTTGTGCTTCATAACATTAGACTCAAACAGGTTAGAATTCATGTCCCTAGGTGTAGAGATCATTCCACCTGGGCAGAGTAAATTTTACATATCTTGAGACTCTTAACCATAATCTTTTCACTCTGGCTTCTCACAGTAGTGGAGCAAAAGGCAAGAAAGGAATTACCTGCTATACCTGTTGGAATAATTTGACTCTGGTTATATTCACAAAATAGGCAGGAATGCCTGTGTCTGGAAGCCCAGAGCTTCTCTGGGTCTTTGTCCAGTGATAGCTGTCAAGGATAATTGCAGCAACCACACCCTAAAAAACAAACAAATAAAAGTTCATACCCACAGGGATGAAATTCTAGGTCACTCACCAGGAAGTAATACAAGACAGACAATGAGCTAGACTATGATAAGGGAAATCTAAAACTGGTTGTCCCAGGAGTGCAATAAAGTAATTGTAGCCTAAAGACCAATTGTAGCAGCAAGAACTGTAGCTTGTTTCATTTACATTTATATCTTTAGTCTAGGTAGGAGATCATAACTATCCACCAGCTACAGGGGATTCTGTGGCTAATTGGACTTGTAACTATTCTTTTGAGGAAGAAATAAAGACATTTTGTTCTCATAAAGAATGAAGGCTCCATATTGTACTGTAGACATAATGGGGTGACATGAATCTATCTGAATAGGTTAAGTAGTGGATTAGATAGGGCATATGTATTTCCTCAAATCCTTTTGGTCTCCTCTATGCTCTGTACCCTAAGCTACTTATACCTCAGTGGTCTTTGGGGCCCTAATGACCTCATATGGACTATAAACTGTGCCTGAGGGCAGTCCGCCTGCATTTGGGATTGAATGACTCTTCCTACCAATTCCAGACTGGAATGCCGAGCCATGTTTAAGGTATGGTATCTGGCCTCCCGCAAGGCTGCCAAAGTTCGAAGGCTGATATCAACTGAAAAAGTGAGGGAGTTAACTCCTCATATGGGAAATTAGACCAATGTGAAACAGTAGATGGAACTCATCAGCAGATATATGATATGACCCCTCTCTTCCTTAGGCTGATGAACTTTTTTGAGGCAACCTTTTCAAAACCCCCTTCTTGGCGATGTCTCTTGTAGCCTAAAGGATTTAGATGCCAAGCAGTTGGTTGCTTTTTCTGCAACTCATCATGAAGCAGTAGCCAGCATGATAATGTATTGTATTTATTTATCTAAGCCTTGCTTCAGGTCTTTTTTTTTTTTTTTCCCAAAGGGAACCTAGGCTTACACTTACTTATAACTGTTAAGTCCTGTAAAAGTCCAAAAGTTCTGTGATTTTAAATAGTTTTATTTATGAATACTTGTACATTTTATTTTAAAAATGCATGATATTTTAATGGAGATTGCATTGAATCTATAAATTGATTTGGGTAGTATGGACATTTTAACAATGTTGATTCTACCAATCCATTAACACAGTATATTCTTCCATTTGTTTTTGTCTTTCTCTATCTCTTTTTTCAGCATCCTGTAATTTTCTGAGTACAGGTCCTTTACCTCCTTGGTTAAATTTATTCCTAAGTAATTTTTGTGTTGCAATGGTAAATGGTATTGCTTTTTAGTTTCTCTTTCTGTGAGTTCATTATTTGTGTATAAAAAAGTCGTAGATTTCTGAGTGTTAATTTTGTAACCTGCTACATTGCTGAACTCATTTATTAAGTCTAATAGTTTTTTTTTTATGGAGTTTTTAGGGTTTTCTAAGTATAATATCATGTCATCTGCGTATAATGACAATTTTACTTCTTCTTTTCCAATATGGATGCCTTTTATTTCTCCTTCTTGTCTGATTGCTATGGTTAGCACTTTCAGTACTATGCTGAGAGTTTTTATCAGGAAAGTTTTTGGATTTTGTCAAGTGCCTTTTCTGCATCAATTGATATGATTATATGATTTTTGTCTCTCAATTTGTTTATGTGATGCATCGTTTATTGATTTGTGGATATTGTACCATCCTTGCATTCCTGGGATAAATCCCACTTGGTCATGGTGTATGATCTTTCTAACGTAATGCTGGATCCAATTTACTAAAATTTTGTTGAGGACTTTAGCATCTATGTTCATCAGGGATATTGGTCTGTAATTCTCTTTCTTTGTAGTGTCTTTATCCGGTTTTGGGATTAGGGTAATGCTGCCTTCATAGAAAGAGCTAGAAAGTGTGCCTTCCTCTTGAATTTTTTGGAATAGTCTGAGAAGAATAGGTTTTAGTTCTTCTTTTAATGTTTGATAAAACTCCCCTGTGAAGCCATCTGGTCCTGGGCTTTTGTTTGCTGGAAGTTTTTTGATGACTGATTCAATTTCTTCCATAGCTATCAGCCTGTTGAGATTTTTTTTATTCTTCTTGATTGAGTTTTGGAAGGTCATATTTTTCTAGGAATATGTACATTTCCTCTGGGTTGTTTAGTTTGTTGGAATAAAGTTGTTCATAGTATTTTTTTTACAATTATTTGTATTTCTGTAGGGTCTGTTTACCTCTTTCATTTCTGATTTTGTTTATTTGGGTCCTCTCTCTTTGCTTCTTGGTGAGCCTGGCTAGAGGTTCATCAATCTTGTTTATTTTTTCAGAGAACCAGCTCTTGGTTTCATTGATCTTTGTATTATTTTTTTTGGTCTCTATGTCATTTATTTTTGCTCTGATCTTATTTTGCTTACAATAATATTAATATATTAAGTTATTTTAAAAAGGGTATTTATGAACTTGGGAGAGTTTCATTTTATACTGTATCTGTGGTTTATGTGTTCTTTTTAACCTCATCTCTCCTCTGAACAAGTAGCAAACTTTATTCTGATACTCAATAGCTGTCTTTTACATTTGCTATATAATGGTTTTATCATGATTATTAACAAGGTTAATAAATTTATTATTAAAATAAAATTATCGTTATGAAAAGATCCATATATTCCCATAGAACTATGTGCATATATATGTATACATACATGTATATGTATATATAAATAGCAAAAATATTTCCTCAGCCTATTGTATCACTCATGAGGATTTACTAAAATAGACACCAACATACACTGATAATGGACAACTCATAATTTGAATTCTTGAAAAGTTCAGAATTACTAAGGAAGAGAGATACACAATATAACAGGAATTGATAAGAGTTATAGTAGAGGAATGTGCCATGGGCTAAGAGAACAGAAGAGAAGGGCCAATTAAAACTGCCTATCAAGATTGTCAAAAAAAAAGGTAACATTTGGAATATGTCCTAGATGTTTAGGAAGAAGTCTCTAGAAGGAAAAAAAGAAAAGACCATTCTCAGTAGAAAAACAAAATTCACATAACAAATACTTACTGACACATACAATGTTTCAATCAGTGGTTTACGCTTTGGAAATAGCATGGTAAACAAGCCATGCAAAGTCTAAAGTTTTCATTCCAGTGAGAGACAGATATTGAACAAACAGAGGAAAAAATGAGTTATAAGTGTAAAAAGGACATGATAGAAAGTTACTGGAGGACTACTTTAGTGTGGGTGGTCAGGGACATCTCTACTGAAGAAGTGCCATCTATGGCAAGCAGCACTGAGCCATCAGGGAAAGGAATGAGGGGAAAACTTTCATAGCTAGATCATAATATGTGTGTGATAGGAGAAACAACAGCAGATCAGTTCGATGGATAGTTAGGGACTTTTATAATGAATTTAATTCTAAAGGATATTGAACATTTTATGGATATAACAAGGGTAGGGACCAGAGATTCATTAGTTGTAGTCTAGAGTCTGCAATCAGGTGAGAAGAACCTAGAAGCAGAGAGACAATGAAGAAGAGGATGCAATTGCCCATCCAATTGAAAGAAGATTGACACCTGAGCCCAGACAGCGGCAGGGATTACATTAACATGGAAATACATTTCTTAAGAGAGCTGAAGAGGATAGGTATGTTAAGATTATCAAGGAAAAATTGAAAGATTTAAAGGTAAAAATGTTGAAGGGATTAATGATGACAACTAGGTTGATAGTAGTTTGGTTATTTCCTGTGAGTGATGATGTAGTTCACCAAGAAAAGGAATTCAAGTCAAGAATAGTATCTGTGTGTTTTCACTGAAAGGTGAGTAAGTAAAGAACAGAAAGGTATTTTAGTTTGAGGCATGTAGATTTTGCTGTGTTTGCAAGATACCCTAGTCAGCATCTAATTAGAATACAAATCAGAATTTTAATAGATAAAGTAGAAGATTCAAACTCAGTTATAATAAGGAGAAAAAAAAACATAAAAAAATGTTTGGGATTGTTAGGATTTATGTGAATAAATTCAACACTTAATCAGCAATCTCAAAATCTTCCAAACATGAATCAGAAATTTCTGTTGTTCATAGTTCCATCATTCTAAGGTGAGAATGCTCTGAAGAAATCACCCCCATCTAAATCTGCAAGGAAATCTCACTCCATGAAATAGAAAATTTCCAGTCAGCTGACATTCTTTTGAAGTTAGGAATAATAGATCTCGTAAATAGGCTTTCAACTTGGAAATTCTCAACCTGCTTTAATTCTGTTAACCTTCAAAGTGAATTTCATGAGTCCTTAGATTCCAAATTCAAATCCTAATTTGTTTTCTGTATCGTACCCTACATGTCTGGTATCAGCAAACAGTAGATTTACTTCCCTGTGTCACAAATATAGAAGATATAATGGAATATCTAATTATTGAGAAAGAAGGAAAGAAAGTTCCTTTACTATAGAGAAAAATTGTGCCACTATGTAGTTCACCATACAGTGAGTGACTTCCATTTTCTGATCATCAAAAATCAAAAAGTTGTAAAATATATCACTGAATGTAAAAAAAAAAAAAAAAAATCACTGCATGACATAATAGAAAAATCACTTGCTTGGGGTCAGAATACCATATCCAAGTTCCAACACTACCATTTATTAACTGTGAGAATTTAGGAAAGAAATGTAATCTCTCTAAACTCTACTTTTCATCTGAAAAAATAAGAATAGTAGATAATTTGTGAGTTTATCATGATAATTAAATGAAAATTCATTTAAAAAGCAATGCATAAACCACATAGCTTTTATACCATGTAAATTTCAGTTAAGAATAGACATTTTAATGGAGTATCAATTAAGCAGATGAAGCGAAGGAAAACCTTACTGAAATTAAGACCCAAGTATGACTTGAGAGCCATGGAGGATTAGGTCTGTGGCTAAATGAAATTTTATTTCTACCCAAAACTGTATGTAATTCAATAGCCCTAGAAATAGCAGAAAACTAAAGATAGTTATTTCTTATAGTCTTTCCATTTAGAAGGGGTGCTGAGTAAAGAGGACTGTGAAGGAAAAGAGGATTACGAAGACAATCATTACCCTAATTCTAATTGAGTTAGCTCAACTGAATTCAAATGTCTTAAGTATCCATTAGTTAAATGACAAACATAAACTGTGATTCCTTGCTTGAGGGTAAGGTGAAACTCTAAAAGTAGTGGCTTGAAATCCAGAATACAAGCCACTTTCTGAAAGCCCTGACATGCTGAGGCTCATAAGCTACTATTGACTGCTAAGAAAAACCAGATAATTGAATATAGAAGGAATGCTTCTCATTGAATGCAAATGTTAGATTGTATAATGTCTTGAAAATAACCTATAATAATAAAAGGGTAATATGCTAGTTAGACCGAATGTCCTTCTGGAAGAAGCTGGGGCCAGAGGGAATCCCGGGTCCTGGGTGCCTGCGGGTGGCCGGAGGGAAGCCAGCCCAGGTCCCAGGTGCTGGCCGGTGGCTGGAGGGAAGTCAGCCTGGGTCCTGGGTGCCAGAGGGAAGCCGGTGCCAGCAGCCGGGGGAAGGATGGCCTACTCTTGAACAAATTTCGTGCATCGGGCCTCTAGTGTATATTAATATTATGTTGTTTTAAAATGCATTTACCACTAACTTGATGCAATGTTAGTTATTTTAAAGAATTAAAAATATCTGTTCTTGGTGAAAGAACAGCACTGATTACAAAACTGAAAACTAAAAAGGAAATTGTAAACCTTTTCATTTAAGTCAGAAGTTTTCTAGTCTAGCTGCCCATTAGAATAACCTGAGGAGCTTTGTGAAACTACCCCTTTATGAGCTTCATCCCTGAAGCTTCTGATTTAATATGTGTGGGCAAGTCCTGGCCAACAGAAGTTTTATTTTATTTTTATTTTAATATATTTCTTTATTGATTTCAGAGAGGAAGGAAGAGTGAGAGAGAGATAGAAACATCAATAATGAGAGAGAATCATTGATTGGCTGCTGCCTGCACACCCCTACTGGGGATGGAGCCTGCAACCTGGTCATGTGCCCTTGGCCAGAATCGAACCTGGAACCCTTCAGTCCGCAGGCCAATGCTCTATCCACTGATCCAAATCGGCTAGGGCCAAAGGCCGTTTTAAAAGCTCCACAGCTAATTCTAATATGAAACCGACACTGAACATCTCTGATCTCAACATAAGATCTATGGACTTTCCATAGATCCCAGAGCTTGAACACATTTAGACCCTTTAAGCATTCCACTAGAAGTTACTGAATAGACAGAGTGAATTGTGATAAATATTATTTTTATCTAAAGAGAGATAAATTCATGCCATGTCCTAATGGCTCTGTATCTCTTATTTAATTTCTCCATATACTGCCTTAAACAAGAAGATGTAACACCCTCCCCTATTCTGTTGACTGGACCAAATATCACCATAAACAATAGCTCTACAGTAGCTTTGTCAAAACCATCAAAATCATTGCCTCTCAATAAAAAATCAGCTCTGGAAGTTAGCTCATTATTTTCATTTGAAAGTAGAGTGTGAAGAATATTTACCCTAGGAGACCAATGAGAATGCAGCCCTCCTCAAAGGTATTAGGTTTTTCAGGAGTCAAGTTAAAGTTTTTATGGCAGTAGTTAACAATTGATTGTTATCTTCCTTATATTTTTTCCAGAACTCTTGGTCCTTCTATTAAATACTTTTCAAAACACAGCACACAATTAACAGTATGTTATGTAAATACTGTGCTGTTGGTTTTGTCTTTAGGCTGTTTTACATCATCCATACATGCGGACAATCTATACCCTTCCAAGGCGAATATAAGTCTAGTTCAGTGGTTCTCAACCTGTGGGTCACGACCCCTTTGGGGGTCCAACGACCCTTTCACAGGGGTCGCCTCAGACCATCAGAAAACACATATTTACGATGGTCTTAGGAACTGAGACACCGCTTCTCTATCCGTCTCCAGGCGGGTTCGCCCACATGCAGATATGCCCACATACAAGTACCCGGCGTGATGACATCATTGCGCCAATCCCATCACATACACCCCGTACAAATACAGGTGTATGTGACAGGGTTGGCGCCATAATGTATTTATGTGGACCAGTCACACATGTGTAGAGAGCAGCTACTGTGTAGAAAGCAGCTGCTGTGTTGAAAGCAGCAGTATTGGAGGTAAAATGACACTTTATGAATTATAATTACTGGGCAAATGTAAAATCCTGTACTGTAAAATCATCAACTACTGCAAAAAAAAATCTGTACCATGGGAACTTAATATGGATGCTGATCGGTCTTTTTATATTCAGCTATGGTTGATATGAATACTGCCCCCTTGTGATAGTAACAGGTATGTAAAAAAACAACACAGAGAATGGTAAATCATAGGAAACTTTAATGAACTATATTGACTGAACTATGCCATGTATCATCTTTTGTATTATTAAAGCTATTGTTATATATTATTTTCATTAGCAAACCATCCCATGACAACGGATGGTGTAGAGAAGAATGTTAAGAAAAAAAATATATAGTGAGGATTTTTTACAGTATGGTTTTACCTCAATAATTACAGCAGGAATTGAGAAATCGCAATGTGTTATTTGTTGTGAAGTTCTATCAGCCAAATCTATGAAGCCAGACAAACTAAAACGCCATTTTGATAGCAAGCATCCGAGCTTTGCCGGCAAGGATACCAACTATTTTAGAAGCAAAGCTGATGGACTCAAGAAAGCCAGACTTGAAACTGGTGGCAAGTACCACAAACAAAACATAGCAGCCGTTGAAGCTTCATATTTGGTGGCACTCAGAATCGCCAGAGCTATGAAACCTCACACCATTGTTGAGGATTTACTGTTGCCAGCAGCCAAAGACATTGTTCGAGTTATGATCAAAGACAAATTTGTTACAAAATTGAGTGCAATTTCCTTATCTAACGACACTGTCTGCAGAAGAATAGATGACATGTCTGCTGATATTCTTGATCAGGTAATCCAGGAAATTAAATCTGCTCCACTTCCAATATTTAGTATCCAGCTTGATGAATCTACAGACGTTGCAAACTGTTCACAGTTACTGGTTTACGTGAGGTATATTAACGATGGCGACTTTAAAGATGAGTTTCTTTTTTGTCGTTTCTCTTGAAACGACAACTACTGCACATGATGTATTTGACACAGTTGGTTCATTTCTGAAAGAGCATAAGATCTCTTGGGAAAAGGTTTGTGGTGTTTGCACAGATGGTGCTCCAGCTATGCTAGGATGTTGATCTGGATTTCAACGTTTGGTACTGAATGAGTCACCAAAAGTCATCGGAACTCACTGTACGATTCATCGGCAAATATTAGCAACGAAGACGCTGCCACAAGAGTTACAAGAAGTAATGAAAAGCGTCATAAGTTCTGTCAATTTTGTAAAGGCAAGCACTTTAAGCAGTCAACTGTTTTCGCAACTGTGCAACAAGTTGGATGCGCCGAACAATGCTCTGCTATTTCACACTGAAGTGAGATGGTTGTCGAGAGAAAAAGTTTTAAAACGTGTTTTTGAGCTTCATGATGAACTCAAAACGTTTTTTAATCAGAAAGCAAGACCGCAGTTCGAAGCACTTTTCAGCGATAAAAGTGAACTGCAGAAAATAGCTTACTTGGTTGACATCTTTGCCATCTTGAATGAGTTAAATTTATCATTGCAAAGACCAAATGCAACATGCCTCTATTTGTCTGAAAAGATCCGATCATTGCAAATGAAACTTCAGCTTTGGCAAAAAAAATTGGATGAAAATAAAATTTGCATGTTGCCTACCTTATCTGCTTTCTTTGAGGAACATGACATTGAACCAGACAAAAGGATTATGATGATAATTTCTGTGAAAGAACACTTGCACATGCTTGCAGACGAAATTTCATTGTACTTTCCAAATCTACCTGACACCCCATTTGCCCTTGCCAGAAGCCCACTCACAGTCAAAGTTGAAGGTGTTCCTGAGACAGCACAAGAGGAGTTCATTGAACTTATTAACAGCGAGGCAGCGAAACTGATTTCTCTACAATGCCAGTTACAAAATTCTGGATCAAGTGTTTGCAGTCATATCCTGTTCTGTTTGAGACTGTGTTGCGCCTTCTTCTTCCATTTCTAACAACATATCTTTGTGAATCAGGGTTTTCCAGCTTGTTGGTTATCAAGTCTAAATACAGAAGTAGACTTGTTGTGGAAGATGATCTTCGTTGTGCTATTGCAAAAACTGCCCTGAGAATTTCTGATCTGGTGAGAAAGAATCAATTTCAACCTTCGCACTGATGTTGGCTTTTTACTCATACTATCGCAAAATGTAGCAATGTAGTTTACTGTTGTTATATTAAGACTGTTACCCATGCTACACCATGCTTCAAGACAAAAATTTCATTTATTTGTAATTAGAAACAAATATTTCACAATATATAATTACATATTGTTTTTGTGATTAATCACTACGCTTTAATTACGTTCAATTTGTAACAATGAAAATACATCCTACATATCAGATATTTACAATATGATTCATAACAATAGCAAAATTACAGTTATGAAGTAGCAACGAAAATAATTTTATGGTTGGGGGTCACCACAACATGAGGAACTGTATTAAAGGGTCATGGCATTAGGAAGGTTGAGAACCACTGGTCTAGTTCTTCATCCTTTGTAACACATGTGCACACCTATTACCTAAAAACACTGTACTTTAAGCAAGGCCCACTCCATATGACGTGCTACACTGCAATGTAACTCCTGCCAAGAGCAGAGCTAACATACTGATTTTTACAACATTACTTAAATTCTAATTTACTAACCACTTACTAACTTAGATTATAAGGTCTATCTTTATAACAAAATAGTTTATGAAAAAGATAAATAACTGGTCTGGTTCTTAGCAGGTTTTAAATTATGCCATCATGGCATACTGTTTGCTTATAAGTCAATAAAAAAGTCTAAGCATATATATGATTTTAAATAAAATATATAGCATGCTCAATAATATATGGCATATGCAATATTTATTGCCAAGTTATTACTAAATTTCATAATATTAAAACCAGCACTATGCCACGGAACTTTTTGCAATGATGAGAATAATTACGATGTTATTTTCTGTATGAACCAATATTGTATCCCCTTGACATGTAGCTATGTGCTACCATATTGAACCTGGGGAGTTATGTTAAACCACCACTTTATGAGCTCCCCATATAGCTAACATTTGATATGTGGCTAATACAACTGAGAAATTTAATTTTTAGATATATTTAATTTTAATTTACTTTATTTTAAATAGCTACATTTGGACAGCTAAGATTTAGACAAATGTTGAGTTTATCATAATAAAAATTATGAATACTGTTATTGCTTAAATTATGCATTTAATACACAGCTGGATATGTCAACAACTATAAAATGACAATATATACTATTAGGATTTTTAACCAAATACATATTAAAATGTAGATTATGTAATGATATAAAAACTTGACAACCATAAGTGTTGTATATGTTATTTTATTTAAAATCTGGTGTCTGAAATTCTTAAATTTTGTGGTTTAAAAGTGTAGATTCTTTTTCTAATTTTCAGGGTTTTTCTTCTAAACTATGACTTATGAAGGAAAAATTCAGCATGATAATTCCAGTACTTTTCCTCAAACAAAAATTAAGGGATTCGTAAATAATCTTTATTCCTAATTTGTATAAATCATAACTATATTTTCTTATTTTAATACATTGTTAAAATTATTGTTGTTCTTTTAAGTACTAAATACTTTCTAATGTGCTATAAAATAATTTTGATGAAATATACAACATGTTAATATAGTAAAGAAAATAATAAAAGGAATGTTCAGAATTTGTATCATTTTTACATTCCTAGTTAACTTATATTTCAAGACCAGTCCTTAACAAATAGTTTACTATTGATACTAATTATTTAATTTAGAACTAACAATAAAAATGGTTTAAAACTATTATGCAATGTCCAAAATCATCACTCTGGTTAGAAATATTTGGATGAGCCTTAAACTGATTGATTAAGAGATAAATTATGCATCTACTATTTGATATTGACTCAGAGACACCTCATATGGTTCCAATTCAAAATCAGCTTTTTAAATCATCCTTGTCTTTGTTTCTTGTTAAAAATACAAGTCTCAAAAGTAGAATTTTTAACGAGTCAATTCCTGGGAGCATCTTTAAGGATCTCTAGATATTCTCTATCCACTGGTTAGGAAATGCTGAGACCTTCTGGTGATGATTCACTTGATTTCTTTCCCAAGTCCCTTTAGACATGCTCTGCCCAAAAACTTCATCACCAGATGCTACAGAGAAATGTACTAAGTCCTAGAGGTCTTCCTTCTTATGGAAGCATGTACAGCTCAGGAAGACACATTCATGACAGCTTTCCAGAAGATCAAAAGTACATTTTGGATCAAATCACATTTCCAAGCATTTTTTGTGTTATTTTTATTGACTTTGTAGTTGAAAGAGACCTGAGGTTTCATTTATTTTAACAGGTGAATTACTCATGGAACAATTCTGAGATTTATCATACTCTTGAAACAGGTGTAAAGAAACAAACAAAACAAAAAACACCATTGCAAATTGCATTGATGCTATATGTACTTTGTGAGACATGGAATATTTAACAAGGCAGCTTTGAAGTGATGGTTATTGGGAAGATGACAGAACACTCAGATATGGAGAGATTAAATATCTTGAAAACAGTCACACAATAGGTGGAATGGTCAGGATTCAAAATCAGATAGTGCAGCTTTAGAGTCTGTATAATTGAACTCACAATAATACTTTATAATTCAAAAGCTGGTTCTTGAAAATGAATTATTAAATATGCAAAATCATGGCCCTGATTAAGGGGGAATAAAGAAAAGCAAAAATATACAGTACATGATTGAGAATAAAAAGAGACAATTACAGATATGACTAAGACAAAGAATTATAAAAGACTGTTTCATGAACTTTGGAGTCAACAATTTGAAAAATGAAGAAAATAATTTATTTACTATCAAAAAGACCAAAATTAATCCAAGAAGATGTAGACCAATTAAAAAAGCCAATTACTCTAGAAGCTGACAAATAATTAAGATTTACTATTAAACAAGACAATTGGGCCAGAGAGTTTCAGAATTGAGTTCTAGATTTTAAAGAACAGATATTTTAAATATAAAATGTTAAGATTATTTTTAAATGAGAAATATTATTTAAATTATTGTCAATCAGATAATACAGAAAACATTCTAGTACATTTTGAAGCCATCCCTACTATAAAATGTGATTACAAATATAGACAACAAATAATAAACTGGATGTTCCTTCACAAAGTTCATGGGGCTGGAATGATGCCCCTAATAATGAACATCAAAAGTCAATTTGCAAGATAATGAAAATCTATTTATGAAAAGAAAATCTTGAACATGTGGTTGAATCAGTATCAACCATTAAATAGCTAGTTAATTTGCTTTAAAAAAACTTTCACAGAAAAGTATTTCAAAATATTTTTCTTTTATTTCTCCTTTTATATTATATGTAGATAATTACATCTATTTTTAAAATATATGTTTGTAGGCAGGCCATGTTATCTATCTTTAAGAGTAATAAAGGGTTTATTAAAGTATTTTTATAAAAAGTAGATAATATATCTAACATCCTACATAATCCTAATATATAAAAACCCAAGGTCCATAACGACCAAAACTACCAAAGGCATGACCAAACACTGGAAGTCAGTCCTGCAGTCAGTGTTGAGTTGCCGTGGTGACCCAATATTGACTGCCGCAGGTGCGAGCCAAGTGACCCAGCACTGACTGCCAAGGGGCCTGTGGATCAGGCCTGGAGAGAGGCCCAGAGAGAGAGGCAGGGTCTGATCCACAGCCTCCATGGCAGCTGTTGATCAGCTGTTGCCTCTCTCATTCTCTCTGAGCTTCGCCAGCCGTCTCGCCTCTGTTTCTCTCTGGGCCTCCGCAGGGGCTGCTGATCAGCCCCGCCTCTCTGATCAGTCCCGGAGATAGGCCCAGAGATGCTGACTGGCATAGAAACAAAACAGAACCAAATCCATGTGAACTATGAGCAGCCAATGGCTGCCTAGGAGGTGGAGCTTTGGATGCTGACTGGCATAGAAACTGACCAATCAGAACCAAATTGGCCAGCAGGGGAGGGAAGGTGGGGGCAATATCAGGCCAGCAGGTGAGGGCAGTTAGGGTGAGATCAGCTCAGCAGGGGAGGGCAGTAAGGGGCAATCAGGCTGGCAGGCAGGTGAGTGGTTAGGAACCAGTGGTCCCAGATTGTGAGAGGGATATCCGACTGCTGGTTTAGGCCCTATCCCACACAGGGATCGGGCCTAAAATGGCAGTCAGACATCCCCCAAGGAGTCCCCAGTTGGAGAGGGTGCAGAGTGGGCCGAGGGAACCCCCCTCCATGCACGAATTTTGTGCACCGGACCACCAGTACCATATAATAAAGAGCTAATATGAAAATGGTAATCACACCCTCAAGCCTTCATGCCATAGCTCAGATATTCAACCCTGGGGAGAGAGGAATGGGGACCAGCCAGGCTGCGACCCAGGAGAGGGAGAAGCCGCCAGCCCTGCAGTCCCGGGTGCCAGCACCTGCACCTGCAGCCTGGGAGAGGGACAAGCCACCCACCCCACAGTCCCAGGTGCCTGCAGATGTGGCCTGGGCGAAGCTGTCCGCCCATGGTCCCCTGCGGCTGCGGCCAGGCTGCGCAAAGCTGGCCTGGGTCCTGGGTGCCTGTGGCTGGCCAGAGGGAGGGAAGCCTGTGTCCCGGGTGCCTGCGACCGGCCTGAGGAGTGAATCCTGGGTCCCGGTTGTGGGGCGAGGCAGAGGTGGTTAGGGGCGATCAGGCCAGCAGGGGAGCATTTAAGGGCAATCAGGCCAGTAGGGGAGCAGTTAGGGGTGATCAGGCAGGCAGGCATGGTGGTTAGGGGCGATCAGGCAGGCAGAGGTGGTTAGGGGTGATCAGGCAGGCAGGCATGGTAGTTAGGGGCAATCAGGCAGGCAGGCAGAAGAGTTAGGGGTGATCAGGCAGGCAGGAAGGCAAAGAGTTAGGAGCCAGTGGTCCCAGATTGCGAGAAGCAGTAGGACATCTCCCAAGGGGTCCTGTATTGGAGACAGTGCAGGCTGGGCTGAGGGCCCCCCCATGCATGAATTTCATATGCCAGGTCTCTAGTGATTTATATAATCAGGAAAAAGAAAAGTACAGACATTTTATTGAGAAAAAAAAGAAAATAATTTAGGTGCACTGAATAATTGGCTATAGATAGAAGAGCTCTGTTTTATAATCATTTGATCTTTCCCTTGTGGTGCAAAGGGTGGTTAGGAACCTAGGAAGGCTAATTTAAAGTCCCTGGTAAATTCTGAATCATGCCTGTGATTAGGTAGCCAATTTTTATTTCCTTTTCCTACCTCCAAACAGTCCCTCATTAAAAGTCTTCCTCAAGCTAGGTATTTTTCCTTTGCTTTACATTCTCCAAAATAATTTACTCTATAATGTCAAAAACTTTAAAAATTAGTAGGAGTATTAGAAATCATCTAGCCTACCTAATATGAGGAAGAAACCCAATATTTAATGTCTTTCCTAAAAATATACAACTTTCAAGGAGCAAAGCCATGATTCAAACTCAGAAATTCTATTTTCACATCTGCTGCTCTTTCCACTCCACTGGATTTTCTCTTCTCATGATGACAAGCAAAGAAAAAAAAATCAAAGTACAATGTAAACGGCAAATATAATATAAAGTTAATATCTCTCTATTGGTGTGTGTTATGTGTGTGCAATGTGCTTAAGAAAAATTTTCCCCTTAAAAATTACAGGATTCAAAGGAGTAAAGAAACAAGTCTTGCTGTGCAGCCACTTAATTAACTGTTTCCTCTGATGCTACGTGGAATTTCTCTTTCTTTCCTGTTTCTTGGTAATATGTTGGTTTATATTGACAGTGGCTTCCTGTTCCATTTTGTCTTTCATTTTAACTATTAACATTTGTCATAAAAACTGAGTGAACAAATTTTCTAGATCTATTCTACATCTAATTCTTGACTTTTAGGGAAATTAAAATTCAATGTGTTTTTGCTCTAATATCTAAGAAAAACTCAGTTATGTATAATTGTATTTAAATTTTAGAATGGCTACCATTTACTGGAATCCACATAAAAGCCAGGAAGAATCTTTGAATATAACTTAATTATCAGCAGTAATTGCACATGGAAAAAAAGCTTCCAGTTTATTTTGAGAGGTAGCTCAGTACCGCACATGCTTATTACACACATTGTCTTTGCTTAACTGAACATGAACATCTACCTCTCCATTTTACATCATAAAGCACCTTCAATTTAGAGTTACCAAGATATTTTCTATTTCTATACTGTCTCCATTTAAATACTACTTTTGGAACATATACTTTCAACAAATAAAAATTTGTAACTTTACATACATGACTAGAATAAAATTATGGGATCTTAAGAATGCTTTTCAAATGGATCTAAGGACTGACATATTATCACTGTACTAGAGCCCCAGTGCAAGAATTCATGCACACGTGGGGTCCCTTGGCCTGGCCTGTGGAATCAGACTGATACCGGCTCTCCGACATCCCTGAGGGGTCCTGGAGGGCACAGGCCAGGCCTAAGGACCCCACCAATTGGCCAGACCCCAGCAGCAAGCTAATCTACCTGTCAGAGTGTTTGCCCCTGGTGGTCAGTGCATGTCATAGTGAGTGGTTGAGGAGTCTTAGCATATCATTAGCATATTGTGCTTTGATTGGTTGAATGGATGACCAGACGACTGGACACTTAGCATATTAGGCTTTTATTATATAGGATTCCTCCTATCTCACTCCTCTGCACCCCTATATGGGGATGATATAATGTAACTTAATGGTTACTATTGTAATTTGTATACAAAAAATGCACAGGCAGTATTATCCCTAACATTTGAGTTCTTTATATTTATATTTTATGAATTATTTTGCAAAGTATAGTAAAAACAAAATGCCAAAGAAACTTTAGAACTGGGGATATATGTTTATATAAATTCTTCTCATAGATAAAACCCTAAAGATTTCACAAATACCCCTCTCCAGTGAATAGTCAACTCCCAATGAACTGTTTTTCCTTATTTGGGTGAGGTGAAGAAAAGTATGCTCTTGTTGATACACATACGTATATTGGCTTTTAAGCTAGTCACAGCTGTTTCATAGTCACAGGTACCTCATACCTTTGTTAGTATTCCATATATGCCTTTTGAAAGCTCCTATGCTGACTTTGCCCTAACTCTAGTGCAATTTTCACACTGGTCTAAGTTCTGGGGTTGATGGTTTATAGGCACTACCGTAATTATAATAGTTCTTTGACACCAACAAAAAAGAAATTCATTACTACGTTGAGAAACTTTTAATAAACACACAAAACAAGAGACACATAAAGATTTAACTAGAGATTTATGTGGCACTTCTTTAATTTGGGGAATTTTTTCCCACTGTTCATCTAAACATATTATTTTAAGATATACATATTAAAAAATATACATATGAATCTTAGTACAGGCTACACCCAGATAAAATTAATAAAAACATAAACTTTGGACCATTCTTTCCCCAAATTAGGAGATCTGGGAGAAACTGTGGTTAAGCCAATTAAGTAGCAGGTCAAGTTTCTGGGATAAGTGTTCTTATAATGATTCCCTTTGAGTTTGCTCTAAATCCAGACACATGTAATTTGCAAATTACTCTCCAGTCACATAGTAATCTCAGGCACACAGTCAAAATATCTGTTTCAAAAACAATGTAGCCTTTGCATTTCTCACTCTCTCTTCACAGGGTAATTTCCTCCTCATATTTTGTTTCAGTCACATTTGGAAGAACAGAAAATACAATAGGAAAATAAAATTTTCTTTTTTAAAATAAAAAAGGTTATTGTCACAGACCAAATCTGAGATGGAGATGTGCATCTGAGATTTCTATCTGGGAGTAGAGCTCTTGGTTACAAACCTTGTGAGGAGTGAGGATTGAGCCATAGAACAAGGTGGGCTGAGATGGAGCCTCAAAAGGAGCCTCAGCAAATTCTGTGCCTTGCTCTGGAGTTGTGATGACTCTGAAGTGAAGCCCCAAATTGAGTTAATGAGACTCAGAATTCTGTCCCTCACTAGGTCCGGTCATTGAATGAAGCATCCCTCCCCACCCCTCCCCATGAGAAGGTACAAGCTTGTGTGAAGCAGCTCTGTTTGGTCAAGGGAGAAAGACTCAGCCTTAAGCTTTCACATTCTTTCTAACATTGAGGTACAACTTAAAAATATTTATTGGTTAATGCCCCTTGCCATTTTGCATCTATTGACTTTTAATAGATACAGAACCAAAAGAGTTAAGTTAGTAAAATATCTATAACTGAGACGACAATAAGTGTACTGAAATAAAGGTTTTCTAAGTAACATATGTATTGCAAAATAAGCCAATTATTTTTAAGAGTTTATTATTTAGGGGATGCAGAGCAATATATACATATATATACACATATATATACACATATATATACACATATATACATATGTGTGTATAATGATATAGCATAATATATCACAGATAATGATAAGAATAAAAATAAAAACTGTGATGTCAAAAGAAGCAAACAATGAGTTTTTATTCAGCATAACACACCTAGAATATGTTAACACCTATTGCAATCAGAACAAGTTATTTTAGGGAAAAATTAATTTGTCTTATATCATAACTCATATGCAAATGGTTAAATAATTATCAACTATTACACATAAATTTAGATTAAAATGAAAATAGATAAATCAAGGAATTTAGAGCCACATCTTATTTCTCCTTAGGAAGAATTATTTTTAGTCTGCTTGTGAGAGTGTGGGCAATTTAAAACATAAAAATTATATGGCCCCAAGTTTCATAAACATCATGTTGGAATGCACTTGGATCTCTTCTTGGAGTCCCTTCTCTATTATCAGACCAGAAACACCTGACTTAACCTCCTTTTCACCTTTCTTTGCCCATTCTAACTGTTGGATTTTGGTGGTTTCCAGACTATTGAATGCCAGTTTTTTATTTGCTAACTATCAGGAAGCTGGTGTCAGAAAAGACGCAAAAAGAAAATGTAATTTCCCTAAGAAGAAAATGATAACATAAATGGAGCCTGCTCTTTCTGACAAGGAAAGAATAATTGTCTTACTTTTTGAAAACACATGAAAGCCTATTATTGTTAGTATGGGTTGTCATATAACCTTTGGAATGAGGTGTAATATAAATGCATTTAATAATAAATGACTATTGTTACTATGGTTACAATATGTTTCTCTGATGAGAAATGATGTCTTAAATCAATTCTAATGAAATAGCTCAAGGCTTTATGACACCACAAGCTACAGAATTCATTAGGACTCCTTCCTCTCCTCCTTCTTCCTTACCTTGAGCACCATAGGCATCTGTCGCTAAAATCATGTGGACTCTTAACCAGCATTATAGCTTATTACTACTTTATTTTCATCCTCACTGCTACCTATTTAGTTGAATCTTTGTCATTTCTTAGCTGGCCTTTGCAGTGGTCTTCTAATGAACTCTGCCTCTCATTTCCTCCACTAAAGTAGCCCTCAAATACCTTAGTAAATCAGAGACCAGACGCATCTTACTTTTTTTTTTTTCAAAATCTCTTACATAGCATTTATAAAATGAAGTACAAAAGTATTTAGCATAGAATTCAAAGCACTGCCTCAGCTCTGTGAATCCAATTTATATCATGTTCTTCATTCTCTCATGTTCACTCTTGTCACACACTATCCTGATCATACCAGGAAAATCAGTGCATCTATGACATTTGTATGTGATCCCAAAGCTGAGTATGTCTTTCCTTATCTATATGTCTTTTATCCTATTCAAGGTTCAATTTAACACCTAATTTCCATTAGTTCTCCCTTATGGTCAAGAGCATTTCACTGTTGACTGCCCATAATTTGTTTACTTTTCACTTGATATGAATTTCAGCATTATATCTTATAATATAGATATACCTGCTTTAGAATAATTATTGTTTGTTCTAGTATTTTTGTTCTTCTTTATCTTAGAATCTAGTATTTTACCTTATATGTAAGATGCAATATATCAAAGTGGTGAAGTAACTGGGCTGTGGAATCATATCAACCTGGGTTCTAGTTCTGAATCTCATATTTAGTAGCATCTTGAACAAATTATTTAACTTCTTTAATTATAAGTGTGATCCTAGAGAAATAGTATGTTTATAGTGCCTATTTTAGAGGGTTCTTCTGAGGGTTTATTCCATACATATTTATCAAGACACTTCTTTGGTCCAAGCATTGACTGGGGTGTATACAGTGAAGATAAAAACTAGCGATGCCTACCTCCAAAAATTATTATAAAGATTGAATGATATGATGTATATGATAAGCACTTTATACTTACATTGCATATGCTGAAAATGATTAGTAAGTAACAATGTAAACATTTATTGAAAAACTACTAAATACAGGATCTGTGGTTTCTCTAGAGAGAAAAGCATGGCTCTTAAATTTCAGAGCTTAAAGCATAACAGGAGAGCAAACTAATAAGCAAGCAACATGGTGCAGAGAGATGGGAATTCATGTACTGAGTATTATGAGAACATAGGGATGGGGTGTAATCCAGTACCAGTGGAGGGGAGGAGGTTAAAGGAAGACACTTTTGTCAGCTCTTTATGGTCTGATAGGGTTTTTCCAGATGATAAAAAAAGAGTACATTCTAGGCAGAAGAGGAGCCTGTGCAGAGGTAGGAGGCATAAGAGACCAGAGGGAAAAGATAAAGATCTACACGGAATTGGGTGAAACTAGAAAATGTGGCCAAGGGCAGGAAGGACCATGGGAGCCAAGTCATGATGAACTCTGAATGTCATGCCAGGAAGTTTGCACGTGATCTTGAAATTCATAAGGAAGATTTTAATTGGGTTAGGAATATGAATGGATTTGCATTCCTGAAGGATCATTCACTCTAGTTGTGGTGGGGAGAATGAACTGAGGAGAAAAGCTAAACGCACAAAGAGAAGTTGAGGGATATTACAGTAATCCAGGCAAGATGGCTATACCTGAAAGGCTTTCAATAAATGTTTGTGGTATATATCAGCAATTTTAATAATTTACACCCTTCAAATCCAGAAGCAGAATCTGTTATTATTTTATTACTATTTAGAATTGGCCCACACTACAGTTGTCTATTTGTAAACATTTAAGATGTATCCACTTTGGGCCAGCCATTACTCAAATATTACATGGCAATGTGAATAGGTAAAATTATAAAATATAGTCCTAGCCTTCCAGGAGCCTATTATTTAGACACCAATCTAACACAAAGATATAATGAATAAATATTAAATAATAAATAGATAAATATACACATAATAAATAAATATAATAGATTTTAAAATACCAGGTGGACTTCAAAATACCTGGTGAGTGATGAAAGAGATTGCTATGGACTGGGCTGGTCAGGGAGCTTCATCTGGCCTGATCATGAGGAAATTTGGCTAAGTGAATTTAACTAAAACAACTTAAAATGCAAATATTTGCATGTTGCTTCCTAATGATTAAAACTGAGAGGACTTGGTCAGATAGACCATGTAATATTTTGAGTTGAGACAATATTAAATAACTGTTGCTACCTTTGGCATTTTTAAGGCAGGTAGTCATAAACATAGTTGGATATTTCCTGATCAATCATCTTAGTCACTTCAAAATACCAATTAGCCTTTGCAAACGTTAATAATACAGGCAATAAAGAACAAACAGCAGCATGATCAAAAACAGCTGCTGTTCTCCTGTCATACCAAAAGATGTGAGCAATGTTTCTACACAAGGGCCCAGCAGAGGAATTGTGATGAAATTTCTGCTGCAGACCCATATATTTTCTATCTAAAGCTGCTTAAAGGCATTTATAGGCAGTAAGGACCGTAATGGTGTTGCTGATGTCCCCTGTGTGGAGCGTCCTTATATAACAGGCAGGTCACTTGTGCAAGCCTGCCATCGCACTTGGGGATAATCTCCCCCAAGCTCTGGATAAGCTCCCCGGGATCCTTCAGTGCTCTGCTCTTAGGATCTTCAAGAGTTTTAAGAACCAGCTGCACAGACACTTAATCAAAATGCACTCCAGTGTTTCACACAAATGGGATCGTTGCCATCAACAAAGACAAAAATACGATTTTCCCGAGTCCACCTGGAATGGCCACTTATGCCCTCTACACTGCCTGCTCAGAGATTTTGATTTCCATCTACTTGATCTTCTCTCACTCTTTCCCCTCCTGCTCACCCCACCCCCGTCTTGCTCCTGGGCCAGTAGGAACAGAGCATCGAGAGAAAGTATGTCTGATTCTTTAGCAGTACATTCAACTGATATGTTGAAAAAATCCATTATACATGAACACCTTCTGAAATATTTTTCTTTATATTCATCTGCCATAGAAATGGGTATTGTTTATTTTGAGCAGTTCATGTAAGTTCAAAGACTAAACTCTCAAATGACTATAACTATCTGATCCCGAAGTATCTCAAATACCTGTATATAATTTCTTGTATGTTTGGATGAGCGAGGAATTTAGGCACATACTTGTAGTCTTAGAAAAGGCAACATTTCAGATGCATCTACCTGGACTTACAGCAAACTTAAGCCAAAGCAGCTGATACACTGGCTCAGGGAAAATGAACTTTCTAGAGCCAGCACAGTGGTGTCCAGAGTGAGATCACTTAATTATAAGTTCATACAATTTTGGAAATTTCTCCCCGAGGATGGACAGGAAAGGGTTGAGCAGCTACTCTTGAGCAGGATGTGACTGCTCCTGGATACAAGCCCAGGTGAATGATCCAGAGTAGGTCTTGTTTTCACAGCCACGGCAGCCTTCCAGCCTCTCTCCCTTCCCCAGCTGCCCCGGAGGCCCCCCACTCTTCCATGCGCACAGCAGTTCTTTCAGAGATTGGCTAATTACACACCAAACTTAATTTAATTTCTTACTAGCTCACAGCCAGACCGCATGTCCCAGTTTCACATAGACTTTGGCATGGATATGAGTGTGAGTTCTAGGTAATGAAATAGGAACACCAATATTGTCAATACCTGGCCCTTAAAAAGCTCCCATCTATGTCCCTTATATTCCCCCCTGCCAGCTGCTTCATCCAAACAAGCATTCTGACCTTGAGAGCCAAGTGCTGAAAATGACAGAGACACAAGATAAACGAAGCCTTGGGTCCCTGAGTGTCTGGATTTTAGTCTTTGCTGGGGTCATTCTAGCGTTTCTTCCTCTTAGAATATGGCCCTTACTATAGGAATGGTCCTAACCTCTAAGATTCGGCCTTGAAGTTCAACCGAATCCCTGAGTCCTCAGTAAAGTCTTCTCCCCAGCTGCACCAGAACTCTAAAACCCACTTCACACCCTGTGGTCACTCTGTTCAGATCTCATCCCTGCAGGAGCTTCTCTCCTCTAAGGCCTAGGAAGTCCCTCCTGCTCTGGTGTAGTCCAGCCCTTGGGCAAATCCTATAGTGAACTAGTAAATAGACATCTACCTCCACCCCTGTCTGTCACTGAAAGCTTCTCTTCCCTTATGTCATGCAAATTCCTGTCACTCCAGCAACCCTGAATTATAATATCTACCACTTACATCTCAGTAAAGTTGCCACTCTGCTTGGACTCCACCTCACTGCACCAAAATTACTCGCCAAATACTCTGAATATTACTGAAGCAGGCTAACCTGCACTATTCTCTACTTCTATGTCAGTAAATGTAATTCATGTGTGTGGTTCTATTGCTTTATATAATTTATTTTGTATAAAAGGCATGCTTTTGTAATTTTATGTGCATCTATTTTGCTGATGTGTTATAAAAATCACTTGAGAGTGTTTATAATTCAGGAAAAACAGTAGTTGCTTTAAAATATCTGTTTTAAACATGGAGAAAGCATGGCATAAACAATATGTTCAATTGGAAATAAAAAAGCAGTGATTGGTTAAAGATGCTGCTCATAAAGGCAGTATCATTTCCAGTTGTGATTTTACCTTGAGGAATGGGAGAGAAAGGAGGCATTTCTGATCAGAAAGGAATACAGAAAAGTCCATAAATAAAATCTTAAAAAATGTGATTATAGAAAAACATGATCATGACCATTCTAATAAAAAAAAGACAAGTCATGACTATTGATACCAACATGTTTTTGTTAAAAAATATATTAATAATGTCTCCCGGGCTCATTATTACAACGAATGTGTGTCATCTGCATAATGAAAATGTTGTGTGTGTTTTTAAAGAAAGGTATGCAGTCATATATTGATACCAGAAAATCTTTATAATGAAGACCAAAAAAAAAAAAAAATAGCCAAGATATAAAAACATGGTAGACTAGAGCTCTTGAACAAAATTTTATAAAATTTCTGCTGCCATTTAAACTATAAGCAATGGTTAGATATGTAAAAAGCTACTTTGACATTATAGTAAGCAACCAGGATCTGTGGCATATCTTGGGTAAAAAAATGTTAAATGTATTATGTGATAATTTGTTGAAAAAACTATATTGAACATAAATTATATAAATTAACAAACAATGAAAATTGAGATTGTTAAAATTATCCTAATTTTTGTTATTATTTGTCTGCTCTTCATTCTTACTGTAATCAAGGTTAATTAACTGATAGTTTTTCATACAACCTTTATTCTTACGTTTCAGAAATTGAACAAGATTGGAACTGAAAGGAGGCAGATGAGCAAAGCTTGCGTTTTAGGTGTCTTAAAGATTAGTTTAAAAAAACTCAGCTAAATTGTATACTTTTGATGTCTCAGCTTTTAAGTCAACCCAGACTCTGAGTTCTGCTCTAAATGCAAGGACATCGGTTACCTCCATTTCAAAGCTCTTCATTTCTCAGACTGAGGTGTTCAATTTTTGAAATATTCCAATTCCCTCATGATCAAATGGTTTTTGAAAAAGAACAGAAGCTTCTGAAACATTGTCATAATAAAAAAGGAAAAATAACTACAAAAGAATAGATTCTTGCTTAACCAAAACTAAAAGGCAAAAGGACATATTCCAAATATTCCATCCAAGGACAAAAACCAACAGAAAACCTTTCAGCAGGGGCAAGACACTGCAAATAAAAGAAGTGTACCAAGCTTGTATGTCTAAAAGAGCGAATAGTTACTTAAACTTTTTAATATAGCTAACTAGGTATAAAGAAATAGAGCAGAGAGGAGGATCCAAGATGGCGGCATAGGTAAACACCTAAACTGCTGCCTTGCACAACAATTTCAAAACTACAACTAAAAGACAAAACGTCTATCACCCAGAACCATGGAAAAGCTGGCTGAGTGGAAGTTCTACAACTAGAAGGAAAGAGAAAAGAGCATTGAGACGTGCACAAGCACTGAAAAGCTGAGGTACGGAGGCGCGCGAATCTGGCTGGCGGCAGGCAACTGGAAGCACTGCTTTTTTCAACCCGAAGGGAGACAAGCTCCCAATTACTCCAAACTCCAGTTTCTGGGGAGACGCGGGGGACCCAAACTCCTACGGGGAGAAGCTGGACTGTCTGCCATCAGGTCAGAAAGTGAGGGTGGCTTGCTTGCAGGGCTGCATGCAGGAATAATTGTTTACTGTGCTGGGGCGCGGAACGTGGGGACGTGGTCGGAGACGCAGAGCTGGCTAACTGGCAGCCATCGCTGTTTGCCACGCCCTAGCTTAGTGATGCCCTGAGATCCCACCCCACACAACCTACAAACCCACCCAAGCTCCAAGCAGTGGCTTTAGCATATGAATGGCCTGCCCTGTCGCAGTTTAACCTAACAAACTTGCAGCCCGGGTCAGACAGCTCCAAAACCTCCAAATCCCAAGCAAAGTGGAGAAAACTGTAGTTCTCACTGTAGCTCCTGCTGGGTAGCCTCAGACAGTAGCTGACCTGCACCCCATTGGAGATCCAGAAGCCAGTGTACCTAGTGGTCAGTGTGAGACACCAGATTTCAACTACTCACATTCATAAGTGACACATTCAAGAGGCAGACTCAGTGAGCACCAAAGCCCCACTGAAACAAGTCCTGCCCCCTAAGCGTGTCTCCAGAGCAGCAGTTCTTCCATTATAGACACAACGGGTCCTCACAGCCAATTGACCTGGAGGTCAATTCCTCCCAGTGTACCAACAGCAATCAAGGCTTATCTACACCAAGACTTTGCACTCAGCCCACAAAGGGGTGTAACAAGAACATCCACCTCAGGTGATTGGGGAGGCTGAGCTACTGGCCCCTATAGGTCACCTACCACACAAAGCCACTCCATCAACACAGGGAAGCAGCAAAATGCGGAGACAAAGAAACTTGTCACGAATGAAAGAAATGGAGGAAAGCAAACTAATGGACGACATAGAGTTCAGAACCACATTTATAAGGTTACTCAAGAATCTTCTAAAAACCACTGAGGAACTTAGTGAGACTTTAAGGATCTTAATGAGAATGCCAAAAAAATGGAAAAGGACCAGTCAGAAATTAAGCATACACTGTCTAAAATAAAGAATATACAGAAACTCAACTGTAGAGCAATGTACCCCAAGAATCAAACCAAATATCTGAAATATGAGGAAACAAAAAACACCCAAGCAGAAAAACAAAAAGAAAAAAGAATCCAAAAATATGAAGATAGTGTAAGAAGCCTCTGGGACAACTTTAAGCGTACCAACATCCGAATTTTTGGGGTGCCAGAAGAAGAGAGAGAGCAAAATATTGAAAACCTATTAGAAGAAATAATGACAGAAAACTTTCCCTACCTGGTGAAAGAAATAGACTTACAAGTTCAGGAAGTGCACAGAACCCCATACAAGAGGAATCCAAAGGGGACCACACCAAGACACATCATAATTAAAATGCCAAGGGCAAAAGACAAAGAGAGAATCTTGAAAGCAGCAAGAGAAAAACGGTTAGTTACCTACAAGGGAGTACCCATATGACTGTCAGCTGATTTCTCGGCAGAAACTATGCAGGCCAGAAGGGAGTGGCAAGAAATATTCAAAGTGATGAACAGCAAGAACCTACAACCAAGATTACTCTACCCAGCAAAGCTATCATTCAGAATTGAAGGTCAGATAAAGAGCTTCACAGACAAGAAAAAGCTAAAGGAGTTCATCACCACCAAACCAGGATTACATGAAATGCTGAAGGGTATTCTTTAAGAAGAGGAAGAAGAAGAAAAAGGTAAAGATAAAAATTATGAACAACAAAATGACATCAAATATATACCTACCAACAAGTGAATCTAAAAATCAAGTGAATAAAAAATCTGAAGAACAGAATGGACTGGTGAATATAATAGAATCAAGGACATAGAAAGGGAGTGGACTGACAATTCTCAGGGGGAAGTGGGTGTGAGGGGTGCAGGAAGAGATTGGACAAAAATCTTACACCTATGGATGAAGACAGTGGCGGGGGGTAAGGGCATGGGGTGGGGTGGGAATCAGGGGGAGGGGAGCTATGGGGGAAAAAAAAGAGGAACACCTGTAATAAACTGAACAATAAAGATTTATTAAAAAAAAGAAATAGAGCCACTTAATAATGATAATTGGGCAGAGAAAGTATGAAATGTTAAAAGACTATCATTATTCTTGTATATATGTTAATACGAAAAGGAAATAATGAATTTCAGTTAAAACTGCAAAATTTACATTAAGAAATGGTGCTATCAAAGTGGTAAGTGTTTGTACATATACACAAATCACACACATACAATCACACACACACACACACACACACACACACACACACACACACACATAAAGCACTTAAACTAAATAGCAAAGATCAGTCAATTCATAGCCCTTGTGTTCAGCTGTCTCTCATTCATTCAGCAATGTTTGGTCTTCTATAAGCCGGGAACCATATAAGGCACTGAGGCTTCCATGATGAATGCAACATACATGATCCCTCAATTATGATTCTTAGTAACCTATTAGGGGAAATGGAAAATATTCACATAATCAAGATGATACAATAAATTTTCAGGAAATTAAAATGGAGGATAAGTGACCCCCACCCCCAAAGTGAGCGTTTTCGTGGTTAGAAAAGGAAGGCATTGATGGAAGCACCCTCAGGATCAGTCATAGCAAGTCCAGTCATTCCTGAGCCGGAGTCCAAGTGTATATGTTCCACACAAGCTGCATAAAGAAAGCAGTGATGCACGTGGCATCAAATTTTTCTTGTCAGAGTGTTGTAACTTTTCATCTTTATATTGAATTATAGTACAAATGACAGTATAATTTAATGAATCACATTTTTAAAACCATTTATAAATAAGTACATCCAATATTCCACATGGACATATATTCGGGAATCATTATGAAGGCTATTTTTATTATCTTTTTAAGAAATATTAATGCTATAGTGGCAAAGAAAGAGCAGCAGTGTCACATTCTAGGGACCAACATGCACAGTGTGATTGTTGGACCAAGAACACATAGCAAAATCTCATCTTCTGAATATTAAAACACAAGTTTCAGGCTTGTTGGCAGAAAAGCCCCAGGAAATAAGAATCTGCATAAGTGGCCTGAAGCTGTCTCTGCAGAGTACACCCAGCCCCTTCCCCCATCCCTTTCTTTCCCCAGGGCACACTCTCTCTCTCAGAGTATCTCTTTCTTTTCCACTACACACTCATCCTGAGCCCCTTTATAGTAATAGCACTGAAGAGATCCAAAAATACAGTGGCTTTCCCTTTAATAATAATAATAATAATAATAATAATAATAATAATAAAGGGTTGCAGTAAAAGGTGGCATTTTACCATCATGCAAAAACCTCTAGAGTGCCAAAGGAAATATTTTACAGTTCCTTTAATAGACATACCATAAAAGCATGTTCCAATAGTTTTAATTAAGAGATACATTCTCAATAAATTTACTTTTCATTTTTATTATCAAGATTTCTTTAGTATTTTGCTTTGATTAAGTGTATATTACTATTAACGGGTTATAATAATATAAACAAGAGCTTTAAAAAACACTTAGAATTAATGGTTGCAGGAACTTAATAGAAACAAATTTTCAATCCACATTTTTTAGGGGTGCATAGAAAAATGATAGCTAATCCATAAAACATTACAAGCATAAAATGATATCACTTTAGCATAAAAGCCTGTGAAGAAATTTGAAATTGATATATAAGTTCAAGGAGGAAAAGAAAAGTTATAAGAATTTCAATTATTTCAGAAGTACTTGTTCATGTATTGTTAAAATGCATAGCGGAAGATATTAAATCATTGTGGTATTTGTATTACATTTGTTGCACTTAAAACAATGCAACAGTTTTATTTTAAAAATCTCAATATTTAGTGTATGCTGACAATCATATCCTTTAAAATTATCTAAACTTGAAATGAAAAAAAATTTTGGATATAACTTTAAAATATGCAAGGAGTAAAATAATTTTCAATATTCTCTTAGGTTCTATTTTACTCATTATTAGTTTATTTATCCAGTCAACATATCCAATCAAAAAGAACTAGTAAATACCAGTAATTGGGATAAATGTGAGGGCTTGGGAGTATGGGATTTTCTAGAGCTAAAATAAAGATTTCTTAAAATTGAAGGGTTCATAGTCTAGTAAGAAAAATAGCAAGTAATAAGATGATATTAACACATTATAGTGTTGTGATGAAGTTACATGCAAGCTACTATGGAAGAATAAAAAGGACACCAAACTCAGGCTATTGTGGGGTGAACAGTTAGAAACGACATCTGGATTTCACAGGTTGTATGAGGAGCCATTTGCTAAATCCTATCTAATAAAGAGGGAATATGCTAATTGACCCTTGTGCCTTCACAAAGATGGCGGCACCCACAGCCAATAAGGAGAGAATATGCTAATTAACTGCCACGCCCTCAAAGATGGTGGTGCCCCCACCCACAAGATGGCGGCGCCCAGTCCCCTCAGCCCCGCTGGGGTGGCAGGCATGCCTCCAGAGTCCCCCAGTCCTCTCAGCCCCCCAGCCACCCAAGGCCAACCCAAGGCACAGGCAAGCCTCGGATGGCTGCTGCCCAGATGCCCAGGGCCACCCGAGGCTCAGGTAACCAGGGCCGGCTGAGGCTTGTGGTGCTGGCAGTGGCAGCAGCAGAGGTGTGATGGGCATCGCCTTCCCCTGATCGCCCAGTCACCTCCCGCTCCTGAGGGCTCCCGGACTGTGAGAGCGGGCAGGCCAGGCTGAGGGACCCCTCCCATCCAGTGCATGAATTTTCATGCACCGGGCCTCTAGTATTAAAATATTGTTAAAAGTTAGCTGGGTGAAGCCTGTGTATGTGTATATGTGTTGCAAGACCGATAATGAAAACCGATCCAGCTAGAAAAATTAAGCTGGAGATGAATGTATGTCACAATAATAACCTGAAATATTCACTTGTGGATGTTCATCAGTTCTTCTCTGAGCCCTGTCCCAGAAGTACCTCCCCCTTAAAACATGAAGACTTGGTCACCCAGACAGGAATTATTACACTGAAACCAGAGAACAAATGCACCTGCTTCTCAGCTCCCACCTCAATTAATTGTGTTGAGTGTAAACCTGTAAGTTTGAAAGAAGACACCATCACATTGAAAGAGTTCTTTTCCAGCCCACACACCAAGAGCAGAAATATCTCCCAACCCGGGTAGAGAGCATGTTCGGAGAGGAAGAGGGGAGTTGGATGTATGGTAGGGTCCTCACTCTGAGATAATCTAGGGACTTGATAGGTTTATTTACTAGTTTTCATATTGTTCATTTAGCATCATCTGAATGCAGAGAGCAGTATGTCTACTTCACCAATGCAGTCCTTGACACAGCGGCACAGTGAGGAGGTGCAGAGAAGGTGGTAGGGAGAAGTTCCAAGACGAGCCCTACCAAAGTGTCTAACTCCGCCCGGATGAAGTGGGCAGGAGTACTGAACTTCCCAATGACCCCCGGACCGATGAAGTTATGGAGAGAAAAACTCTCTGAGACATCCAAAGGCACTGCCCAGTAGATCATGAGTACATGGTTTCCTGCAGGAATCTAAAGAGATTTGACCACCAGTTTCAGGGACCCACAATAGGAGTGACATTGGTATCTCTTGAGAAGCCAGCCTGGAACCATTCAGATCTGAACTCACACAGGATGCATGCTCACCCTCCTGCCCCAGACTATCCCATTGAGGGAGGTGGTCAGGGGAGAAGACATATAGAAAACATCCTAATTATTATTGTATTTCAAATCTAAATTGACTAAAAAAATATGGATGATTTGAATGGAACAACCTGGAAAATGTCTAGATTAAGGTGTCTGTCATAGCGTTCCAAAGTCAGAAAATCAAATTGAGTAATTGAAATAAAGAAAGTTACATTTTTGCACATCAGAGCCTGAGACTTGGCTATTTATAGCTACCACAGATGAAAGGCCTTGTATGGCAGACTAAGGAGTTTGGGTTTTGTCCTGCAGGCAATGGGAAGCAATTGAAGAATTTTAAATAGAACATGAGAGAAGCAGACCTGAATTTTATAGAACTGATTTTAGCAGCAGTGTGGAGAATGGATGGGTGAGTTAGGGGATGGGGATATAGAAAAGCAGAGGAAGGGTGCCCAGCAAAGAGCCTTTGCCCTAAACATGGAAATAAATAAGAAAGCACAGACATGAATAAGCTGTGACCGTGAAGATGGAAAGGAAAGGACTGATTTTGGAGTGTTTAACTGACTGATGTCTCCTCCCAGCTCTGTCCATTCAACCTCAGTAGTTGGTCAGGGAGCCAGATTCTGACCACAATGCCACCAGTACGCCACTCCTGTTTAAACCAGTTTACTGCTCCTGCACTGGCCCTGGCAGCTCCTAGATTCATGCTCATTTGCCATCACGCTTTGTTTTATTTTACTTCTACTTCTTAAAAGGTGACAAGTTACCACCTATACACACTTTACACCCTTTTACAGGTAATTGCATTGCATTACATCTATTGACAGCATACCATAGCCACAGTCCTATTATAAAGTATTTCCAAATTAAAACTATATAATTTAAAACACTATTTATTGACTGAGCATATCCTTCTATCCCAAAAACTAATCTGCTGTTTCTATAAAAGCTTCAGGCAGAACAGTCAATGAGTTAAATATAGTCTCAGAGAACACAGTTGTTTGGTTCAAATCCTAACTTTAAAACTTGTTAGGCCCATCATCTTTAGCAAGTTAATTTATCTCTCCATACCTCTGGTTTATGGTCTGTAAGGTGGGGATGATACTAGCACCCACTGGGTTTAATGCACTTAGCACAGGGCGGAGAACAAAGAAAGCACACAGCATGTCTGAACAATTGACTGTGTGGCAAATTTGACATTTCTTAAATGTGTTTAAAAATTTTACTTGCATTTAGCACCAAGAAGTTTCCTCACCAAAATCTGTCTTCTGCTAATATATATTCAAACAAGGTGACCTTCATATGAAAAATCTATGGATACAAAAAAAAAAAAAAAAACAACCACACAATTCACACATTTTTCATTAGTCTTCCCTTTGTTTTGGTCACATACATACAGATATTTTTCCCTCTTGACACTAACTCTAAAACACTTTATGGAAGGGCAGGGTGGAAGCTGTTCTCTGTATTTTATGAGTTCAGATGTAAGCATTCAATTTACAACAATAATAAAGGCAGATAAGAAATAATCCAAATGGAAAGAAGACTTTTGCCAGTTGGGTTATTTCTGCTGAGCAGAATGTTTATTTTTTTCATAGAACAAATTAGAAGTTTTCCAGATGGTTTATCTAAAGTATTTTTCTCTCCCCCAGGCAGAGGATAAATTAGAAGTATTATAAAAAGGTCATTCCCACATCTCCAAGAAGCACATTTTCATAATTAAAAGAACTAAAGTTTAACCACGTGTGAAGTGATCTCTGTTCAACATATGAGTTACACTTGTATATATTACAGGTAATTATTTCATACAAGGTTTGTAAAAAATATTTTAAAGCAAATAATCACCTTTTGTGGCCTTTTCTTTGTTAGAAACACCACTCTTCATCATAACATCATAACACTAGCAGAAGAAATGCCTTACACTCATTTGCCAACAGCAAAAAATAGAGAGTTTTATGCAGCTGGACAGCAAAAAACATCTAGGTGGGCACAAGATTTGTCGTATAACAGCACATTGTCAGGCTGTTATTGGAGAGGAAAGGGGTTTTGTCTCTGGGACAATATCTTCTGATTAGGTAAACAATTTATTTCTGACTCAATCCTCCAGAGATGGGGAAGAGGGAAGAATTTAATATTGAGTTTTGCAGGAGAGATTTTATCACTTGTCAAATTAAGATAGTTACCTTTGTGGGATGGAAAATGAATCAGAGAACAAAGCTTGTGGCTGAAGCAGACATTTCATCTAGATTCTAGGACAGTTTTCAGATTGCCCTTTGGTCTGCAAGTCCACAGGACAGGGTCTCTGGCCGTCAGAGGAGGACAGCTCTCCACCTGCCAGTCAAGCAGAAGGGAACCCAAGCTTACAAACCTGTTGTGAGCTTTTATCCTGGCCATGAACATGTTGTAAATTATGTTCCTGATCATGCAGTTCAGCAAAAGGAGCAGGAAGTTACAGTAAACCCCTTATCCACAGGGGATACATTCCAAGAACCCCAGTGGCTGCCTGAAACTATGGAGAGTACTGAACCCTATATATAGCTTTTCCTATACATACATACCTATGATAAAGTTTAGTTTATTATAGGCACAGTAAGAGAATAACAACAATAACTCATAGAATAATTATAACAATACTAGAGGCCCGATGCACGAAATTCGTGCATCCTTCCCCCGGCTGCCAGCACCGGCTTCCCTCTGGCACCCGGGATCTGGGCTGGCTCCCCTCCGGCCACCCTCAGGCACCTGGGACCCTGGCTGGCTTCCCGCTGGCCCCGGCTTTGTCCAGAAGAAAGTCCGGTCTAATTAGCATATTAGCCTTTTATTATTATAGATGCTGTAATAAAGTTATGTGCACACAGTCACTCACGTCAGGGGATCTCTTGCTGAAGTCTTTGTATGGGCTTAATGCTTTCTCACACATCACATTGCCTTCAGTCAGGATCCATTTTCAGTTCATGTCTTCCACCCTCAAATTCAATGCCTTTACGATCTTAACTAAGCACTTAGCATGCACTTTAGCTGTAACTTTTGCATTTTCAGGCGCGACAGCAAAACTAGCATGATTTCTTTTTCCTTATTCACAATTTCAGGTATACAAGATTCGTTCTTACTGTAGATCTTAGCAACCTCAGCACATGAATTTTTTTCTTGCCTCATTAGGTTGAAAACTTTCAAGAAAAGAAAGCACTTTACTTCTCTTTGGCATATCAGAATTGCCAGCATCACTACTCTTGTGCTTTGGGGCCATTGTTAAGTAAAAAAAGGGTTATTTGAGCACTGATACCACAATAGTTGTTTTGATAACCAGATAGCAACTAAGTGACTATTCACTTAGCATATTCAGTATGGATATGTTAAACAAAGGGATGACTCCTGTCCCAGGACAATAAGATAGTGAAGACCTGGAAGGGTGGGTAGGGGCTTGGAGAAGGGGGGTAAAGGGGGAGGAAATGAGAGATATCAGTAATAATATCAACAATAAAAAATGCTCTTAAAAAATCAATGGAAAAATATTCTCGGGTGAGGATCAAAAAACAAAGTTATAAATTGTTTATTTGTGGAATATTCCATTTAATATTTTCAGACTGCAGTTGATTATAGGTGACAAACTGTGGAAAGTGAAACCACAGATAAGGAGACTAATATATCACCCAGTAATTATGCAGGCAAAACAGGATGATTCCAATATACAAGGATTCCTTTTTTATTGATAACCATGAGGCAGTTGAAATTTTAAATTAAGAGATATAGTAGAGGCACTTATTGCCACATCTTTGCTCTTCCATTGTTGTTTGAGAGAGTCGTATGCACTAGAGGTAAACCTCATTTTTGGATAGTGAATTTACTTATGGTTGGGGACCTAGTCAGTTATTATGGAAGACGATTTAGGGTCATCTTATCATTTTCAAGTCTCAAATTCAGGAGAGTGAAGACATAGTAGCATCATCTATGATCTCTAATAACTGTGGAACTTGCTCAATGAAATTGTTTCTAATATAAGTTACTATCAATGTACCAATTCATTAAAATGAGAGATAAGCAGAATTATTTGGTCTACAATTAGGAAGGATCAACCCGTTTCTTATTATTAAAAGTTTCTCCTCCCTTCCTTCTACTTCTACCTGTGGCAATTGATTGGAAATCTTTTATGATTCTTGTTCTGTTAAAAAGTAGACAATGTTATAGTTTTAATGTTATCATTTAAGTCTAAATGATCCAGGGGAATTTTAAAGACTATTATCACATCTCATGAATAGTTTGAACACCAACTCTTAAGTCAATAAAGACTCTGTAAGCTCCTCTGCACTATTTCAGCTAGGAAGTAATAAAATAAAATTCCTTAGAATTATTTAGCTCTTTGAAAAAAAGATGTACCTTTTTTTAAACATATGTAAAAGAGTCCCTTCAATGTTTTCCCAACTTCCCTTGACTCTTTTTTATCCTCAAAATGAGAGAAATTGGAGCTCTTAGCTTTCCAAATAATTTGGCTTAAGCAGAACAAGTCTGTGGTTGTTGTTACATGTGTGGTGGGAAAACCATCTCAGGGGCCTTTCTGAATCCAAGCTCTGGGTTATCTGTGGAGGGCAATATGAGCCTATACTTCTATTCAGCAGCCTCCACAATGTCAGCCCTCACCCTAAGAGGAGGCGGCATCCTCATAGTCTCTCCCCAAAAGCTATTTGGGAGAATCTTTTCTTGGAAAAATACTTGATTTTCTAAATTCTTATATTGCTTACAATTGATTTCAGTTACACTGGGAGGGTCCAGGGAAAAATTATTTACAACCATTGCCTATTTTTCTATTGAAGAAATGCTTAGATATTCTAGTATTATTTTTGTCACCCATCTAATAGTTCTTTGTATGGTAGTTTGTTAAAAAAATAAAATAATTAATTTTAATATTCAAATTTAGTTTTCCTTAGAATATGTGTTCTTGGAGTCATGCTTAAAATGTTCTTTCCCATCCCTTGGCCATAAGGATATTCTATAATTTCTATTTTTTTATAGCTTCACCTTTTACATTAAGTATTTAATCTGGAGGTTAAAGGTGTTAACTTTTGATTCTGGTCTCAGGCAGAGATTACACTTTATTTTTTCCATATAATTAAAGAGTTTCTTTATACCATCTGTGATACAATTCATATTTTTTCTCTGATTAATGATATTACCATAAGCTGAGGTAATATTACTATTTAGACATGAGTTTTTCCTGTCCCAGTTGTCTAAGTATCATGAGTTTTTCCTGTCCCAGTTGTCTAAGTACCTTAATATTTGGTAGAGTTGTCTCCCTCTTTAACCAAACTTAATCATGAATGTGTGTTCTTCTTTACTTATTTTAGAATCAGTTTGTCAGTTTTCTCAAAATTTTCTACTGCAATGTTGATTAAAATGGCATTACATCTATAGATTAATTTGAAAAAATTAGAATTACATTTTTCATTTATATCATCTATTAATGTAGTTTAATCCTTTACTTAGTTTTCTTATTTACTTTAGTTTATTTTCTTTAATATTTAGGTATTTCCTATTTATTTATCTCCTTTAGTATTTAGTTGTTTTTTTTAATTTTTTAAAGCATTTTAGTTTCATGCATTATTTTATTAGATTATTTTTAATAACTTTATAGTTTTGATTCTTTTATGAATGTTTTTAAATTTTGATCATATTTTATGCTTTCTGTTCTTAGTTTAGAGAAGCAGTCTTAATTTGTAAATTTACCTTGGATTTAACAATTTTGTTGTATTTTTTTATTCTAATTGCTGACTATTCATCTAATGAATCTTCTGTATAGATAGTTTGCATCTGTAAGTAATAACCATTTTGTCTTTTTTATAGCTATTATTATTTTCCTCAGATTTGGCCAGTATTTAAGTTCAGTAACAGCTGTTCTAGTCAATAGCATTCTGGTGTATCAAGATTTTACCCACTCAAATGAGTCTGTAGTGCAGAGGAGAGCTAGAAGTAAAAGAACTCCCACCAAAATAGCTATTCAAGATAACAAGCTGGCCTGACAGAATATCTAAAGCTCCGGGGTTAGAGATAGAGGAATGTATTATCTATAACAATAGCCTAGCTAGAGTATAAACATACTCACAGTAGCTCCCCAAGCCCCACATTCCATAGGGTGTCATAAGTGACAGGTGGAGTCTTCATATCCAGTAGACCCTTTGCTTGGTAGTGTGCTACTTTTATCACAAGCAGTTAGGAAGGCTGCACTTCTTCTGAAGGGAGATCAGATGCATTCACTGCAGGACTGTGTGCTGTATTCCTGAAAGGCATTATCTGACTTTTTGAATTTGAGGCTGCAACAATCCCCACAAATAGCCCAGGTGAAAACCCAGTCAGGGCCTTGCAATTGTGGCACACTCTGCAAGATGGCAAGACGTACAGGGGAGCCCATGGCAGTCCCCACATTGTGTTCTTGTTGGTTCCCAGTAGAATGACAAAAAGTGAAATTTGCTGCTAAGTATCATGTTAAGTTTTTGGTTAGATAAGATCTATAATTTCAGGATATTTTCTCCAGTTTTTAAAGTGGTTTATTTTAAAGAGATATTGAATATTTTAAGTGCTCTTGCTGTATCTATTGAAATAGCTATGAGATTTTTTTAGGCTATTAATGTGATAAATTATAGGTATGTGAATGTTCTCATATTTGTAAGATAAATTGTGCTTCATGACAATATATTTTATATACACTCTGGGGTTCACTCAGCTAATATTTAACTTCGAGTTTTGTATCTTGTTTAATGTGAAGTGGGCCTAAATTTTCTTTTCATGGAGTGTTATTTTCTCTAAAAGCTAAGGTTATATTAGCCTTAGAAACCAGATTTCTCTTCTTTTCCAATTTCGTGGAGCAACATATCTGTCTCTTTAAAGTTTGTAGAGCACATGGTACACCTTCCTGGGTGTGAGTAGAGGGGTGCAGTCTTGGTTTGTTGGGATTTTATTTTGTCTTTGAATTTTGTTGCTGAGAAATTCTGATTACTATTTCAATATTCTTTAGTGATTATCAGTAAATTCAATTTTATCTTTCACTCTGTAAAGTTTTATCTACTTTGTCTAAGTTTAGAATTTATAGAGTTGAGCATATTTTAAAATGTCTCATATCATAGTTCTTTCCCCTTTTTTAATATGTGTAATTTAGTTGTTATTTTTGTTCTCTGTTGCACTGAGTTCTAGTTTTCTTCTTGTTTCTTTGGACTTATTCTGTTACCTTTTCTCTAGTGTCATGCTGAATACTTACCTCATTTGTTTTTACTTATTCTTCATTATGTATTTAAATCTTTAAATTTATCTCTAAGACTGTTTTTGTTGTGCCTCACAATTTTTAAAAAACAATGCTGTCATGGGTATTCAAACTTAATTATTTCATTGTTTCCTTTATGAATTTCTCTGACCGAAATATTGACAGTTTTTAGTTTCTTGATATAAAGACTGTTTTATTTTTGTCACTTTTATATTGTTACTATATATATATATATATATATAGATAGATATATATAGATATAGATATAGATATATATATATATATTTCAGAGAGGAAGAGAGAGGGAGAAAGAGATAGAAACATCAACGGTGAGAGAGAATCATTGATTGGTGGCCCTCTGCACACCCCCCACTGGGAATCAAGCCTGCAACCCAGGCATGTGCCCTGACTGGGAATCAAACTGTGACCTCCTAGTTTATAGGTCAATGCTCAACCACTGAGCCACACCAGCTGGGCAATAATTTAGTCTTAAAAAACAGAATAAATGAACAAGAAGAACAGAAATAGAAAGATAACGTTGTATGGTTGCCGATGGGAGATGGGTTAGGGGGGTGGGTGGAAAAGAAGATTGAATTAAGACGTACACAATGGTTGTTACAAAATAGTCATAGGAATGTAGAGTACACCATAGGGAATATAGTCAATGATATTCTAATAATTATGTATGGTGTCAGATGGATATGAGATGATCACTTAGTAAGTTATATAATGTCTAATCACTAGGGTATACAAGTGAAACTAATATAATAATTTCAGCTGTAACTGGAAATAAAAAAATGATTTAAAAAAAGAGTTGTCCAGTACCATAGCTATCACACAGAATTTCTAATAGTCCAAAACAACATTCTATTGTAAAACCTTATATTCATTTCCAAGGACTATATCCTCCTCCAGTGTAGTTATACTATAAAAGAATCTTTCAAGTGCTCTTATGTTTTCTATATGCTTGGTCTGATGACTTTCAATAATAGTGGCAATTTGTAATGTAGCAGCCTCTCCAATACTCTGAAAAATCAAAGCATACAAAAACTATTTCTCTTGATACAGGTTAGGATCAAATAAAAGAAAAAAAGTGTCCAACATAGGAAGACTACTCCTTACCTTATGAATTTTTGGTAGAAAAAATGTTTCTGAGGTTTATTTCTATGTTTTGCTGTATAAAAACACATAAGAAAATACACACCTCAGTATTTTATGGCATGTTTATTTGAAGACTTAAAAATGAATGTTTTTTTTATCAGATTATGAATGAACCAATTATCAGAAATTTACTCAATTTGAGAGAGAGAGAGAGAGAGAGAGAGAGAGAGAGAGAGAGAGAGAGAGGAGAGAGAGAGAGAGAGAGAGAGAGAGAGAGAGAGAGAGAGAGAACATAGCTGTGAGAGAGAAATATTGATCCATTGCTTCCTGTACACACCCTGATCGGGGCTCGAACTACTAGGTATGTGCCCTGACCAGAAATGAAACCCACAACCTTTTGGTGCATGGAATTACACTCCAACCAACTGAGCCTCCCAGCCAGGGTTACTTTAAAATCTACTGTAATTAAATATATGATTTCTTTGCTATCTGAGTGATGTCTTCATTCTCCCATACAGAATACTTAAATAACTGTATAAACTTAGAACATGCTCAAGTCATAAATGGCAAATATATTTTCTAAAAATAAGATCAGTTTTTACTTTATCAACGGAATTTCAATAGCATATTAAATTCCTGAGATTTCAATCATCTTATGAACCTAAGTTCCTATTGCTTCCAATGAATCTGTTCTTGCTAGAATTCTGAAGACCTACAAACCATAAACATGAAACTTATTTACCAATTATTCACTTGTCAAGCAACTGAGTACCTACCATATTATATGCCAGCTAATAGAAAGCTACATGGTGCCTACCTGACCACAGAAAGCTCACACTCTAGTAAAGGTACAAGGCATTTCACTTAATGGTATGAATTCATTCATGAGTATAGCAGGGCGATTCATTGATAACAACCAATGCTTTCATTTCAAATTTAATAATTCCCTTCTGGCTGGTAACCAATTCCCCACTTTTCTAGCAACTTGGGCTATTCTCTCCCACAGCCTCAGAGAGTGCAGGTGCAGAGAAAGGGTTTAGAGTCAAAATAAGTTGATCAAGGATAACCAAAAGTCAAATTCATGCCAGGCTGGTGTGGTTCACTGGTTAGCATCAACCCATGAGCCAAGAAGTTACTGGTTTGATTCCCAGTCAAGACATATGCATGGGTTTCGGGCTTCTTCCCTTGTGGGAATACAGGACACAGCCAATTGATGTCTCTCTCTCATAGATGTTTCTATCTCTCTATCTTTCCTTCCTCTTAAAATCAATAAAGACATATTAAAAAATCTACTAAAAATGCCTTATCAAATGCATGCCTTCAATAATGGCCCTGGAAACAAGTGAGGATAATGTAAGAGTAAGGGCCATGTTTTTATTTCGTTTGTGTTTTTTTGTTTGTTTTTGTTCCATGGCCTGAAAAGTGAAGTGAATACTCTAAAGCAGTGGTCGGCAAACTCCTCAGTCAACAGAGCCAAATATCAACAGTACAATGATTGAAATTTCTTTTGAGAGCCAAATTTTTTAAATTTAAACTTCTCCTAATGCCACTTCTTCAAAATAGACTCGTCCAGGCTGTGGTATTTTGTGGACGAGCCACACTCAAGGGGCCAAAGAGCCGCATGTGGCTCGCGAGCCGCAGTTTGCCGACCACGGCTCTAAAGGACCAAGAGAGTTGTAACTAATTGGGATGTCTGAGGAGGAGCTATGAACACCTAACATCCCAACAAAGGATTAATTTTTGTTAATAGAAGGTTGTGGCAGGTGATAAAACCACCATCTATGATTGGAGACTCATTAGACAAAAGAGCTGATTTGGGCCTGCTTCCCATCTGGAACACTGGAAGGTAAAGGTTACACTTCCTCAGAAACTCTCCACATCACCATAGTCAGGAAATTAGAGTAACAGCAAAGACCTTGCATGACATGCGAGGGGTAGAGAGAGCCTGAGGCAACACTCAGTTCTGCTGCACAAAATGACTTAGGAAAACAGCCAGAATGTATGCGCCTTCAAGAGGGAACAAAAGTGGAGAGGGAAAGAGTGTGTGTCTACAGACCCGAAGGTGTCTTGGGGGACTGACAAGAGGATTCACAGAAGAATAAGTCATGAGCCAGAGTCTGGAATAAAATGGAAATGTAGACACTCAGGGGATATAAATAAGGACAAATGCAAATAATTGGGGACCAGATTCTGTAGTCCCTGTTCCTCAGCCCCAACACCGCCATGCCATAGTCTTACATTAAATACCTAGAAATGTAGGTGTCACAGTGGAGTTAAAAAGGAAAAAAAAAAATCCCTTAATAAATGAGTTTAAATCTGAAATATACTAATATATTACTGGGAAACTAATAACTGAGAAACTAGAATATACTAACTTTTCTTTCTCAAAGGATAAATGAGGTACAGGGCTTAACATAGAAGCAAAATTGATTTATAGAAATAGAACTTTACTGAATCTCTAATGTTTGTGGATATTTAGAAAATAAAATGAGAAGAACTTTTCAAAATGCTTAAATTTGAAAAATAATTAAGGTTCCAAAATTTTACCTTTCTTCCAAGTTAGCTTGCTACAGATCAGTGCATGCTGGCAGAAGACATAAGACTCCTAGGTCAGTGATGAAAGACCATTTATTACTCAAAACACTAACAGTGGCCAAATATCAGCATTTTTGGTGGCATCTCCCTGAACCCCAATTCCCACAGGCAAAAATAATAGGGCCAAATGACACAAGCAGTGGGATGCACTACAAGAGAGCAACTCTGAATTTAGGAAACCCCAATCTTTTATAATGAGCAGTAAATATGCCTGCCTTTTGCTCTGAAGAAAGATTCTTCAGGGCTGTTCACTATTAATCATCATGAAAAAGTTTATTTTTCTAATATGTTGACTTTTGTTCTGATATAATGTTTTAATGTATACATGAACTGAGTTTTCACCATTTCTTCTGCAACTGATTTATCTGCTATATAGGTTTTGCAATCTACTTTAATCCAATGTACATCTCCCTTTGGTCTTTTATCAATGCAGTTAGTATGCATTTTAAAGTGCTCCTTGGCAAAGCCCACATGGGAAATGCTGATGTAGCATGCCTAAAAGGCAGTTGCGTTCTCAGCAAAATCCATGCACTGTAACGTTAAGTGAACAAACAATTGACAAATAATAATAGATAAATGTGTCCTTTTCCTTCCCTCTCCTTGCTTTCTAATCAACCTTGCATACACACTTTCTAAGCAATGCCTTCAAAACACAGTATTGATGCACATGCATCTTAAGCGGGTTTCCAAGGAACTAGTATCAGTTATTCTAACTAAATATAATTTAACTCACCTCACCGTTAACCAGGTATTTTATAATACTCAGAATATTTCAGGATATATGTGGACTATAATTTCACTCATTCATTATTTCAACCAAGATGCCCTAAAAAATAGCAATTCATTTGAATGGTCTAAACATTTATAAAATCCTCCTTTCTATTAATCAACATCAAGTTTATTTTGTACCATACTATACTATACTATACTATACTATACTATACTATACTATACTATACTATATTCACATACATACAGATACCCAGTGGATATTAATATTTTTGTGCCCACATTCCTTATAACAAGCACATCCCACATTTATCAGGTCTGCCTGTATTACCTTTTCTATATTAAAACACTCCTTTTCAAAACCATTAAAAAGGGAATTTCAACAGAACCATCTCAATCCTAAATGGTTCAGAATCACTTTCCTTAGGAAAATTTTTCTTTCTTCAACCTTAGGTTATATTACTATTTTGTTCCTTAGGCATATGTATTTGCGTATGTGTGTTTGTGTCCATGTTACAGAATACCCTATGATTCTGAAAGGATTAGAAATGTATTCAGATGTCACCTTCCAATGTGCATCATAGATTTTTTAATATGGTTATATAAACAACAACAAGAAAAACCTGGAGTCACTTAAAAATGCTATTTACTCCCTAGTGTAACAAGATAACAAAGAATACAACAATGTTCACATGATTATCCTATCTAATAAAAGAGTAGTATGCAAATTAACCACCACTCTGCTACACCCACTAGCCAATCAGGAGCAAGTATACAAATTAACGCAACAAAGATGACTGAGGCCACGGAGAGAGCAGGAGGCTTGGATTTCCCTGGCAATGGAGGAAGCCAAGCTTTCCGCATACCCTGGCCAGCCCAGGCCTCCACTCAAGGCTACAAAGTTTCAACTATAGAAGATAAATAAATCCAAACAAAAATGGCGGCAGCCACAGAGCTGGAGAGAGCAGGAGGCTTGACCTGCCCCCGGTGATGGAGGAAGCCAAGCTTCTGCAGCCCTGGCTGGCCTCAAGGCTACAAAGTTTCAATTATAGAAGATAAATAAATGCCAGAAACCAGGGCCTCCACTTGGGTCACCGGGGGGCATGGCCAGCCTGCAAACCACCACAGGCCCCTCACCCAGGCTGCCCCACACCCCAAGAGAACCCCCACCCTGATCCGGGACACCCTTCAGGGCAAACCAGCTGGCCCCCACCCGTGCACCAGACCTCTATCCTATCTAATAAAAGACTAATATGCAAACTGACTATCACTCCAACACACAAGAGGCTGCCCCCATGTGGTCAAAGATCCTGCCTCCATGTGGACACAAGATGGCCGCCACAAGATGGCCAGCTGGGGAGGGCAGTTGGGAGGGACCAGGCCTGCAAGGGAGGGCAGTTAGGAGTGACCAGGCCAGCAAAGGAGGGAAGTTGGGGGCAACCAGGCCTGCAGGGGAGGGCAGTTAGGGGCAAACAGGCTGGCAGGGGAGCAGTTAGGCATCAACCAGGCTGGCAGGGGAGTGGTTAGGGAGTGATCAGGCTGGCAGGCAGAAGTGGTTGGGGCAATCAGGAAGGCAGGCATGCAAGCAGTTGGGAGCCAGCAGTCCTGGATTGTGAGAGGGATGTCCGACTGCCCATTTAGATGGATATCTGACTGCTGGCTTAGGCCCAAATTTTGGGAGGAGGACATCCCTCGAGGGGTCCCAGATTGGACTGGGTGCAGGCTGGGCTGAGGGATACCCACCCCCCACCCCCCGTGCATGAATTTCATGCACCGGGACTCTAGTTTCTACCATAATAAAGAACCACAGCGTCATTACAAACTTTTCCAATCAACAAAAGGTTTACTCCGTAAGTAGATCCTAGCTCTATTGATAGTGCCAGACATTTTTGTAATAAGGCTTCCCTGCATTTCTACCAGGAAAATTAAAATGTGGTCTGATTTACTATGTAGCAATTTGAAAACTTGTTGTAACTCTAAGAGAGCATTTCTTTAGCAAGTTTTTAATCAATCCAATTGAAATTTATAGCTTACTTAATGATGAAAAAGAGTGAGGTACTAAAAACATACTGATTTTCTCTTTAAATAAATAACAATAATTGAGTTCTTGGTATGTACCAGATACATATATTATTTAACTCTCACAACATATAAAATAAAACAATTGTAGGAGAGGTAGGTTCTATTATTAGTCCCATGTGAGAAATACTGAGAAGTACATAAGAGAAAGAAATATTTAAAACTAGAGGCCCAGTACACAAAATTCGTGCACTGGAGGGGGGTCCCTCAGCCCGTCCTGTGCCTCCTTGCAGTCTAGAACCCCTCAGGGGATGTCCACCTCCCAAGGTTTGGGCCTAAGCCGGCAGTCAGACATCCATCTCACAGTCCAGGATCCCTCGCTCCTTATTACCCGCCTGCTCGCTGCTCCTTATCGCTCGGCTCGCTGCGTCTGCCTCCTGGTGAGGAGGGACCATGGGAGGGCTCCAGGGTGTGTCCAGCCCATCTCACTCAGTCCTGATCGGCCGGACCCCAGCAGCAAGCTAACCTACCGGTCAGAGTGTCTGCCCCCTGGTGGTCAGTGCACATCATAGCAAGCGGTTGAGTGGCCTTAGCATATCATTAGCATATTACACTTTGATTGGTTGAACAGATGACCAGATGACCAGACACTTAGCATATTAGGCTTTTATTATATCAGATAGAGGTAGTGGCATGCCAGTTGTTGGGGGGGGGGACATGTCCAGGGGGTTGTAGAGGAGCGGTTGACCCCAGAACAGTGTATAATATATGCCATATACATATAAATATAAAATGAGGGCTGCATTGTATATAGAGATGGTAGTAGATGATAGATAGATGATAGATAGATAGATAGATAGATAGATAGGTTGCATTTCTACAGAGAATTTGAAAATAACACAATTAAAAGCCAATTTACTTTATATTACGAACATGCACTAATGGTGAACAAATATTCTTCCCTGAAAATAATATTGTTTTAAAAATCCAAGCCCCAATAAAAAGTTACAATAACAGTTGATGTTTAAATTAGCTTAGTATTATCACTTACTTTTTAATAAATATTGAATTCTACATGGTCATTTTAAAGTTGAAAATACCATGTTTGGTTGTATAATAAACCCATGAGAAGCATTATACCAGTAATAAAAATTATATATTACACAATGCTGATAGCCATTCACAGCAGGTAAGTTGTTGGTCTTTCTCTAAAAGCATTTTACTCTTTTCCTAGGAAACTAAGACAATGATTACCTTTCTTTCCAAGTTTATATTACATAAGTACATACATACATACATAAGGCAGGGTTGGGAACTGGATGGAGGTTTGAGAGCATTTGGTATTATTTTACTATAGGATTTTGGACTTCCCATTCCACTTTTGTGACTTTTACCATACCTATTCATATTGATCCCACTTCTGTCTGCGCTCTCTCTCTCTCTCTCTCTCTCTCTCTCTCTCTCTCTCTCTCTCTCTTTCTCTCTCTCTCTCTCTCTCTCACTGAAGATGAGGAGTTGGTTCACTGAGCAACTGTGCACACTAGTCAATCTAGGGCCTGGAACCAATTTATTATTGTTTTATTCAGTTACTATATGCACATTTTGCATTTCACTCCAAGTTCATTCCTGTATATCTTAAGGATGACCTACTGCTGGGACTGACCAGCAGACCCTGAGCAACGAATGAATGATTACTCTGACACAAGTTTCTAAGAAAGAGAGGGCTAAGGGACTGGCTGTTTAAAGGAACCAGACAGCCCCATTTGCCTGCCTTCTTAGGCTTTTATTGTAACAACAGCTTGAACTAAAATTAACTATTAGATACTATCGGCAGGGTAAGCATCCTTGAGAAGACACATGTGTCTGTAGTGTCTTTAAGCAAGGATGTTTTGAAGTCTAAATATAAAGATTCCAATGAAACACCTGGGGGCTCAGACTTGTTTGGAAAAGTCAAGGCAGGGTCTGCCACCTTTGGCAAGGTCCCCCTAGAGGCCCCCAACCTTTGGGAGATTCCTCCTTACAGACTTTCCAACCAAGTCCCGTGCTTTCCCATAACCTATGTAATCCCCCTTCCCTGAGAACATTCCTCCCCAGTCATATGGTCAGAGGGAAAAGCTCCCAGCAGACATGTTTGTCCCCTGAGACACCACTCCCTGGGCACACCTGATAGGTCCAGGATGGGTAGCTGAACCAATGCAGTCCCTGTCTCATTAGTCTGTGTTTGGCAAGAAGAGATTAGTTTCTCAGTTTGGTATGGCTCTAATAAAGAAGACAAGTAAAATTTGTAGGTTATTTAGGGAACTTATTTTCCACATATACACTGCAAAACACATAAATTGGGCTACAGGGATACAGAGAGAGAATGAAGCAACAATGTAGGGAGTGGGAAGAAAGAGAGAGAGATGCAAGAACAAATATGAAAAGACTTCAAACAATTCTTCATCCCAATTCCAATATATCCCTAAGATCTAGGATGAACTCATTACAGTCATATAACAATTGCTTTTCTATTTCAACTAGGTCAAGGGTTTTTTCATCCCACAAAAGACCAAAAAAGAAATATAGTTTATTTCTATACAACTAGGGTCTAACTCTGCTTTAAAAAAAATAAATGTGATAACATTAACAAATCCCTTTCAATTTCAAGTCCATAGAATAGGCAATTTGCTTCTATATGACTTTACAGATTAACACCAAACATCATTCTCAAAACTGGCTTAAGCACATTTATCTAAAGATGGACCATACTTAGAGAAGTCTCTCTCTCTCTCTCTCTCTCTCTCTCTCTCTCTCTCTCTCTCTCTCTCTCTCTCTTTCTCGCTCACACACACACACTCACACACACAAAGACTATACATATTTTTTATATATCCAAGTGTTATTGCTCACAGAAAGAATGATTTATGATTTGTATGGAGGCAACATGACACTGTGATCCTCCCCAGACTGAATATTTGTAAAATGGTGTTAAAAAGTGATTAAAGAAGACAAGGTAGGTGATACAAACAAACTTTATTTAACACTTCCTGGAGTAAACAATCTTGGTTTGGAGAACTACAAAATGGGATGGAAGGAGGGAAGCTTTTATAAGATAAAGAATAAAAAACAGGGCAGGGAAAAATAGAAAATATGTGGTAGGCTGGGGCCATATAGCTGATCTCATTTGGGGTGAGAAGGCCCAGAGTTGCTTGGCATTTGGGGATTAGCTGACTGAATATATTTCATTTCTGGCCAAGTGGGTCATTTAGAAAGAAGATGAAAATATCTAAGTTTCAGTTTCCTGGCATGGTGCTCTGGGTAGGAGCAATCTATCTGGAGCCTAGAAAGTTATTTCAACAGTGGCCACAGTATTGTTCCATTGTATCTCCAAATATAGGCTTTGGGTATATTACAAATATCACATTCACCATAATTCATCCTTATTATCTTCTTCATTATTAAATATAGGCTATGTTAAACATCACATGACAGTCTAGGGCAGGGGTTCTCAACTAGAAATTTTATCCATAAGGGCACATTGGCAAGATCTTGAGAAAATGTTTTGTCATAACCCAGAGAGAAGGGCTACCAACATCTAGTGAACAGAGACCACACATGCTGCTATGCACAGCACAAGGCACACCAAAATATTATATTCAAAATGCAATAATGCCAAGACTGAGAAATGTTGGTCCAGTCCTACTCATCCTAAAATCCTGAAATAGAGTTAAGCTAGCACGATGTACCATTTGTGACATGAACAGAGACAAGATGGCTTGGCATGAACACTATAGATGGGCTGAGGTGAGATAATCATCAGCAAAGTGCTTTGACAAAATATTTAAGACCCAAAGGGACAATCTATATAGATAAAATCCTAATATGCAAATAGACTGAACCGCAGGACAACTGAACAACCAGTCTCTATGACGTGCACTGACCACCAGGGGGCGTGCGCGGAACATGGCGGGCGTTGGCAGCAGGCGGCAGAGCATGACACATAGCGGAAGGTGGGATGGTGGAACAGGTGAGTGGGGGTGCCAGACCAAGGCAGGGCACTAGTCACTGTCATCGGGGTGAGCTCTAGTGGTTACTGAAAATTCTTTGCTCCCCCCCTCACACCACAGTCTCACCTGGCACTCACATCTGCTGCTGGTGCTGGCCCCAATCACTCGGCTCGAGCAGAGGTTGCTTGCTCTAATCGCCCCTCAGGGCTTCTCCACCTTCCTCTGCTTCTAAAGGGCGATTGGGGCTGGCAGCCACCTCTTGCACCCACTGCCGGTGATGGTCCCACTTGTCCCCGCAGCCGGTGCCGGAGCCACTGTTCGCACCCGCTGCTGGCGCCCGGCGCTGGTCCCAATCACTCAGCACCACCAGCAGGTGCAAGCAGTGGCTGCTGGCCCTGATAGCCCCTCAGGGCTTCTCCACCTCTCCCTGCTCCTGAGGTGTGATCGGGGCACCAGCCGCCACTTGCACCCTCCGTTGGCACCGGCCCCACTAGCACCTGCTGCTGGTGCTGGCCCCAATTGCTCCACACCGTCAGCGGGTGCGAGCGGGGCCAGCACCATCCATGCGTGGGAGCAGCGGTGGTGGGAGCAGGGCTGCTGGCAGACAGGGGACCAGGGGCCGTGGTAGGAGGGGCCAGGTGGGGGCGTGGAGGATGGGCCGAGACCCACCCCTGTGCCCACTGCAGCCTCACGGCCCACAGTTCCTTTCAAGGTGCACGAATTCATGCATTGGGCCCTAGTACAGTTAAAAATGTGATATCCATATGGATGACAAGGAAACCACATGGCAGATGAGCCTCAAAACATGGCTACGACCAATGTTCTTTGACAGAGATTCATGGACCAATTCCAGTGGAAATATTAAAGCTTCCTGAAGCTTTGGCTCTACACATGGAAAGAAGTAACCACCAGCAAAGAAGAAAAGGTTGTGGGCCACATTTCTAACTTTGCTGTCACACAAACACTAATAGACTACACTCCCCATCAACAGCAGCATCTTCAGACATGAAAGATAAATACAAGTGTGCTTGGGTATATCCCAGCCAATAATCAAGCAGAAAACAATGCCCAGGTAGGGGAAATTGATTAAAATAGAATTGTACACAGGAGCATCATTCATGCTTACCTAAAGAATAAGCTTTAAAAAAATCTTGTGTCTAAATACTAGTGTCATCATATGAAAATGTTGCCAGAGCCTACACTCTTTGTTCTGAATGAATTTCATAATGCTGTCTGAAATCTGAGCACGTTATTTAAAAATTTAGCATGTCGACTCACGTTAGTGACTATGGGTAATTGTAATTCAAACTGACAAACAGGTGGAAATAAAAGATAATTTGACAACATTCAAATCAAGAAACTATGTTTCCTTAGTCCTACGTTAATTTTTAATAAATTAAACACACCAACAAATACACCCCACACTTTGTCATAATATCATTAACTCATTTTCTTAGTCTGGTAAATGTTTATCACCACAATTTGGCTACAACCCTGAATTAATCTAGATCTTTCTTTGTAGGCCCTGCACCAGTAATTTTCAAATGATAGGCCACAGGGCTATTGTAATGGGTCTGCTAATCTGTATATTTACATCAAATACAGTCTTTGGAAAAACATGTCTCCCTTACACTATTTTTTTAATTTTTGTAATTAATAAGGTAAATATTTTCTTCCAATTATTTAATTAATTCTAATGTATTCACAATCATTAAGTGGTAGAAATACAATTATTATCAACGGAGTACTTTTGTATTATTTACAAATATAAAATGTTAAAAACCACTATCTATGCTGGGAGAACTGAATTTCTGTTTTTACATTCCTTGCATTTATGTAAAAAAATGTCAGCTAACCATGGGATATTCCTTCTCATTCCACATTTGCGCACTGTGGCATTCACAGCTGTCCAAATCTACCTTGGAATTCATATTTCCCTTCAAGATCAAAGTTTAGTGTACTTAGCTGTGGGCTTTGTTGATCCATTCTTCTTGAACTTCGTTTGGGCCCATAATTACATGCCCAATATAGAGAAAAATGTCAAAAAAGAAATAGATTTCAATTTCAAGCTTCAGAGGAGTTCTGATAATAAAAATGTGGGGAAAATGATGAAAAATACTTTGGCGGATGTACCCTGGTTTTTAGGGACAATACACTATGTAGTGACTCTAAGAAAGGATACCTGTCAATTCTGAGTTTTGGCTATTGCTAGGGGAAGTTGTCATTTTTAAAAAAGGAAAAACTCTTTTTGATGTAGAAAAATATCCAGCCATGCTACTTGCTATGCAAAAACAGTGGGATTGCTTTCTGCATGCCAGAAGCAGGGCAAAGGTACAACGCACCCACTGCTGGGGCCCATTAGCATCTTTTGTCATAATACATGGCAAATGGACCAGTAACTACCCACTGCCAATTAGAGTGATGATGAGCCAACCTAAAATAGGCAGGTGAGCAGACTAAGTGCCCCTGTGGTTTGCCAATTACCTAAATTATCTGCGGTAGTTTTAGCGCACAGCTACCATGAATACAAATATAAAACACTCTAGTATTCAGGAGAGTTAGGCGCTGCTTGGTGTCAAAAAGCAGAGAGAAAATAAGCAGGATTTCCAGAAGCTTAGTCCTAGCAATTGTGATATCCAGTATCACCCAGATGAAATACTATCCTGCATTTTGTTTGACAATTCTGTCTCCTCTAGGGAAGGCTCCTGAAAAGAGGAAGCATTAATTCTGTGCTCAATGTCACCAATCAATTGCACAAATCGTTCTCCATGATTCTAAGCAAATGGACATTGGAACAATCCATGGCACTGAAGGAAGAGTTGGTATCAGAAGACCTCAATTAAATGAAACTACTTTTACCAGAAAAAATATTATCTATAGTAGATCTGGGGAAAGAACCAGAAAGAAAAGGCAAACAAGAGAATTGCAATTCCTGCCATTGCCTCAAAGGATAAAGAAAGACTTTTTAAAAAAATCAACAATGTCCTTTGTTGCAAATCATAAAAGCTGAGCAATGGTCTTGTGAAAAGACTTTGACTTTTACTTCATCCTAGAACATCTATTTAGGTAGCGTTACTCTTTCAGGGGAAACCACTTTCATTTTCCCATCGTTCTCACATTGGAAATTACTAGGAATAATGAGAGAGCTCAACACTATTTTAAAGGCAATGCAACATTTTCCGATTAAAAAAAAATGATGCTAACTTATATGTTTAACATTTCCCCATCTTTCAGAAAATTACATACATACTTGCTTCTGAATGTGGCTTTGGGTATGAGTACATGGTCTGATGCCATTGTGTTCATGTTCACTTAGACTTCACAATAGGGTAGCATAGAGTAAATTACTTCAAAAGAAGGGTGCATGCTCGGTGGATAATATGCACAGTGGCTGTGTTTAAGGTTAATAGCAGCAGTCAGGAATCTGAGTTATACCGCTCCAGCACTGAACTAATATGTGATCTTTGACAAGTCACTTAATCTCTCATCATTCTTAACTGTAACGATAGTTTATCTAAATTATAATAGCAGATAATAATACCTTGCTTGGAGTAGTGTGGTAAGACTTGATTAATTGTCATGTGTGAAGCACTGTAAGGTCTTTGGATAAAATGTATTACTGAAGTGCACAGCATTAATATTATTCATCCATTAACAATGTTTTCTTGTGTAATGGTCCAATATACTATCAGTTTGAGACACATAGGGGAACACTGTTAAGATATAGTAATAGAAGGATAAGCATTTCACTGATCCTTGCATACATTCATGTTTTACAAACTAGTCTATTGTACAGAATATTCAATATAGTTACTAAATTCCACACCGACTGTTTTATTATGCTAATTGATAATCTACTGTGCTCCAAAGATTTAAAAAAATGAAATTAAACTGAAAAATCAAAGGGTAACAACTTTATAATGCCTCTTTAATTTACCGAAATACAATTAAAGTCACACAGTGATAGAATTGAGTGTGAATACTAAGATGACTATAATTGACAAAGTAAATGTTAGAGCCAAGATGAATAAAAGCAAAGGAAAATGCCAATACAGTGCAATGCCATGGGATACCTGTGTCGGCTTACAAAAATGAACTCTAAGAAGTCCATAGATGTCACAGAAGAGAATGTTCTGAAGAATGTTTATGTCACTGGAAACGTTTTTTGAATCAGATAGAAATGCACACATTGAAAAGTAACACAAAATTCATTATTTTTTTATTAAGAAGAAAAACATGCTGAGAAAGAATTAGACCTACTAAGCTTATCTGAGTTACTTCATATGGTAAACAGATAGGATTCAAGCCTTCCTGCTTTAATATAAGACACAAAACATGCACAGGCATGCATACGCTCACACACACACACACACACACACACACACAATCTATGAATATATAATTTAAATGTCCAATCGAATTGATAACTCCAGTGCACTTCCCTTATGTAACCAATAGGAGTGGGCCTTTTCTGTGACATATAGTAATTCCACAATTGCCATTCTTTACTTGATTACAGCCTAAATGAAAAAATGACTATACTTAGGTAAGCTGAGGGGATGGTAAATTGGTACAAAGCCTTAGATCAGATCTTAAAAATACATATAAAACCCCCCTTCTAGGAATTTAGCATCCCTATGGCTGTATTCTCATTCTCATATTTTCTCAGCAGAAAGTGTGGAAGGGCAGAGAAACTTTTATGAAGGGCAAAATATTTCTGAAGAGTAATGTTCTAACTTTTAAACTAATGCCAATATTATACTAGTATGTCACTCAATAATATATGCTTAGTTTTAGAAATCAGAAAACTCTCAAACCTTTGAGATAAAATTGACAGACAATGATGGTATGTCTGTTGCTCCTACATCGGTCTGTAACTCTCAGCAATACCACAAGCAAAGATACAAATATGTAAGTAGAAAGTGAGAAAAAAAAATAGCAGGTAGTAAATGAACAGGGGACAGTAACAGAAAACAAATAATTGGGAATATATCTTATTGATAGAATGTCATCTTTGAGGAATAAGCTTGTGTGTGAGGAAGGGGTAACTGAAAGTTTGAGAACTTTTTTCTACAAATGTATATATTTGCTCTTAATTAGCTTATTTATCATAGCATTGTGAATTTTAAAAATGCATATTATGTTTTAGCAGGACTATACCAGCTTTCTCTATGTGATGGGATAATGGATGCTTTTTTAATACACTGTTTTTCTTATTTGAGTTTTATAATATTTAAATTACTTTTATGATTAGAAAAAGAAGAACACTATTAACATTTTTGGCAGAGTATATGAAACCGTTGCTTCCTGAAACATTGACGTTTGTTCCAAAAGTTCCAAATTTTCTCTCATCACTGATAAAATCTTACTCAATATGTAGAACTTATATGATTAAAATACAAAAATAATATTTATATTGATGAACACTAGAGTCCCAGATGCTCCTACCATGTTTCATACTTCTGAACAATACAACTATAGCTTTCATGAGAAGCATGAAAAAATAAGTTTTAAAGCAACACTTAGTATTTCCTAAATGTATCGGATGGAAATTGTTTCACTTCAAAGTGAAATTTCAAGGAGGCTGCTCCAAACTAAAGACAATAAAACATTCTGGATTCCGGACGACACTTTTATAAAGTGGCTATCTATCTTCTGAACCTGGGTGCCAGAAATAGCATAAAAAGCATGGATAATGTAAAATTCCTCCTCCACACCTAAACAAATGAATGTTCATCACGCCTGCCAAGGATATCAAAGGGAAAATGAATTTCTTCTCTTCTCATAATATTTCTAAAGGGAACCATCATTAGCAGCAGAAATAATGCAAAAGAGTGAGACAATAGCAGTCAAGATTTATGTGCCAGTTGTTTATATAGGTCTCTGCTCAGTTGGATTTCTTCCAAGCCAAGCCGCCTCTATTAAAGGTAGTCATATTCACCACAATCACCCATTTGCTATGAACCACCCAACCAAAAATGTCCCCCAGTAACTCTCTATAAATACGTAAACGTAGTGGCTGATGCACCAAATATTTTTCAAAAAAATTGTTTAATCTCTCATATTTTCTTTTTAAATTTATATTACAAATGTCTGCTAAAGAAAGAAAGAAAAATATATGCTCCTATATATGACATTGTACATTTGGTTAAATCAATAGTGGGCCCGTGACATTTCTTAGAAATTACTTTATTGGTTTCATGAACTATGATGTAGTCTGGTCAGCATTGTTATACAGATTAAATGAGAATGCATATAACTTTCTGGGAATATAGTATAGCTCTGTAAAATATGTTACCACATAAAATGTTAAAACAGCATTCTAGTAATGTACAATCTTCTTGTCTTCAAACATAGTAATGCCTGCCTTTAACAAAGTCTTTCAACTCCCTAAGAATGTATTCTATTCTGTTATTTTGATATTAGTTGTAACATTATTGGCATCTTGTCCTAGAAATTGATGAAGAAACAGTGTCATTTTAGCAGACAGTGAGGTGCATTTTTAAGATCAAAGCATTAGAATTACTCACCTGGACTCATTTCTGGCTTCACCACTTGCTGTCTGTGACCACAGGCAAATTGAGTGGGCTCTATTTATCAATTTGCCCAGTAAGATTCTCATAGGAGCATCACAACAATTAAGATAAAAAATCCGTGTAACACAGTAACTAATCCTATCTAATAAAAGAGTAATATGCAAATTGACTGAACCTCTGCTATACCCACAAGCCACGCCCACCAGCCAATCAGGAGTGAGTATGCAAATTAACCCAACCAAGATGGCTGCGGCCATGGAGAGAGCAGGAGGCTTGGGTTTCCCTGGTAATGGGGGAAGCCAAGCTTTCTGCACACCCTGGCCGGCCTAGGCCTCTACTCCAGGCTACAAAGTTTCAATTATAGAAGATAAATAAATCCCAGATACCAGAGCCTCTGCTTGGGTTGCTGGAGGGCATGGCCAGCCTGCAAACCACCACAGGTCCCCTTACCCAGGCTGGCCCACACCCCAAGGGAACCCCCACTCTGATCCAGGACACCCTTCAGGGCAAATCAGCTGGCCCCCACCCGTGCACCAGGCCTCTATCCTATCTAATAAAAGAGTAATATGCAAATTGACTGTCACTCCAACACACAAGATGGCTGCCCCTATGTGGTCAAAGATCCTGCCCCCATGTGGACACAAGATGACCACCACAAGATGGCCAATAGGAGAGGGAAGTTAGGGGTGACCAGGCCGGCAGAGGAGGGAAGTTGGGGGCGACAGGGCCTGCAGGGAAGGGCAGTTGGGGTGGACCCAGGCCTGCAGATGAGAGCAGTTGGGGGGGACCAGGCCTGCAGGGGAGGACAGTTAGGGGTGACCAGGCCTGCAGGGGAGGACAGTTAGGGGTGACCAGGCCTGCAGGGGAGAGCAGTTAGGCATCAATCAGGCTGGCAGGGGAGTGGCTAGGGGGTGATCAGGAAGGCAGGCAGGCGAGCAGTTGGGAGCCAGCAGTCCTGGATTGTGAGAGGGATGTCTGACTGCCCGTTTAGGATCGGGCCTAAATGGGCAGTTGGACAACCCTTGAAGGGTCCCAGATTGGAGAGGGTTCAGGCTGGGCTGAAGGACAACCACCCCTCCCCCCCCCATGCATGAATTTCATGCAACAGGCCTCTAGTATATAATAAAATTTCATATTGTAGTTATTAGAATTTATCTCCAAAGTAATGATTTTTCCAAAAAAGAACACTGCCATTTTGCATACTTCAGGGAAACTGCTACTAAAGAGACAAATAAGAGTCAAATTTTTGTAACTATATACTGTATATAGAAATATAATTTGTTTTGCTTCATTGCTATATTGTCATTTATTTAGGATATCGTTTATTGTTAAGATTACCACAAAGAAAAGCAATCGAATTATTAAGCTTCTGGATAACTACATTTAAAAATTATGCCTCCACACATCTAATAATGTTGAATTCATTGAAAACGTTAGTTAAATTTCATTTTTGACATAAGTTATGATAAAGAACTCTTTTTTATTCATTTTATTTATTTTATTTTTTAAAAAATATTTATTGTTAAAAGTATTACATATGTCCCCCTTTTTCCCCCTTTGACTCTTTCTAGCCCACCCCCCTACCCCCCAACCCAGGGCTTCACCACCCTCTTGCCTGTATCCATGGGTTATGCAAATATGCATACAAATTCTTTGGTTGATCTCTTCCCACCCATCCACACACACCTGCCTTTGACTAAATCTTTTACTTTTCAGTAATTATTTTAAAATCTTCTAGAAGTTGAGGCATAAAACATATAACCTATCAATAAATAAAAAATGCTGATTTATTTTCCATTCCTTAAATAATACACCAAATATTTACATTTAAAAATACTTTTTAAGAATTATCTTTCTGGTATCACAGAAAGATGTTTAGTCTTTGCCTCCAGTTCCTGGACTCCTGGCACAGAGTTCCCAAAACCCTTGGGATTTCCTGAGTGGTAAGAGTGATAAAGCCTCTTTTCTTGTAATGAGGAGATTCTTGGTGGGTCCAAGAGAGCTTCAGAGTGGGTGCCAGAAGCCAGAAAGATCAAGTGTTGATTACAAACTTGAAACTTTCTGCTGTACCTCACAACCTCCAGGTTGGGGAGAAGGGCTGGAGACTGAGTTCATCAATGTCATGGACTGAATGTTTATGCCTTCCCTCCCCACTCCCCCACCCCCACCTTTGCCTTCAGAATTCAAATGTTGAAATCTGTCCCCCATGGGAGAGGTGGGGCCTTTGGGAGGTAGTTAAGTCATGAGGCTAACACCCTCAAAAATAGGATTAGTGCCCTTATAAGAAGAGATACTAGAAACCTTGCTTCCTCTCTTTTACTGTCCACCATGTGAGGACATAACAAGAAGATGTCCATCTGCAAACCAGGAAGCAGGCTCTCACCAGATACTAGATCTGCTCACGGCCTCCAGAACTATGTAAATCAATGTTTGTTGCTTCAGCTGCCCAGTCTACAGTAATTTTGCATAGCAGCCCAAACTAAGACAATCATCAATGACCAATTTCATTAATCATGCCTACATAATGAAACCTCTAGAGAGACACCTAAATGTTTGGATTCAGGGAGCTTCTGGGTTGGTGAACACATCCCTGGGCTGGTCAGTGGTCGGCAAACTGCGGCTCTGTTGACTAATGACTTTGCCAACCACTGCCTTAGGCCATGGAGCAGAGTCTTCTGCGCTTGGGACTCTTCTAGACCTAGTCTATGTACCTCTTCATCTGGTTATCCATCTGTATCCTTTATAATAAACCGATAACTGTGACTTGACTGTTTCCTTAGTTTGTGAGTCATTCTGGCAAATTATTAAATCTGAAGGAGGAGTAGGGCTATGGGAACCCCCAACTTTGAAGCCAAGTCAAACAGAAGTATGAGGAACCTGGGAAATGGATCTTTTGGGACTGAGCCCTTAAGCCTGTGGAGTCAGAAACTAACCGGATACTTAGACTCAGAATTTAATTAAATTGTAAGACAACCAGTTGGTGCTAGAATTAGTTGGTGTCAAGAGGACAAAATAATGTTTCACAAGACCTTGATTTAATGTCCCATAAATTAGTCTAATTACTTCTCTTAGTTCTGAAGAAATTGTTTTCCCCCTTTTTGTTCTTAAAAACATTGCCATTTCAATAGAAAATAACAGAAATTTTGTTAATATTAAAATTATTTACATTTGTATAGTTTGGAACTGTTTTCAAAAGTCTTTCAGAACCTTAAGAGTGTAAAATCCCTTAAATATGTTGTCTTTAAAAAAAAACATGTTAAAATTTAACCTTTTAACCTGAAATAGTATGTCTCTATATAGTATCTGTCTTTTCTTCCACTGAGCAGTTAATATCTTTATTATATTTTAATTGGTTTCAAAATTTTATTTTTTCCTGAAACATTAATATTTTTAACATCAGCTCAACAATGTGATTATATGTGTTGAATTATGTATGTGTATATATACCTAATTTTTTATACATGCATACAAAGGAAAGCAGAATTAACCTTTAAAGTTTTATATACATAACATTCGGAGGAAAAACTTTTTTATTACATGCTATCATTATGACTCTTACATGATAGCATCAGATGCCTATAGCTACAAAATAATAAGGACAATAAAAGGTTCATTCGACTGCATATTTCTTGACTTACTTGTAGCAGTTGTGGAAGCAAATTTCTGTTTTCCAGGAATAGTAACAATGTTGCAAACATCTATTTTCTGGTATAGTTAAATTAGAAATGCCTGAGGAAAAATGTCCAGATTAAAAGCAAAAAGTAAAACCAGAAGGTAAGTAAAGAAAAGCAAGGAAGCAAACAAAGAAATAAATAAATAGGAAAAATAGCTTATGTTCATTTAGGGACTTTACCCAAGCAAATGCGTTAAGAATGGAATTTATGGATTTTTTTTTTAAACTTCCTCTTAAAAGTATTGCAGCTTAGATTTCCTGTGAAGATGGCGGTATAAGTAAACATGGTACTCAGATCCTCCCATAACCATATCAAAAATTACAATTAAACTACAGAACAACCATCATTCAGGACTGCCTGAAATCAAGCTGAATGGAAAACCTACAACTAGGGAATTAAAGAAGAAGCCACATCCAGACTGGTAGGAGAGATGAAGATGGGGGATGAGCTGGTCCCACATCCACCCGTGGCAGATAAAAATCAGGAGGGATCTCTTGGCTTCAGAGGTCCCCCCTGAGGAGTGAGGAGTCCCCGCCCTATACCAGGCCTCCAAGTCCAGGGTTCCAGAGCCAGGGAAGAAGTCCCTGTAACCTCTGCCTGTAAAAACCAGCAGGAACTGTGGCTGAGTGAGGTGTGCTACCTGGAGTCCTATTTAAAGGGTCCATCCAGACATACTTGGATTCAATCCCTCTGAGCTCCACTGCTGGGGCAGCAACTTGAAAGAACCCAGGGCCACATGGGGAGGAACTGAATTGTCTGACCTCAGAATGAAAGCTGTGGGGGGGGGGGGGGGTGGTCAGCTTTCTGCTAGCAAAAAGTGTGTATAAGTTATTGTTCCTTTTCTAAGAGCCTCCCCACCCACTCTCCTCCCTCACCCTCCCTACCTGCTGCCACTAACAACAGAACTAACAGGCAGGTGCCATATCTGAGTCTCCATCAACCTGGCTCACATTGATAGCCCTGCCCTGGTTACTCCCTGAGACCCTGCCTTACCCAACTTGTGGGCCCACCCAAGCCTTTTCCAGAGGTTTTCCATACAACTGGCCTCTCCTGCTTCATACTTCAGACTTCCTTAAAATCTCTCAAACAAGCAGCATCTGGCCTCTGCATACTTTGTACTCTCTTGCAAAGAGGCCTCCATAAGACTGTCAACTGATTTCTCAACAGAGACTTTGCAGGCCAGAAGGGATTGGCATAAGATATTAAAGTGATGGAAAGCAAGTATGTACAACAAGATTACCCAGCAAAGCTTTCATCTAGAATTGAAGGACAGATACAGAGCTTCCCCCACAAAAAAGAGCTAACTGAGTTCATCACAACCAAACCAGTATTATATGATTGGGAAGTTCTTGGATATCTGTCAGGTGTCCTGGATTCCAGCCTAGGTTAACTCTTTAAAGGTAAGTACCACTCATTATTTGTATCTAGCTCAGTGCCTACTATGTAGTAGATGTTTATTAAATGTGCGCTAACAAGTAGAATTTAGTTTACCTGAATTTGGAGCTAACTCATTGAAGCATGTAAGTACTCCTTTACTACCTCTTTCTATTGGGGTGGTGGGGGGCTTCATCTCTTAGTAATGAAGATCATTCTCCTTAATTTAGGGAAAAAAAATTAACAGGTCAGCCAATCAATATAATTTTAACTGCTTTCTCTATGCCATCTGTTGTGAAGAGTTGAGAAGCTGTATCTTTCTATATTTTATATGAAAGCTATCCAGAAATTGAGCTGCTAATATCCTTTTAGGTTTTGAATGAAAAAGTGATAGGTGAATTAAAGTTAAACTTAAAATCCAAATACTTTACAAAAATTTAATTAAATTTGGCTTTGTAATACACCTTCACATTTTCCAGCACCTCTAAGAATAATCTTGGAAAATATCTCCTCCTCAGTGTAATAAAATCTGCAAGCATTCAGGACTTGAATTTATTAAAGTAAAACGCCTGAGTACAGTTCAAAGTGAAGATGAGAACTTAACATAAACACATGATATGCTAAATATTATATATTTAAAATATAATACTCTATATAGGTTTTCCTACTAGCACAGTGGAGCTCCCAAAATTGATTTAAAATGTGTTAGACAATGCCTTAAGCAGCAGAGAGACAATGATGAAGACTCAACATTGGGTCTTTAACTGAATCTAGCAAACGAGGAAATGTGAACAAAATAGATATAAATGTGGTGTGACATTGAAGTTACGCATACACATGCACAAAAAAAGTAAAAATAATTTTGGGCAGGAGTATTGTAGGCAAATATGAGAGCTGAAGAAAATGTCGAGGTGGGTTTTTAGAGGAAAGTGAAGCTAAGTAAAGAGAGACAGGAGGGAAGGCATTCCAGACTAAGGAAGAAGCAGGAAGAAATAATATATGATGAGTCTGAGGACTTAATGTGGCTAAATCACCGGGTGAGAGTGATTTGAAAGGAGATTATAAGTGTAGATTGAAGGCACAGTGTGAAGTCTATGTAATCCACACTAAGGATTTTGAATTATTTTTTACCTTGTAAGCAGCAAGAATTCATAGAATATTTTAAGCAGTGAAAGGACAATAAGTAAAATATAGCATGTTTTTGAAAAAATCATCCTAAAGCTTATTTCAAGCATTCCCTTCAGGAAGGGAACTAAATTAATATAGTAATTAAAGTGAGTATTGTGGCCCAGCCAGCGTGGCTCAGTGGTAGATCATCGACCTATGGACCAGAGGGTCACGGTTTGATTCCTGGTCAGGGCACATGCCTGGGTTGTGGGCTCACCTCCTAGTAGGGCACGTTCAGGAAGCAGCTGATCAATGATTCTCTCTCTCGTAATTGATGCTCTTTCTCCCTCTCCCTTCCTCTCTGAAATAAATAACAGTATATTTAAAAAAATGAGTATTGTGTTTTCTAGATTTCTTTCCAACCTAGGTAACTTGAAAAAAATAGTTATGAAATTTTATTTTATATAGAGCACAGTGAGGAGATAGGATTTGAGGATGAAGTAAACTTTGATTCAAAGTTTGAAGTAATCATGACATTTAAGGGGGGAAAAGACTCTTAAAAGTCAGATGCCAAGTGGCAGATTTCTGGTTTTAAGAGAGTAGCCCTGGGTGGGAGGAGGCTGTCTGAGAGGAAGGGATGGGGACAACCCGGGCTTTGACCACTTCTTGGAGGAAAGCACGTTCCGTTGGGAGTGTGAGAGCTGTGGAGGGCAGGAAGGGACTAGACCTCGGGGTCTAGAGTCAGAGTAGAAAAATTTAAAACAACCACTTGGAAAGGTCACCCCCGCAGGCACTATAGAACTCCCCGTTCCATAAATAAAAGAAATAGTTTCTGCCTGACCACCACTCCCTTACCTGCCAGAGGCATTACAGAGCTGTCTCTGTAACAAACAACCCATATAGGGAAAGGTCCGGTGTAGAACTTCCTCACTGCGCGAGCGAACCATATTAGGAAAAGTCCAGGACAAAGGGGTCCCACATTCTCGGGTCATTCAAAGGGGCCAATCAGGGAATGCCAGGCCAATGGTTATAGAGGGAAGGGGTATAAAGGAAGGGACTGCCCCTTTCAACGGCGCTCTCGCCACGGCACTTGCCTGCTGCTGCATCAGCTACGGCGGGGCCCAGATTCGAATCTGCAATAAACTTTTTCCCTGTTTGATCCAATTTGTCTCGGTGGTCTATCTCCGGGGGACACGCTCCGTTACAAGAGCCATCAGCAATTTCAGGAGGGATGAGAAGGAACAGGGACTATTCATGCCACTGAAATCTGACTTGAGGTCCACAAATTGTCACACTGTCCTCTACACCTAAAAACTCAGGAACTGGTACAATTATTCTGGATCCATCCCAAAGAGGCAGTATTTGTGTGCATATTTGTGTGTGTGTGTGTGTGTGTGTGTGTGTGTGTGTGTGTGAGAGAGAGAGAGAGAGAGAGAGAGAGAGAGAGAGAGAGAGAGGATGATGATTTACCACAATCAAGCTGCCATATAGATTTAAAAGACAAAACCCATTTATTTTATTTAATAGTTACTTATTAAAGACCTGGGAGAGAGAGAGAGAGAGAGAGAGAGAGAGAGAGAGAGAGAGAGAGAGAGAGAGGATGATGATTTACCACAATCAAGCTACCATATAGATTTAAAAGACAAAACCCATTTATTTTATTTAATAGTTACTTATTAAAGACCTGGTGAGACCAATGAAGCAGGAGACCCTGCCATCAATGGAGTATGGCTCTAGGAGAGGAGACAGACCGGCAGGAGAAATAGAGCATTCTAACAGTTAACAGTTAACGAAGGCTTACTCTGTTGCTTGGATTTCACATTCCTTTATTAATGGCTGAGGCCTACACCCTCAGCTGCATGTGGTCAGGGATTTGTCCTGTCACCACCATATCCCAGTGCCTGGAAGAGTTCCTGGATCATAGTATGCCCTCAGTAAATGTTTATCTTAATTGATTAATAGATTATGAAATACGCATTAGGATAACAATTTCAAAGAGAATGAAACTGATGCTAAAAAAAGGTTAAATAACTTGCTATGTGTATGTAGCTAGTAAGTGCCAGAGTTAGGACTCCAAGGCTAAGAACACTTGTATAAGATTTCCTATTTCAGTCATGCATTTGCCTTTTAAATATCATTCTCATATAAACACTTTTGAAACTGATATGCAGAAAAAACAGGTGTGGTCTTTACTTAGTATGGGTCAATTTTTACAGCTGAAAAAGGGAAAAACTTTAATTATCATTCAATCCACTTAAAATGGCAATGCCCTTAAACATAGGGGCTATTAGTAATACAAATATGAGGTCTCCGCTATTGTGAAAAGCCTGCTTAACTAAACAACGGGCCTCCAGAGGCAAGCCTGCTTCCAGAACTCTCTCTGGCTTGGCTATTCTCCATTTTCACATAAACGGCCAGGCCTGCCAACCCCTGAAGGGCTAAACATCTATAGCTTGTGACAAAGGTTCTGCAAAAAGAAACACTATGCACTGTGTATTCAAACTCTCCCGCTTTTCATATGTTCGGGTCACTACATGTTAAGTAATATTTGAGCATCTAAATGAACTTTTAAAACTGGCCTGGACTAGGTCTGGAAGATACAAACCTATTTATTTTCACTGCAAGTCCATAGAGAAAGATATATTGATGTGGTAGACTCAACCCTTCAAGTTGAACATGATGAAAAGTTTATTTCCTTGAAATGAGACTTTTCTAGGGCTCAAAGACATTTGGTCAGCATTTCTGAAAATCTATATGAAACCAGATACATTTATGCTCTATAAAAGTCTCATATTATAAAATGAGTTATAAATTAAACCAAAAATACCGATCACATGTTGTCATCTCCCTTTCTCCTGTTCTCTCGTTTATTTGTTTTATTAATATCCTCTAGTTATTTAATGGCATTCAGAAAATTTGTATAATATATCTTTCTATGATAAACATTGATTTTTAAGAAAGAAAAATCAAGTTAAATAAATGATTCACGCGATAACATTTTTCTTGTTTACAATGTTAAGTCAGAGAGATACATTGTTCCTAATATTGATTTAAATGGGAATGAAAAATGTCACAGTTTTCATACTGGTCCCTGACTCTTTCTTCCAGAATTAAGAATCTAAGGCTATTCCAAAAAATTAAGTAAAACTTAATGAAGAATACACGCAAAAGATACTTAGGATTATAATTAATTTCATAGTAAGCTACCTTTAAACTACTATTAATAATAATGAAATCTATTATTATTACTTACTTTATTTTAGTTGTTAAATGACACCATTTAGTGAGTTGATGGGTATTATAAATGTAGCTATTCTCAAGCCCAAGGGCCAGACACTTTTTTTCTAAAGGGACAAATAATATATATTTTAGGTTTTGTGGGCCACATACGGTATATTGTGGTATATTCTTCTTTTCCATTTTTTAAAAATATTTAAAAAATCATTCTTAAATGATGGTCTGGATCTGGTCAACCTCTGCTCTCCTATTCTAGCCTTGTCCCTACAAAGCAAAGCTCTAAAGCCTTTGCTGATACTCTTAACTTGTATATGTGGAAGAGGAAATGTTTGCTCAGAGATGAGAAAAATAAAACTTTCCCAATTTAATTGCTTTTATTTTTCTTTTCAGTTGCACACACAAAGTCTTGTGCATTCCCAAGTGTCGACAATTTCAGGGCCTGCTGTGTGTCAGCAAAGGGGCTCAGGGTTTCCCAAACACAACCTTACAGAGCATGAAATCTGAGTCATATAAAGACTCAGCTCTAATTATGCATGCAAATGAAAGGTCCAGTTTCACAGCGAACTCTGTGTATGTGAATGACCCAAAATCCTGGTGGCCTGAATCTGTCCTTTCTTTGGCAAATGGCCATTAAGTGTTCACATATCTCAGGCACTGTGCAAGGTTGAAGGAAGATCAAACCTGAAAGGCCCCTACCCATGTACCTCTTGAAGCAGAAAGAGAGATAGAAATAAACACGTGTTTAATGGGGAAAATAAACAGATGTGATGGTGAGTAACAATGTCTGGGGCAGGGGGGCGAAGGGGGGGAGGGTTGTCAATTGTTGTGTTTGTTTTTTTTAATACAAAGTTTATAAGTTGATTATGGAACTCAAAAATAGAATATTTTCCAGGCACACTTAATTCAAGTCAACAATATTCACCCAAATTGAGGTTCCATATACGAATAAAAAAGAAATATATTCATTGCTTTTATTCTGGGGTGCAGAGTATAAATAGGATAGTCAGAGAAGAGTGCTGATTTGCGTATAATACTGAATGTTACATGAAACAGTATCAACCTCTAATGGGAAAATTATCAAGAAGAAATAACAACTGCCATAGAACTTTAATAACTCTTTTTAGGACTCTGGTAATCTTCATAATTTTCACAGAAAGAACTTGTCAGCTTACCCCAGTTGTCAGCAAAGTGTAATATCCAAGAGATAATATGTCCTATTGAGAAAAATTCCCCAATTTTACCAAGGGTATTATACGCACTTTCCAATGCATTACGAATTATTAAAAATAGGTAAAAACAGGTCTTTAAAATAAATACAGAATTTCACATCCTGTGCTTTCCACATTCTTGTTAATCCATAAAATAGAACATCCTGCAATAGATCTCTTCCTCATTATTTCAAATTAGCCAGCTTCCCTAGTGTTATATTTTATTTCCTTACCATTAAGTACATCAGATCATGCTACTTACTAAAACTGACATTCATTCTAAATTGATTCATTTTTCTTTTCATGTCACGATTTTAAATTTATTCTAAATATAATCTTAATTAATCAAAATAACAAAGTACAGCACACAATTTTTTGCCATAAATGCTGCCTTGGGAACTTGATTGAATTATTGAGGTACTGAGTTATATTTCAAAAAGGGTTTGATAAACCTCATAAGAGAAAAAGTTGAAGAGAAGCCACTAAAATCAAGTTTTAAAATGTGGCCTTTGCAGAGAAAGCAAAAGGATTAAGACAGCTTGGCAAGGAGGAACAAAAGATGAAGCTAGCTAGATCTTCTCAAATGCAATGAGGTTTAGAGAAAAAGAGTAAATATTAGTTTCATTATTCAAAGAATTTGGGTTATGGCTATCAGTGATGTATAAAATGAAATGGAAGGAGAAACTGGAAGAAAATTAGGAAAATCTATCTTAAAGAAATTATAAAATAGGCCCTTATGTATCATCAATATATATGAACATTTAGCAAAATTCAATTCCTGCATTTTATTTTTAGGGTATCATGAAGGTCTTTCTAATCTCCTTCCTTTCTATTTCCAGAGCAAGACTGGTAAATCTGGGTGAAACTGCCTCTGCTCAGCTCGGGCCCTGCGGAGTTGTTTTCTTCCCTTTTTTTTTTTTTTTTTCCTGGGAGCCCACCCTGGGGAAGCAGGCACTCTCAGCTCCTCTGTGCCTTAGTGCCTGGCCAGGAAGGCAATGCCCGCAGGAGCTCTCTGCATCCAGCGCTGTCTGCGCCTGCGTGAGCAAATCAGTCTCAGTTCTCTCTCCAGCAGGAGAGAGCCTTGAGTGGTTCTGAACTGAAGAAATGTTACTTGTCCCACCAACTAACTTGTCCCTAAGTGAAGAGGGCGCCCCACTAGAATCAGCATCAGGAAAGTGGGATCTCAAGGCTCATTTTAGCATGAGCCTATTCTCTCGCCCCACAAAAGGCTGCCCCAACTTCTCCAAATTGTATTTTGCCATATGGTGATGTTTGTACTGGATTATGTGTGAGGTTCTTCCAATTATTGATCAATCAAAGTGACCTAAAATGATATGCCAATCCAAAAGCATTTTATTAAAACTGAAAAGGCATTCTATATAAGTAAACTACAACTACCATTAACTAGCTGCTCACCATATGCTAGCTACTCTGCCAAATATTTTATACTTACCACCTCACTTTTAACTTTCACAGTCTTGAGATCTATCAGTCTTAACTCCTTTCTACATTAAGGAATCTTAGCATTAGGACCAAGCATCTACCCCAAACTGATAGAGCTAATAACATGCAAATTGGGGATTCTTCTAGGTCAGGGTGGCTTTAACATTCACATGGTCCCTTAGCAAATAGACTTCCACCAAAATTTACTGTTATATATTTAATATACAAGGTAAATGAATTGAAATACTCTGACACTAGTCATATGATTTGTCTCCCAAAGCCCTTTATTATTTTTCTTCTATATACTTATTTGTATAGACACACACATATAGTACAAAAATCACAAATACATGTTATATATTGAATACATATTAACTTTATATATTAAATATACTATTTATATATTGTGAACATACAGTACACATTATTTTTTTTCTTTTTCCTTTCCTCTGTCTTTAATGTTTTCTTTAATCAACATTTATAACTTTAAAGTATATATCATGACTAACTTCATAGATTACAATCACTAGAAAATAACCATCTTATAGTTTACTATGGGTTATATTAAAGAATTCACAATTTAGATTTAGGTCATAGAGAAAAATTGCTAATAGGTTCTCATTATATCAATTTATCTTCCTGTAGTATTAAATGTCTTCATAAAATTTTTTGTTTAAAAAATTAAATACCTGAAATCCTCAAAATGTGTAAATCTAGTGAAATTGGAGAGGCTATCACTTCCATTTTTTAGTAAATAATAACTAAATTTCACTTAGGTAAATTTTAGGTTTTACATGAGACACTAATTTTCTTATGCACTCCAAAGTCAATAAAAATATCCCCTTAAGAATTTTAATGTTTCCTAAAGCAATAAAATACAGTGCTTGAATAATGACAAGCTTTATGTTTTTGCAAAAATGATAGTGACTTAGTTTATAGTTCCTTGTATGTAAATCCATTTTGTATTCAAAAGTAATGTGATCTGTAATTAAAATGCCTGAAACAAGAAAACACCATAAAAAGTGTTGGGAAGCATCAGCCCCCTAAAAATCTTTACAGACGTAAAGCCAGAAAATTTGTATTAACTTGTAGAAAGACCAAACATTTATTTTTATTAAAAAAAAATGAAAGAGAGAAAGGAAGAACATTTTAACATTGTGTAAAGCAAACTAGAAAAGTGGAATTTGACATTCTGGACTCTCATTTCAACTCTGACACTTGTGTGACCTCAGGCCAGATAGTGGATGTCAGTTTCTGCTCCATCTGCTCACTTGAAAGGGTAATTGTGAGGAAATAGATGAAAATTTCCTGCAACATACAAAGAGCGCAAAAGTCAATTGATAACTGACAGTAATGTTGTATATTTCCAAACAAATGCTAATAAAAATCTCAGATTTTCCCCAGATGATAAGGAGCAATCAATAGCTTGATGGTTCAAATCAAAACAACCATTTCCATCAAAACAGCATTAACCATTTATAGCCCTCCTTTCTTCCTAAGCCTTTAAATAGCTTTCCCTGTTTGTTGTAATATAATAGTCACACCTTAAAAATAATAAAAACAAAAAGCTCCAGTATTCCTAACTCTCAAGAATCAAACTTGGAAAGTATGAAAGAAGTGAAACACAATAACCATAACAGGTTGCTACACTGAAGTATCTCCAAATGTTCATGTGCTTAATATATAATTTCAGAGTAGTATTTGCTATGTGCTATATTCTAAAATGTGGTAAGCTGGTCATTGTAGAAACAATGGTTATGTTCTTCATAGAGCCATATAAATCCATCAATAAATAAAATAACTCTTATGGGCTAGTATGAAAGATTTCAGACATTCAAGGCAATAATAAGGATATATATCTATACTAGAGGCCTGGTGCACAAAATTCGTGCACGGGAGAGAGGGGTGTCCCTTAGCCCAGCCTGCACCCTCTCCAATCTGGGACCCCTCAAGGGATGTCCGACTGCCCATTTAAGCCTGATCCCAGTGGGATCGGGCTTAAACGGGCAGTCGGACATCCCTCTCACAATCCAGGACTGCTGGCTCCCAACTGCTTGCCTTCCTGATTGCCCCTAACCGCTTCTGCCTGCCAGCCTGATCACCCCCTAGCCACTCCCCTGCTAGCCTGTTTGCCCCTAACTGCCCTCCCCTGCAGGCCTGGTCCCCCCAACTGCTCTCCCCTGCAGGCCTGGGTCCCCCCCAACTGCCCTCCCCTGCAGGCCTGGTCACCCCTAGCTGCCCTCCCCTGCAGGCCTGGTCCCCCCCAACTGCTCTCCCCTGCAGGCCTGGGTCCCTCCCAACTGCCTTTCCCTGCAGGCCTTGTCGCCCCCAACTTCCCTCCTCTGCCAGCTTGGTCACCCCTAACTGCCCTCCCCTGCAGGCCTGATTGCCCACAACTGCCCTCCCTTGCAGGCCTGGTTCCTCCCAACTGCCCTCCCTTGCTGGCCATCTTGTGTCCACATGGGGGCAGGATCTTTGATCACATGGGGGCAGCCATCTTGTGTGTTGGAGTGATGGTCAATCTGCATATTACTCTTTTATTAGATAGGATAGAGGCCTGGTGCACGGGTGGGGGCCAGCTGGTTTGCCCTGAAGGGTGTCCCGGATCAGGGTGAGGGTTCCCTTGGGGCGTTAGGTGGCCTGGGCGAGGGGCCTGTGGTGGTTTGCAGGCCGGCCACACCCCCTGGCAACCCAAGTGGAGGCCCTGGTATCTGGGGTTTATTTATCTTCTACAATTGAAACTTTTTAGCCTGGAGCGGAGCCAAGCCTTCTGCTTGCTCTGTGGTGGCAGCCATTTTTTGGGGGGATTTATGTATCTTCTATAATTGAAACTTTGTAGCCTTAAGCGGGGGCCTAGGCCGGCAGGGTGTGGGGAAGGCTTGGCTTCCTCCATCACCGGGGGGAACCCTAGCCTCCTGCTCTTTCCAGCTCCTTGGCTGCCCCCATTTCTGTTTGGATTTATGTATCTTCTATCATTGAAACTTTGTAGCCTTGAGTGGAGGCCTAGGCCAGCAAGGGCAGGAGGAAAGCTTGGCTTCCTCCATTGCCGGGGAAACCCAAGCCTCCCTCCTGCTCTCTGTGGCCTTAGCCATCTTGGTTGGGTTTATTTGCATATTAGCTCCTGATTGGCTGGTGGGCGTGGCTTGTGAGTGTAGCAGAGTGGTGGTTAATTTGCATATTACTCTTTTATTATATAGGATAGTGTCCCAAAAAAAATGTATACACACTTTAACAGCTGATAACTCAATTTTCAATCCTTTTCAGTTTTAACTGATTTGAAATAATGGGTAAAGCCAGACTAAACTTTGAACAAAGATAAATTTATCCTAAAGTGCCATTAGACTTTTTATAATGAGGATACATAAAAGATAAAATTTATGGTACAGAACTGGCAACAGTCAATGAATTGAAGGCACACAAATACTGAATGAAATGATTCTTGATGTTTGTGATTCCCTTGCTTTGCATTATCAGCAGTGCCTGGACCAGAATGGGCCTCAGTTTGAAAACAGGCACTGACGAAAAAATTATTCATTTCTGTAGATTCTTTTAAATTTTGAAAATGAACTGTATGTTAATAAACACTGACTTTATAATCATTAAAAGTGTATATACATTTTTGGGAAATGCTGTGTGTGTGTGTGTGTGTGTATACAGGGTGTCTCACTCAGATATATATCATACCACAAGGAAAAAGATTTTTGGTGTATAGTCATCACCAACCTGGTATGAAAAAAATATTGTGAAAGTTTCAATAAATAATTTTAAACACCATATTAGAAATATTTAATTGTGATACCGAATTTTTGGACTGGACCCCGGATTCTTTGTCCACCGGAATCGAAGAATGAATCCACGGACAGAAAGTGGTATAGCAAAGGTGGAGATTTATTGAAGAATAGTACAGACTCCCACATGGGGAGAAGGAAGAGTCCTACAGAATGGACTCCCAAGTAGGGAGGGGGAGAAGGTCCCACTGAATTCCTTTCCTCATGGCTTATAAAGACTGCAGATCCCAGTGCCCCGATATCCCCTCTGATTGGTCACTATTCCCCCTTTGACATGTGTGGTTCTCCTTCCTCCTTCCCTCTGGGCTTTCTTCTTTTCCATCTGAATGAAGGGCTTCCTTCTCTTTATTTTGTAAATATAGACCTTTCCTGCCTACTTCCAGTTCCCTTGCCTTATGGATTTGTGACTGCACCTGGCTTTTGTCTTATGGAGATGTGACTGTACCTGGCTTCCTTGTGTTATGGAAATGTTCCTTCTCCCAGTCTGCAGCCCCATGCTTCTCCATGGACCCCAATTCTAAAAAATCCCTAAGTTTGCCTATGTGTCCCCCTAAAATTCCTGCTTCAATTGTTATGTCCTATGTCCTAGCAAACAGGTTGTCTGATTTTACCCAGAGGGTGTTACGTGTCTGGGACTCTAAGTCTATTTAGAATATATTGAAGTCTACACCTACCAGGCACACTTATGTCTTTAAATAAGTAAACAGTCTGTAATGCCCCCTGTAATTTTTTCTGATCTGAGAAAACCACAAAGATAATACTTTCCAGTAGACAAGGACACAGAGGCATTACAGGAACATGCATTGTTGTATATATAATCTACAGGTCAAAAACCATCAAATGTCTTTTGAAAGAGAGCATCTGTGCTGTTATCTTCTACAAAGAGTAACGATGGTCTATTTGAATTTGTTTTGTTTCACCACTTCCTTCTAACCCTGTCCACAAAATATATACCTAGCATATTTGGAGGCATGCACTTTATGACAGATTAGAGATATTTCTAATTCTAAGCACCCAAGCCACATATTTTAGTGTTTTATTTTTCCTTTTATTCTTTACACATATATTTTTTGAGGTTTTTTTTTTTTTCTTTTCTTGCACGGATTCAAGCATTCTCTTGAAAAAGTACTATTTCCTCAAATATTAGGTTAATATGTGTTGCAATATTCGGTATGTCCTCTACTCTGCACCAATTCTCCCAGGGATAGTGAAATCTTTTATAGGATTGGTTGAGAAAAAATGCATGTGGAAGCAATTTGTAATCTATGAAACGCTCTATCTGCCCAGTGCCACACAGCAAGAGGGAACACAATAGGTAACTTAATGATCAGAGAGAAAGTAATGATGTTAAATCCAAGTTATGCTTAATCTTTAACATTCAGTTTGTGTGAGCACAGGCCTGCAGGTGTTGGAACATGATGGATCATTTTGCAGAAAGGTCTTAATGCTAGGGGAGAAAAGACATAATCTATGCAGTCAGATACAGAGGAATGCCACTGCCAGCTCTGCCAACTACTACCTACTTATTAGACATATTACTCTACATAGCCACCTTGCACTTTAGTTTCATCACCTATAAAGTAGTGAAGCAGGAATTTTAGGGGGATATAGGCAGCTTAGGGATTTTTTAGAATTGGGTCCATGTGAAAAAGTACAGGGCTGCAGACTGGGAGAAGATACATTTCCATAACAAAAGGAAGCCAGGTGCAGTTACGTTTCCATAAGACAAGGAGGCAGCAACAGGTATATTTACATTAGACAAGGGAACTGGAAGTAGCCAGGAAAGGTCCATATTTACAAAATAAAGAGAAGGAAGCCCTTCATTCAGAAGGAGAAGAAGAAAGCCCAAAGGGAATAGGGAAACAATGAGGAAGGCGGGGGGGGGGGGGGGGGGGGGGGGGGGGGCGGGTAGTGGTGGGGAGAGAGGGATCTCACATGTCCCATGTGAGGTTCAACCTTTGAGCCCAGAAGTTACTACAGTAACCAGTCTATGGGAATATTGACCAATTAGAGGGAATATCAAGGCACTAGGATCTGCAGCCTATATAAGCCATGTAAAAAAAGAACCCAGTATGACTCTTCCCCCTCCCCACGTGGGAGCCAGTTCAGGGACTCTTTTCCCCCTCCCTACTTGGGAGTCCATTCTGTGGGACTCTTCCTTCTCCCCACGTGGGAGTCTGTACTTGTTCTTCAATAAATCTCCATCTTTGCTATACCACTTTCTGTCCCTGGATTCATTCTTCGATTCCGGTGGACAAAGAATCCGGGGTCCAGTCCAAAAATTCGGTATCAGTAGGGATAACTATTCCTACTACATAGCATTCTTGGAAATATTAACCTTCCTATATGTGTAAAAATCCTAGCAAGTAAAACTTCTGATGCATTACTGTCTTTTCATAAGTGTTAGCATCATTCATTCCTCGTTCCTCTTCCTCATCATTTAAATTAAACTCAGCAATTCCTTACTGAGCACTTTGTATGGCAGTGGTCGGCAAACTGCAGCTCGTGAGCCACATGCGGCTCTTTGGCCCCTTGATTGTGGCTCTTCCACAAAATATCACGTGTGACGCGCACACACAGTGCAATTGAAACTTTGTGGCCCATGCCCAGAAGTCGGTTTTCAGCTCTCGAAAGAAATATCAATCGTTGTACTGTTGATATCTGGCTCTGTTGACTAATGAGTTTGCCGACCACTGTTGTATGGTTACATAGTAAGCATTAAGGGATGCTGCCTTCAAGCATTTACAAAGCTAGTGAGGGAGATAAACACACAGCCCATTCACCCCCATACACAAATAAATAAGGACACTCAGCCAACAGCTATTTTGTTTGTTTATTTGTTAATGGTGTCATTATCATCCTCCTATTCCCTTTCTTCCCACAAACTGAACCCTGACTTGACCATCAATCATCAGACCTCATTAGATCTACCTCCTTAGTATCTTTTGCATCTATTTTATTCTTTGTATTTCCCTTCTGGTCACTATTTTGAGAAGGCTAAAAAGGGCTAATTCCAATGTAACCCTGATATTTGGGGCTAGTGATCTGAATCCAAGCCAGCAAGCTCAGTGTACATTCCTGATAACCTATAATTAAGTCCCTCTCTCCTTCCCAGATACTGGTCTTGCAGAACCTGTTAATGCTGGTGCCAGGCCAGACCATCAGAGATGGCCTGGAGACCCCCAACACCTGTGGGCCTTCTTGCAAGGCCTGCGAAAAGGACTGGAAGCGAGATATAAAGAAAAGCCCCATGCGTGTTCCTTCACTCAGATTTGGAAGGCTGTTCCTTGAGTCCACCAGCATATTAAACAGTGTCCCTCTTTTTTCTTAGAAGCATCTTTGGTTTTCTTTGGTCTTCTGCAACAGCTGGTTCCCTGACCGAGAAACCAACTGTGCTTGTCTTTTTTGGCCTCCGGTGAGGGGACAGGGCTTGGGGCCCGGGGGCGCGGGATATGCCTCCAGAAGGCGCGCCCTGCTGAGTTTAGCAGAATTGAACCGGGGGACTCCTGGCGCTCCCAGACCTCAGCCTAGGACCCGGCCGGCATCTGGAGAAAGTGGATGGACACTTCTGGACCTGTCGACAGAATCAGTAACGTAGGGGCCCCAGTCAGTCAGGCCCACTTCAGTGAGTGGAAGGGGGAGCTTGATCACCTCTCCGGAAGTCATAGGACTTCATCAGTTAAATTGGTCAGGAATCGGGTGGACTGTGTTTTTAAACTCTGAGTGAATGTCTGGTGAAAGTGTGTGAGTGTGGAGGGAGAGGGCCTGCCCTCTCTTATCTTTTGTGTGGCTCCACGACCTTGGTTACGGAGTCCGAGTGGGCCCCAACCTGCAGTTCCGCGATTTGTCATATGGCATAACGGTGACTCACCCCCACGTGGAGGTGACAAGGCCCAGCGTTTATACGGGTGCACCTTAGCTAAGACAAATCTAAGCTCCCAAGGGACATGGCCAGGCGGGCATCTGAGTGAGGATCTGTGAAAACAGGTCACCCCCTCCCTTGTCTGTCTCACACCACCGATCATCATGGGTTCGGGACAGAGTAAACCCACTGTTCTCTATTGCATGTTGGAAAATTTTGAAAAGGGTTTCAATGGAGACTATGTATGGTATTAAAATGAACCTCAAAACACTGTGGAAATTCTGTGAATTAGAGTGGCCAGCCTTCAGGGTCGGCTGGCCCTCAGAAGGCTCCTTAGATAAGGGACTGGTTGGGGCAGTCTGGAATGTAGTCACGAAAGACCCTGGACACTCAGATCAGTTTCCCTACATAGACAGCTGGTGAGAAATTGCTCAAACCTTGCCGCCTTGGGTCCGGTTCTGCGTGTGTAACAAGGGACAGAGTGAAGTTTTAATAGCAGGAGTGAAGAGGCAGGCAGGGCAGGTGAAGGCTAAGGAGAGGCAGGCAGGGCAGGAGCAAGCTAAGGAAAAGCAGGCAGGAGAGGAGAAAGCAGAAGAGAAGCAAGCAGGCGAAAAGAAACAGGTCCCTCAGAAGGGAACCCAATCCTCTGTTCTGCCAGGACCCCCTGAGGAAGTCTCGCCAGTTTTACCACCTCCATATGTGCCGCAAGCAGCACCAAATGCTCCCCCTGCAGGTCTGGAAGGTCCGGAAAATCTGGAAACACCACCCTACTCCGTCTCTCCTCAACCAAGCTCTCCAGAGCCAGTTGGGTGGCGCCTGTGTTCAGCTGATCAAGGGCCCAAGCCACAACCAGCACGTCAGATGCCTCTCAGGGAGATTCAGGGTGCCCAAGTGCTTGGTGAAGATGGGACCTTGCACGAGGGAAGGCCAGTCTATTATTATCAGCCCTTTACCACAAGTGACATCCTGAATTGAAAACATCACAACCCAGCTTATCCTGAAAAACCTCAGGCCATGGTAGACCTCCTAGAAATGATTTTCCAGACCCAGAAGCCCACCTGGGTGGACTGCAAGCAGCTCTTTTCATGTTCTTTAACACTGAGGAGCGCATGAGAGTAGGATCAGAGGCTCGGAAGTGGCTCCAGACCCAGGCCCTGGCAGGGACATTAGACACAGACAGATGGGCCAGGGAGGCCTTCCCAGACGAGGAACCTGATTGGAACCCGAACTCAGAAGACGGAAGGGCCAGGCTAGAAAGATACCGGCTGGCCTTCCTCCAGGGGGTCAGGGCCGGAGCCAAGAAGCCCACCAATATGGCTAAAATCTCTGAGGTTTTCCAGAAGCCTGACGAAAGTCCAGCAGCTTTCTATGAGAGTCTATGTGAGGCATACCGGATCTACACCCCCTTTAGACCTGAGGCCCTGAGAAAATCACACCATTGTAAATGCCGTTTTTGTAGGGAAAGCCCAGCCTGGCATCAGGAGAAAATTACAGAAACTGAAAGGGTTTGCAGGAAAGAATGCCACCGAACTGCTGGAGATAGCCAACAAGGTTTTCATCAACCAAGACAGTGTGGCAAGGAGGGAGGAAGAAAAGAGAATACAAAGAAGGGCCAATATGGTACCAGTGGCTTTTAGAGGCTCAAGCTCCCAGACAGATCAGAAAGGGAAGCAAGAATACAGATCAGGGGGGAAAGGAAGAGTGAGCCTGAGACGAGACCAGTGTGCCTATTGTAAGGAGACAGGACACCGGAAGAATGAATGTCCCAAAGGACAAAGTAAGAAAACTGGACCCCCTTTTCCACCCAGTTACTATCAACCAGAACCACTCAAAGCAGATCTCATTGGGCTAGCAATGGCTGATTCCGACTAGGACAGACCGGCTCTTTTCAGCTAGGCCCCCACGAGCCCATGGTCAGAATGAAAATTGGGGGCCAGACTGTGGACTTTATGGTTGACACAGGAGCTGAGCACTCAGTAGTCACACAGAAAATAGCGCCTCTCTCGGGAAAGGAGGTCACCATTATTGGAACTACTGGGGACCAGATCCGTAGACCATTCTGCTGCCCTCACCGATGCCAACTTGGCGATCATCAAGTAATTCATGAATTCCTGTACTTGCCAGACTGCCCAGTGCCTCTAATGGGTAGAAACCTTTTAGCCAAAATGGGTGCAGAAATCACTTTTGCTCCAAATGGCTCAGCACAGCTTTGCCTAAGTGAGGAGACCTCCCCAATGATCCTGTTCCTAGCAGTGCAAAGGGAGGAAGAATGGAGACTTTATACCCCCCAGTCAAAGGCCTCACCATTAGAACCTGAATTAGAAAAAGAATTCCCGCTGGTCTAGGCTGAAGGAAATCCTCCAGGCTTGTCTAAGGACCACACCCAGGTGCTGATTGACTTAAAGCCTGGGGCACAGCCTGTTAAAATCTGCAATATCCAATTCTGAGAGAAGCACACCTAGGAATCCAGGTCCACTTAGACTGGCTGCTTCAGTGGGGACTTGTTAAACGATGCAGGTCTCCATGGAACACGCCACTCTTGCCTGTCAAAAAGCCTGGGACTAATGACTACCACCCTGTCCAGGATCTACAGGCTGTTAATGAGGCTGTTATAACCCTGCATTCAGCACTGCCGAACACCTACATTCTTCTGGGACTCATTCCATCAGAGGTGGAATGGTTTACATGCCTAGATCTGAAAGATGCCTTTTTCTGCCTTAGATTAGCTCCTTCCAGCCAGCCTCTTTTCGCTTTTGAATGGGAAAACCCAACTACAGGGGCCAAGAAGAAGCTCACCTGGACCAGACTGCCACAAGGGTTCAAGAACTCCCCTACTCTTTTTAGTGGAGCACTAGCGTCTGATCTGTCTAAGTTCCCAGGACAGGACTTGGGGTGTGTTCTACTCCAATATGTAGATGACCTCCTACTGGCTAACTCCACACGAGCTCAGTGCTGGGAGGGAACACAAGCCCTTCTGAGATTATTAACTGAAACAGGTTATCGGGTGTCTAAGATTTGTCAGAAAGAAGTCAAGTATCTAGGCTTTCGGATCACCCAAGGGAAATGAAGGCTAGGGACTGAAAGAAAGCAGGCAGTATGTGCCGTCCCAGTCCCTAGCACCCGGAGGCAGATTCGGGAATTCCTGGGAGCGGCAGGGTTCTGTCGAATTTGGATCCCAGGGTTTTCAGACCTGGCTAAGCCTCTCTATGAAGCTTTAAAAGGAGAAGAGAAGGCACCCATCAACTGGGGTCCCGAACAGGAGAAAGCCTTCATCACCATAAAGGCAAAGCTCACTGAGGCCCCAGCACTAGGGCTACCAGATATGACACAAGACTTTAATCTTTTTGTTCACGAGAATAGGGGGGTAGCCTTAGGAGTTCTAACCCAGGAGTTTGGACCCTGGCAATGACCAGTAGCCTATCTCTCCAAGCAGATTGACCCAGTAGCCTCTGGGTGGCCCCCATGTTTCAGGGCCCTTGCAGCCACTGCATTGTCAGTCAAGGAAGTGGATAAAACTTAAATGTAAAAGTACCTCATGCTGTTGTCACCCTGATGGAAGCAAGGGGGCAGCACTGGCTGACTCATGCTCGAATGACTCAATATCAAGGCCCGTTAAGTGAGAACCCAAGGGTACGATTAGAAGCAGTGAGAACTCTTAATCCTGCCACCTTTCTACCCGTTGCTGAGGGGGCCCCTGAGCATGATTGCCTGGAAGTCCTAGAGGAGGTTTATTCCAGCCGGCCAGATCTAACGCATAGGCCCCTGTCAAACCCGGACTTGGTATTGTTCACAGATGGCAGCAGCTTCTTAGATGAAGGAAAAAGACAAGCCAGATATGCAGTGGTATCAAACTTTGAGACAATCTAGGCACAGGCCCTGCCTGAAGGATGGTCAGCACAGAGGGCAGAACTTTGGGCCCTTGCCAGAGCCTTAGAACTCAGTAAGGATAAGCGTGCCAACATCTACACTGACTCGCGCTATGCCTTTGCTACCCTGCATATGCATGGGGCCATATACAAGGAAAGGGGGCTCTTGACAGCTGGAGGAAAAGGAATCAAAAATCAGAATGAGATCTTTAAGTTACTAGAAGCAGTCTGGGAGCCCAAGGAAATAGCCGTCATCCACTGCAAAGGTCACCAGAAACAGAAAGACTCAGTATCAGAAGGAAACCAATGTGCTGATGCCGCAGCCAAGCTGGCTGCTAAAGAACAAGTGGCACCTTCACAGATCATGTTGGCCCCCAAATTACCTGAACCTCCAAAGTACACTCCTCAGGAAGAGGAATGGGCCCAGCAGGAAGGGGGCAAGAGAACGAAGGAAGGCTGGTGGATACTCCCAGATCATAGGGTCTACATCCCAGAACAGTTAGCCCATAAGGTAGTCCTCCAGCAGCATGAACTTACTCATTTAGGGAAGACTGCCCTAGAAGCTTTGTTAGGCAGATATTACCTAATTGCCCATCTTCCCTCCTTGTGTGCCTCAGTCTCTCAACGTTGCCTCCTCTGTGCTCAGAACAATGCCAAACAGGGTCCCGTGGGACCGATAGGAGTTCAGTGCTGTGGGCAAGCTCTTTTTGAGGACTTAGAAGTAGATTTTACAGAAATAGGGCCTAGCAGAGGGAATAAATACCTGCTGGTTTTTGTTTGCACCTTTTCAGGCTGGGTCGAGGCATATCCCACTCGCACGGAAAAGGCGAGAGAAGTCACTAAGGCATTGCTGAAAGATAGAATTCCACGGTATGGAATGCCTCTGACCATAGAGTCCGATAATGGCCCAGCCTTCGTAGCAGAAATAGTACAACAGGTAGCTAAGGCTTTAGGAATTAAATGGAACCTACATACAGCCTACAGGCCTCAGAGTTCAGGGAAAGTGGAGCGCATGAACCGGACTCTAAAGCAGGCTATGGCTAAGCTATGCCAAGAGACAACCTTACCCTGGACAGATATCTTGCCTCTTGTCCTTCTGTGGGTACACTGTGCCCCAAGGGCCAGGGTAGGTTTCTCTCCCTTTGAAATTCTATATTAATTCTTAATTCGGCCAAAGGGAGATTTGGGGAAATAGGGAACTTAGAAATCCAGAAACAACTACAAGGACTCGGAAAAACTGTCTTTGAGGTACACAGATGGGTTACTGACCGACTACCCATCTCTCTAGGAACAGCCGTACATCCTTATAAACCTGGAGACCAGGTTTCGGTAAAGGACTAGAAAAGGGAGCCCCTCACGCCTATCTGGAAGGGACCCTATCCAGTCATATTAACCACCCCCACAGCTCTTAAGGTTGCAGGACTAAACACCTGGATCCATCACTCCCGGGTGAAGGCAGCCCACCAGCCGAGTGATGCCCAGCCTGAGTGGAAGGTGACCTCTGACCAGAAACACCCCCTGAGGATCACTCTCAAGAAGACAGCGGATCTGGCCCATCAACCTGCTCCAAGGAATTCAGAAACGCTCTGCTGAATTCTCCCTAACACTAATCTTTCTTTCTTATCTCCTCCTGAAGGTAATATGCTCTGGTATTTCTGGATAATCATTGGTTTTATCTTTCTAATAATTCTCATTTTGTCTTTTTATGAGTGCCACCGGAACCCGAGGCTAGTATCAGGAGGAGAACTCATCTGCCCTTGCTGAGACACAGAAACACCATAAAATTACTGCTTCCCACACAGCAAGGAAACAAAGGCCTCATCGTGAATTGTTGGACTACAGCTTGTCATGCCATCCTTGGCTACAGCTGCCTTGCAGGAATAGCCATAATACTGCTCTTTGTCCTAGCGGTTCACTGTTGTGGACCCCCCACTGAACAGAAATAGAGGGAATAACATGCTCCCACTAATAATATTAGCTAGCACATAGTTGCCTCCCATAGGGACCACTGCCATGTGTCCTTGCTTAGAAACTCACTACCCAAATACGCTAGACTGGGTAGCCTATGGAAAAGCCCCATCAAGCCAGATGTTTGTTAGCTATACTTATCAGCTGGCAGCATGTTACGACTCCACTACCAAATGCATGTTGCCGGGGGGGGGGGGGGGGGGGCGGGGGGGGCGGGGGTGGAGAATTGTATTGGACAGAAAAAAATAATAGGACCTGTCACGGCCAATGTGCAGCTAACTAATGTTGCTATTATTTGTTTCAGCAGTACCCAGGGCCAACATCCAACAGGTCGCCTCCCAGATGAACTATGCAACTCTACCCTCAAGGCTACCTACACCTGGTTCTCCCCTGCAGGAACATTCTATGTGTGTGGGACCACTGCTTACCTCTGCCTGCCTGCAAACTGGACGGGAATGCCTTTAAACTTCAGAATTCCCTACAAACCCCTCACGGGATGTTAACCCCTTTGTCATTGTCCTTTTTCAGCTAGAAGCAGTTAAGAGTGGTCGTCATCCATGTTCACCATAACATCCCGTAGTCATTGTACCACAAGGCTAAGAGAAGTTTGTGGGACAAGTGGGCGGGGGGGGGGGGGGGGGGGCAGGGAATGAGAAGGCTAAAAAGGGCTAATTCCAATGTAACCCTGATATTTGGGGCTAGTGATCTGAATCCAAGCCAGCAAGCTCAATGTACATTCCTGATAACCTATAATTAAGTCCCTATCTCCTTCCCAGATACTGGTCTTGCAGAACCTGTTACTGTGAACAGTGCACTGCCCCAGAGAGAGGGTTATTAATGCTGGCACCAGGCCAGACCATCAGAGATGGCCTGGAGACCCCAACACCTGGGGGCTTTCTTGCAAGGCCCGTGAAAAGGACCGGAAGCATAATCCATGTTTGTGGGACAAAGACCACAGGGAGGGAGATATAAAGGAAAGCCCCATGCATGTTCCTTCACTCAGATTTGGAAGGCTGTTCCCTGAGTCCGCAGGCTACTAAACAGTGTCCCTCCTTTTTATTAGAAGTGTTTTTGGTTTTCTTCGGTCTTCTGCAACAATTTCATTCTTTTCATTCTTCTGCTGGCCACTAATCTAATTTCAGTTCCAATTGATTTAACTACTGCGAGTTTCTTAACTTGTTTTCATGCCTCCAAACTTTCTAAATTATTCTTTGCATTACTAGCTTGATTATTATCATTAGAACAAATTTTATTTCCTTTTTCTATCTCCTAAAACTTTTGAGTTGTCTATGTTAAACAAAGCCCACTTGTTTAAATCACCTCTTCCTACAAATCTAGCTTCTAACTGGCCAACCCATTCTAGGTCATAAAGAAAATAAATGTCTCTTAAACTCGACTTGCTTCCTTTTTTCTTTCCTCCATTTCTCAAGTTGGAACTAACTTCAATGATTTATCTTTTTCTCATCAAAATATTTTCTTGTCCAATCTCATCCAAACTTTGTGATCCTGATCTGCGTTGTTGGCATGAATTCTTCTTCCTTATTCTCATATCTCTTTAAATGTAAACTCTTATAGAAATCTGTATGCCTGTGCCTATAGATCTCCTCCACTGGAATGTGAGAACCTGAAGGCAGGGAATATCAGACCCAGTGTGGATATCCTCAGGCCTTAAGATAATGCTTTGCTATTTTGGAGAGGCTTAAGAAGAGAGACTTTCAGATGCAACTGGGTTCAGCTTCACTTGGGCAAACCAGTTCTCACTGACTTACCTTGCATTTTTCTCTCATCTACTTAGATATTACCTTTTAAAACTTTTTAATATAGTTTCCTAACTGTTGACTGGTGGTATTCAATCCCACACTCTCTTTTATTTTAGACAGTTTAACAGTTTCCTTCTCAGTGGAGTATATAGTCACCTTCCTATTTAACTATAGAGGAACCACATGATGTCATTTGTCAAATTCAGCCTTTATGAAATCCCAAACTTACAGTAGAAATGTCACAAACGGATTGAATTAATTGACCACAGATAGAATACACCAGAAGTACACAAGATGAAGATCATATCACAAGTTGGGACTCACAAAAACCATCACCTATAACTTGAGTATTTCTTATATCTATTGATGCATTACAAACTACCCCAAAACTTAGCAGTGGCTTAAAACGATGACAATTATTTTGCTCACAAGTCTGGGATTCATTTTTCTCACAGATTCTACTTCACTTAGCCTAACATGGGTTGGTTAAACATTGGGGCCTGAAAACAAATGCAAGCTGCTCTACTGGAACTTTACCTGGGGCTGTATTCAGCCCACCTATAGATAGCTTTTCCATTTGGCTTTCACAGAGCATGGTGGCTGAATCCTAAGGGTAGGCTTCATAAAAGGAACAAGAGGAAACAGTATAGCCTTTTATGATAGCCTTAGAAGTCACACAGTGTAATTTCTGCTGTAGTAACAAATTCAGGGCAGAATGTACACAGATACCAGCTCTTGGTGGAAGGAGGTCAATATCATATTGTCAAAGACATGCAGACGGGATATATTGGTACAAAATGTTTGGAAAACACAATCTTCTACATTGAGTTTAAAGATGACATCTGCAGGCATAATTCTCCTGTCTTCTGATAATGTTCCCCACTGCATATTATTAAATGTAGGTTTTTATGATAATGGTGGGGAGGAGACTAGGGTTATTGAAGGTATTGCCCTACAGAGTAGAGTTTACTGCCTGGAGTTGCGATTAAGACATTTCGTAGCTAACTACGGATATTCTCAAGCTCTAGGACACTTGTTTAAAGATTCAGATTCCACCCTAGCTGGTTTGGCTCAGTGGATGGAGCGTCAGCCTGCAGACTGAAGGGTCCCAGGTTCGATTCCAGTCAAGGGCACATGCCTGGTTTCGGGCTCGATCCCCAGTGGGGTGCGTGCAGGAGGCAGCTGATCAATGATTCTCATCATTGATGTTTCTATCTCTCTCTACCTCTTTCTTCTTCTCTGAAATCAATAAAAATATTTTTTAAAACAAGATTCAGATTCCTAGAAGCCAGAGATTTAAAATCAGTAGGTCTGACTTAGTGAAAAGGTATGTGACAAAAACATCCTCAGTGCTTCTGAGGTATTTGATTTAAGATGCACACTTTGAAAAACACTGGTATGTGATTTCAGCACATACCACATGATTAAAAAAAGGCTCAGCCATTTGTGTATTTCCAGTACACAACTCGTGTTTTGGAAGGGTAGAGTTGGGAGGGAAATGGTCATGTTCAGTGGCAAGCAGTATAACAAGCTGTGCTGATGCTTTCATTTCTCACCCTTACTGGCTTGGTCTTTAGAAGTCTTTACCAATACTTGCCACATGAGACCTGGGATGTGGGAAATAATAATTATTGATTAGGGGTAATCTCTGTACATACTTTTCATTTTAAATTTCAACCCACATCCATGTACATTTTCATAAAAGAAAGCTGAAGTATAGAAAGAGGAAAACTGCATACAATTAGAAAAGAAGGTAGAGACAGAACCAGGATTCAATGTTTCTCCAACTCCCAAGACATTGTCTCTTGGTCCACTATACCTCAATGCTCAGCATCGGTAGTGTAAAATGTAAAGTTGATATCATGTTGAGAAGGCTAAAAAGGGCTAATTCCAATGTAACCCTGATATTTGGGGCTAGTGATCTGAATCCATGCCAGTAAGCTCAGTGTACATTCTTGATAACCTATAATTAAGTCACTACCTCCTTCCCAGGTACTGGTCTTACAGAACCGGTTACAGAGGCCATGGGGCTGTGGACAGTGCACTGCCCCAGAGGGAGGGTTATTAACGCTGGCACTAGGCCAGACCATCAGATATGACCTGGAGACCCCCATCACCTGGGGGCCTTCTTGCAAGGCCTGCGAAAAGGACCGGAAGCATAATCCATATTTGAGGGACAAAGACCACAGGGAGATATAAAGGAAAGCCCCATGCGTGTTCCTTCACTCAGATTTGGAAGGCTGTTCCCTGAGTCCGCCGGTGTATTAAACAGTGTCCCTCCTCTTCTTTGAAGCGTCCTTGGTTTCCGTTCGTCTTCTGCAACAATGTCATCCAATTTAGTTATGTGAATAATTTACTTAACATCCAACGTCATGCAAGGACCATGAAAAGACTTTTCACCCCCAGCAGAAAGTCTTTGAAAACACTTGCCATAAGTATGTTTCATCCTGCAGTCATCTTGTCTCTGCAATGCAGCACTGAACACAGAGGTTTGACCAATTACTCTTTGAAACGCTTTGCAAGATAAAACACTCCTCTTTCTGAAAAGAATTGGCACCACTTTCAGGTAACCCTGCTCCCACAACTGAAGATGAATCAAGTTGACCTGCTGTCTGGGCAAGTATATAAGTTTCTCTCTTAAACTTTCTCAATTCAGGAGCCACTTTTCCTTCTTAACTGTACGTTTTTCACTTTAGCACACAACATAGGCTATCTGTACTGTAGGGACCTGTGAGAATTCAGTCATGAGTTAACTGCCACCCAACACAGACCAAAGGCTCTTGCAAGACATATGATGTTGGAGGCAGTATAATGGGCATGTTAAGCATTCCTTCACCTATTCTCCAGGCGCTGTCCTCACTATCAAGTTTAATCATCAGAAAGTGGAATACCTGGGCCATTTCTTCTTATCCCCTGCAGAAAGGCCTTCACTGAGTACAATTTAATGTTATGTTCTCAGCTTGTACAGAAATCAATACCAGAACTGTCCATTTGAACAGCATATCTGTTTCTTGCAGACATGGTCTCTTATGTTATTTAGAACCACTTACATCAGGAACCACATGATAAATTTCTCCAAAAATTTGGTCCCAGGAAAAAGTTTGTTTCTACAGAGGAATGTGTTTATTTTCTTCCATCAGAAAAGAAAAAAGAAAATGTGTAAACCAATGCATTTATCTTCTTGCCTTTCCTGCTAGAAAAATACTTAGAGCCATTTTGAGTGCCCAGCTATAGTAATTCACTCATCCCAAGGGCCTGTGGACATCTACTTGGACTTTTTGCTCCTTTTAAAATTTTTTATCATTTCATATTTGTATTTGTAGCTTTCTTGGTAGTAAAATTATGGATAGGTTAAAGAGTAGATTATTTAAAAAATGCAGGGTACAAGAAATAAATATTAAATAATTTAAAACACTATCTTCCAAGACTTAATGAATCCTCACCCAGTATTTTGTAAATTTTCTTTCAATAAAAGTTTCAATAACAGGGTTTTTTTTATTAGTTCTACCATGAAGGTATTAGAAACTCAGGAAGTCTTTTTTATTGAAAATTACCCCTTTCAGTTCTTATCCACACATTAGGAAAATCATGTTATTGTCAAGTGTTGCTGCCAATCATTTGTCAGTTACCAAAATGATGGAAAATAGTATAGTCATGTCACATCTGGACCACTTTTAACCTCCTTATTTCTGTAGCTTCAATCATTCTGGCTTTAAAATAAGGCTTATACTTCTCTTTAAATGTCTACAAGAAGATTCTGAGTAACAATGCGTGAAATAGTGTCCAAACCTAGATTTTCATAATGTATTGATATAGGACTAGTACTGCTTTACAGATTGTTAACCTAAACAAATATCCTCTTAGGTAAGTAAGAGAGCATGAAATTTAGAAGATAATGTGGAAAGTAGAAAATGTAAGAAATTGGGCTGAAATTTATGTGTATAAGCTAAAACTACAAGTGACTCTGCTCATATTCTCTCCAAAATTTGTGACAGTGTTGTTGCAATTAGTGATTTGGCCACTTAGTCAGGAATTTCTTTTGTAACCAAGCCTTCATTTTAGTGGTTCAGGATCCAAAATCATACAGATGTTTAGAAAGGTTATAATCTTCCCACCTGAATCACTTGAAAGTACTTTACTGTTTATATCCCATAAACATTTTCACATAATTTGACTGGGTTAAAGAAAATAAAGAATTGTTTTCAGATTATAAGTCAAAGAAAAGTAAAAATCTGAAAGCACTTTATAAAGAGGTTTTTACCTTCACTTGCTCATTTTCTTTACAAGGACAAAGAACTCTAATTTTCTGGGGTTTTTTATTCTGCCCCACCAGCACGTACACACACACACACACACACACACACACACACACACACACACAGAAGAGAGAGAGAGAGAGAGAGAGAGAGAGAGAGAGAGAGAGAGAGAGAGAAATATTTTCAGAAAGGAATCCTTTCTCTGATGATAGTGCTGAAATAAAAATTTAGTCCAGTGTCTCTCCCACAGATTTGGATATGGCCCTGTGGGGAATCACACTATGACTTCTAAACTAAGAACTTCACTGTGCTTCTGAGATTCTTTGTGAGGAAAATGTAAATTGTTTGCCTGATGCTTCCAATTGCTCTATCGAGTTTTATAATGAAACACTTTATATAAACAGCCCTGAAATGAATACACACAACACATATACGTACATATACATAGTAGGTCTTTGGATTTTGCCATTTTTAAATATTTGCATGAGTAGTGTGTGGAGTTGGAACATTTTTCCATGTTCTCATCTCCAAAAATATGAGGTGCATTATGTACAGATGGATGAGGGCTATGCATTAATAACAGACAGTTATTTCACTCACAGAATGAAAAATGTTCATTATTAGCAAATTCTCATTAACTAAAAATTAATTCACATCAGTAAAGGTGGTATTTAAATAAAGTACAACTTCCTTCCTGGTTGTATACCACATTCATGCAACACAGAGAATAAATGACATGGCGGAAGTTTATTTAAAATTAACCGGTCACTCTCTCTCCAAAAATATGTTGAAGATAATCTGAGTTCTGAGGTACTCATTAGAATCTACAAAAATGTTTGAGTAAGAGGTAAATGAATAGCATTATTTATGCCCTAGTTACTAAAAAGCTAACATCACACCCCAAATTGTTTTTTAAAGAGACTATCCTTATTTCAGCGAAATAAGTCAGTCAGAGAAAGATAAATATCACACGATCTCACTCATTTGTGGATTATAATAAACAACATAAACTGATGAACAAAAATAGATCCAGAGACAGAGAAGCATCGGTCAGACCATCAAACCTCAGAGGGAAGGCAGGGGAGGGTGGGAGGAAGGGGAAGAGATCAACCAAAGGACTTGTATATGCATATAAGCATAACCAATGGTTACAGACACTATGAGGGTGAGGGCACAAGGTGGGGGGCAATGGGGAGATAAGGACACATATGTAATACCTTAATCAATAAAGAAAAAAAAGAAAGATAAATAAATAAATAAATAAATAAAATAGACTATCCTGCAATATACCCAACCTTGCCTTACTTTGTTTACAAAAATTAAAATCTGTATTAAGGAGACAATAGAAGTACATGCTGTAGGGATTACATGTAATATTTTCTTTTAAGTATAATAATAATGTTTAAAAGTTCATTTTTAACTTATCTCATTTTTAATGATAATGGAATGAAACTTTCCTTTTTTAGAAACTTAAAAAATGAACTACTGGAATGTATGGGAAGCCTACATCTTTTTTAAAAAAATGTATTCCCTTTTCAGTTTTATAGCATGTCCTACGTTACAGACAGTCATACATCGCTGTCTCATTTCACTCTGGGAAGCAGAACATAAATCATGTTCATGTGTCCCTTAGATGTGCAAGATCAGGTGTTCAATGTCCACCTTCTCATCTTTTCCTTTCTACTGTGACACTGGTGACAGCTATAACAACACCTTATACTCATTTCTCTTTAGTTATTCGCTGACTGAGCTATAGATTAGATAAAGTAATTCTTAGATTTAATGAGATATATTTCTTTTCCAGCTCCCAGTTCATGTAGTTTCATGCACAGAATGGCCCAGGTGAACATTTTACAACTTTTAGACATTTACACCCTCACTCATGAGCATAGCGGCTCAGGCAGCTCTTGGGATGTAAAGATAGGTGTAAACAAATCCAGAAGCCTCTTCATGTCTGTAAACTTGATGGAATGTATGATGGGAAAGGGGGAGCTTTTCTGAATCAATGTTTGATTGGTTTAGGCTATAAAATATAAAAATGTATTTTCTTCCAGAAATACCAAGCCAGAAAATATAATTACCAAGTAGACTTCCCAAAGCAAAGTTTCCTTAGGTGGTAAAACTTCACTGCAAATTGAAATTACAAAATATTATAAAAAGCACAAACATTAAGAGTAGAAAGAGGCCATAGAAGCCTTTGATGATGAGTGCTAACAGTTAGAGAGCACTCATCCTGGGTTTGGAATGAAGAAAGTGCTTTTACGTGGCTATCTTGTTTAATACTAATAAGAAGTGTATGAGAAAGGTATTATTGTTATCCCCATTTTATGGACTATCAAAGTAACGCTTAGAGAGGTTAAGACATTTGCCCGGGGTCACACAGGCACCGTACGAAATGCTTGGACTGGTACCCAGAGAGCCGGGCTCCAGGGTTCAGATTCTGTCACTCTTCTTGACAGGCGCTCTAATGTAACCCTGTATTTTCATTGAAGCCGGGCAGGGAAGTAACAGATCCATGAGCCGTTTAGCATGCAGGGACACACCAGATCTGAAATCAAGGCCAGCTTGGCACTTAAAAAAAATTACTTCTCAAAGAAGGAGCCAGGACAGTTGTCATTCCTTAGGTGAGGCAAAAAGAAGTGTCCCTGGAGCAGGAGTTTGTGTTTAGTGTGCCATTTGGACTACCCCACTCCCCTCGCTCTCCATTCTCTCCCAACCCCACCCCATTTGCTTTGTATCCAACCTCATAAAATACTCCTGTGTGTATTACACTGGCCAAGCGCACAACTGCAATGCTGGCCTGGTGCGTGTAAATTGCCTCTCAGTGGGTGGCTATTATATTTATATTGGTTTAAACTGTTTCCATTGCCAATCCATTATGCTGGAATTCCCCCTTGCTGAGGGCAGCTGTGTTATTCTTTTCTTTGACTGAAGCCCAAGAACTATCTCTCCAACTCCTTGGGAACCAACCCTTTAAGAGTAAACATCTTGATTCAAATGGGGCCCCTTCTTATCCCACTGCCACTTGCTAAATCTGGAACATTCCCCTCTGGCCCCAACCGGTTCACATTGTTAATTTTTTTAAAAAGAGATAGAAATTGGAGTGGAGCAAGAAAGTGATGGGATGCCTATTTATGCAGAAAGTCAAAAGAATGTACCAGGAATAACACTTGTATCAGTAACTCTTCCTTAGAAGGCAAACAATTCAAGCATAACCAAGACAGGGAGTCCAGATGGCCCTGGGTATGTCCATCCAAACACCCTTTGAGTAAAATGCAAGTGTGAGCGCCACTTTCTGAACAGAATCTTCTAGCAAAGATTTGTGTCTGTCAGTACTGAGCACACATTTTTTAAGTGAAAGTTCCTTGGTTCCGTTTAAAGTTCAAAACTGGTGACTGAAAGTCAACAACTAATTGAACATCAGTAATATGCATTTCTATGTATAACTGAACATCAGTAATATGTATTTCTATGGTAATGTGACAGAATTAGGAAGTAAGTTTACAAATTTTTTAAAAATATTTTTATTGATTTCAGAGTGAGGAACAGAGATGGAGATAGAGAGATAGAAACATTAATGGAGAGAGAATCATGGATCAGCCTTCTCCTGCATGCCCCCCACTGGGGATAGAGACCCAAACCTGGGTATGTGCCCTGACCTATAATCGAACCATGACCTCCTGGTTCATGAGTCAGCGCTCAGCCGCTGAGCAACACCAGCCTGGCACAAGTTTATAAATTTAATTGTTTTCTTGCATGCTAAGTTTATCACTACAAACTGATGACTGTTGATAACCTTACCCAATTTATCCTGTAAACATAGACCTTTGATCCTAGGGGAAATAAGGGAGAAAATGTGTATATATTAAAGCTATTGATACAAGTGCAAAGGCAACCCAAAAAACTTTACTAATAGTGCATCAGTTTCATCATTCCTCATTAAGAATTCACACTTACCAGTGGTAGTTGTAAGAACAAATACAATTAAAAATAATAATTCTACCTGTTAAAAATGGACAAAGAGATTGCTGTCCCCCCTTTTCTTTAGAGCATTTACTTTAGAAAACTTAAGGTTGTAAGTACTTTCTCCTTACTTGGAAATATTAATATACAGTATATCCTTTTGAAAACTAGGTAGGCCTTTTGTCATCTTTAAGATCCAGGAATGCTTTTCCCTGGGACTCAGGAACCATCTCTAAGAAATGTAAACATCAAACATGAAGGATAAAGCGCCTCCTCTCTCTCCCAGCCTCTGTGGAAGGATAGGAGCCTGACTTCAGTGGGCACCTTGCTCCAAGTTGCAAAACTACCTCCTGACATAAAGACATGAAGTTTCTTTCTTCCTCCGGATAAAGCCAATTCGCTAACACAGATGGTCATTCCAATACCAGTTTAATTAGGATGAACTCTGTGTGATCAAAGAATGATGCTGTCAAGTCTTCCTACTTGAAGACTATTTATCTTGAAAACATATAGAATGGGGTGTGTCTGCTTGGCTATAAAAGAGTGTGAGATTTCTCTCTCTTTGCAATCTCTTAGTGACTTCCTGTGATTGGCATTACATTCCGGTTTAATGCTTATTCAAAGTAAAAGTAAATTAAAAATAAAAATAAGTTAATAAAGGTGAATACAACTTTTCTCTACTACGTTTGTGGATAAGATTTCTGGATAAGGAGAAGATTTTGTTTTTGATTATGCTTCCCCAACATCATCAAGTTTTGAAAGGAGAAAGAATCTATATAGACTTTGGATTGTAATGTGTAATGTGTAATGTGTAATGTGTAATGTGTAATGTGTAATGTGTAATGGAGCAGGTTTTCATCTTTATCTAATACACCAAAGTGCACCACGCAAACCAACCTCTGCTTCAATCAAGACCACAGTCAGACGTGAAGTGCTTGTTCTGCTTCTGCATGTATGTGTCATGTATTGGGGTTCATGAAATTAACATTACCGCCGTGTCATAGTGAAGTCTCTAAAGCAACAAAGGAAAATTAAGCTTTTCACATGTTCATGAGAAAAACAGATAAATGTAAAGTTGAAAATCATTTCAAGGAAATTTTAAGGAGACCAAAATAATTTGTTATACATATGAAGTTTCTATTTGATATTTGAGAAAGGTAATTTATTTGGACTCAATTTTAGTTCTTGTATTTAAAATATATGCCAGTCATTCTCAAAATTTAATAAGCATGAGAATCGCCTGGGAAGCTTGTTTTAATGTAGTTTCACAGGATCCACCCCTGAGATGTTGGTTCTGTGGATTCGGGGTGGGTCCCTGAAATCTCCATTTTTCATTGCACTTCAAGTGATCCCTATGCAGGTGATCCAAGGTCTCTAAATTAAAGAAACTGGTACATGCAATGAATACATGACATTCCAAAGTCCAGCCTAAATGGGAACCTCAACAAATCTAGTCTCCCTTTTACATAAGTGAAATGATTATATAGTAAATTCTTATGCTTTTATTCAAGGATTATTTAGTTTTGCACTATTTTTTCTTCATAACCAGAAAAGAAAGAATACTTATAATTATGGGAAAAACATAAAATAAAAATGGTTAGATGGATGTATTTCAATATAGCTAAAATAAATAAAACCTGGAGTTATATATGGAAGCATTATATTAATTTGCAATATAAGAAGCCAGAGACTAAGGAAGGCAACTTACATTAAAATAAGAATAAATAAAGAATAATTTTTCCTTAAAAGTCCATACCAGAAGTTTCATAGCACAGTAGAAACTTTATCTAATCATGTTGGAAGAGAGAATTCAGCATTTGAAATGTCAAACGATAAGCCTTCAATGAGTGGAGACAGAGCCACAACCACCCTTGGAGAGGCACGCGGGGTACCTGGATAGTGCACGAACTTCAGGATTTCTGGGAGGCAAGTTTAACGGGAATTACCTCAGAAATTTTTCCTTAGGGGCGCAAAATTTAAACTTATGCCACTGTGGAAAGATTAGCACTGTTGAAATTGAACTCCCTTGGTGAGAGTTGTAGCAGAACAGTATCTCCTGCTAAACCTGCTGTCGGATTCAAGCTAACCCAATCTCAATTTCTTTGCTTTTTAAAGCCCCCTGAAGCTTTATAAAATGCTGCTGATATACTTTCTCTTATGACACAGATCAGTACTGTCACAAAGAAAAGTATTCCTGACTCTATCTCCATATTTCCAATATCAGCATTGCCTTCTTATAATATTTCACATCAGTCAAGTCTTCAGTCATAGGATTCAGATGCTGCACTTTTCAACCTCACAAAATGACGGGTCATCTTCCAACACACAACAAAAACAAAATCCCGCACAATCTAGTGTGTTGTAGAACTGGATTCCTATTTTTTTCTTCCTCATTCCTTTTCTTCTCTTTATCCACTTTTATGTCTTTGTCCCTCATCTGCTCTTTTTTCCTGTGTTAATATTTAATGTATTCTATTTTATACCTTTGTACAACCATTCACCTTTTTAAAAAAGTTTATGTACTGAGCACATTAATGTATTTTATTGTATATTTTTGCTGGCTTCTTTTTTTAACCTGTTTCCTACATTAATGTATTCTAATTATGCAAGAATTGCTTTTATACCTTATGCTTTACACTCCAGCTTTCTTTCTGTCCTTGATTCCTTATATTTTTACTAATTTTAACATATTACTAATTTCCCCTATTATAGGCTAATTTGTGACCCTCCAATTTTATATGTAGACTAGAGGCCCAGTGCATGGATTCGTGCACCGGTGGGATCCCTTGGTGTGGCCTGCAGGGATTGGGCTGAAACCAGAAGTCCAATGCCACCTGCTGCTCCTGCATGCCTCTCCTGCTCATTCTGGTCCCGCTGCACCTGCCACCGCCACTGTTCGTTAGGCTCGCTACCACTCTGCTGTGGTCTCTGGGCTGCGGCGGCCAGCTGTGAGCCCTGCATCTGTTGCCCATCGGTCAGCTGAGCAGCACTCCCACTGTGGGAGTGCACTGACCACCAGGGGGCAGCTCCTGCTTTGAGAGTATACCTCCTGGTGGTCAGTGTGTGTCATAGCAACCGGTTGACTGGTCGAACGTTTGAACGGTCACTTGGGCGTTTATGTATATTGAAGTCCTAACCCTCAGTAACTCAGAATGTGACTATATTTGGAGATAGGACCCTTAAAGAAATAATTAAAGTAAAATGAGGTAATCCTAATCCAATATAATTGGTGTCCTATAAGAAGAGGAGATTAGGACACAGACCGTATTAGACTGACAAACAACCATATGAAGACACAGCAAGAAAGTCCATCTACAAGCCAACGATTCCAAACTTACCAGCACCCTGATCTTAAATTTCTAGATTCCAGAACTGTGAGAAAATAAATTTCTGCTGTTTAAGCCACCTAGACTGTAGTAGTTTATGATGGCAGCCTAATATACTCTCTGTTTCCATCTTTCTATCTTTCTTTGTATTTCATTAGAGCTCATCCTTGTGTTTTGAATATTCAGATCAGCATGCATGCCCTGGCTGTTCCTCACTTTTCTTCCTCCTATTTATTCACATATGTTCCTCTCTACTGATCAATACATGAAGTATTAAAAATATTCAAACGCGCTTATTTTGTTCAAAGATTGTCCTGTGAGGCTTTCAACTCTCTGTAGTATAACTTTTTTTAAAAAAAGTATATTCTTATTGATTTCAGAGAGGAAGGGAGAGGGAGAGAGTGATAGAAACATCAATGACGAGAGAGAATCATTGATCAGCTGCCTCCTGCATGCCCCACACTGGGGATCAAGCTCTCAACTTGGGCATGTGCCCTGACCAGAATCAAACCCATGACCTTCTGGTTCATAGGTCAATGCTCAACCACTGAGCCATGACAGTCAGGCTCTCTGTAGTATAGTTTTATCATCTATAAAATGGGGATAATAAAAGTATTAATCTCATATAGGGCCATTGCAAAAATTTCATTCATTAATCCACAAAATGCCAAGAACAGTGTCTGGCACATAATAAACCAAAGTAAATATTAGGTGGTATTATTATTGTTTCTTTTTTGTTGAATAAGTACCCATTGAACGCTTATCCTGTGCCAAGAACTACCTTAATGAAGCTCCCGGTCAAGTGGGAAAAATGACATGATATACAAACTAACCAATACATAAATAAATACTATCAGATTTGATAATTGCCCTGCAATTAATCTTTTTTTCCCTATTTTTAATTTACTTTACTGGAGTGACATTGGTTTAAAAAATTATATAGGATTCAGACATACAATACATCATCTGTGATGTGATACACAGTGATGGGGTGGCTGTTTTAAATCGGGTGGTCTTTATGAAAATGATCCTAGTTCTGAAAAAGAAAAACAAACAAACAAAAAACAGAGCCAGCCATGCAAGGACCAGGTGGCTTAAGGAGAGACACAGAGGGAATGGTTGGTGCAAAGACCCTAAGGTGGACATGGTTTGCTGATTTTAGGGAGTTAACAGAAATCTAATGTGCTAGGGGTAGCTGGAAGCCAGGGTGCATCTTATCTTCATTCTCTACCTCTGGTCTATTGTGCTCTGAAAGAGACATTTTAAGGAAATTTCTACTTGGTCCAGCTTGAGCTTCAAGTTCATTACTGAACAGTCACTACCGTGAGTCACACATCTCTTCCTGTATCCAGGGGAATGACAGCTCCAGCTGCTATCACAAGGTTTGAAGGAGATTCCCAGAAGAAGGAAGGTGCCAAAATGAAGCAATATATTTCCTCTATAGTTGAAAAGAAAGCTCCTACTGGGAAGCAAGTGTGTAGGCACATGGGCTTGGTTTGTCCCTTGGACTGCAAAGAGGAACTCAGTGCGGGGAATGGGAGCCTGGGAGAGACTGTCTGGCTGTGAGCAAGGGTGAAGGGGATAGGAGAAGGGTTGGGGGGGGGGGGCCCTCTGGCCAACCCAATCTTTCATTTGAGCAGGTTTAATACAACTTTGTGATAAGTTATCATAAGTAATTTTCATTCTTACATCTAGATTTTGCAAAGTTTCTTCGTAAATAGGTGTTATTATTTTATTGGCAGCTGGGATACTTGGGACTTTCTCAAACATAACTACTGTGCATTTTCTGGCTGGTCTTCTCACCCCTCCGCCACAGAATATGAATGTTGGGAAGGTGGTCAGGGCTGGTGAACTGCTGAGCCACTATGCCACACACTGTCCAGTGACTGGGGCTTCCCTGGGGTGAGGTGCGTGTCAGTACCTGTGTACCTTACAGAAGCTGCTGTAAACTTAAAGGTGCCTCCGACTGCTATCAGGTACCAGAATACAAACTGCATTCTCTTTTATTTCAGTCCTAGGATTTTACCATGAGGAGACACTGGACAAAGTGGAAAGATATTGTTTATAGTAAGAAATAATTTGGAACAAAAAAGGAAAGGGATATTTGGAGTAGGGACATCTGTTTATTGTGTTGTCTATCATGAAAAGAAGGTAATCCATTTATGTTTTCAGTAAGCATTTATTCCCTACCTCTGGAAGAGATACCTACTGGAGTATTTTCCCACAGCACAAAAATTCCTCTACTCTAAGGTCTATCTGTCTCCCCCAGTCCACAGAGATAGGTTGCCTACAGCTATGATTCATTCATTCATTTGACAAAAATATATTGTATGACTTTGAGAGTTGTCGGTGATAGATACACCAAGAAACCACAGCTCTGCTATTTTACTACTAAGCACAGTGCTCCTATAAACATTTTAAGATAAGCCTTGGTAGACCACATGTAGGCCCTAAAGCATGTATACCTAGGAGTCGAATTGTTGGGCATAGAGTATGCCAATGTTCAACTTCATTGTATACCAGAGCAGTGCTGTCAGATAGAAATATGATGCAAGCCAGGAATATAACTTTATAATTTTTGTAGTTACATTAACAAAGTAAAAAGCCACAGATAAAAATAATTTTAATAACATGTTTTATTCAACTCAATATATCCAAAATAGTCTCATTTGGACTCAGTTAATATTGTAAATAAATTTAATGAGATGCTCTACATCCTTTTTTCATGTTACGCTTTCAAAATTCTAACATATGTAAAGCACATAGTTTAGAGCAGCCCCATTTCAAGTACACATGTAGTTAGTGGCTACTAGACAGTGCCGTTTTGGAGGGAAGGGATTTTGAATTCTATTATTTAATGCTGCGCAAAAGGAAAATTTTACATTTACTGCAACATTTGCCTAGAATATAATAAAACTGAGTGATATGTTTCCAGTTCCAACCAGTTGATAAACTACTAAGAACCAGTTCTAATCAGTTGATAAACTACTAACTGATTGACTCAGAAATGTCAGATCCTCACTAGACCTCAATGAAAATTCCGTCCTTGCCAATGGCCATGATTCCAGAACTAGGTATGGTTCCTTATGAGTAGAGGGTAGCACAGGTGACATCACATGGTAATGCTGCAGACATAAGCAGTGTCTTACATGATTTTATAAACATTGGAGACTTTATCTTTATGTCAGTAATTTTGAAAGTTTTGAGTATATATGAGTTACCTGGAAGCTTGTTAAAAATGCAGATTCCAATTCTAGAATGTACACTTAAAAATGTAAATGTTAAAGCAGTGATTCTGATGTAGGAGGTCCAAAGCCCACGTTTAGATACACATGGCTGTATGTTGAGGGAACCTAAGAAAAACTTGTTTTTGAAAAAAGTTCTCTTGTAGAAACACTTCGAATGGATTTCAAAGGGTGAGGCTGGAATTAGGGAGAACCAATGCAAATCTGCTGCAATTGTTGAGGGAGGAAATAAGGAAGCCTGAAGTAGGGCTTTTGGCTAGAGATAGAAGAGGGTGGACGGAAGAGATTTTAGACTATTTGAACCTAGTGTGATGTGGAAAATGGAGTCAGGAGAGAGGCATAGAAGTCTGGCTGCAATGACTAGATGGACTATTGTGCTCCTATTCATCAAGGTAAGAAATACTAAAGGGAAGTGGAAATGAATGTTTGTCCATTCCCATGCAGAACATACACATGCTACTTGAATGGGTATTCTGACAATTTCTTTCAACCCATCTGCCATTTCTGGCTAGCAGTGGTCATAATGGAGCTATTGTGATATCACTGGTAGAAATGGAGTGATTAGACAGACATATCAAGAACTACTATTGCCACAGAGATATTTAATACTCTGACCCATGAAATAGCCTGAGAAGTCTGCATTTAATTCTTGTTACAAGTTAAAGCGGTTTTCCAATCAGAATGACTGTGAAATTCCTCGTTTCTTAGAAGTTTCTAGAGAACCCAAAAGTTATCTGATACCTCTGAGGGAACATGGTCACCAGAGAGACCTCAAACTAAAAGTATTCAAGTTAAGTAGACAGAAAATGGCAACACTATATACCTCCTGGGGTTAACAAGAAAGCTTTTGACTTATCAGTGATTAAGAAGGACACCAAAACCAGAAACGGTGTTAATCAGAGTCCTTGATAGCATGGCAGGAGGCCTCATCATGCCTCAGTCCTCTTCAGAAAGTTTTCAGTGAAAGAACCTTTCCAGGTTTGGTTAGAGATTCCATGCCTTGATGGACCCTACTGGATTATCAAAATCATGATTATGGCATCCAGAATGAGGAAAATTAGAGAAGCAGTCCCTCTTTAAGAAGATATAGGTATGTGCACTGCACATTGCAATAGCATGCATTTCAATAATAAGGTATGCTGATGCAACAGGCTCTTGTTAAATTGAATTGCTTCCCTCCCTCCAACACCTCAAAAGGTACCTAAAAGCGGCTTTCCATCCACTTGTAGAGAGTAGCTGGAAAGGATGTGAATGCTGTGCTGTCTCCCTCTGGGAGCTTTCTATTTCTTGAAACCAAACTTCTGTGGTTTTTACAGTTTTATGTTCAGAATTTGCCATGATTACAAGAGCTGCTTCTCAGTGATTAAAAAAAAACCACCTCAGAATTTCATATTTTTCCAATGTGGCTGCTATTTCTGCTTAAATCTAAGCCATGTTTACTACAATATTTAAAATGGAAATACACCTGAAAGATAGGAACTCAGTTCAAAAACAATGGACTAGGATATCCCATTTACTCTGACTGGCCTCCAAATATCTACCCAAATCCTTTCTTTTTCTTTCTTTCTTTTTTTTTTTTTAATGTATTTTATTGATTTTTTACAGAGAGGAAGGGAGAGGGATAGAGAGTTAGAAATATCGATGAGAGAGAAACATCGATCAGCTGCCTCCTGCACACCCCCTACTGGGGACGTGCCCGCAACCAAGGTACATGCCCTTGACCGGAATCGAACCTGGGACCCTTCAGTCCGCAGGCTGACGCTCTATCCACTGAGCCAAACCGGTTTCGGCCCAAATCCTTTCTTGAAAATGTTCCAATAAATGGCATTAAAACAAAAAAAGAGAGTTTCCTCTCATGCCTGCTGGACTTTAAGGAGCTGAAGCTTGGGTAGCTTGGTGCCAGCACAAAGCTGCTGACAATAGTGGCAGCGCATCAGCTTTGGGAGTGCCCAGTCCTTCCTGTATCAACACCGACACCTATGAGGTTGTGCCAAGGAGTCAGTTTGGGGAATTATTAGTGACAGGACACATTGTTCAAGGAGACAGAGCTGGAGAGAAAGAAATGGTGGATCCTGTATGGCCAACCTTTCTCCATCTTCTCCACTGGTCCTTTCACTCTCTTCCACCTCTAAACATTGAAGTCAAGAGGGCTTTAGTCTTCACAGCTCTTCTCTTACTATCTGTACTGTACTCATTCTACAGGTGATAACATTTGGTTTATGACCTTAGGCAGGCCATATTTCACTGACTTCCAAATTTATACATCCAGCCTGGACTTCTCTCTTGCTCTCTTCATTTGCATATCCAAACAGTTGTTTGATGATTCCATCTGGATATTTAACAGGTATTTCAAACTTACCATGTCGAAATTCAGATTTTAATTCTTCCCTTCAAATCTCCTTCCATACTTGTTTCCTCCTCCAAATGGCAACTCTGTTTTTCTGATTGTCCACACCAAAAATCTTAGTCACTCTTGATTTTTTTTCCTGTCACACCCCATATCCAATCCATTAGCACATGTTTGAGGATAAAAATATTTATCCTCAAAATACATCTAATTTCACTTCATGTCCAATGCTACCATCATGTCTTCCCTTGACTGCATTATCTTCCTCCCTGGTCTTCTGGTTTCTAACTCTGCCATCTTAACATGATTTTCTATGTAACAGCCAGAGTGATGCATCTAAAACATGTTTCATACCTTGTTTCTTCATGGATGAAAATCCTCTAATGGCCACCCGCTATAATCAGGATAAAGCCCTAGTCTGCACATTCACCATGCCCCATGTGCTAAGACCCTAGCTCCTCTCAGACACTGCTACCCTCCTCCCTCCTCTCCAGGCACATTGGCCCCTTTCTGATCCTGAAACACAGCATACTCCCAACTCCAGAGGCTGGCTGTGCCCTCTGTTTGGAACACCCTTTCAAAAAATATTCACATCTTTCTTCCCTTATTTTTCTCAGTCTCTGCTCAGAGGTCACATGATGAAAATGAACTTCCTTGAGCACCCTATATAAAAAAGCAGTCCTGCTCCCGCCATCACATTACCTAGCTTTTCTCCATCATATCTGTCATCAGCCGATTCACTACATATACATTTGCTTGTTTATTTGTGGATTGTCTGTTTCCGCCAGTTGGTGTGAAAACTCCAGGAGGTCAGAACTTTGTTTGTTTTCTTCACTGCTTATCTCCAGGACCTATGACAGTGCTTGACGTATAGTGGGCTGAAAAGATTTATTGAAAGAATGATCTTTGGAAATATGTCAGGGGTTCACAGATTTGGGTGATCATCAAAAGAATACATTTATCTGGGCCCAGTCCCAAACCTAGTAATTCAAAATTTCTAGGACTTGTGCTCCAAAATCTGATTTTCAGATAAACTCCTGGGAGATTATGATAATCATTGAGACTTAAGAACCTTGAAATCTAAAAACTAGTTCTCAGGGTTCTTAGGAAACTATCTCTCAGAACCCTTGAAGCTACTTGGGAAAGAATTTGAAGGGGCTGGAATTCCCAAAGGTGGGCCAGGCCAGAGTTAGATAGACACAGTTTCAACACTGTTATTATGACCCTATTCTACCTCCAGGCTACCCCAGAATGGGAAATGTGGGTTATAATGAAAAGTGAATGATTCAAACTTACTATCACATTTAGCTTAGAAACCTCAGGCTAGTGTCTCCTGTTTTTCCCAGGAGATACCAGTACCACCTACAGCCAAAGGGAAAATATAGAAATGGCCCTAAAATGTATCTGCACAGAGGCAGAGGGAGAAGGGAAGCCTTGGCCTTCACATTCCTAAAGGCAAAATCTACAGCTTATGTCCACATGAGACTGAGGTGCAATAGTTATTACTGGGTGCTACAATGGAAAGAACCCTGGACACCCAGGCTCTGATCCTAGATCATCTTAAGTTGGGTATGTGACTTGGAGCATGTTATGGACTAGCTCTGGGCCCTCAACTCTCTTCTGTAAACTGAGGTCAGTCCTTTCTCACCCCAAGGGCCTACTGAGTCCATGCATGATCTCAGCCCTTCAGTAACTTACAGAAATATGCCTGCAGCACTCTTCTCTCCTGAAGATGATAGTACGCATGTCTAACTGAGCAGGGTGGATGAGGGCAAGACAAAGGTACCGGACCCATGTAGAGGTCATTTGCGCCAGCCCACATAGAATGGGTCTCAGAATCCAAGACAACACATACATGTTCACTCCTTCATACTCAGACTCTCGCATCCTCATCCTGGAATATGGACAAAGAGGAAGAGGCGGCCTACATCCACGAAGTCCTTTGCTGTCATTTTGCTGTGAATTGATTAGGCCAATTGCATTAGGAGAGGACCTGTCAAGTCTGATGATGTCCTTAACTGCCCGCAGCAGGAAATAAAAAATGATGTTCGGTTTGAGTGCATCTTAAGTACTGTAATTATAACACCAGTTTACTTTAATCCTGAAAACAGCCGTTCTCCATCTCAACTCAGACTGCTCTGAAAATGACTTGCCGCTCTTTTCCCCAAGCAGGCCGGATGCGTAGAAGTGCGTGTTCACATGCTCCTCTGGGTGTACATGTGGACAAATGTATGCAGAAGGTTCTTTTCAAGTAGATTAAGTGAAATGAAAAGTTTAATACAGAGGCTCAGCAATTCTGCTAGGATCTCACTTGCAAACAGCCATGAAAAAGAAATTACGTAGGAGGGAATGAGTGGATGCTTGCCGCCTGCTGCAGGGCATCTCAGAAGCAGCAAAGAAAACCACAGGCCTGGCCAAGGATTGTGCGTCTTAACCAGCCTCCCTGGGGAACATGGCACCTGATATTGTCTGGGAACTGGATGGAAAATGACGAGCACAAAACACTCCTTCACAGGTATATAGTGTTCTTCATAGTCAAAGCTCTTTAATGTCTCCCTCAGGAGCCTTATGAGATAAGAGAGGAAGTGATTATATCCTCAGTTTGTGAAAGGGAGAAGCAAAGCTGAAGCATCAAGTAATTTGCACAGAAAATAATTGAAGTCCGTGCCCAATCGACATCAGGCCTCAGGGGTTCCTGGTGTGGAAGCCAGAGCTCCGAAATAGGAGGCCCAGAGCCTGGGTCTGAAAAGCTTACATCAAAGGAAACAAATGTCCAAGCACGGCCCCATAATGAAAAGTGATTATACAAAACTCAGTCATGGTGCAGAATAATGCAGGTAAATTCACCACTACAATGACAAATAAGTGGCACTTCACTTTAAAATTAAATTAATTTCCTAGAGCATATTTCTGGAGGTATATTGGCATTTGATGGAATCAGCTGTGCATTGATAAAAAAGCAGAGATCAGAATAAAGAAAACTCTGAATGCCTGAATTTATCTCTAAAGAATCAGTGCTACCTGCTCAAAAGGAGCCAAAGTTAATTTTAATTAATAAAAATTTAAGTTTATATTCCTCCATATCTAGCTTTTTGTTTCTTCCTTCCATTTAATGTTTTTGTTTTTTTCTTCAGTGCTGTTGGCAAAAATAAGAAAATATAGGAAAAAAAATTAGATCACCTTTAATTCAAAGACTACAAGAAATTTACATAATATAGACCAAGAACTCCAATTTCTAGCTATGACAGAAGCCATGAACAGTGATGTCTTTATTCAGGCTTCCCTTGATCCTTGCTTGAGAAGAACATGCTCAGTGAGCACTCCTAAATCACACCTGAAGACCTATCTATCATCTGTCTATCTATCTATCTATCTAGCATCTATCTATCTACCAATCATCTCTCTCTGGTGACCAATGGGGTATAAACAATGAGGGCTCAGAGGTCAGACTGCATGTGTTCCACCTTAACTCTACTACCACAGATTTGTGTGTCTTTAGGCAGGTAAGTATTCATACCGGTAGCTACTAAGTGGGCAATACTTCAAAAGGATTATTGTTTGTTTCCCTGAAAAATACATGAAATAGTATCCTATATAATAATCCTATATAATAAAAGGCTAATATGCAAATAGGCTGAACAGCAAAACAACCAAACAACCAAACAACCAGTTGCTATGACATGCGCTGACCACCAGGCGGCGCGCACGGAACATGGCGGGCATTGGCCGCTGTGAGATGGTGGAGCAGGTGAACGTGGGTGCCAGACCAAGGTGGGACGCCAGTTGTTGTCATTGGGGCGAGCCTCTGGTGGTTACTGAAAATTCTCTACTCCCGCACGCCACAGTTCCACCCAGTGCTCGCACCCACTGCTGGCTCCTGGCACTGGCCCTGATCACTGGGCACCGGCAATGGATGTGAACGGCGGCTGCTGGCCCCAATTGCCCCTGAGGGCTTCTCCATCTCCCCCTGCTCACTTGCACCCGCTGATGGCACTGGACCCACTTGCACTCACTGCTGGTGCTGGCCCCAATTGCTCCGCGCCATCAGAGGGTGCAAGCGGGGCTGGTGCCGTCAGCATGTGGGAGTGGCGGTGATGGGAGCTGAGCTGCCGGCAGATAAAGCAGACAGGGGACTGGGGGCCACGGTGGGTGGGGCCAGGCAGGGGTGCAGAGGATGGGCCAAGACCTGACCCTGTGCCCACCACAGCCTCACAGCCCACAGTTCCTTTCAAGGTGCATGAATTTGTGCACTGGGCTCCTAGAGTATAAATAAATTAGCATAGTAACTGGTGGAAAGCAAATATTCCACAAAGGTTAGATTTAAAATAGAGCATTTTGGCTTCTAGCAAATTACACAAACTGAGTGACTTCAAATAGCACAAATTGACTACCAACAAATTGGTTGAATAGGCTGAGTCCAACATAAGTCTTACTGGGCTAAAATCAGTGTGTTGATAGGGCTGCATTATTTCTGGAGGTATCAAAACTGGTAATGTTTCATCTCTCTGTGCTTTTTTTTTCCCCCCTATAATTACATCTCCTCTAACCTATTCCATCTACCTCCTTTCACTTTTAAGGACCCTGTGGTCATATCACCCCATCTCAATTCATCTCACAGAAACTGTGGTAGATAGAATAAAGCCCCCTACAATATTTATGTTCTAATCCTTTGAATCATTTTGTTACTTCTGTGGCAAAGAGAGAGAGAGAGAGAGAGAGAGAGAGAGAGAGAGAGAGAGAGAGAGAGACTATGCAGAGGTGATTAAAGATCTTGAAATTCAGAGATTATCCTGGATTTTCAGGGTAGCCTCCAAATGCCATCACAACTGTCCTTAGAGAAGAGAGGCAGAAGGAAGTTACATGTACAGAAGAGGAGAAGGCAACATGACCAAGGAGGCAGAGATTCCAGGGATGCACCCATAAGTCAAGGAATACTAGCAGCCACCTGAAGCTGGAAGAGGCAAGGAACAGATTCTCCCCTTTGGGAGCCCCACACAACTTCCAGCATCTAGCTTTCAGCCCAGTGAAACTGATTTCAGAATTGTGGCCCTCAGATCCGTGAGATAATTTCTTTTGTTCTAAGCCACCAAGTTTAGAGTAACTTATTATAGCAGCTACAGGAAACTCATACAGCAACCATAATTCCATCTGCAACTTTAATTCTCTTTTGCCATGTAACATAGTCCCAGGTTTTGGGGTTTAGAACATGGACAACTTTGGGGGACCATTATTTTGCTTACCACACTCCTTTAATCCATCAGCTCCATAAATATATATCTATAGCTCCCTCCACTCCCTTCCACATAATATACTACAGCATGGCTCTTTCTTTAAATTCTATACTTTAGTGATGGAGAGTGCTGATTTTTTGGCTGTGTGACCCTGGGAAGTTACTGATTTAGTTTTCTCACCAATAAAGTGGAGATAATTTAGTACACCTCATAGGGTGGTTGAACTGATCAAATAACATAATGCATGCAAAGTTCTCAGAGTACTGTTTTGCAAATAATAATCTCTCAGTAATGTCACATAATATGAGTATTATCCTCTTCATCACCACCATCATCAACAACCAGGTGGTAGAAAGAATGTGGCTATGTCAGTTTTCTATTACACAGTAATAGTGGCCTACACAATAATCATGTATTATTTCATGATCATGTGAGTCATCAGTTTGGCTGAGCTCACTTGAGCAACTCTGCTGGTCTCACCTAAGCTCACTCATGGGGCAGCACTCAGCTTGGCAGGCTGCATGGTCAAAAGTGACTTCATTCCATGGCCGGTGATTGATGCTGCTGCCCACAAGGTGTTGAATCCTCAGGGAGACTGGCCCAGGCTCCTGTGCATGGCAGTCTCAAGATAAAGCCTGCGTCTTGAGGTCTAGGTTCAAATCTCCCCATTGCCACTTCTGCTACATTCTATTGGTCAAAGCATAGCTCAAGGACAGCCTGAATTCAAAAGTGGGGCAAGACAGGCTTTCCCTCAAGATGGCAGAAGTTAAAAACTCACTTCTCTAACGAGAATGCTTAAAGTAGTGGGAAGAATTTGTGGCCATTTATGACAATTTATCACAATGAGCTTCAGGGAGTAGTCCTGGATCTGAAATTTTGCAAATGATGACCTTGGGTAAATCCCATAACCTTCAGTACAATAACAGCATTTAAGGGCCTATTTCATGCCAAACAGTGTAAAATTTGGAGATACTAAGACAGCCTGAGATAGGCTTCCTTCTCTACAGAAAATAGTTTGTAAAACCTGAGTGATCTTTATCTAGAGCACTGGTGTGAAGATAAAATAGGTAAGGCATATTGAATGTCTAGCTGCTAGACTCTAGCATAGTGTTTGGCAGTATCTGGCATATGTTAAACACTCAGTGAATGAGAGCTATCATTATTATTCACTTTCCACAAGAATGTCCAGATTTCACTTTTAACTTGGTATGGAATACATGCCTTCTGTAGTGGTCTGCTCAAGCTGCCATAACATAATAGACCAGTGGTCGGCAAACTCATTAGTCAACAGAGCCAAATATCAACAGTACAACGATTGAAATTTCTTTTGAGAGCCAAATTTTTTAAACTTAAACTTCTTCTAACGCCACTTCTTCAAAATAGACTCGCCCAGGCCGTGGTATTTTGTGGAAGAGCCACACTCAAGGGGCCAAAGAGCTGCATGTGGTTTGTGAGCCAAGGTTTGCTGACCACTGACATAGACTGATTGGCTCAAATAACAAAAATTTATCTCTGGAGGCTGGGAAGCCCAAGGTCAAGGTGCCAGCAAGATAGGTCTTTTTCTAAGGCTTCTTCTCTGGGTTGGTAGGCGACTGCCATATCACTGTGTGCTCACAGGACCTCTTCTTTGTGTTTATGCAAGGAGAGAAGGGCACCAAGCTGCTAATATTAAATGAGGACACTAATCCTATCATGAGGGTCCCACCCTGATGACGGTCATCTAACCCTATTACCTCTCAAAGGCCTCATCTCCAAATACCCACACAGTGTGTGAATTAGGTATTGAAATGTCTGGTATTGAAATTTCCATGTAATTTATTAGGACTTCAACATAAGATAAGAATTGGGGGGCGGGGGGGGGGAGGACACAGACATTTATTCTTAACACCATCCAAAGCTTTTCATCTTTCAAGCCCAGAGAATAAAAAGCTGGGGTGTGAGCTCTCTAATGACCTAGAATTGATTTCATAGCATTGAATTGTAGCTATCTTTTAAGGCAACATTCATAATCACAACTAAAAGTGTACATTGAACCTCAGATTTGTTCTATACAAAACACGTATACACATACAATCATATGCATAAGGTGCAATTACCAGAGCTATAAACACATAATGCACTAATTTACTCTTCAACAAAGACAGGTGTTTAAATGCCTTTCAATGTCCAGGGAGTGGCAAAGCCTGGATAACAACCGCAGTCTCAGGCACAGCTTATTTTTTTGTTCAAAGGCTTATTGCAAATCCTGGGTGTCAGAACCAGGCAGCTTGAAAAGGGAGTGGAACTGGGAGTCTGACCACCTGGCTTATAGATCCAGCATTAGCACTAACAAGCTCTGTGACCTAAAGTAACCTCTCCCAACTCCAGTTTCTTAGTGCACAATAAATGGAGGGATTGACTTAGCACATTTTTGCACTGTGTGTCATGGTGCCATGGGCTAATGTAGACCTGCAGCAGGGATAGGAGCGTGGATAGCTTGAAAGCACTTAGTATCCATATCAGCCCTGCACCCCTCCCTTGTCTAAGCCTCACCTAAGTCATTTAAAGGAAAGATCCTGTATAGGGAAAATTTAAACGGTTCGAGGTCAGTGGGCTTGATCAGAGTTTTAAACTCTACTGCGCTTGGGAAGCAACTGAGGATCTTTTTGAAATTCAGATTCTGATTCCATAGGTCTGGGAGGGAGTATTTAAGAAGCTCCTAGATGGTGTCGAATTGCCTGTCCCCAGACCATGCTCTGTATAGTAAGGGGCTAGATTACAATAGGACTCTTTAAGTCCAAATGTGTCATTTACTGAGGGAAACTATTTCTAGTGCAGGTGCATGGGTATCAAATGAGAGAGGCAGATGAAACTTGGTAATCTTAGGGACATTCCGACAGATCTCCTATCCAGAAAGCTTTGCCCGCAGAAGAAGCAGATATGAAATTACATTTGGAGGGGCAGGCACACCTGGACTGACTTAGGTGAAGTTTGTAGGTGCCTCATACTTCATGTGGAGTTCAAAGCAAATCTCTTCAAGGGGTCAGTGCAATTCTATTACCTTCTCCATTGTTCTTTTCATTTTCTCACTCCTCTGGGCTGCCTGTTTCCAAGTAAGATAGGAAATAGAAGGACCAAAATACCAATAATACGAAAGGATTTTCTTGCAGTATTTGCAGTCCTGCTGGGATTGGGAAGTAACAACAACAAAAATCTCACAAGCAAAGCAAATCTTGCTGCCATCCAATTTGGTAGAGCCCTGAATGACTGACTAAGAATCTAATGGGGAGTGTATCTATAGTTTTGGGCCTCTAAAGTCCCCCCATTATTCATTTCAATACTGGCAATTTACATACAGCTCTGGTTCCCCAATAAGTTGGGTAATTAGCTTGCTAGCTGCCCCGCCAGGGAACTAGTCTTAACACTATTATGTTCAGAGGCACCAACCTCCCTGATGAACCATATTATTAGAGGTTGCAAAGATAATCCAGAGACGAATAGTCTGCAAAGCCCCATGAAAACCGCAAAGATGAATTAAATTACATTCCAGAGACTAAAGAATAAATTGAAAATGAGGCCATCTCTTATTCAAGAAGACTTCCTCCCAGTTCCCTCCAAATGTAAACACAGGGCTCTCTGCAAAGGATGGGGTCACCCACTGCCTGGGGAAAGCAGCTTGAATTTTATTACCTTCGTGATCCCTGGCAGCATCCACACTTCAGGAGGCACAAACCCGGCTCCCCTTTACTTTGTCTCAGGTGCTGGTTTCCAGCTCTCATAACATTTTAATTAAATTTGGGCTTGTCTTTCTCGCTCACCTTACTCTCTGCATCAAAGGAGAGGCTTTTCACATGCTGCCTGGCTGGGGTCCCTGCCATTCATCCATTCCAAAAGCTGGCTGCTTTGCCATACAAGGAGAGTGGCAATTAAATCAAAGCAGAGGTAACCTAACCCACAGCTTCTCAGAGAGATAGCTGCACACAACTTCAATGTGACTTATATATGAATGTAGTGAATTCTATAATGCAAATTTACATATGGGTCAACTAAGAAATAGCTTTGCATTTGATAGTACACTGGGTACTAGGTAGTTGTTACACAATAAATAATTCATCTTGCATAGCCACTTGCTATGTAAATGATAGTCTATGTATATTAACGCATTTAGCGCTTAGAATAAAATGGACAGCTGGGGCCAAATGACTCTCTCTCGGGACATATTAGCATTACTGCTCCCCAGTGAGTTTAACTCTTCACTTCTGAGGATGGTAATGAGGATATTAATTGAATAGGACATGGGATTCATTTAGATGAAATCAGGATTACACAAAAACAAGTGAATAATTTCAATGCACCATGATGGCATTGACTTGGGTTAATAGTAATAACTCACAAATCAATCTGGTTGGGATTCAATGGAATTCAAGCAAATGATAAGCGATTTTTAAAAAATATATTTTTATTGATTTCAGAGAGGAAGGGAGAGATAGAACATCAATGATGAGAGAGAATCATTGATTGGCTACTTCCTGTATGCCACACACTGCAACCCAGGCATGTGCCCTGACTGGGAATCGAACCATGACCTACTGGTTCATAGGTCAATGCTCAACCACTGAGCCACAACTGGCTGGGCAATGTAAGTTATTTGCAAGTGTCAAACTCCATTTACATTCATTTTCTTGTTTTGCTTTTTGTTTTGTTAATCCTCACCCAAGGATATTTTCACAATGATTTTTAGCGAGAGTGGAAGGGAGGTGGAGAGAGAAACATCTATGTGAGAGAGACACATTGATTGGTTGCCTCCCACAGGCGCCCCAACCAGGGCTGGGCATGGAGCCTACAACTGAGGCATGTGCTCTTGCCCAGAATCGAACCCAGGACCCATCATTCCAGGGGCTGATGCTCTCTCTACTTAGCAAAACTAGCTAGGGCTACATTAATTTTCTTTCAGTGCCATTTGGACAAATGAAAAACACGTTTCACCTTCTAACCATTCACCCCTATTTCTTGATCACTTCAAAGCAGCTGTTTATGTCTCTTCTGCACAAACATTTGCTATCCTCTTGGATATCAAATCCATGGAAAGAAGAAGTCATTTTCTCACTTGGAAACATGCTAGCAACTGAGTTCTGGGGTCTGCAGTTCAACTTAGCCAAGCTGACACATCTAAAAGCCATCACAGGGCTAATATCCAAACTTGTCTAGATCCTTCAACCCTGAAAACACATGTCTTCTCCTGGGGAGAAGGTGGGAATTATATAAATGGAAGAGCTGTGGTAGTAAATGTTGTAACACTTTGGAACTTAAGCAGCTTTGCAGAGGAACCCTCTCTTGTTTTACCTGTTGGGCATTCTACAGGAGGGACATTTCCTTCTAACACTGCAAGAGGAATGCCAAGAGGGAGAGTAAGTGGCTCCAGCTTTGCTGCAGTTAACTGGACTCCAGCTCACACAGAAGAGATGTTGTCCTCAGCAGCAGCAACAGGACACGATTTGCTCTTGGAATGGCTCTTCTGTGTCACTGATGACATTGGAGCTCAGCCTTAGTGGTGAAAGAGAACGATGGATTCATGAGCACATGTTAGCATGTCTAGGATAGCAAGAAGACGCTTGGTAGAGTGGACACCATAAAAGGCTGGGCATACTGGAGCCAATGATGTGGGGAGTTGGAGCCATTAGAATTTGAGAGGTAATGTAAGTGGGACTACAGTTATACTCTCCAGCTACTGTCTTCTCAGGGACTGGTGCGGCAGCTGCATTTTCATATTTTAAACCAAGTGTCCATGGAATGCTCTAGGGTAGTGGTCGGCAAACTGCGGCTCATGAGCCACATGCAGCTCTTTGGCCCCTTGATTGTGGCTCTTCCACAAAATACCACGTGAGGGCGCGCACGTACAGTGCGATTGAAACTTTGTGACCCATGTGCAGAAGTCGGTTTTCGGCTATCAAAAGAAATTTCAATCGTGACAGGGTGATAGTAAGACAGAGCCCAGTCTAAGGCCTGGAAGACCAGAGCTGATGGACAAGCAGTTAGAATCAGGTTGTCAGGGTTGGCTTGAAAACAGAATCAGAATCTCAGGAGAGGTAGACTAAGGAAACTGGATGCATGACAGAAATAGATAATATTGTAAAACCAAACTCAGAAATAAATAGGTAGGAACAGAAAAGCAACAAGCTCAACTGTCAAAAAGCTAGTCCTTCAAGGTCACAAAATGCTTGCTACAGCTGGTAACATCACTTTCCCACCTGACTTTGGCTACAATATAAACCTGGGCTTCATGGTCTACCTGACTCCCTTATAGAATTCTAACCACAGCTCACCATTTACCCCAGGTGTTCCTTATGTAAGAGAGAAGTAAGAGCTCTTAGTGGAAATTTCAGAGACAAACAAGGGACAATAAAATAATCCCAACAGGAAAGTAACGAACTCTCACTTGTCATCACTTGATAAAACATACAATTTAGCTAATTTAAGTAGATTTGAAAAACTTTTCTGTAAAACTTAAAATCAGCATAATGCTTCCTTCCACCCTTCTCCTGTGGCAGGTTGTGATTAATCACAGTTGTAAAACACAAACAATATAAACATATAATTGAAAAACAATTTATTGCAACATTATTAAAATGGGAATGAGAAATCCAGAATACTTCGAATTTCTTGGAAAGAGAATAGTCAGAAGTGGTGGAAAATCCCAAATAGGAAAATATAAAAGAGATTTTTATTAAAACGGGGGTTATCAAAATTCCACCTAGAATTCAAGAGATTTGTGTATGTGATATAGGCAGTAAATGTATATACATATATGTTTCATATTTCATACATATTTGTTACACATTTTTCTTCTGGTAACACATTGCTAGAACTGTCAGTAGAATAGAAAAAGAGGATGCAGAAAATATAATCAAAAGATGGAGACAGAAAGAGAAGAGAGGGGGGGGAAAAAACAATCGAGGAGCAGTGAGTGAACAGAAAAGAGATGCAAAGAGAGAGAGGGAGAGGGTGAGGGCAAGGGAAGGAGAATGAGAAGGCAAAATATAAGGAGTGCCTGTAGAGGAAGTAAGGAAAAGAGGGGTAAAAATATTTGAGAGAGGAAATCAGGAAGGACCGAGACATAACATAGGTAAAAATATTTCCAGAGAACTCCACTGTATGAATGGATTGTTCTGTGTGCCTGAAGCAGAAAGCAGTCTAATAAAGAAGAAAGAAAAAGGGGTAGACAAAGAAAATGTATCATGATTAAGGTTAAGATGCCCTATGATAAGACTGAATGTTAATGATCTCCTTAGACCTTTCATCTAATTGGAAAGGAACCAAAGAATGTTTTTAAAGTAGGGTTGAATTAAGGGGGATATGCTTTATAGTTACAAGTTGTGCCCCTGCAGTTCTTCTCTCCTTCCTTCCTCTAGTGTCAAAGGGTAACCACCCTCAGCCAGTCTCTAGTAAATCCTTTTCCCTTCTTTACAGAGCTCTCACTCCACCAGGCTTTGTCATGTCCTGGTTCAACCTCTCTTTCTCAATCAGATCCTTCTTTCAGCAGCCAAAACTCACTCTGTCACTGTTCATCCCCATATCTCCACATCCCCTCTAACTGTTGCCAGATCTGTCTACTCTTCAGGAGTATGATATGTTCTATGGATCAGCTCATACTTACCTAAAAAATATGCTTACTTTTAAATGATATTCTTAAAATAATAATTCCTAAAATTTTCACAAAGGCCATAAATGAAATAAAAATATGTTCTCCCTTTGAGAAACATCAGATAGTACCTGAAGAGGGTCAAATGCAGACCAAAATTACTAAATACCTATCATTCAGAAAGAATAATTAATTAATATGATGTCTTTTTACACTGGTACAATAAAGGTTTTTATTTTATAAATACTATCACTATAATTAACAAAAGTATAAAGGGAGGTATTTGCTTTCATTCTACAAAATATGAGATTTAGAAATGTAAACTACTTACAAAATGCAAATAGCTATTTTCTGAACTATGAGCTTTTAATTTAACGAGCAACTTTGGAATTAACAGAAATAATACATCAATTTAATAATTGTTCATTATTGGGACATCATTAGCCAGTTAGGTCCCTAGTAGAGATTTATATTTAAAGGTCAAGAGTGCAGCTTTTAGTCCACTAGAAACACATTATGTTCTGGGTGATATCTTGATGACCTATAAGAGCTAATGTGTTTCCTAACTAAGCACTTTAGACCATTGTTAGTGGTGAAACAAGCCCAATAATGTATAGCTAGCAGAGTATAAAAAATTTTAAAGATAATGTGTCTTACTTGAAGCTCTAAAGGTTAATTAAGCGAGGATGTATTGAACTAGGAGAAGAAAGCTTTCTTGTAAAAACACTATTAAGCACTAAATTGTAAGCACAAGATTCCTAAACAATGTCATCACATAATTGAGACCCCAAAACAACTTCTTGCTGAAATATCTAGCCCAGAAGAGCAGTTTCCCAGGCAGTTGTGCCTCATCACAATGGGATTTATGAGCGAGGGTCAGAACTTTGAATTATTAATCAGCAACTAGAGCAGACATCAGGATAATCAAAGGGCAAAGACCTTGGTGTAATAATTAGTCAGAACTTTGGACATGTACGGAATCTAAATAAAAGGCATGAAAATATGCATCAAGTAAAGATGACTGATGCTAGCAAAACAATACAGTACAGAGTCGGCGAGGCCCAAGTGTGAGAAACTCGACATAATGAAAAGTTACATTATTCTAAACTTCAGGAGACCAAGTACCTAGTCCGTTATGTTGCTGAGCCAATATTTCAGTCTCTTGTTTATTGAATTTCAGTTTGCTCTACGTTATTAATATATTTTCCCATTCATTTCTTGCTTGGCTTGCAATGTGTGACTTTCATTTATATACTCCCTTTATCTATTTAACGCCTGTGTTTTAGATAGGTTGTTGTTGGTTGGTTTTTCCCCCTTTTTCATTTACTGTGTTTTTTATTAGTTTGGGTAAAGTTTTATCTCTACTTTCATATCTCCTGTGTTATTATTTCTAGGGCTTGCATTCTCTTCCTCAATAGCTCACTCTTCTGATATCTTCTAAAGGCAGTTCTTATCCATGTAGTCTCACTCACTGAAGTCTAGTGATAATGTTTTATTAAATGTTACACTGAGGCTGCAATCCCCCACAGCAGGTAGCCCGGAATCATTACCAGTCTGAATATTTTCTGCTCCAAGATGATAATGATAAGCAGAAAGCCTCAGTTGGAAGCTTACCACTTATTACTTAATCCACATTCCCTGCAGGTATATTCTGGTGTCTTCAAATGCCCACCCAAGGGTTGTACAAAAGCCCAAAGCTAAAATACATAAATAGTTTTGAAAAGGTCTTATTATACAACATAAGCTTTTGCTTTAGAGAGATTGTTATCTTACTAACAAGAAGCCCAAAGTAACCCAAGTATTTGAAAAAAATAAGCACAGCACTAAGTGCCCCTTCGAAGTATTTTGAAAACTCTTTCTAAAATATTTTTCTTATTTCAACTAAGACCCAACTAAAATACCCCAAATTGCCATTTAATGAAATGTTTAGATAAGGGCAATGAAAGCGCTTTTAAAAGAACTGTCCTCAGACATCATAAATTCTGCAAGTCAGGCTGGCTGAGCATTATTCAAATCATAAGGAGGACCGCACGACAGGCCCAAAAGGCCAAAGGCCTCAAACGTCACCCTAAGCCACACAATGGTGAAAACACACATGTTTATGAGAGCCAGGCATTTCAATTCTTAGCGGCACTTGGTGTCTCTAAGCTGCGAAGTAACGAAAAATTGTTTCTCATGATATGTGGACTTGCCAGGTCTGCTTTTGTTAAAGAAAAATATATATTGGCTAGGCAGATAGATAGGCTTTCAGATCAAATCAAAGAGGTGAGAGAGTTGAGCCCAGATGGGCTGCAAGGCTGCAGCCCTTCCTCACTGATGCCAACAAGGGTTTAAAGATAGCAATCACAGAGTGAAAAAATTAATCAACTGAGAATTGAAAAACAAATGCTTTCCCCATTTAAATTCCATTTTCAGATCACTACAGGGAAGAGATTTTTAAAATCACCTTTTTTAAAAAAAAGACAAAGCTTTAATTTCCAAGCAAAATATTTATGCAGTTTGAGATATGGCTTGCTTTCTAATGATAGCTAAGCCACGGCTCCACTAGTCCACAGGGAGTCCCAGGGAGTCCTGGGAGAGGACCAAGCACTTGATGCAAATTGGAGGTGAGCTGGGCAGGGATCTGCTTGTACACATTCATCCTTGTGGAACTTGCATTCCAAAGCGGTATGAGGAAGCTGGTATGAAAGGCTGTGCATATCATCAAGAAGAATACAATATAGTGCCTGTCCCCAAGGAACTGGTGAACCAGAAAAGAAGAATTTATTTTTTTTAGAAAAGGCAAGTTAGATATAACTATGATACAAAATAAGGAAAACAAGGGTTTTAAGAAGAATAAGGCCTCCTCTGGCTGGAGTGACCTAGAAAAGAGGTGTTTTCCTTTTTCTTTTTTAAATTTCTCATAACAAAATAAATATATATTCTCAATAGAAATTTTAGAGGATATAAATAGACAAAAATAAAAACTGTGACTCTCAGATATGGCCATTGTTAACATTTTGGCCTATATAATAAAAATATGAGCATTTAGTTAACACAGGTAACTTAAAACATTCTACCATTAGAACTAATAGGATGGATGCTGTTAACATGGATATCTATTCACAATCTATGGTTAAGTGAAGACAGATTATTAAATTGGTTGTTTATACATAAATAAGTACATAAATTGAATCATATATGCTGTGGTAGAATAAGTTTTGTGTTGTGTTTTAAATTTTTATTTCTTTTTTTTTCTTTTTAAAGAATAGGGCTTTAAAATGAATTTCTAACTTCATAAATCACTTGACGGTTTTTATATCCTAGGTCAGTGGTCGGCAAACTTATTAGTCAACAGAGCCAAATATCAACAGTACAACGATTGAAATTTCTTTTGAGAGCCAAATTTTTTAAGCTTAAACTTCTTCTAATGCCACTTCTTCAAAATAGACTCTCCCAGGCCGTGGTATTTGGTGGAAGAGCCACATTCAATGGGCCAAAGAGCCTCATGTGGCTCGCGAGCCGCAGTTTGCCCACCACTGCCCTAGGTTAACTATAACAACAATCAATAAGATATTATCTGCTTAATTATCACAAAAATGGTGAGAAAATTCAACCATTTAGACAAAAATTGTTTACAACTTCAAGCAAACAAGATCCCTCTACTACAAACATTCTTCTTATTGTGGTTTCCTAGAAAAAACGTTTCTAATTTTTCAGACGTAGTCTCAAGGTTATTAGCCAACGATTCTTGAGGAATAAAACTATTAAAGCAGAACTATGGATTTTATAAAAAAGCTTTTTGTCTTTTTTAATAAACAGAAAGAAACTCAACATGTTGATGATAAGATACAGGAAAACTATAGATTTAACTTTATATTTATGATAATGGAATGAAAATATTCTTTAACCTTCTTCCTTATCTTTCTAAGAAAAGGGTAATAGTCAACTCACTGCTTTACATTCTCAGAGACTCACAATGTAAACATTACAAAAGCCAAAGTATCCTCTAAGAACCATCTGAAAATTATGGCATCTTGTTTCAACTATAATTTTAATACACTGAATCTAAGTATTTGGGCTCTATTTCCCTAATGCATGCTGCCAAATAATCTGGTGTTATACTAGTACTAAACATCTATTCTTTTTTTATAATGTTTTTTTCTTTATTGATTAAGGTATTACATATGTGTCCTTATTGTCCCATTGCCCCCCCACCCCCCATGCCCTCACTCCCCTATTGTCTGTGTCCATTGGTTAGGCTTATATGCATGCGTACAAGTCCTTTGGTTGATCTATTCTTGATAAGGATTATTACAATATGACTTCTATGGCTGCATGATGGTCCTTTCTAGGGCTAAACCATACTTTAACAATTATTGTTGGACATTGTAAATGTTTCTAATTTTTCATTCTATATTGGTAGATTGGATTATAGTTTCCCCATATTCAGTGCCTCTCCCTAAGTTGCTTCTCCCTGTTGGAGAAGTATGCATCCCACCCAAGGAACTCAGGTGTGGCTGTGCAAATTGCTCTGCCAAAAGAATTGGAGTGGAAGTGACATGCCTCAACTGGAATGTTAAGAATTAGCTCTACATTACATTTTCTCCTTTCTCCTGCCATAACAGTGATATCCTGATGAGAAGCTGTGCCTGGGGCGAAGCGCTCCTGGAAAGAAGCTGCTCCTGAAACCACAGTTGTCTCATCATGAACATGCTAGTATACTGTGAGTAAGAACTCCATTTTTATTGTTGTGAGCAAGTGATGGTTTGGTGTCATTTGTTCTTAGAATAACATGGGCTTTTGTGAAAACTTAAAAAGCTTAAACCAAAAGTGAGAAATAACAACTCCCCCTCCAAAAAAAAAAAAAAAAATGTGGCATTCACTTTAGGGCTGACAAGTGGTCAGTGAAAAGATTATCTGGGGTAGATAGATAGTAATTCATGTCATATAATGGTGAAGCACCCAGCCTCAACTTGGAAGTCAGGTTGTGAACCAAAGTAGTGTGTTACTGGGTGAAGAACTTGGGAAACAGAATGTTATTAGCATGCCTTAGCTACTATGTGGCTTACTTATTTAGCAAGATGCTCTAAAAAGGAGGTGCATTTTAAAAATAACTCACTTGTCACAAAGAAAAGAGTCAAGAAACACTGTGATTACAGTGTTGGAAGACACAGCTAGTTTTTTACCAACCAGGAACAAATATAACTGAAAAAGCCTTTGGCTGATAAAGAATAATTTAAACTCAGCTTTGCATCGCTGGTGTGCCTCAGTGGTTGAGTGTCAGCCCATGAACCAAGAGGTCATGGGTTCGATTTCTGATCAGGGCACATGCCCCATTGCTGGCCAGCACATGCCCAGTAGGGGTGTGTAGGAGGCAACCAATCAATGTTTCTCATAATTTGTTTTCTCTATCCCCCTCCTTTCCTCTCACTCTAAAATCAATAAAAACATACTTTAAAAAATTAAAAACAAACACAAAACAACTCAGCTTCATGCAAGGCCCAAATCAGGATCCTTAAAGCTGAATTGTTAGCACCCAGTAAATTCAGATAAAAGAGATTAGAAGTGTGGCTTTCCCAAATCCCAGCCTGAAAAACTCAAGGTACCCAGAATTATGTGTAGAGAGTCAAGTCTTGAAAATATTGTGGATGTGAGTCCTGGAATACAATCCAAATTGAGAGCAAATAAATAAAAAACTGACTATGTTTTTTAACTGAACTCTCCAAATTGCCACAAACCTGACCTCAAAGGGATTAACTATTTGAGAATTAAAATAACCCTAGAACAATAGATTGAGAAAGCTTAAGGAAAATATGTTCTGCACAAAAGAACCAACAGAATGAGAACTATGGAATGGGAGAAAATATTTGCAAACCATGTATCTAATAAAGGATTAATCTCTAAAATAATAAGGAATTTATACAATTCAAAAACAAAAAAAAAGTAATACTCCATTTTAAAAATGGACTAAAGACATTTGTCCAAAGATGAGATACAAATGACTAACAGGTATAAAAAAAGCTCATTGTCACTAAGCATCAAGGAAATTCAAATCAAACCCATATGAGATATAACTTGTTAGAATAGCTATTACTAAAAATCTAAAGACAAGTGTTGGTGAGAATGTGGAGAAATTGAAATTCTTACATAACTGTTGGTGGGAATGCAAAATGGTGCAGTCACCATGGAAAACAGTATAGAGATTCCTAAAAAATAAAAATAAATAAAAATAGAAATAGAACTATGTATCATATGATCCATCAATCCAATTTCTGGGTATAAAGCAATTGAAATCAGGAATATGAAGCGATATCTGCACTCCCATGTTCACTGAAGCACTATCCACAATAATTAAGAAGTAGAAACAGTTTAAATGTTCAGTATCAGATGGATGGATGGATGGATGGATAAAGAAATATGCTACATTTCTTTTTGGGTCCATTTGTAAACTTAATGTTCTTTTCCATTTATCTGTCTTCCAGATGAACAATATTGTAACAACTGTAAATATATATATATATATATATATATATATATATATATATATATATATATATATATTAGAAGCCAGGTGCACGAAATTCGTGCATGGGGCGGGAGGGGATCCCTCAGCCTGGCCTGCAACAATGCCAGTGTCCCGCACCCCGGCTAGCCTCTGGCCAGAGGCCCACCCACCCGCCCTCCCTCCACAGGCTGGGGGGTGCGGGACACTGGGGCTCGTCACTGGGGCGATGCTACCAGCATCCAGCACCCCAGCTGCTATGGTGCCGCCATCTTTGTGACAGAGTGATGGTTAATTTGCGTATTACCCTTTTATTAGATAGGATTTTTAGAACTTGTAAAACCAGATACCCCCAACCACCCCTATCATTACTCTTATTTTTCAAAATTGTATTGTCCATTCTCATTCTTTTTATCCTATAAATTAACTTAATAATTATTTTTGTCAGGTTCCCTCCAAAAGTCATTAAGAGAATGATTCCTCACATAATTTATAATTTATTTGGAAGAATCAACATCTTAAAAGATTGAGACTTCTTGTCAAGGAAGATGGATGGATGTCACTTTACTAATTCAAGTTATCTTTTATTTTCTTTCTGAGTAGAGTTGTCTATTCTGTCTATAGAAAGTTACAAAATGTTATTGCAATTGGAATAATAAACAGATACTAAGGTTTTGTACATTTTTAAATCTTTTCCAACAAAATCTTTTGGATTTTTAATCAGGCAGCTATATTATTTACAAATAATGATATTTATATTAATTTGTAAAATTAATATATAATGTTTCTTCTTTAATTGCACAACTAGAACTTCATGAATAATGTTGAATAATAGCAGACATTCTTGTTGTGTTTGTTATTTTAATAGTAATATTCTTGTATTTCAGCTTTCAAAGTAACATGAACTGTTGGTTCTTAATGAAACTATTTTCATATGAAATAGCTATCAAGCCTTAGTATAATCTAAGCTTTTTTTATCATAAATGGATAAACCCCCATCATTTCATAGAAATATAAGATGATAACATTACCAACCAATAAGATTATTATTTTAACTTATTTAATATGTATTCTAATATCTTTGAATTTTAAGAAGAAATCAATTATGTATAATGCATTGTTTATTTAATGCCCTAGTGGCTTTAATTTACTACATTTTATTTACAATTTATTTTAATTTTTATTTATTCACTTTAGAGAGAGAAAAGAAGGAGAGAAAGAGAGAGAGAGAAGGAAAGAAAGAAAAAAGAAAGGAAGGAAGGAAGAAAGAAAGAGAAATCTTGACTTGTTCCACTCAGTTGTGGATTGACTGTGAAATGCGAAAATTGAACTGGAATGCATGGTTTTTCCTCTAGGCAGGATGCAAAGGTGAATTCCTGGGTTCTTGTCCCGATGGGTTTGAAGAACGAAGCCATGGACAAACGGTGAGAGGTGAAAAGTACAGAAACTTTACTGAGCAGACACTACCTCTAAAACCTGATTCTGAATTCTAAGCCTCAGACTCTGTCCCTCCTGGACGGACAGGGGGCCCCTGGGAAGGGTGACTGCTGCCCTTTGTCTTGAGGCATTAAATAGGCTGCGGTTCTTTGGCTGAACCTGACCCCTTCTTATGGGTCATTCTGCTGCAGAGAATTAGTTTTCAGAGCTCAAAGCCCACGTGGAGTCCCCACCTCCCCTCCCCCTTACCTTGTTGATTGGAGTCACTGTTGATGTATCTTCTGGCTCTCCCAGTTGTGCTGGCAGAGAAAGCCTATCTTATGGCCTCCCAGCTACTCAGGTCAGGGCTACTTCTGGCCTAGCTTATGGTCACTTTCATTGCTCAGACCAGAGATACCCCTGTCTGTCCTCGGTTTATGGCTGTCTTAATTGCACAGGCCAGATATATTTCTGTTTGCCTGTGGCATTTCTCTATCGTCTGTACGAGTAAGATAAACACCCTGGTGTGTTCAAGTCTCCATTATGTATTCCTTCCCCCATAGACCCTCCTTTTCTCTATGGCTCCCTAAATCTGCCTAATTAAGCTAGCTAATCCTTTCAACTGGTTGCCTCTCATATGTGCCCTGACTGGGGATGGAACCACAACCTTGGTGTATAGGGACAATGCTCTAAGCAACTGAGCTATCTGGCCAGGGCTCTTTACAGATTTTTTAATTTTGTTAGCATGTAAGCTCCATGAGGTCTAGGATCCCCACTGTATCTCTTCCACAATTTACTATACATTGTAACATTTAATAATTATTATTAATGCACGGACAACTACATGTCTTTAAGTGAGATTGCTCATTTTGTGTCTGCTTTCATAGCCAGATCACGTCATTCTAATACAAGGAACATCTCTGAATATGGCATGTTAAATTGACATAGATGATTCCACTCCCCTATTCTCTGCTACAAAAATTTAAATATGATGGATAAAACATAACTTAAAAACAATTTCACCCCCTTTTAAAAAGGAAAAAAGAAAGAGGTAATTGCTCTAGCTTCAAAAATAAGAAGAGGAAGCAAAAGCGGTGTAGTAAGCCTTAGCACAAATTACCTGGCCAATTGCAGGGCTTTTGATCACACATATATGATAACACATATATGCCCAAGATGTTGGAGGCTGGCCCATAAGGCCCCAGGGAATTAGAAGATGTGGCCTCAGTTCAAGAAGAAAACAAACATACTGGTAGAGTGAATATTGACCCACTGGTATAAGGCAGGGTCCACCAGTGGTCCTCTTCTGTTGAGAAGGAAGGAAGGGATAAGGAAGCTCACCTGTATCTAGAGCATAGAGTGAAAAGAAAAAAAGTCAAAACATCAACCTTACCAAGTTGATCTGTGAGGCCCAAATTTATATGACACTTGTGTAATTTAGAAACAAATAAGAAATTAATATTTTAAACGGGTCGAGGGCCACTGTACCTTATAGAATAAGCACAAGCTCAGAGTGCTCTGTAGGCAGCTTGTCCCACCTCAGGGCCCACAAGAAAAGCAAATCAACAACATCGAAGTAAAGATCTGAAGACCACCAGCTCCCAGAGAAAAGCTATAAATTACATAGAAACAAATTATAAGGTGGAATTAGCAGATGCCACAAACAAGACAATTAAGACAGGATGAACTTCAGATTGCAGAAACCTATGAAAGAAACTAGAAAATAGCTGTGATTAAAATGAGAAAAAGAAAGGAACTTAAACGAAGATGAACAGGACACTCTAAGAAAGATAAAGGTGGATTTGTAAAATAACCATATACAATTTCTTGAAGTTGAAAAGAAAGTTGTTGATGCTAAGAACTCAGTGCATTGGTTAAATACCAGAACTGGCATTTCTGAAGAGAAAAATAGTATATATATATAGATTTTAAAATATCAATACATGCATAAATACACTAGAGGCCTGGTGCACGAAAATTTGTGCACTCGGGAAAGGGGGGGTTCCTGAGCCCAGCCTGCACCCTCTCACAGTCCGGATCCCTTGGGGGATGTCCAACTGATGGCTTAGGCCTGCTCCCCGGGGGATAGGGCCTAAGCTGGCAGTCAGACATCCCTCTGGCAGCCTGGGAGCCCTCGGGGGATGGCCCACTCCCCGCAAGGACCGGGCCTAAGCGGTTAGTTGGACATCCTTAGTACTGCCACAAAGGTGGGAGAGGCTCCCGCCATTGCTGCTGCACTGGCCAGCCATGAGCCCGCTTCTGGCTGAGTGGTTCTCCCCTGTGGAAGCACACTGATCATCACGGGCAGCTCCTGTGTCGAGTGTCTGCCCCCTGGTGGTCAGTGCGCGTCATAGCAACCAGTCATTCCCAGTCATTCCACCATTAGGGTCAATTTGCATATTACTCTTTTATTATATAGGACTAGAGGCCCAGCGCACAAAATTTGTGCATGGGTATGGTCCCTAGGCCTGGCCTGTGATCAGGGCCATCTTCCCCGGCTGCTGGCAGCCAGCCCTGCCCCCTGCTGCCACCCACCCCTGGTTCCCTGTTCGCCATTGGGTGATCGGAGCTTGCCAGCCAGGGGGTGGGTGGAGGGAGGACCAAGAGGTGGTCAGTGCACCTCATAGCGACTGGTTGAGCAGTCATTCTAGTTATTCCAATGTTCGGTCAAGTTGCATATTACTCTCTTTTATATAGATTATATAAGCATACTTATAATTATATTTTATTTTTCTAGATTCTCTACAATTTTTATATTCATTTTATTTGATATGAGTTACCTTAAATAATAAAAATAGCATGATGTAACAAATATTTAAATAATATATAAAAAGTTCCTGATACTTAGAATGTACTTGGTAAAGGTTGCCATTATTATTTACATGAATGACCTAATTTAGTTCTTAGAGCAACCTTATAAAATAGGAATTAATATTATTTCAATTTTATTTGCAGGAAATAAAAAAGGTACTAGGAGGATAAGTAACTTGCCCAAGTTACATAGCTAGTAAGAAGTAAAGTCAAATTTGCACCCAGGCTCCTGCAGAGTAATGGTCTCTAAGGATGTCTACACTCTTCACCACAGAACTTTGTAATTATCAAGTAGTTCATGTTTTGTTTGTTTATATGTGATCATTCAGATATTATACTCTAGCTTTCCTACATGAGAGCCCAAAATCATAGCTTATTCAATTCCTACTCTGGAAAAATTTTGGAGTATTTAAAAAAATTCATATATGTGATTTCTGATTATAAGTTCTATATCCTGATATTAATCTAGTTGATTTTCTTAGGTAATTTTTCAGGAAGAGTTTATATGTGGTATGGCAAATAATTCTTTATATATCTGAAAACATTTGGGTGTGTCCTAAAGTGAATGTTAATTGGACAGTAAATAGAATTATGGGAAATCCATCTTTTACCCTAAGAAAGCCATATGTACTATCTATTGAGATAAGTATGGCTTTTGTTGTTGTTGTTTTTCAAATTATAAGAGAAAGTTTATTTAAAAAGTTACAGAGGTAAGAGAAGTGAGCCAGCTGGGCTGTGCAGGCTCAGGAACAAGTTACAGAAGCAGAAGAAGGGCCCTTGGAGCTTAGGAGAGGGAAAGCCAAAGGTAACCTGCCTCGGGTGGGAAGAAAGGGGAACAGGAAAGGCCTGGGTGTGCTCCTGAGAGGGAGAGCACACAGATAACTGTGTTTCTAATGAAGTTCACTTCTGTTCCTCCTGGGCATACCTTTACAAGCTTCTAGGCAGTTAAACCATGGTATGTGGGTAATGAAATGCTGGGTGGAAGCTATGGATATCACATCATGGTTGCCCCATAAATATCTCACTGTTTGGCCAGGTGGCTCGGTTGGTTGGAGCATTGTCCATTGCACCAAAGGTTGTGGGTTTGATCTCTGATCAGAGAGTTTACTGGAGGCAACCAACTGATGTTTCTCTCTCACATTGATGTTTCTCTCTCTCCTTCTCTCTCTCTCACTGTCCCCTCCTCTCCCCCCCTGCTCCTTTCTCTAAAAGCAATAGGAACATATCCTTGGGTGAGGATTAAAGGGAAAAAGAAAAAAAAAAACTCACAAGCTTCTCCACCCTCCTTTTCCCTATCTACTGACTTTGAAAGGAGAAGACTCTTGAGACCAAGAAGAAGATGGAGCTCAAAGAGGAGCCCTCGAGTCTCTGAATGAGAGCAAGGAAAGCCAGAGCTCAGAAACACTTGTTGGGTTTTACATAAGCAAGTAATTTCACTGCGTTGAGCCACTGAGATTGGTGCACTGTCACACCACAACCACGCGGTGCACTGTCACACCGCAACCACGCGGGGCACTGTCACACCGCAACCACGCGGGGCACTGTCACACCGCAACCACGCGAAAATAGTTTTCTGAATCATGGTGTTTCACAGGCTTTATGCTAAGGTTGTCCTTTTCTTCTATGTTAATCATATTTTAAAAGCTGATGCTTGTTAATTTTCTCTTTATGCTTGTAATGTATGTATATGCCATGCACTCACTGCACTCTTTCCATATGGACACACAGGTTGGCAGAATATAGGTCCACATCCCACCTCCCGGGAGCTGTGACGATGGTACCTCCTACGGCAAAAGGGACTTTGCAGATGTAATTGTGTGAAGGACTTTGAGATGGGGAGACCCTCACGGAGAACTTTTTCCAGATGTAGTTAAAAGAGATATCACAAGAGAAGCTGGCCCACGAGCCAAGGAATGTGAGTAACCTCTACAACCTGGAAAAGGCAAGGAAACAAATTCTCCCCCTGAGGCTCCATTAAGAAATGCAGTCTTCTGACACCTTGATGTATCCCAGTGTGATATGTGTCAAAGTTCTAACATAACTATATGATAATACATTTGTGTTGTTTTAAGCTACTTCGTTTATGGTAACTTGTTTAGCAGCAATAGAAAAATAATACACAGGTCTTTGATCATCTCAGGTAATGCTTTTGTATGGTTTAGTTTATTACTGTTTTTCCCCCTGTAAATTCTATTGCCCCCTCCTAAAATTCAAATTACATATTCATTGGATCATATAAATATAGCCTTCATTACTCATATTTCCCTCATTACATTTCATCAATTTTTTTTTCTTCACCTGATTGCTGGTCTTCTAATGGACTAATTTGGTTTTACCAACATTACTAATATGCTTTCCTTGGGAACAATTAATTTGTTTTAGTTCAGCAATTATTATTTTAAATCTCCCAAACTGTATCATTATATCAAGATCTTTTGTCAGTATAAAATTTACTTGAGCCTCATTTAGAATCTCTAAAAGCTTTAAAAAGTTGTCTCCAATTTCCTGTAATAATTGTGATTCACTGGAGAACATATGTTCTGAATGCTCAAAATGGTTCCTCTCTTTCAGAATGCTAAATTTTTATATGCCTAGTTGTTTTTCTCTGATGGTTCATCCTATGGCAGTGGATATAATTATTATTTTTGGTATTTAAACTAAATTTTAAAATGAGAAGAATATTATTAAGATATATTGTGAATTTTCCTTGCTTAGATAAGTAATCTGATATATATATATATTTTTTTAAATATATTTTTATCGATTTCAGAGAGGAAGGAAGAGGGAGAGAGAGATAGAAACATCAATGATGAGATTGGCTGCCTCCTGCACACCCCCTACTGGGGATCAAGCCTGCAACCCAGGCATGTGCCCTTGACCAGAATCGAACCCTGGACCCTTCAGTTCTCGGGCCAACATTCTATCCACTAAGCCAAACCAGCTAGAGCAATCTGATATTTTTTACATGATTAGGACGGAGGTGTCAAGTGGCAGGAGGTGTCCGAAGAGGTATGGAGTTTCATCCTTGTTTAAAAACAGTTTATTCTTTTGTTGCACTTAGCAGAATAGAGCCAGCTGGACATGGAAGCCTGGCTAGTGGCCACTTGGCAGTCGCTAACCAGGGGATTGTCCAATACCCACATACAGCCCACTCTCCTCATTTTAGTTTGTAAAACCGTAAGTGGCATTGGGTGAAATTATTATTATTTTGATCTGCGGATATTAGGGAGAGGATATTTTAGGCCTAGGGAATACAAACATGTAGTGAGAGACAGGCAACATATTGGAGGGAATATGGGCCTTGTGTTTGATTGGTATCAGGTTTCATATCATTACTTTGCACCTCAAACGACTATTTAAAAGTCATGAATTTTCCTTTGGATTTCAGAGGTACTAATTGTAACAATCAATGTTGGATAGAGAATAAATAATGCCAGTTAGTGGAAATGGCATATTATGATAAGTGGTTCTACAAATATTATCTTATTCATATTTGCTTAATTCTTTAAAAAAATTACTAAATAAACTTTGTAATCTACATGTTAGAGAGAAGATAACCAAAACTCAGAGGATTAAATATTGTTCAAGAAAACATAGCTAGCTATAAATTAGTAGAGCCAGGATTAGGATTGAAACAAAGATTGACCAAATCCAAAATCAGTTCTGAAACTGAAGTGCAAATATATTTAGCAGTACATAGTCACAAGATGTGCTGTCTGTATATAAAGGAGCCTGTATAGTTCTTAACTGCGAGGTCAGTGGTATAAAAGGCATCGGTGGGTCCTGCCTGTTCCGGAACTCTATCAGAGAGTAATGTGAGGTTACCGAGATCAGAGAAGTGATGGGATTGATCAAGAATCTTTTGCACTTTTTAATATAAATTACATTTCTGTGATTTTTCACCATGTAATTGCTTCTGTGTGCAGTTCTTTTTCATGCTAAATTTTACATTTCCTTGATGTGGTCAGTTCTTATGAATTAGAATCAGTGGAATTCAAACAGGATTACCTTTCTTTCATCTAAATAATTTATCTTAAAAAATGAATGTGAAGAGAGTGGCTTAGAAATAGAAGGCATTGGATACACAGAATCTGCTCTTGGCTTCCAGGAGTATGAAGGGAATTGCACAATAAATAAATTTTTATGGATGCAATTGACTTGCAACATGTGCTGCTTTTAAAAATTAATAGGTGAAATAATGAAGATTCAAAAAACGCTCTCCACTGTCATTTTGATTAAATCCTTGATATGAAGTACAGATGACAGCTGCAATATTTGAAACTAGATTTTCATGCAGTCCAATCAGAGAAAACCCAGATAGAGACCATAGTGGCCAATACAGTCTTTTAATTTTTTTCCCAATTAATTTGGTCCCATGCATAGACATGCCCTATTCAATAAAGTGAAAGTTTAATTATTTGTATAAATATTATTGTAAATGCACAATAGTGCCTCCACAGTACAGGTGCCATCATTTTATATTAATATTGCATTACAGAAAAACAGGCAATAAAGTGCTGCTCGGGAGAAATTGTGCATGGGATTTTTAACATGTTGCTCAGCCAGGAGACGAGTTTATTAAAGTTACGGAATTATGTAGTGGAAAAATGGAGTTACTAAAACACTACCCAGGGAAACTGCAGCAAAACTGAGACAATGATATGGTTACAAGAAATCAGAGGCCAAACTTTGTGATTTTTTGGTACCAATGTGAATAGCTTCAGCTCACTATAAACCATATACATCCACCCAAATTAATTACTGGTACATTCATGCAAGCTTATGAAAACCACTGATAACATAACGCAGAAAGGTACAGGCCAGACCAGCATGTTCAGTTATAACGATAGAAATAAAGGTCCTCACAGAGCTCTCCTGGAGGACCCTAAAGTGCCCCACAGGCAGAGAAGGATGCAGTTCTCATTTGGATGTTATTGAAAGGGCACTTGTCATTCATCTCCTACTACATGAACTTGAATGGCTGTCAAACCAATTTCTAAATTCTTGAACTTACACACTGAAGTTGTTATTTTATAATGGAAAGCATTCTTAGAGCATCTAGGTGCGTGTGTTTATATTTTTGTTCTTGTTTGCTTATTAACTTAAGGGAGTATATTATTTGGCCCATGACAGAATAAAGCACATCAGTCTAGCCTCAGTTTGCTTCACAACTCTGACATTTGCTGTGTGAGTCTGCACGAGTGAACGAGCTTCTCTGTTCTCAGAATTAAGTATTTCCTGTAAAGTATCTAGCGGAAGTTCTAGCTTAAAATGTACAGAATAAATATTACTTATTATCACAATGTTTTGTTTCAATTTGAGTTGTATCTATGTAACAAACTACTGCAAGCCCCGAAACATGAACTGGCAGATAAAACAGACCACAAAGAACTTCCAAAAGGATGGAACTGGGTTGATGTGTGAAACATTTAAGCAAAACTTGCTATAAAGGTGATGAATAGCTCTTAGAATTTGAGACAGGGAAAGAGCATCCTTTACAAAGTAAACTAGATTAAAAATCATTCATTACTCCTTTCTAGTATTGAGGTGGCTTGGCCTTTAAAAATATATATATAGTAGAGGCCCGGTGCAGGAATTCGTGCATGGGTGGGGTCCCTCAGGGTGGCCTGAGGGGATCGAGCCCCAGCTCACACCCCCAGCCTCACAGCCTTGCAGCCCCGCCTGGCACCCCGCTGTGGCCTGGGGCTGCCTCCTTACCTGCTCCACCATCATGCCTTCAGGACGACTAATCCAGCCTGCCTCCACCCCCCCCTGCCCTGGCTCCCTCAGTGCCTGAGAGCCGAGTGGCGGCCCTGTCCCCTTATATCCCCCCACCCCCGCTGCCACCACTGCTGGTTGCTGTCTGCAGGGCAATCAGGCCCCTGCTCACACAGCCTTGGCCTGGTGTCGCCTGCTCCCCCTCTCGTCGGGGCCCATTGGGGGCGGCAGCATCTCCACTGCCACTCACTGTCAGCGCCACATCACTGATGCCTGCCATGTTCCGTGCCGCCCCCTGGTGGTCAGCACACATCATAGCAAGTGGTCAGAACTCTCGGTCAAACGACCGCCCGAGGGGACAATTTGCATATTAGGCTTTTATTATATAGGAATTTTTGTATATTTCTTATGTAAAAAAATGCTATAAAATGAAAGTTCATGAAGAACTTTCCCATTCCACCCAGTTAAATAATGTTTCTCAAAATTGAAGATTTTCTTATTTTAAGGTCAATTAAGTATTGTATGACTTCTATAATTTTTAAGCTATTTAAACATGATGCAAATGACAAATCACAATATAAATATAAGTATATTTTCATCTACCTAATAAAAGAGTAGCATGCTAATTGACTGTACCTCTGCAATGCCCACCAGCCAATCAGGAGTGAGTATGCAAATTAACCCAACAGAGATGGTGGGTTAATTTGCATATGCAGGCACAGAGTGGCCGGGGGTGGGGTGGGACTTGGGCCAGGGCCATGGTGACGACGCAGGAGTTCCTCACCACCCCAGCTGTTCCGAGCCTCTGGGTAGCGTGGGAAGGCGGAAAGGCAGCTCCGGCCAGGGGAAGAAAGGCCCATTTTTGCACAAATCTTTGTACATCAGGCCTCTAGTTAGTAAATAATTTTCATGTTCCATATCATCATCTCTGTCAAGTTATACCTTCTAAAAGATGTGTAGCAGAAGCAGACACCTATATTCCATGGCTCAACTATAAATACTACAGAAAGCTTCAGTCCCAAGAGAAAAAAGGAAGTAAAACTGCTACAAAAATCAAAGGCCAAATTTTGTTTATCATACATTCCTGGTGAGTATACAACCTGAACCTCAGACATTGTGAAATGATTCTAAGAAATTTAAATCAGGCTGTATTTCTTTAGAACTTCCCAATCAATGTAGTTGGTGTTAACATTTTGATAAGCTAATGGTCTACAAAAAGCATTTCATATTTCATGCCCACCCTAGGCAGCCTAGGATTAACTGGATAGAAAACCTAGGAAACATTAAGAAAAACCAAACTTGAATGACTAAGGTTTCATAGAATATAAAAATTCACAAACATTTTAATCTATTAATATATAATTTAAGGATTACCAGAGGGTAATAAATATAAATCATTCCTTCTCAGGAGAGTTCAAAGAGTTTAGTGTAGGTTTTCAGAAATCATTTCATCAGTGTTAAAACAGTAGACTTTCAAATTTGATTTTAATATCTAATTCAAAATGCTTGCTTTACAACAGAGTTATATCATATAGCAGTATTAATACTTTAACTTTTCAGTTTGCAAGTTCAATAAAATATTTTTAATGTTTATTGAATAGAATTAGGGAATGTCATAACTATGATGATAATAAGTTCATAGAATGTGTAGATATTATTTTAAATTCTGCTTAAAATTCTAATTTGTGAAGAAAAATTACTATAAGCAGTTTGTACTAATGTCTCAAGGGTCTCCAAGACCACCCTCAGGTGTCTGGAAGTACTCACAGAACTCAGAAAAGCTGTTATACTTAGGGTTATGCTTTATTACAAAGAAAAGATACAGATTGGAATCATCAGAGGGGAAAAAAAAAGCGTGTAGGCTGGAGTCCAGGAAAAAGCAATTGTTCTTTCCCAGTGGAGTTGCATGGACAGTTCTTAATTCTCCCAGCCACAATGTGTGATAAGTACAAACGTGAAGCTCACCTGAACCTTGGGTCCAGAGTTTTTTAGGGGATTAGTCATGCAGGCACAGAGCATGATTGACTCTGGCTACTCAGTCTCTAGTCCCTCCAGAGGTCAAACTGATACATCATGGCCCAGGATCCCAGGTGAACAAAAACAGGTATTCACCATCAACCACATTGTGAGCATAAACTATCTGACATGGCCCAAGGCCCAAAGTATACACATACACTCTTGTTAGGCAGGATATTTTAGGATGTTGAAGGTTCCTCCCAGGACCTGGTCTGAGAAACAGGGGTACCGGCCACAAAGCAGGGGGCCATCCTGGGATACCTCAGATTAGAAGAGATAACACGAGGGAGCACTTGTTTCCCCTTTGATGTAAAGATGGTGGATGTAAAGGAACTAAACCTTTCTCAAGTTTCTCCAAACCTGGGCCTTAGCCAACCTCCCAGAATTATTCACTGAGTTGAATCCAGGACGAGCATCCGATTTTACTGGGCTTTTCTTGCTTGGGAAGTGATCCCATTGCAGTGAACGTGGCTCTGGCTGTCGTGTGAGGCATCTGACACTGTGCTTCATGGAGGCGAGTAGTAGAGGGCAGCAGCTGAGATAGTTTGGTGAATAGGCACTGAGGAGGAAGTCAGTGCCTGGTAAAAACTTGTACCTCCCCTTCTTCTGTCCTTCCCTTCCTTCTCCTAATTTTTAAAAATTCGCTCAAGAAATGTCCATGTTTATACAGAATAGGCTGAATAATGGGAGCACAAGATAGATACCAGGTCTTAATCTGGAAACTCTGAATGCTGACTTATATGATAAAAGGATCTTTGCAGGTGTGATTAAGGATCTTAATATCAGAAGTGTTATGGGTTAAATTGTGTCCACCGAAATTCATATATCTCATAATGTGACCTTACTTGGGAATAGGGTTGTTGCAGATGTAATTAGTTAAGATGAGATCATATTGGACTGAAGTGGCATCCTTATAAAAGGGGAAATTTGGAGCCCGACATGCACACAAGAAGAAGGCCATGTGAAGATGAAGGCATAAATCAGGATGGTGTGTCTACAAGCCAAGGAATGCCGAAGGTTGCCGAAAAACTATCAGAAAACAAGAGAGGCATGGGACAGATTCTTCTTCATAGTCTTCAGGAGGTATCAACCCTGCTGACACCTTGATCTTAGAACAATAAATTTATGCTAACCTTCAGAACAATAAATTTGTATTGTTTAAATCATCTAGCTTTTGTCGTACTTCATTATTGCAGCTCTAGGAAACCAACACAGGGAGATCTTTCTAGACTGCCCAGGTGGACACTGAATGGGATCATATGTGTTTCTATAAGAGAAAGGAATAGGGAGATTTCACACAGACCTAAAAAAAAAATGTAGAAAACACAGCTAGCACAGGAGGAGGTGATATGATCACAGAGGCACAGACTGGAGTGATGCAGCACCACGCTAAGAACTGCTGGAAGCCTCCCAAAGCTAGAGAAGCCAAGAATGGATTCTCCCCCAAAGCCTCTGGAGGGAGCACAGCCCTGCCAACACCTTGAGTTTGACCCAGTGGTATTGATTGTAGACTTCCAGCCTCCAAGACTCTGAGAGAAAGAATTTCTGTTGTTTTAAGCCACAGATTTGTGGTAATTGGTTGCAGTGGTCATGGGAAGTCAATGCAGTATATATTCACTTAACATAGGACCTGTGGGTCCCTGTTATGTGTTCTGGAATGGAACCTCTGAAGATACCTGTGGAGAAGGGAACTCCAGGGCACTGTACCAGTGGATGGTGAATGTTTTATCTGCCAAGTTACATATTTAAGACACTTTATCAAATACAGGAATCAAATTATAGCACAAATGAGAATACAGACTTTAAGGGTATTTTATCCTACGATCTACACTAATAAAAGAGAAAGATGTAAATTGACTATACCTCCACGACGCCCACCAGCCAATCAGGAGTGAGTATGCAAATTAACCCAACAAAGATGGTGGGTTAATTTGCATACGCAGGTGCCAAGAAGCCAGGGACGGGGCGGTGCCAAGTGGTCTGGGTCCCGGGGATGGGCCCGCAGCCTCCCGGGACTATCGCTGGCCCCGGGAGGGGAGGGCAGCTGCGACAAACCATGCCCGCAGGCTCCCAGGACCATCGCCAGCCCTAGGAGGCAAGGGCGACTGCGCAGCTTGACAGCAGACAGCAGGGCCTGCTTGGCCGTAGCCACGGCGACCCAAGAGCAGGCAAGCAGGCCCGCAGGCAACACCCAGCAGGGCCTGCTTGCCCATCGCCATGGTGTGGAGCAGGCAGGCCCCAAAGAGAGCAGAGAAGCATGGGGAGCAGGCCTAAGCTGTCAGTAGGACATTCCCTGAGGGCTCCTGGATTGGAGAGGGTGCAGGTGGGGCTGAGGAGACCGCCCCTTCCCCCCTCAGTGCACGAATTTAAAATATTTTGAATGACCTTTATGTATTCATTGCTGGAAAAATGTAAAAATTTAGACAAAAATAAGTAATAATAACTGGGAAACAGCAATGGTTCATTAATCAAGAGTTACATCAGACCAAACATATTTATTTTCTTTGTTGCCATTAGTAGATAATAAATTCTCAGAAATATGGGGTGGGTCTGTCTGGATTAAAGCCTTTGGACAAAGGTCAAAAAGATGGGCTGGAAGTAAAATTGTAAGAAGGTAAATATGTAATTTATAATTAGTTACTATCACCCTAAAGGGTGCTAAGATGTAGGTCAATGTCAAGGTGAAAGGATTTTCAGGTAATACAAGCCAGCATTTACAGGGCACTTTCTAGGGGCCACACACTATTCTAAACCCTCCTGCTTTTACACAGCATTTGTTCCCTCCATATACTCAGAATTTCTCTTTGGCCATCCTTTTCTTGGTCACCCTCCCTCTTTCTCCTCCTTCCCTTCCCTCTTTCTACCTTCTCCAGAGTCTAGTATTTCTGCTCATTTCTTAGGCAGATTTAGACATGAAAAACTCCAGATTGTGTTGTTCAACCCAATAGCTATTGAGCACTTGAAATACAACCAGTTCAAATTGAGATTGGTGTAAATATTAGATTTTGAAGACAGTATTAAAAATGTAAAATAGCCTGTCAACAAGTTCTTATATTGGCTACATACTGAAATGATAACATTTTAAATCTACTGAGTAACATATGTTATTAAGGTAACTTTACCCAATTAATGTGGCTACTAAAAACTAAAAATGACAGATGTGACTCATGTATGTGGCTTGTGTTACAATTTCATATGACAGCCTTGCTCCGGACGAGTGCTTAGGGGCTTTGCCTTTGTATCATAAGCAAAATGTTTTGCTAAACAAAAGATAATCTATGCCAGAAAAATTTTGTGCCACTCCCTTAGAGCCAGAAGTGTCCACAGGCAGTTTTGTGGTTTGAAATAACAATTATTTTTTTTCTTCTAACGGATGACAAAAACTACTTAATCAGTTTATTGAATTTGTTGGACACAGTTGTACCATTACCGAGAGCAACCATCCCCCTTCAAATTCCTTATAATTATTTTCTTTGGAGGCGATCTTTCCCACTCCTGAATAAAAATCTCATGTGGTCCCAAAGCGTTTCTGGTCCTTTTCAGAAAGAACAATCTCATTTCAAAAATTTAAAAATCTCATCAAATCTAACATTACATTTTAATCTGTTCCACAATTTAAATGACCTTCCCCCAGCTGGGGCCTGCCTCAGCTGTTTTTCCTACAAAGAGCAAGGAGAGTTGAAATTCTTCAACTCCACCCTCCCCACTGCTCTTGTCCCTCCGGAAGCAGTGGGTGAAGGGAAGAGAAGAGGCAGGGGAAACTCCCAACACCACGGACTGGAGTGGGTAGCACATGACTGCAGGGCCCAGGGGGCAGTAGATACAGCTCCTTTTTCTCTCCAGACCTTAGCTGATTGCTGAGTCCCTCCTGGTGCAGACCTCCAACCACCCGGGCTTTTGTGAGGCAGGTGATGTGGCCTCTGTCTGGCCACAGACACAGGAGCCGGGGGGCTTCAGCTGTCCACCCAGTGCTGGGTCTCTTCACCCCTCCATCCCTTTCTGGTAGGACACCCTGTCAACATGGCTGCAGGCTGGCTCCCTTTGGGGGAGGGCACATCTGTTTTGGGAGAACCTGACACATTTACTCCATGCTTCTCAATCTCTCTCCCTCTTTCATTTTTCCCTCTCCCTCAGTCTCTTTTCCCTGTCACCACGTGGTCTGCCCTGGGATTTCGAGTCAACACCCTCTGCATATCCCCAGATTCCAGGGCACATAAAGCAAGCTCTCCACATGAATTTCTTCACACACCCCCTCGTTTGGCTGGAGATGGTGCACATCCCCCTGACCTCCTCCGTGAGTAGCTGGAAAGGGAAATGCCATCGCACTCCCACAACTCTTTCCAAGAGAATGCAGGCTCTCTGTATTTGCTGTGCAGGCTAGAAAGCAATAACAAATAGAACGCCAACTTTCAGTAGCTTGAAAAGGAAGTGTAGATAGCTTTCCTATAGCAGCTCTGTTAAATCTCCTGTGGGGGCTGAAAGAAGTGGCAGGCTGTCCTCCAGCTGGTCATGGAGAGGCTCTTTCTGTCTAGGCTAGGGCCTCTCCACCACATGCATCCGGACTGAAGAGAGAAGGGGAACATGGAGAGACACGCCCTCTCTCAGTGCCCTACCCTGGAAGGGGCACACACCTCTTCTGCTCGCCTCCCCTTGGCCATGCCTACTTGCTTGAGAGCCTGAGAAATGCAGTCCAACCAGGTGCCCAACTAAGCCCTCTCTTTATAGGACAGAACAGATTTTGTTTTGCCGTTGTTGATCTGTGCCATCATCCCCAGTAACTGTAAGCTCCCCGTACATTTTTTGCCTCCACTTGATATACCCTGGAAGAAAAACAGTAATTAAGGCTGGGACTAATAGTTTCACAGTGCCTTATGGCCTGCCCTAAGAGAGGCTATGTCCCTCATTTTATTAAGGAACACTTGTACTTATATTGCTTTTTATAGCATTTTGAGCCTCAGTAGAAACTACAACAAAGGGTATCCTTACAACATTCTATTAGTCAATTATATATTAAGTATGCATTCTATGCCATGCATTTCATTATTTATTTATTTATTTATTATATATTTTATTGATTTTTTACAGAGAGGAAGGGAGAGGGATAGAGAGTTAGAAACATTGATGAGAAAGAAACATCGATCAGCTATCTCCTGCACACCCCCTACTGAGGATGTGCCCGCAACCAAGGTACATGCCCTTGACCAGAACTGAACCTGGGACCCTTCAGTCCACAGGCCGATGCTCTATCAGTGAGCCAAACCGGTTAGGGCTATACCGTGCATTTTATATTTGCCATTTCATTTTTTCTTACAATAATTCTTTGATATTAGGCTCAGAGAGGTTATTTAACTTCACTTAATGAAAAGAGGCAATACAAAGAGGAGCTGAAATTCAACTTTAATTTTTCTGGTTTTTATGATAAACTGTCTCTTGGCTAGCCTATTTCATTCTTGACATTTTATAATATTTACTTTTCTCTATTTTATCAACTTTTAATTTTCCTTTTAAATTCTGACATCAAGGATATAAAAGAAATATATGTATATAGATACATTTATATGAAATCTATGCAATACATATGCAGTATATATACACATATATACTGATGATAATTGAAGGAATATGGAAACAATCACTGTGAAAATTAAATAAGATTTATTTGATGAGGGAAAAACATTTCTTCAAAATTATTTACTATCCATGGAATATGTCTTAGAATTTTTTATTGAAAGAGACATGGAAAAGGAAAAGCATTATTCTGAACATAATAATTTGTCAATCAAAATAAAGCAAAGTACATCTGTATGAAAAAATACTTGACTTCATAATTTCTAATATATTCAAATATTTACAAAGTCTCTTGTGGGGGAAAGATTACTATCCTAGAATGTTTATTCACCACAATTGCTTCTTCCACAACACCCCTCCTGTGTGCCCTGAGCCAGCCAAATGTTTGCCCAGGTCCCCACGCCTTGACATCCATGAATTTAGAGGATGGGCATTCTGACCTCCTCTATGGCTGGAACCAAAGCCCTCCACAAAGACACTTGTCAGCCAATAGCGGAAGCAGCAGATGTGTGGCCTCTGCTGCACGACATTGCTATCTCCCTTCACGTTTCACCATGGGTCCTCTGTGTAGGCAGAGCTCCATTACAAGTCAAGCTGTAAGGGAGTCTTGCTGGAGCCTTTGCCTGCATAACATTATGCTGCAAGGAGCAGGAATGAACCTGTGTGAGTCCATCCACTGTATCTACCAGAGGTTGGAAGGCAGTTAAGGAAAACAATCAGGTTGTACAAATAAAAATTGGTTTGAATATCTTTTTCATGTGAAAAAGAATAAATTATTGTTAGATAATTTACAAGCAGGCACTGGGATTTTGATGGTGTTTTAAATGTGTAATCTTTCTCCAGATGAATATATTACTGCTATTTGGAAAAGTCTTGACATGACAAATAAGGAGCTAGCCAATGACTTCAATTACAGCTGTTTTCACAAGGACCCTTGAATGGGTCATGCTATGACTCATTATTTTTTATTTTAAACAAAATAATTAATTGCATTCATTTGGGAACAGTTTTATCTGATGAAGATTATAATTTCATTCTGAAAATCTATTTCTCTTCCCTTAACTATGTGTTAGGTGTTGAGATACAGTGACTACAACAACTTTTAAAGATAGGAAATACTGGTCCTATTTTATAGTTAAGAAATTGAAGCTTGGAAAGGCTATGTAATTTGTCTAGAGTCAGACCACTAGGAAAGAAGTTTAAACGAGGATGTAAACCCTTTGATTATTAGGAGATTGTAGCACACTTGGTGCTATCCTTTGTACTCAATAACTGCTCAGATATTTCCTTTATGCTTGTGGACTTTGCCAGACTTCCACATGGGCAGTCACATGTCATCTTCATGATATGCCATCTCAGCTGGTCCTGGTAGCTACTGAGGAAGAAGGGCAGGGTCCTGCAATTTCATGGAGCAGAGAGTTAGAGAGAGTGGTAACAGGGAAAGAGCTGAGATTGGGTATCCAGTGTTAGTGCAATCAGATAGACAACTGGGACCTAAGCAAACCAAGGCTGCCTCTGCAAGAGATGGAGAGGGGAGAGGAAGGAGTGGGAGAAGAGAATAAAATTCCCAAAGAGCTGCTATAGCTGACATCAACAGAAAATCTGCCCATGGCGAGGAAGGGAGGAAATGAAAGGGAGCAAGGAAACACAGACTTCTATGTAGAACAGGGCTGCCATTCATATCTAAGTAGATTCATAAGCCAGTATAATGTGGGTAATATTGGTTATGGTAAGCTTGTCAAACAGTAGAGAAAGTCAACAGTGGGAAGTAATACTAAATCAGGAGTTTGAATCCTTAGAGACTAATAGTAATAAATAGCCAAAATTTATAATCACATTCTAAATTGCATATATAATTATAGTTTTAATAAAATGCATACTTATGTAAATTCATGGAGAAATCACTTTTTATTAAGATAAGGTAAACAACTATTTTTTTTTAATTTTTTAAAAGTATTTTTATTGATTTCAGAGAGAAAGGGAGAGGGAAAGAGGGACAGAAACATCAATGATGAGAGAGAAACATTGATCAGCTGTCTCCTGCACATTCCCCACGTGGGATCAAGCCCGCAGCCCGGGCATGTGTCCCAGGTGGGAATCGAACCATGACCTCCTGGTTCATAGGTTGACGCTCAACTGTTGAGCCACACCAGCAGGGCAAGCTAAGGTAAATAACTGTGTTTTCAGTGAATATAATTCAGCTGATTTTTAAGCCACTTAGAGAGAATTCAGAGTATAACTAATAAGTGTCATCAATATAAAGATATTTAAAAATATTTTATAACTATGATGTAGCCATATGGATATGTAAGTTTGGTGAAATTATGGGTTTAATCTTTCCATGTTGCTATCCTGGCATTGTGACAATTGTAGGCATTGCAAATAAGGGAAACTCTTTACCTGATATGGTCAATATATTTGAATTAATTAATTTCCAGTGATTTTTTTTTCTATGTTGGTCACTGATTTAAATATATATTTTTGAATAAATATTCAATTTTTTGAGCTAAATCACTCAGAATTATCCAATCAGTATGTACGAGATCTGATCAGTGACTTTGCTCTCAAATAAGAATTTCCAAGAACTCTCAGTTGTTACAATATACTTCATATCTCTATGTAATGAGAAGCCAGAAGTATATATTATACCAATGCGACAGTATAGTCTTCTTTCCACAGGGAAAGTCTCTTCACATTCAACATTTCAAATGCTTTCCCCAAGTAGAGATATTTGCTTATTCTTGCCTCTTATATTTTTTTTTGTTCAGTATTATTAATGCAAGTAAAATTACATCACTCCACTAAGCCAGTCTACCTGCATATAGAGCCTGAGAAGGCTTCCCGTAGGTTATATTCACTTACCGGGAATATGAAATACTCCAGTGGAGTTTCACTCTTGACTTAATGTACCATAAATTTGTTTTAAAAAAATTGAAGTGCTATCCATTTTTATCATGGAACAATGACTCATTGAAAAGTAATTCTATGGCACTGGTAGTTCAGATATTTTTTCAGAAAACTTTAAACTACCTTTCTATTTCAAATAATTTTGAATTTTAAATAATTTATAATCATAAGAAATATCAATCATCTCAAATTTAGCATCACCTCTGATATCAGGGTAATAAAATATATTTTCTAATACTGTAGCTTTTTTAAAGGTGCCTCATGTTATTGGCTTATACAGTATTTGATAACTTTAATAACCTTATTAGAGGAAAATAGTGAGTTCAACTAGCTATACATCTACACAGGAGTTTCTGGTTATGAACTGAAAACTAACCAAGACATAAACTGAGAAATTAGGATGGTGAATCTATCTGGAGGGTGTTGTTATTACATCCCTGAAGGTCTCATCTTTATGAATGCAAACATCTTCCTGAACCATAATGAGACTCAGTGTAAATCTCTTCGGGGTCATGTTTAACAGTCTGTGCCAATGGAAATCATAAGATTATCTGCAACACTGCTCAGTTTCTTCCTGTTTCTAGCTAAATTAGTTCTACACTATTGCACAGTTGAGCATCTGAGTGATTTCAAAAACAATAAATATGATGATCCTCAGGCTCTGAAAGGCTGACTTTAACTTCCTGAAACTTACAAGAGTGTATATTAATCATAAGGGTAAAAATTCTCTAGATATTTATTAAAGTAAAAAAATAGCTTAACATCTTTATAAATCCTACTGTATACTCTGCTGACTTCAGGCCTGGGCCAGCAATATTCACCAAATTTGAAACTAAAAAAGCTAGTCATCTACAAAGCTTTACTTGGTCTTACTCCTAGATATTATAATGCTAATAAATGAGAATGTAGAAACTATTTTTACACCACCAATGAGGCTGTGAAGCAAAGTAAATAAAAGAGAAAAGAGTTATATTTCCTCCTGGAAATAAAATATAGTTGTGAAGACAGAGAAATATTGAAACAAAGAAGCTCTAGGTCTACTTCCTTTGCTTACTATAAGAAACAGATTATATTCAGGCAGCCATTATGGGTAGCATACAGAGAACCAAACAGTTAAAAGTAATTGAGCAATATCACATTCATCAAAAAAAAAATTTTGTTGTTGTTGTTGTTAGCTAAATTGTGTGTGTGTGTGTGTGTGTGTGTACACATACATAATATATTCAGCTAAGTAACAAAAACACAGAGGGGCTATATTATTTTTAATAAATAACTTTAATTCCATTCTGCGTTAGTATTTGAATGAGTGAAATTATCCCTAGGACTACCTTAGCATATGAAATATATGTTAGAATTCGTTTTATTATCATTGACAAATTACTGAAAGAAAAAATTTAAATAACAAAAATAACTTTCATGACAAGTAAAAAGAATGTTACTTGCATTTCATGTCATTTAATTAGATATATTAGTCATGAAAGAGTCTAGATGTACAGAGTGAGGACTGAAGTCATTTACTGAGGGACAAGGTACAGTTTATCAGGTAGCACATTCCCAGGGCTGTGACTCAAGTTAAACCCTGCTCCTTCCTGCAATATGTGCTCTACTAATATCTGTTTCCTCACTGTGAGATTCAAAATAATACTACCACCATCTTCCCAGAAGATGGTCTGAGGATAAACAGATGAATACTCTCTAAATAACATTAAAGAATTAAATCCATAGTAATGTAATTGTGCTATATAAACTCATAGCTACAGTCAAGTTGGTAAAAAACAAGAGTTTTATTTATGGGTTTATTATTCACTTTTATTGTAAGGTCTAAATTCCCACAGAAAACTATTTCAAAATGTTTAAGTTTCTTTTGATTATTTACCTGATCCCCTCCCCCACCCCCAACCTATGAATACTTCTGGGCATGTTGAGTTTACAAAGAAAGTGGTAATGATTAATGACCTTGATTTGAAAGGTCAGAGCAGTACAGAGGAAGAGGACTGGTTCTGGAGCACATTTCATACTCATACTCTGACATCATTTGTATTATTATAAGCACGTTTTAAATTGGTCAGAGTTAGTCTTCTTGTCTGAAAAAAAAAAAGAAGTGACAAGAGCTTACTTCACATAGTTGCTGTGAAGCACTAGTCCAGGTACCAATGAGCCCTGCAAGCATCATATATGATAGTGGAGGTTAAAGATGAGGCTGCATCATATATGGTCATTAAATGTGAAGGCAATGCTGCATCATATATGGTAGATGAATTTGAAGGTAAGGCTGTATCACACATGGTAGATGAAGTTGAAGATAAGTCAATATAGACAAGGCACTAGCCATTATCAGTGTCTGAAGCCAGGGGTTTGAAATTTCTTTCCAAACAAATAATGTGTTAATATTCATATGTGGGCAACTTGGAAAACATCTTCCCTAGTCTGTTCTCTCTTCTCTATTGAATCTGTGGTAAATTTTTAATTTAAGAAGCATAATAAAAATAGTAAGTCCAAATCGAAATGTGACGACATGTTGCATTATTGTTTCAGAGACTGCTTCACAATTACATTAAGTTCACATCTGGCAAAGTGTCCTACTTTACACAGCATAACTCTCCAGTAAACAGGGGAAAATGAAGCATGAAAATTATGGTCCAATAGCTTTTATATTTGTTTATTAAAGAGTTTATTCAGAAATGAATCACTTTCCATCCCCACAAACTCTCTTGTTTGTACTAGTCCCAGGTTCATGTGCAAACATTTTAATTGATATTTAACTGTTGTCACTGTGACTGTTGATATAAAATTATTAATTTAATGTACAAAAGCATGAACATCTTCATGACACAGCTTGTATCTTATGTGTGTGTCTGTGTGGTATGTATATATATTTCCCCACCATTCCCATTCATAAAAGAACATGTAGAAAGACATGTCAATTTACTTTTTATTTTAGAAAAAAATAATTGCTAAAACAGAAAATTAACAATGTAGATCCTAATTTACATGGCTTATAGAAGCAGGGTTGCAAAAGGTCACGGGTTTGATTTCCAATCAGGGCACACACCTAGTTTGCCATGGTTGGGGAGCACATGGGAGGCAATTGATTAATGTTTCTCTCTCACATCGATGTCTCTCTCTCTTTCTCTCTCTCTCTCTCTCTCTCTCTCTCTCTCTCGTTGTAGGGCCAGAGGATGGCTGGTGCACAGTTAGTGCTATGAGAGAGAGGAAAAAAGGAGCCTGGAGAAGGGAGGGGTGAATCATAGGTGACCTTAGAGCAGCCGTGGGCAAACTACGGCCCGCGGGCCGGATCCAGCCCGTTTGGCTGTTCTACCGGGCCCACAGAGCCGAAAGAGTGGAGGGCTCTCTTGCTCTCCCCTCCGCTCCTTCACCAGCAGCAGTGTTAACATGGCAACGTCGGGAAACACGGCTGCAGCTCCTTCTTCTGAGTGGGCGGATTTATATCCGCCCATTCAGTAGAAGGAACAACCTCTCAATCTTCCAGAGGCTCCTTGTAATGCCCGCGGACACGTCCCCAGACATCACCCTGGGAATGCGTAGACACGTTATCGTGGTGATGTAGGGAGACACGCCCCTGGAGAGCACAGTATCAGAGCATTAGCTAAAAAGGAGACCAACAACACTGTTCCCACTGAAGCTGATGTTTTAAAGACCAAAAACCTTTCAACCCAGTCTACAATGCCATCTACATCTACGTCCCGGGCATAATTTGGAAGTCGCACTAAAGAAAATGTTTAATTTACTGTTTACACATTTTGTTCTTTTCTGTTTGTTTTAGTTTTAAATTATTTTATTATATTTAAGTTTAATTTGGAAGACTTTTGTACCTTTCCTTTGTTAGGCAATTTTATTTTGCCTTTGCCATCTTCAATATAAGGTATGTTATTGTGCTATGATTCCTCCATTTTTTGAAGTTTCAAATTGTAATAATTAGTGTTTACATTCTTCTTGTTAAAATGTTTGAAATGAATAAAACTATTAAAGTAAAAAAAAAGACCGTACCCTTTTATGTAATGATGTTTACTTTGAATTTATATTAGTTCACACAAACACTCCATCCATGGTTTTGTTCCGGCCCTCCGGTCCAGTTTAAGAACCCATTGTGGCCCTCGAGTCAAAAAGTTTGCCCACCCCTGCCTTAGAGACTGCAAATTTCAGACACCTCTGGAAGCCCCAGTTTACATCCTCTGGGCCAGTGCTTCTCAAACTCATTACTTCTCAAAAAAGTGGATTCTGGTTCACTAGTGCGGGGGTGGTGCTGAGGTTCTGCATTCCTTGCAAGCTCAGAAGGGACACAGATGCTTCAGGACTCTGGACCTCACACTGAATAGCAAGGCTCTCGGGCTCACTTATTACTCTATCTGTGGCACCCTTGGGACCATTGAGCCATTCTGATGCATGCACAAACCTGGAAGTGTGAGGGCATTAATATTCCGTCAGGTAACCCTCAACAATGGGAACAGAAGCCAATGCATTACACTCTTGCCAACTCTCAGCATGGCTCCTCAGAACATCCTGGTGTGATAGAGTCTTAGCTGCCTACAGTGGTGACCAGTTCCTTGGCATATCCTTGTTTTATCCATTCCTCCTTCTCTGTTATACCTTCCTGTCCCTCCACTGTTCACTGCCCAAAATAAACTCCCTGCATGCAAGGCCTTGTCTCAATCTTCTTCCTGGGAAAATCAAGCTGAGACACCATTGTCCTAGGTCAGTGGTGGTGATAGCTCCTATCTCCAGATACTTGATACAGTGAGGGATGCAGTCTTATTTATCTTTGTATACCCAATACCTACAGGGCTCAACAAAAGTTACACAATTAAAAATAATTGACTCTAAGGTTATTCAAATTAGTCGAAGGATTTTCACAAACTGTTCAAGAAGATTATAAAATGCAACATAAGAGAAGAAGCATAGTCTAATGGCTTGGAGCAGGCCTCTGGAGTCGGATCACCTGGGTTCATATTCCTACTCTGCTGCCTTCTAGCTGTGTGAATGGAGGTACAGCATATACTTTCTCTGTGTCACAGTTTCTTCATGTGTAAAATGGGGATGAAGTAAATGGCACCTACCTCATGGAGTTGTTATGCAAATTCATGAATTAGTGTCTGTAAAGCCGTCAGAGCAGTGCCTGTATCATAATGAATATCCTATTTGTGTTTGCTAAATAAAATTTGATAAACATGTTAAGAAACTCAAAAAGAAAATCGTAAAGTAGTTCTCAACACTGGTTTATAGACTAATACTATTGTATAAAAATCGACTAAGGTCCTTACCAGGACCCCCCTGGCACTAAATTAGATTTTGTGGCCTGGGATGAGGATTCTGTACTTTGAACAAGTTACCTCAGTGATTTTGTATAGAACATAAATTGGGAGCCATGGTTGACAACCTTTCTACCTAATTAGAGTTTTGTCAAGTAACTATGGCATCAAGGATATGTGTGCATGTTACAAGTTTATTTTTATTGAGTGCTTATTATTCTTGGCTAAATTGTAATCTTTGTTCTCAAGGAGTTTTCAGTCTTTGCTGATGCTCACTGAAATCCTCTATAGCAGGTAATGCAAGTATTATTAGTTCATAGCACAGTCTAAATGGTTCAGAGAGGTTGGTCAATTTGCCCAAGATCACACAGTCTGTAAAGTGGCAGAACTAGGATAAGAATTCTGGTCATCTCAATCCACATTCTCTATTACATATGGTCATCCACTTATAAGGGGGTTACATCATGATAAAACCCATTGTAAGTTGAAAATATCATAAGTTGAAAATGCACTTAATATGCCTAACCTCCTGAACGTCACAGGTTAGCCTAGCTATTTTCTAATGCATGCCCATTGCTTTCACATTATCCTGAAGGTGAAAAATTGTTACATCAAGCCATCATTATGTCAGGCACCATCTGTATTTTCATTATACCATGCAGTACACCAGTTATATACTAAAAAGAACATAAATAAACACATTGGTTTTACAATACTTAAATTCCCAATGTTAAATGTTAGTTTATAGAAAATCTATGTGTTAATGAGAGTTGTGGCTTTGGAAAATGCCTCATGATGTGAAATCCTATATAATAAAGAGGGAATATGCAAATTGACCGTACCTCCACCACAAAGATGGCGGCACCCACAGTGGAGGCAGGGGTTTCCGTAACACAAGTTGGCTGCACCCACAGCAGAGGCCAAGTTCCCTTAATGAGCAATCATGAGGGACCTGAGGCTGCACCTCCCTGCCCAGTGGGGCTTGACGAGGGACCTCAAGGTGCACCCCCTCGCCTCAGTGCTGGGCTGGGGGACCTCAGGCCACATCCCCCACCCAGCGGGGCTGGACGGGGGACCTGAGGCTGTGCCCCCCCTCCCAGAGGGGCTTGAGGGGGACCTCAAGGAGTGCCCCCCACCTTGGCCCAGGCTAGGGGACCTCAGGCCACGCCTCCCCCCCGCTCTGGCCCCAGGCCAGGGGACCTGAGGCTGCGCCCCCGGCCCATCGGGGCTTGACAAGGGTGGGACCGGCCGGGTCTGGATCTAGCCCAATGGGGGTGGGGTGGCCGGGTCTGGGTCTCGCGCGATTTTGAGGTGCACGTGGGTGGGCGGGGACTTGACTCTGGGCCTCGTGGTGTGCCCCAGACTCTGACAGGAGGAAGATTTCATATACATTTTACTAATTTTCTTTCATCTCTGACACTTCTATTACAGAGAAAGGGCAAATAGCAATATTAAAATATTTCCTCTAATTAATCCCCTTTTAATGTGCATGAATTTCATGCACCAGGCCACTAGTAGAATATAAAATGCATACCTTCTTTAGATATTCAAACACAGTCTCATTTTGTAATGGCCAATAATGGCCTATAATCAAACTATAGCTTGTTAGATAAATAAATGATTACCTTGTTTGCTAGAAATTTAAACATGGACTAATTCATTAATTTGCAAATTGTTCCTTCATTTTTCATCCAGCCTACATTGTCTTTGACTGTGTTTATACATGGGGACCTGGGCATGTTTATGGATGAATTCAGGTGTGAGACTAGACAGCTCTTGGAGTCAGAGGTAGCTACCCAGTTGAGGATCAAGAGAGGACCACTAGATTAACTACCACCTAATAACAGACACTTATGATGGGGAAGCAAGCCCCTGGAAATTCAGCTTTCCTATTTCTAAGTTTTTCCTTTAATTTCACAACCAGAATTCTCACTCTAAGAAGCACCATGATTTTCCTGGACAAGTTTGCATGCATTTGTCAATCCCTGACTATGTCACTCTTTAACTTACATGTACATTAAAAACCCACACATCAAGTTTTACATTTACATTATGCATAAAAGTTGACATTATTGTACCAAAAGGCACCTGGAGATTAATAGATAAGATACAAAATGGGAATGATATTCTGCTTTGGACTTTAAAATGCTAATTGTTTTCACATGAAAAATTTACAGACAATGAAAAAATGTGCTTTGATTTTTACTATTTTAAAACCTTGCTGGCGTGTGAATTTCCAACTTGAAAATATAAACGCATTTTACCTATTTTACAAGGACACAGTGATGTTAGTGGACAAGAATGTTGATAAGAATATCAAGTCTCTTTCTACTGGCCAGACACATCCATGTCTCTTTATCAGATGCAGGAATTATTTTATTTTTGGCATTTTGAACACCTTGTGGTCAGCAACAGGAAAAGAAGCTGTTCATATCCTACAAAAAGGTTAGAAGGTGAGTGAGAGAAGGCTCACTAAAATATAATGCCTGGAAAAGTAAACAGACTGCATCTGATCTTTCTTCTTCTTCTAATTGTCTAACTTCACTTGCTCTGAGGGGCTCCAGGCTCCCGAGACATACTTGAAAGTGACTGCCTCTCCTGTCAAGGCGGCAGAGGTATTTCCAAGCCTCGTCCCTGTGTGAGGGCTCGGTCCAGGCTGAGCCTCGTCCAGACAGGAACCTCGAGGAGGCTCAGCTGGGTTTCTCTCAGCTGGCCCCAGCTTCCTTCACAGGAAAAGGAGACGCTATTAAAAACAAAGGGAGCAGAGACATGTCTAAGATAAACAAATGAAGTGGCATTTATGCTGCAAGGGATGCTATGAAGGGTCTGCCCACCACTGTTTAGAACCTGATACTCCCTATGATAAGACAGATTTTCCCACTTTGCACAGATTGCTCTGGGTCTATCCCAAAATTGGACTAAAGTGCCCTGTTGTTGGAGTAAAACACTGCTCTTCCTTACAAAAAGCATTGTTTTTATCTATTTTAAAAAAATGGCTCTTGTATTTTTATGTAAAATGAGGCCACTGCTCTGTCACTATAAACTTGATTTCACATGAGCTTTTTTATGGGTCTACATGTTCATAGTCAAGAAGCAAAACCTATTTGGTGGGAGGCATTGACATTTTGATTGTAAAGAGAAGGCAATGGCAATAATTTCTCAGAAGCCAGGCAGATTATAAAAGAGATAAAGAAAATGCAACCCAGGCTGATCCTGTAACACCTCTAAAACACAGATGGTTGCCAGCAGGCTGATAAGATGTTACCCCCACTGAATTAAAGCACAAAGATGAAATAAATCAAATGCCCACCACTGGGGACCAGCTAGCACATGGAACCATTTTCCCTCTGTTCCGCGTTCTGTACTGACACAAGCCGGCTGTGAGAACCCCCAATACCCACCAACCTTTTCAAATTCAGTGAGGTGCTTTATGATACTACGCTTCTGTTAGAGATATGCAAATTGCTCACAGTACTAAATACTTAATCTGACTAGCTGCACACTTGCTCTATCTGCACAACTCGGACTTTTTAAAAACATAGGGTATGTGGATTCTAGATAATAAACATAACATTTGCTAAATAATTCCAAAGTCATCTTTAAAGGTGTTATCTGGCATAAAAATGATGGATATATTTATTCTCCCTTTAAAATAAGAGACCAAATAACCACATCCATACATTGTAAGTGAAAACACAGTGGTGTGGATGATCTTAACTTTGGCTTACTGGTTACTTTCTGTTCCCCACACGCGAACGTAAGCTCCCGGTGGGCAAAGATCTTTGTCTACGTTACCCATTGATAAACCCCAAGCACCTAGAATGGGGCTTTGTACTCAGAGCAGCACTCAATAAATACACATTGAGTGAAAAAATGTTAACATTTCACATCCAACCTTGATACTTCTTATATATCATGTCATCTTCAGACTATATTCTTTCATGTAAGAAATAAAGGCTATTCTCTCAATTTCTGAAGATCAAAGGGGACTACATGTAGGGTTCAGTGACTACCCTAATTTCTAGACTGTTTTTTTCACACCCAATGAGCACTCACATTGGAACATTTTTTCTAATAACCTGTACTTTCAAGTCAACTCACCTTGTGTTTTTCTGTAAGAAAGCGCTTTTGTGCAGAAGGCCTCAAGTTCCTATCACATCACTTGCACAAACTCTGAGCACTGACCAGAATTAATGGAATCCCCCAAGGCTCTCAGACTCTTGCTCATGTTCACTTCACACCGTTGAAAACTCTCAGGACCCCACCAGCACCTTTCTTGATGGTCCTGCTTCCCCAATAACTAATCTTCTTTGACCTACACTTTCTGGATGACAGGCTTGTCCCCTTCACCCAACTACTTACAGTCCTCTGGGAGGCCCCTTCCTTCTCTATTTTTATCGAGTAGTTTGCAACACATATGTCATATTCTCATGCTAATAAGGATCATCCACAACCCCTACCTCTTTGTCTCCAGGAACTCTAAAATTAATCTTTGTTCATGAACCTGAACACTGACGGCTGATAAAACATATATTCATGACTAAAAGAATTTCTCTTACAACCATGAAGCAAGTTTTCAAAATAATTTCAACAAAGATATTTTCTTCAAAATGTCATTAATTACATTTAAAATGTCAATGCTTTAATTGTTGACCTATAGAAAAATTTTCAGTCTAAGGACTCCATGACCGTTTTCTCTTGTCTATAGCTGGTGAAGACTGTGAAGTATTTAGAAACTCTAAATTCTAACTTTTCTGACACTTAAAGAGAGTCTCCATTTCAACTTATTTTTCTATGTCCTCAATAATCTCACTTCTGTGACCTTTCCCCTTCAGTCTGGGTTTTCAGCTGTTTAATAATCCTCTAACTTCTAACTTCCCCTGACCCTGCACTGCAGCGTTTCATCATGATCATTTCAATTTTGTAGCTACTCTTCAGCTACTCTGAAAAGTAATATTTTTTTCATGAGAATGCCATATATCAGATACCTACATTAAGGTACAGTACATATAAAAAGTCTTTCTTTTCCTTTTATTTTTTGGAAAAAAAATGTCTAAAATAGCCTTGATTATAAGAACATAAATAATATCAGGGCATTTCACTCGATAGAATCTATAATATAAAGAGGCTTATACAAAATGAATAGAATTATATACAGATTGTACATGTACTCTACACACACACATACACATACAGTATGAGGGAATAAAGAAAGAAAAAAGAGGAGGGGGAGCTAGCTTGTATTCTTCATTAAAACATGATATCCTCATGCTCTCCATGGTGAAGATGTTTGTGTGTTTTTTAACAAATGAGTGGGATGAAGAAAGAGCAGGGTTCTGGAGTTGTAATTTATTTCTGAGACAGAAGGATAGTTGTGCTCTGTAGCTCAGTAAATCTCAGTCCTAGCTGAGTTGCAGACAGGTACTGAGAGGAAAACGGAACTGTTGAATTCAGGCAGTATAAATGATAAGAAAGACATTTGAATAAGAAACTATTAAGTTCAAAGTTTCGAGAAAACTAACATGGCAGTGTGCTGGCTCAAACATACAATCAAACCCATGAGCTTCCACAAAACACAATTTCTTGGTTGTTACTTGACTATTTTTCATGCTGATAGATGTTTTGCCCTTGGGGTGCACTGCTTTGCACATAAAGAATGATTCTGCTTTGTTCCCATTAGTTTGAAAGACAAGACAGTGACACTGTGCAGAATAGAGTCCAGTATGAACACTGTATTCAGAACAAACCCACTTTCAATAGCCCTATTCCGATGATAAAACAACACAGCGGTGATACTTTTTGTGTCTGAATTTGTGATCCTTGCAGGATGAGGGGGAAAGAAATCGAATGTGTCCCCTGAATAACAATGAAGTATTGGAAAGCCATGACATTCTAATCACTACTTCAAATGTCAGTGCAAGGATGCTGTGGGGAGCAGCCCCTACACATGAGTTAACAGCGTTACTGTAAGACCACAAGGGAGCAATTAAAGGGAAGCTGTTACTAACCTTCATTCATTCCATTGCTCAAGTGTCTAGAGAAAAGGTCTAATTATAGTTCTAACCTTTCCCAATGGGCCATGAATTACTCTCTAAATATAGGTTGTTGTGTAGAAAAAACTGTGATGAAGAGATAGAATTAACATATAATTGAATTTCCTAATATAATACACCCGTAGTAGAACAACAAATCATGTTGGTATCTTGATTTTCACCAGTTTATCTGCCATTTTCTCATTAAAACAAAAATATTAAACACTGTGAAAAGATGTATGATTGAGGAAAATGGAGTAGTCAAACATAAAACTTCACATGAAAGACATAGTATCAGCATATTGCATTATATCTTAATTAAAAGCATCACCATTTAAAAGGCAAGTATTATATTTGAAGGAAAAGCTAGGACTGATATAGAATGTGAGACTTTGCAGCCCATTAAACAAGGTGACTAAAGTGAACTTAGACAGCAATGTATCTTTATTTCACAAAAGCCTGATAATTATAAATGACATGAAAACATTTGCTTATAATAGAGAAAAATTAAAGTGCAATATCACTTTTTGGTAGGCACACATTCCAAAATGTACATTTCTTTGTTGTTTGTTCTAGGTAAGATATCTCGTACAGTGTGGAAATTGATATTTCTATAAATTCAAGAAACCCTAGTCATTTAAAAATATTTATTGAGATTTTTGTGCAAGGCAGCAATACTGAGACGGATAAATTCTCTACCTTCAAGAATTATATAATGTATGTAGAGATTTAAGACAATACTAAATAAAGCAAAGATGTAATGGGATCTCGATGAGTGGATCACAAATCAAGTGATACTTGCTATAGGGGGCAACCCTAGGTCCAAGGAGGACAGGGGTGATCTGAGCAGCTTCCTGGAGAAGCCAGGGCAGAAAACGTTACTGGGCTTTCGGTGAGGAATGCCATTCACTAGGTAGTCCTTACTTATTATGTTCCTTGAATAGGGAGAAGGAAGAATTATTATCCTAATTTCATCCAAGAAAAAGCTATAGATTTTATGACAGCCTACATGATCAACTCTTCCTCTCCTCTCCTCCCCTCTCCTCTCTTCCCACTTAAATTGTTACCACTTCCCCCTTTGCTCACTCTGCTCTAGAGTGTCATCCAGAAACACTCCAGAAACTCAGGCACCACTCTGCCTTAGGAAACGTGCACAGCAATCCCCTCTGCCTGGACCATTTTGTTCTGCAGGCACCAGTCTTCCACCAGACAAATGCATGGCAACTTCCCACACTTTCTCAATACACTGTCCCATGACCATTCTCCTGAAAGTTGCAACTAGCACTCCCAGCAAACACCCAGCACTCCCCACACCTAACGCCAGACGTTAGGCATGATTAAACGCCGGTGGTCTTGATCCAGCATCTAGAAGGGTTCAGCAATCTAGAGAGGGCCTGTGCATAGATTAAATAAGAGTCCAGAGTCGAAACATCATAATTTTGAAAGGCATATGGGGGCAGGGGCAGAAGAGCTTAGGTGAAGAAACCAAGTTCTCCTTGTCTCAGGACCCCTTGCTTTTTATTAACACCAATTGTCCTAAGGCAAGGTGGAGATATACACTTCAAAGGGTAGGGTTTTGTACAGAATCCATTGTCAGATTAGGGAATAGCCTACGGCTGTTCAGGTGTTTGGCCAGTAGGAGGCAATAACATGTAGATTAAGATGCCCTGAGCTGTCTGGCAGCAAACAATCAATTTAATGCATCCTTTTAGGTTTGGGGAAATGCCTTTAGCCATTCCCAGATGATTCAGCCCTTGCTGACATGCTGGAATTGGCTTCCGGCACACACCCATGTCCACTCACTCTGCTCTAACTGTTGTTGTTTTTTTGTTTTGTTTTGTTTTTCAGCACTTATTACCATCTAACTTGGATATGTGTGTGTGTGTGTGTTTTATTTGATTTGTTAATTTTCTCTCTTCCCTGCTAGAACATAAGCTTCACACAGACTTGGAATCTCTGCTTACATGATGTATCTCAAATCTCTGGAACAATTCCTGGCACAGGATAGATACTCAATAAATATTTGTGAACTGAATGTTTGAAAGAAGTTTTCAATAAGTACATTTTAAATTGTAGTTCCATTTTGTGAAAGAAATTGATGAATAATGTATTTTTTCAAATTAGAAAGCAATAGCTTTTCTCTTTCCCACATGTATAGTCTGGAATCACAGTCATCTATTTTTAAAAATAGGTTTTCAAACACATTTAATCTCAGTCTCTGCCTTTTGCCTTGCTGAAAAATTTTAATGTAATTGTGGTTATTTTAAAATGTATTATTTGGATAAGATTAACATGGCAGATAGGTAAATACTTGCAAATAATTTCTTTGTTTTACTTTAAATTCCTCACGTCATTTTTACAGATATGAATATGTCTGATAACTTTGGAATGAGTGTTTTAAAGATCTGACAACATAAATCTTTTCTGAATTCTTCATTAACTTTTAACAATGCAACTACATTTGTAAAGCAGTATTGTATTATATCATCAAGGTAGTTTTAGCAAGTTTTATTTAAATTTTATCTCAAGTCTATATAGTAACTTTAGTTTGTAAAAAGTTTAGGCAGAAATAAACAAATGAACTTTGGCCACCCTGCCCAACGCCGCTGGTAGCTTTCGCTGACCCGCCCTCCTATAGCTCTCCACCATTTGTAGATCGGTCATGATGTTACTGCATCCTGGCAAATTAGCATATTTCTCTATTATTAGATTAGATATTATAAATATTCATATACTTGTTTGTTTATTTTATGGATGTCTTCTGTGCTTCACCCAAGAGGGAGCAGACATGATGAGTAATATAATAATCAATGAGCATATATCCATTAAGTCAAGTGACATAATGTTTAAACCCTAGGACACAAAATTTCTAATGTGAACTCAGGGGTTGAGTTGTTACACTAATGCAAGACAACAACAATGAGAAGTACTACAATGCTCTGTGCTCCAAGTATTTGAAGCTTTATCTGGATGAGAGTAGTTACTCAATAAGTTTTTATGAGATAGGTTAATGCACATTGTTTCCTTTAGAGTGTTTTTATGAAGAGGGCATGTTCTCTTGCCTTTTACATAAGAAAGTGGAAATAAACAATGCTGATAAATTAGACTTAATTTTTATTCTTAATTTTACGAATATTTATTGATCACTTATTATGTTTCAGGTGTTAATAAGATTATTAAAGTAGGCTGGGCAAGTATTAGAATACTGGAAAAGAGGTTGAACTTTATGGGAAAGATTTTTTTTTTGTGGTAAAGCAAGACATTGTAAGTAAATATAACAAATATAAAACAATATTCTACAACATCCTTAATGAGCTCATAATCTACTCAAGGATGTAAAATTTATACTAAAAAACTTGCTTTTTTAAAAAAATATATTTTATTGATATTTTACAGAGAGGAAGGGAGAGGGATAGAGAGCTAGAAACATCGATGAGAGAGAAACATCGATCAGCTGCCTCCTGCACACCTCCCACTGGGGATGTGCCCGCAACCAAGGTACATGCCCTTGACCGGAATCAAACCCAGGACCCTTCAGTCCGCAGGCCAACGCTCTATCCACTGAGCCAAACCGGTTTCGGCTATACTAAAAAACTTTCATTCAAGTCAGTAATGATGAATGATACATTAAAAAGAAAAGATTTTCACTGAAAGTAAATCAAAACCTTATGTTGGGTGGTTCTGCATTTGGTTCTTTCTATTTTGTTTCATTGATCCTTATGTCTATCCTAACACCAAGAACACACTGTTTTGTAACTTTGCATCCCTTTTTCAAAGTTATTTTGACTATTCTATGTCCTTCACATTTCCACATAAGTTTTAAGATCATCCTGTCAATTTTTACAAAAAAAAAAAAAAAAATGGTTGATGGGATTTTGAATGCAATTGTGATAGATGGACCAATTTGGAGGAAATTGACAACTAATAATATGGCGTCCTAACCCATGACCTCTCCATTTACTTAAGTCTTTTGTAACCACTTTCAGCAACATTTTGTAGCTTTCAGTGTACAGGCTTTGTACAATTTGTGCTAAATGTATTGCTATGTACTTCATATTTTTTATATTGTAAATGGTAGTTTTCAAAATTTCAATTTAAATTGTTTTTTAAATTTCAATTGTTATTTGCTAGTATATAGGAATACTATTGATCTGTTTAATATAAACTACCCTTGTATCTTGCAACTTTGTAAATTTCTTTTTATTTCTGGTAGCATTTTTTGTAGATTTTTTAAAATTTTCTAGATATTTTGTGTAAATGTATATTATTTCATCCCCACCTTCAGGGGCAGATAGCTTTTACTTTTATCCTTCCCTCAGTAGCACCCAATCTTTTGTGTTCCTGGGAGAAACAAGAATTTCCTGCCCCTCACTCAACAGCCAAAGCTTTTGCCTCCTCTCAGAGAAGGGTAGAGAATGCAAGTGGACTTTATGCCTGTCCACCAGTGGGAGACCACCACCAGGTAATATTACCACCTGCACCACCAAAGGGGGCTCCCTGAAGTCTTCCATCCTGCTCCCAATTCTCCTCATTAGTATCTGGTGAAGGCCTATGGAAAAGCATGATGAAGAAGTATAGATCTCCTATGCCTGGGGCTCCCACAGATTCAAACCGTCATGCTACCACACACTCAGACTTTTAAAATTCATTATAATTTCCATGGTCTCCTCTGCACTTCACACCTGAATGGCTGATTCCACTTCCCCTGAGGTCTGCCAAAGGTTAAAGTTTTATGGAATTCAGGTCAACTGGTAGTCTTGGAACCTCAACTCCAAGATGGGCTCAAAAAAATAAAAATAAAAAAGATGGTTTTGCATATCATCTAGTTTTTCTTATTGTTAAAGAAGAGTCAACACTTCCTGTGGACTCCTACAACCGTGTTGTGTGTAGTTTTGGAGGAACAATGTAACTCATCCAGAGGAGGTGAACAATAGACATTCTTCTACTTCCCTCTAGTTCCACTTGCAACCTCCAGGTCAAGCCATCAACATAACCTCCATATTGGTCTCCAATCCCCACTTCTACTCCCTAAGGTAGTCTGCAAAAAGCAGTCAGAAGAATCTGTTTTTTAAATGTACATCAGCTAATGCCCTTGCACTGTTTAAAAATTCCTCAGTGGTTTCCTATTAAATATCATATAAAATATGAAATCCTTACAATGATCTACAAAGCCTTGCCTCATCTTTACATGGCCCATATCTCCACCTCCCCTTCCTGATATTTTCCCCCCACCCTTTCCTGCTGTGTTTGAGTTACCTTGGTTCCTTTTCTCTCTTAGGCTCTCCCTTGATGCTTTGCCTTTTCTCTGAAACACTACAACCTACTATTTGACCATCTAACCCTACCCCGCCTTCCCCTGCCACACACACATACACATACACGCAGGCTTTATATTATTGCTTCTTTCTTTTCTTAAATGTGGATTTTTTTATTGGTTTCAGAGAATAAGGGAGAGGGAGAGAGAGATAGAAACATCAAGGATGAAAGAATAATTGATTGGCTGACTCCTGCACACACCCACACTGAGGATCAGAGCCCGCAACCTGGGCATGTGCCCTGACTGACTGGGAATTGAACCATGACTACCTTGTTCATAAGTTGAAGCTCAACCACTGAGCCATGCCAGCTGGGCAATTGCTTCTTTATTATTTCATTCTTCAAATCTCAGCTGAAAGTCAGGGAGGCCCTTTTGAACCACCTTTTCTCTCCACCGACATTATTCTCCATCTCTGCATATTGTTTTCTTGTGAGACTAACAAAATGTATTTACTAGTATTTGGTGCTTTTCTTGTTTGTTTTTACTCACTTATGGTCTTTCTTTTCCATTGTCATCTTCATGAGGACATGGACCATTTACATCTTGTTGGCCAGAGCCGATGCTGTACCTAAGACAATGCTCAGTCTATCACTCATTCAATAAATATTTTAAAGTGTATTTTAAAATTATAATACCTGATCACTTATTATAGATTATATCTTATTGTATACTAGAGGCCCAATGCACGAAATTCATGCAAGGGTAAGCCTTCCTTCCCCTGGCTGCCAGCACCGGCTTCCCTCTGGCACCCAGGACCTGGGCTTCCCTCATAGCCCCACCTTCGTCCGGAAGGATGTCTGGTCTAATTAGCATATTATGCTTTTATTATTATAGATTAAGTAATCTAAATAAATTATTGTATTGTAACATATTAATATATTTACTATAAAATATTTATATTAATTTTAAATTGTATAAATGAGAAGAGAAGTGAATTCTAGACAAAGCTTCAACCAAATGATAGAATCTAAAAAGTTAATCCCTTAGAATCCAGGTAGACTGGCACTTAAATTACCCTGAATGCATTTCTAGCTATTTTTTAAAAATAGAAAATATTTATGTAAAGAAATACACAGATGAGTATCATTTTCTGGGGAAAAAATATCAAGGGATATAAATGAAAGTCAGTTTGCAACCTCCTATTTCATGAGTCTATTCTTCAGGGATTTTTCAACTTCGTTTTGTAGAATCAAGTAGCTCAGTTATTTGGAATAAGCATGTGTACTTTTAAGGGGTTATTCAAACTGAATTGCCAGCGTTTTAGGGTTTAGTGCTCACTAAATGTTATGTAGAACTAGAAAGATATGGATAGTAAAATTGCAGGGACTCACCAAAGTATTAACATTTTATTCTACTGTGGGCAAGAAAATAGCATCAAGTATCTTTACTAGTAAAAGGGTAATATGCTAATTAGACCAGATAGACCAGACGTCTTCCAGACATCCTTCCGGACAAAGTCATGGTTGCGGGCACCGAGACAGAGGCAGTTAGGGGCAATCAGGCCATCAGGGGAGAGCATGTAGGGGCAATCAGGCTGGCAGGGAAGAGCAATTAGGGGTGATCAGGTCAGCAGAGGTGGTTAGGGGCAATCAGGCAGGCAGGGGAGCAGTTAGGGGCATCAGGCAGGCCAGCAGAGTGGTTAGGGGTGATCAGGCAGGCAGGCAGGTGAGCAGTTAGGAGCCAGCAAGTCCTAGATTGTGAGAGGGATGTACAAGGGATCAGACTAAACTGGCAGTTGGACATCCTCAAGGGGTCCCAGATTGAAGAGGGTGCAGCCCGACTGAGGGACCACCCCCCCCATGCACAAATTTTATGCACTGGGCCTCTAGTCTATATATATAAAAGGCTAACATGCTAAGTGTCCGACCATCTGACTGGTCTCTGTGACAAGCACTGACCACCAAGGGGCAGATGCTCAACTCAGGAGCTGCCGAGCTGCAGTGACTTGGCAGCAGCAGTTCTCAGGTGATGCACCCCGAAACCAGAGAGGCCATGCAATTCCACCTTTGGCCATGGGTTATGTTGTTGCTGGGGCACTGTTGGCCCCGAATCTGGTTTACTGCACACTTGCATTTGCGTTCCACACCCTGTATGACAGCAACTTTGCAGAGTGCCCTCTTGCACTCCGGGACCCCTCCAGGGATGTTAGAGAGCTGGTTTCAGCCCAATCTCTGTAGACCAGGCTGAGGGACCCCACCTGCAAGAAGGATCCCATTCACTCCACAGACCCCAAGGAGGGGCTTTGGGAGGTTGGCTTCAGGGCGTGTCTGGCCCGTCTTGCCCAGTCCCACCCCGCCAGCCACCTTCTAATTAATTTTCTTTCAATGTGCATGAATCTGTGCACCGGGTCACTAGTATTTATATAAGGTAGAATGTTGTCTTAGAATATATAAGTCATCCACATGCCTGAAGTATGCTTAGGGATATATTGAAAACTTGTTTTTTGTTTCTGTTGACATATCATAAAATAAAAGATTAAAATAATGTTGACTAATACATTGAAATGGAGTTCTTCATTTAAAGTGGCCCAGTAGCCTAAAGGATCTTGTGCAGCAATTTATTTCTTAGCACCTTCTAAAGTCTTCCAATAACTAAAAATAATTTTTGAAAATCACTCTCCAAAACACCTTAGAACTTTGTTTACCACTAGAGGCCCGATGCATGAAATAGGATCAGGCCTAAATGGGCAGTCGGACATCCCTCTCACAATCCAGGACTGCTGACTCCCAACTGCTTGCCTGCCTGCCTTCCTGATGCCCCTAACCGCTTCTGCTTGCCAGCCTGTCACCCCCTAACCACTCCCCTGCAGGCCTGGTCACACCTAAGTGCCCTCCCCTGCAGGCCTGGTCTCCCCCAACTGCCCTCCCCTGTAGGCCTGGTCCCCCCAACTGCCCTCCCCTGCAGGCCTGGTCCCCCCAACTGCTCTCCCCTGCAGGTCTGGGTCCCCCCCAACTGCCCTTCCCTGCAGGCTTGATTACCCCCAACTGCCTTCCCTTGCAGGCCTGGTCCCTCCCAACTGCCCTCCCCTGCTGGCCATCTTGTGGCAGTCATCTTGTGTCCACATGGGGGCAGCCATCTTGTGTGTTGGAGTGATGGTCAATTTGCATATTACTCTTTTATTAGATAGGATAGAGGCCTGGTTCACGGGTGGGGGCCAGCTGGTTTGCCCTGAAGGGTGTCCTGGATCAGGGTGGGGGTTCCCTTGGGGTGTGGGTGACCTGGGCGAGGGGCCCGTGGTGGTTTGCAGGCCAGCCATGCCCCCCAGCGACCCAAGTGGAGGCCCTGGTATCTGGGATTTATTTATCTTCTATAATTGAAACTTTGTAGCCTTGAGCAGAGGCCAAGGCCAACCAGGAAGCTTGGCTTCCTCCATTGCCAGGGGCAACCCAAGCCTCCTGCTTGCTTCAGCTCTGTGGCTGCCACCATTTTTGTTGGGATTTATTTATCTTCTATAATTAAAACTTTGTAGCCTTGAGTGGAGGCCGGGGCTGGCCAGGAAGCTTGGCTTCCTCCATCACCAGGGAAACCCAAGCCTCCTGCTCTCTCTGTGGCTGCAGCCATCTTGGTTGGATCAATTTTCATACTCGCTCCAGATTGGCTTGTGGGTGTGGCTTGTGGGTGTAGCAGAGGTATGGTTAATTTGCATGTTTCTCTTTTATTAGTGTAGATTATTGAAATAAGTAAGCATGTGACATTTTATCTCCAAAGGATTTTTTTTTTTTTACAAAAAGCTGAGAGAATAAAAAAAAAGAATGGTTCAGCAGGCCTCTTTCTAAAGAGGCCTAACTTCTGTGATCAGAGGATGTAATATGAGGCAAATCCTACCCATGCCTTAGCTTTTACTTAGCTATTGAAATCATAGTAATAAATCCAAAATAAAGCATATAAAATATGGGTGGTATTTATATAAAGTATAATATTTTTATAATCATTAGAAAGTTTGAGACAATAGCAGATAAAAGGCATTTTCATTATAAACTAATACTTATATGTTTTTTAGCCTTAAAATACATATACATTATATATGTATATATGTATATAACTCAACACAAAAATAGCCTTGTTAAAAAATGGGGGAAGGACTTGAATACATATTTCTCCAAAGAAGGTATGTAAATAGCCAATAAATACATGAAAAGATGTCCAACAACAAAAATCATTAGGCAAATGTAAATCAAAACCATAATAAGATACCAGCTTACACCCATTAGGCTGGCAACTATAAACAAGCAAACAAAAACAACAACCAACAACCAGAAAATAACAAGTGTTAACAGGGATATAGAGAAATAGGGAACACTTGTTCACAGTTGGTAGGAATGTAAAACAGAGCTGCAACTATGGAAAACAGTATGTCCGTTCCTTAAAATATTTAAGGTAGAATAATCACGTGATCCCACATTCCAACTTCTGGGTATATGCCCCAAAGTATTGAAAGTGGGATCTGGAAGAGATAATTGCACACTCATATTCTTAGCAGCATTGTTTACAATAGTTAAAATGTAGAAGCAACCCAGTGTCCATCAATGGATGAATGAATAGGCAAAATGTGGTTTATACATAGAGTGGAATATTTATTCAGCTTTAAAAATGAAAGAAATCCTGACACATGCTACAGCATGAATGAACCTTGAGGACATTATGCTAAGTGAAATAAGCAAGTCACAAAGGGACAAATATAGTATGATTCCACTTATGTGAGGAACCTAGAGTAGTCAAATTCATAGAGACAGATAGCAGAATGGTAGTTTCCAGGGGCTAGGTGGAGAGAGGAATGGGAATTTATTGTTTAATAGGTACAGAGTTTGAATTTTGCCATATGAAAAAGAGTTTTGTGGATGGATGGTGCTAACAGTAGCACAACAATGTAAGTCTGTACAATTAAAAATGGTTCAGATGGCAAATTTATGTTGTAAGTATTTTACCAAAATAATTTTTTATTTAAAACAAAACTAAAAGTACAAAAATTTATAGCAATGTACCTGTTTGGTTTCTTTAGGCTCACCTAAACTTTAAGATTGTGCCATTTATCTCACCATCCTGTCTTAGATTTTTAACACACATTAGGTGTTCAATAAATAGTACTTAATTTGAAAACTGAAAGGGTACAATATGATTCTCCCTAAAGTATATCATTTTCTATCATTGGAACTTAAATAGAAAATGAGGATGTAACTATCATACCCAGTAGTTCACAATTTTTAAATCCATTCAGAGACACAATAATAGAACTTTCTGGTTCTATATTATTGCTTCCCAATGTCAGACTATTATGCAAAAATAAAGACAGGCAAACAAAGACCTGCGTGATTCCTGTGGTAATCCACATTTAGAACTATGATGATGCCAATCATGTGAACTATTCTCAAGTGGGCAATCCATAAATAGAACAGCTTTATAGGGTGTTACACTGTAAGCCTGCCAGTTTAAGCTTGTCTGGACCTCAGAAATCAAGCCACAAGTTAAAAAGGGGTGACGGCAAAGGACTGAGAGATGACAAAGTCAAGGATAAAGTAATTCTAATAAGGAAAGAGCATGTCAGCAAAGCAGAAAGGTAAAAGAAGATATAAAACTAATATTTAGAGAGCAGCAAATTCTGGGATTATGATAGGCATTTTTCTTTTCTTTTCTTTTCTTTTTTTATTTTTTTTTTTAATAAAGTACCCACAATTCAGTTTTATTCAGAGCAAAGAAAAAAGATACTTTTGATCATACTAGAAGAAACTCAGCCATAGGTTTGGAATCTGTACCCAAACTACACATGCAATGAAGACAATATTCTGCTAATACAATTGATTTGCTGCTGCATTTGTCTACTGTTTGCCTAATATTAACAATTATAAACAGAGCAGTGCAACTAGTATTTGGAACAATCCTTACAGTGTTCCAGTGTCAGGCACAACTTTTCACTTCTCTTCACACCACTGGTTCTCTTTGCGTACCTGGGCTTCCTCTTCTTCAGTAAAGTCATTTTTTATATTGAAGGTCTTGCGAATCTCTTCAGGGGTTTTCCCCTTGATCATATTGGCAACAGTCTTGCATGTAACATCAAGCAAACCTTTGATGTCTAAATAGTTTGCAGCCAGAATTAGTTCAAATAGTGTTCCTTGGTCAACTTTGAGGAATTCTTGGTCCCAAACAGGAATATCATCTGTTCGCTTTTCTTTGTTCTCATCATCCTCAGGCGGAGGAGGGTCATCTTTGTGGTAAGTGCACCACTGAATGACCTTTTTTAATATTGCCGCATTAACATTTGGTAGAGGAACTGGGTCATCATCGCCTTCATCATCCATTCCCAAATCTTCTAACATGGTCTTGATAGTCACAGATTGTTTGGCAATTTCAACATCAACTTCAAATATCTCTCCATCAGAACTCTGCATTTTAATTGAAGGCATGGTGCTCGGTCTCAAGAGAGATCAGGCCGGAGGCTGACGAGAGCCGGGTAGCGTCAGCAGGACCAAACGAAAAAGGTGGAGAACAAGGCCACTTACAGCAACCTGCCAGAAACCGATCATTGTCCCACTAATAGAAAGATGTGGACAGGAAACCGGGAAGGCTGGTCAACAACCTTAATTGCTCTAATCGCTCACTGTTTAGTTGAAACATTGTTAACTGAAGCAGCCTCCACCTCTGTTTCTCCTATGTAAATTTCTGTTATTGGAATTTCCTGCCTAAAGGTTATGGGTGTATCCCATAGTCTCAATAAAAGGGATTGCAAGGCCAGAGCAAGGGGTAGTCCTCCCACTAGAGGTGGGCTCCCGCCTGGCCCCCAATATTCCCAAATTAATACTTTTCCAAGTCTCTTTTCATTTGTGTGCGGCCTTCTCCAGAACCCGAACCCTGAACAGGAACCCTGAACCACGTAGGACGTGAAAGGGGTTCCCACAGCAACCATGATAGGCATTTTTCAATATGTCATCTCATCTAGTTCTCACAAGAACCCTGCCAATTGTACAATTATAACCACCATTTTTATAAAAAATAAGAGATTTTAATATTTGTAATCTCTCCAGGAAATGTACACAAATCTTAATTTAAACTAGTATTGTTCCACAGTCATGTAAACAGCTTCATTTCACAGGTGGTGGTCAGAGAAGTGGAACACTTTGAAGATTTAAAGATGCTATGGGGAAGAGGGATTTTTTCATTTTGCGATCAGTATTTCAAAGCAATAACTGCCTTCCATTGGCACTTGTGTTCAATGATTGTAATAATAAAAATAACTGTACCTAATATAAATGTTTATACATGTACTAGAGGCCCGGTGCACGAAATTTATGCACTCGGGGGGGGGGGGGGGGCGCGGCCCTCAGCCGGACCTGTGCCCTCTTGCAGTCTGGGAACCCTCGGGGGATGTCCGACTGATGGCTTAGGCCTCTGGGGAGTGGGCCTAAGCCGTGACATCCTTAGCGCTGCTGCGGAGGCAGGAGAGGCTCCCGCTGCTGTGCTCACCAGCTGAGAGCCCGGCTTCTGGCTGAGCTGACCACCAGGGGGCAGCTCCTGCATTAAGCATCTGCCCCCTGTTGGTCAGTGCGCATCATAGCAACCAGTCGTTCTGCTGCTTTGCATATTAGCCTTTTGTTATATAGGCTATCCCGGAGGCAGAGCACCTCCAGCAAGCAGGAAGCTATATTCTCTGCCTATGTACAAGCAGAACTTGTAGCAAGCTTTTGTATAGAAACCTGGTTGTTAAGGGGTCACTCAGTCATTAAACATTTTTAAACGCTGTCCCTAAAATCTGTAAGATCACACAATGACTCCTTTGGCGGTAAGGTTTCAGTTCTTTTCCCGTCTTTCCTTCATTCCGAGTTTACTTTTTCTCTTCTCTTCCTTTTCCCCTTCCTAGTCCATTCCCTGCCCCTCTCTTTTACAAAGTAATGGCTCTGTCACCCTTCCAGAGCTCCGCCCCTTTTCCCTGCACAGGGGCAGCAGCGGGCAGCTTTGCCGCGGAGCTAGGTGGAAATTTTGTATGTCAAGCCAGCTGCTGGGAAAGGCTCCCGGAGCCAGAGAAGATGAACGAGGCCTCTCTGGGCGCCTCGCTTCATGAACAGCCGCTCACAGAGCGAGCATTCATTTTCTCCAGGGGCATTGCTACAAAGCACACTTCCGGAACATTCTTAAGTGCTCAAGCCAAACGTCAGTCTTCCAGCAAGTTTCTCTCAGGAGTGGAGAGACGAGTGTAGGCCGTGACAAGCAGAAAACTGACTTTGAAGTATTTCTTACTTATGTTTCCTCCGTGTCCTTATTTGTCTTTTTTGAAGTAGAACGTGACAGGGAAGGGACAGCAGTGTGACTATTACATGAGGGCTCGGAGAAAGAAGGCGTTGCACCGGGCAGACTGTGCAGGCGGGCAGAGCCTGAGAGTGGGGGGCGCAGCTGGCTGCCCACTCTGCACCGCCCTCCACGGCCATCGGGCACAGCAGGCACCGTCTGCACCGGCCTCCGTGCCCCAAGGGTGGGGAGAGGGATAGGCTGACTTTCCCAAACTACTTGTCATCTACTTAGCAGGGTTGTCAGGACAAGTGGCGAGCTGGTGGAAGAGTCTGAAAACACTATCTTCCTACCGCAAACGCACACAGGGAGTATGTTTGTGACAGTGTTCTGGGTTTTCATGAAACCTTGGAGTTTTAAGACGTTAATAATTTAGACCACAGGTGTGATAGACACAGACAGTAAATAGCTTTTAAAGGTAAATTGATTTTTTTCCCTCTCTACATCTGAAAAAAAAACATGAATGTCAGTTGTCCCCGTCAAAGGTGGCTGTCATTTTTTATTTGTCATAGGAGCTGAAATAAAATTCTTTGCATACAACTGTGTAATAGCAATGCCTCCCGCTTTAATACATTTGCTCCAAAATCTCCTTTAAAATGTTCTACCATTCCTCAACCGGTTATAGGTAGTTTTATGAAAACCTTATGTATTAAGTTTATAATTTGGGAAGAAATTTAAATAATAGTGGAATAGTGTTTAATGGGACATTAACATAGAACATACTTTTAAATTTATTTTCATATAATACTTTGTGTAAAGTTACTTAACCTATAAATTACTACATCAATTTAGATATCTCATATGTATATTAGGTCTCTACAGCCACTTTAACAAGTGATGAGGCATGTACTATTGTACAGGTCCCTGGGTTAGAAGTCCAACACCGACCTCACGGGGCTCAGGTCAGCGTGTTGGCAGAGCTGTGTTCCACTCGGGAGATTCTAGGAAAGAATCTACTTTGTTGCCTTTCCCAGCTTCCACAGGCCACCTACATTCATGGAGTCTTGGGATTCTCATTTTCCAAGTCAGCCGCAGTGGGCTGGGTCCCCCTCACTTCACCATCTCTCTGGCTCTCTCTTCTGTGCCTTTCCCACTTGGCAGGAGTCATGTTGTTAGACTGGGCAGCGCAGCTGACCCAAGATAATCTCTTCATCTCAAGGTCAGCGATTCAGCAAATTTAACAGTAACATTCACAAGGTCTCAGTGACTGGAATGTGGACGCCTTCGGGGGCTATTATTCTGCCATGCCGTGTATGTGATTATTTATAACAGAGAATGATAGTTTATTATGATTATCCTAGGTCTATTACATGTCTGGGTATCTAACATATGGGTTAAATAACATGGCATCTAAGATTATGTACTCTCTACATTACGATATACTACCATACTTTGAATTCTCAAACAGTATATGTTCATTTCTCCTATGGTTAATTTCTCATTATGCTATGTTTAACAGTGGGATTATGAAAGAGGATAAGAGAAAGAGGAGTAAAGAGGAGCAGCAAATTTTACATTTCTAAGGGCTGAATGATCCCTGACAGAGTCCCTGCCAGGGAGGGAACCAGCTGTCATGCAATTTGGGACAAATGAAAACTCTATTGCACTTGCTAAATCTGAACTCCGTGACAATTTCACCAAGACCAACTGAGACCAAAGTCTGGATCTGGCCTCAGACTCAAAATGTGTGTTTTGTGAGTCCTGACAGTCCCTGATCAGATTTGGCCTCCAGATTGTGGTGATATTTAAGTGTCACTCTACACTGAGGACTAAGGAGAACTGTAACATTCGCCAAACAGTTACCATGTGTCAGGTACTTTTCAAAGGAGTTATATAGTCTCTTACTATTAATACAAATATTGCAACATTTTATTTGAATAATTGTTATGAATTATTTTGTCCTCTCCACAGCCCTCACGATAGACGTCTTTGCCTTCATTTTAAAGATGAGGAAACCAAGGTTCAGTGAGAAATGTAGCTGGGATTTGAATGCCGGTCCTTTTGATCCCAAAGGTCATGTTCTTTCCCTTACATCACATGGAATCTCCAACCTAAAATCATGACACATCGTTAAAAACAGGAAATTAAAGGAGAACTTACTTATAAATTGAAATTGCACTGAATATAATTTTTGAAAAAACAGTTAACTTCAAATAATACATTTCTCAGGTTGAGGTAATTGGAAATTTCCAGGGTGATCTCAAGATTTAATCTCATCCTTCTTTTATTTCAGGTCCTTAGGAGGGTAGGTGTGGTAGGCTGAATAATGGCCTCCCTAACATGTCCACATCCTAATCCCTGGAACCTGTAAATGTGTTATATTAAATAGCAAGGGAAAATTAAGGCTGCTGATTAAATTGCACTTACGAGTTAGCTGACCCTACAGGGATTATACTGTATTATCTAATGTGCACAATGTAATGCCAAGTGGCCTTCGATGGGGAAGAAGGAGGCAGAAGCGTCAGAACTAGAGAGGTACTTGCCTGACCATTGCTGCTCTGAAGATGAAAGGGAGTCACAAACCAAGGAACACAGGCAATCTCTAGAGGCTACGAGAGGCCGGGAAACCGATCTCTCCTCAAGCCTCCAGAAAGGAAGGCAGCCTGTGGACACTTGGAGTCTAGCCCAGTGAGTCCCACATTGGACTTTTAACCACCAGAAGGATAAGATATTAAATTATGTTATGTTAAGCCTCTGAAGGTTTGTGGCTGTTTATTACTGCAGCAATGGAAAACAAATACAGTAGTATTAATCCAGGGGTGGGCAAACTTTTTGACTCGAGGGCCACAATGGGTTCTTAAACTGGACCGGAGGGCCGGAACAAAAGCATGGATGGAGTGTTTGTGTGAACTAATATAAATTCAGAGTAAAGGAGTGGAGGGGAGAGCAAGAGAACCCTCCGCTCTTTCGGCTCCGCGGGCCGGATAGAACAGCCAAACGGCCGGATCCGGCCCGCGGGCCGTAGTTTGCCCACGGCTGAATTAGACCCACTCAGGGACAAAAGAACCAGGAACCATAAAAGGGCTTTGGAGACATGCTCACTGTTTAGGGCCTAGAAGCTCACTTGTGATGGAAAGAATGGCATATGTATGGTGATTCCTATGGAGGGAAGAAGAAAGGAGAAATGAAAGGATATTAGTTGGGCTCCTTGAAAGTTAAAATATATATATCTTCTTTTGGATATTATAATTTAATAACCTGTTAGCCTTTTCTTATTTATATTCTAATCTCAATATAAAGAAAATATCACCTTTTTTTTGCATTCTGTATAATAGGGAAAGATGAACTGTATAATAGGGAGAGACGAATACTTTGAAATTATTAAAATAAAACAAATTTTAAAGCTGTTGATCCAGCTTCATTATTTTACCTACCTTTCAGATATTCAGAAATGCGTGATTTTCAGTTTTATGCTCTGGGGTCATCAGAAATAACTTGGCCTAGATGTTAATAGTACAATACTGGATTGTATTCAGCAAAAGTCCAACTCAAGGTCTTTCTCCCTATACTTCTGAGGGGGAAGCACGGGACATGGTTGGAAAGTCTATAAGGAGGAATCTCCAAAATGTTGGGGGCCTCTAGGGGGACCTTGCTGAAGGCAGCAGACCCTGCCTTGACTTTTCCAAACAAGTCTGAGCCCCCAGGTGTTACACTGGAATCTTTATATTTAGACTTCAAAACGTCCTTGCTTAAAGACACCACAGACACATGTGTCTTCTCAAGGATGCTTACCCTGCTGATAGTATCTAATACTTAATTTTAGTTCAAGCTGTTGTTACAATAAAAGCTTAAGGAGGCAGGCGAATGGGGCTGTCTGATTCCTTTAGCCAGGCAGTCCCTTAGCCCTCTCTTTCACAGAAACGTGTGTCAGAGTAATCATTCATCCATCCCTCAGGGTCTGCTGGTCAGCCCCAGCACACTTCTTTTTCTTTTTTAATGTTGGGTCTCTATCTTTTTAATGTTGGGTCTCTCAATATATATATATTGATCTGAGAGAGAGGAAAGGAGAAGGTGAGAAAGATAGAAACATCAATGAGAGAGAAACATTGAATGGCTGCCTCCTGCATGCTCCCTACTGGGGATTGAGCCCACAACCTAGGCAAGTGTCCTGACCATGAATCGAACTGGTGACCTCTTGGTGCATGGGTTGACACTCAAACACTGAGCCACACCGACTAGGCTCTCCTTATCCTTCTTTATAAAGGTGTATTTTCTCTCCTCAGGGATACCTTGAATTGTTTTTTAAATTATGTTAAAGATAAATTATTTAAAAAATATTTCTTCCTATAAATAATAAATAAAAAAGCTTAACGCCTGCATCTAAGGTAATAGCAGTATGGACTGTCTTTACCTTAAGAGCACTATTAATGGAATTAGTGAATGTTGAGGCATTAAAACCTAAACACTAAGGTTCAACAATTAGGGGTTCAGTTTGTGACAAACAGTTGGTGAAAATAATTGAAGATGGAGAAGGGTGGGCAGTGTTATAACAAAAGAGGAGTTGATAAAAGGGGGTGGAGGGAGAGGAAATGATGTCCCTGTGGAGATGTGTCTGGCAGTGCTAACAAATACCTCCACAGCCCTGATTTCCCTGGTGGTGATCTCTGAGCTCTAGGGCTGGGCAGCCGAAGCAGAATGAATGGCAATAATTAGATTCTGATGAGTGAAGGTCCCACACAAAGGCCAATGTTTCTGGAGGAGTTATTGAAAGAGGAGGAAATGGCCAGATTTCACAAGGATGTAACATCGATGCAAAACCTCCAAGACTTTTTTAAATGACTGGGTTCTTCCCACTCACCTAAAAGCACATTGCGGGGGGTGGGAGAGTTGTGGGTGTGGGGGTGCAGGTATCTTGCACACAGAAAATTGATCACAACTGGAGAATTTTAATATGTGCACATTTCCAGTAGTAAGATTCAGGGTCACCCAGAGCTATTATTCAAAGTCAGTATCAGACCATTTAATTTTCTGCTTCAGTTCCTTTCTGCTTCTCCCCCTCCAATCTCAGCCTAATGGCCATCCACCATCTTTTCTTTTTACTTTCATTCTGCCTCTTTTAAGCACTGTTTTTACTCTGAATGGAGTTTTTATGACTGATGTCTCCAGGTACTGTATCTATTCTCCTTAATGAAACCCTAGTTGGATTGAGTGCTAATAGCTCAACAAGCATGTTATGGCCCGTGTAAAGAAAGTGTTTAGAGTGGACATGAGCGTACTTAGCACACAGCTTGGTAAACAGAAAATGGGACATGGGCAGTGCAGTTACGCCTATGAATGATTTGTGGCGACTTTCATGTCAGCTGGTTTTTCTCTTTTGTTCCTTACTGGAAGCCACAGAATCCACTTAAGTTCTTTCCAAAAGCTAATTCTGAAACAGATAGTATAGTGACAGGTGAAAACTGTAAGTGGAAAAATGCTGCCAGGGGCTACAGTATGCCAATGCGTTAATCCACTTGGACAAAAGGCGGTGTGAAATGTCTGAAAACATGCCCGCTTGTCTTTAACTGCCTAGGCACTTTTTGCTTCTTTTGATAATCGTATCGCAATTCATTTGATATTATGATTGCTTTTTACACTTCACCATTTCCTCTTACAACCATTTCTAAGTTGAAAAACTTCATCCCCCCTCCCATTCCTTTTGCTTTTCCAATGATTCAGTTCTGATTTAGCATTTGTGTCTAAGAATCAAAATTATTGGGTTGTAGGTGAACAGACACAGGTATACGTAGTAACTGAACTAATAATACAACCAGCTGCTCCTGCTATTAGCCCAGCAGATGTCTCCTGCTCAGCTAATTCTGGTGGGAAAACTAATAAACCTTATAAGTTAAAACAAAGGGGGGGGGAATAAACATGTTTTGGAAAGACTGTTCTGGGAAGAGACTGAGTAGAGAATGACTGAATATCACATGGCCACGCGTTTATATTGTGAAATCTGCTGTGCTCCATTTCAGGGACAGGGTGACCCCTGAAGGCACTGGCTGTGTGCTCCTCAGGTGCACAGCCACTTTCAGAATTCTAAAATGTGGGCGAGCTTTTCAGTCCTGCGCGTAGTTCATTAGCTTTCCAACGGCAAATAACTGGTTCATTTCAACACGCAGATCACGGAAGAACGTGACTTTGAAGTAAGTAGCTGATCCCATGATATATCTATCATTTCATATCAAATAAAACTCAGCTAATGACAAGCATTCAAGTACAGGTGCCAATTAATACGGAATGAATTGAGATTGTGAGTCTCATGCTCAAGATTACATTGAGATGATGACATTAATAGTAATTAAATTAAGACAGCCTAGGTTACTTGGATTTTTTATGAGATATTAGGATCATTGCTGAACACTATAATATTTTCATAGCAATGGTAGAGTATTGTAATGTTCACATGGATCACAGCGGTTATTTATTGATATGTATCATTATAATTATTTGAATAAAAATTATCTGAGTCATAGCTACCATTCAAGTGCCTAAATGCGTAATATTTTATTTAATCGTCATAAAAACATTGTAAAGTTTGTGCCTCCCTCCCCCATTTTACTAAGAAACGGGGTCAGTGAGTTGAAATGACTGGGATGCAGTTGAAAAGACTGAAAAGTGGCAGGGCTGGGATTCCAACCGAACTCCATGAGACTCGAAAGCCCATGCTCCCTCTCTTTGCTATGGACCGCCTATTACATATAAAATACATTATTTGCACTAGTTATTTTTTATTTATAAGCACTTTTACAACATTTTCTATTATTTTTTTCTTTTAATAAATTTTAATACAGTTTTAGAAATTAATTTGTCAATAAGGACTCTAAAATAAAGGAGAAATTAAGAAATCAGTAATAAAACATGGAAACACAAGGAAAGAATCAAACATAATAAAGATCAATTAGCTCCTTTCTATGTAGCTGCCCTAAGACATGAACCTGTCCACCCTCTCTGCCCCCTCAGAAAAGAAATGTATAACGGCACAAGCACAGCAGAAGTTGATTCTTGTTCATGTAACAATCCTGGTTGGGTGAACAGGTCCATGGGGCAAGCTTTCCTCCTATTTGGGTTCCCAGGCTGACAAAGGTCCTGCTCTCTTCCATCTGTGGGCTTCTAAGGTTGTCCTGGAACCTTTCTGCCAGACAGAGAGGAAAATAGACTGGAGGGCTCCTGGGAGATCTGTTGAAGCTAAACCTGGAAACAGAACACATCACTTCCACTCACATCATGGTCAGCAGGCCCACTTCATTGCAAGGGAGCTTGGGGAATGTCATCTGTCTGCCATAGAGGAAGTGAATGTGGATTTTGTTGAATAGGGTAGCTATTTCTGACACAATTAGAAGACCCACATTGTGGCCTAGAAATTCTAATTCATTTCCCTAATCCATTTCATCTCACTTCCTAGAGGATAGAGCTTCACCTCCCTTCTCCAACTCCAACACTTCCCTTCCATGTCTTACTTTGTGCTGATAATCTTTCTAATTTCATAACCTCTCACTGTCAGTATCTGCCAACTGATCAGCCTCAGTACCCACAATTCAGGCTTCTATACTGTTATTATTGATGATCTCCCCAAAACCCCATCTAAGACAAAACTCTGCTTCCTCCTTCAAGGGACAGCCCATCACTTCTGATCTACTCAAGTACATTACTCCAAGTCTTTTCACTTCAGATCCATACATTTTTTGTTTATCTCTCTATTGGATGATTCCCATCATCAATCAAATATAAAACAACCCCTCCCACTAAAAATATATTTATAGCTTCATTTTTCTGCCAACTTTATAGGAGTTGGCCCAAAAGCGTTACTTATATCCCCTATTTCCAATCTCATTCCTTCCATTCACTTTGAAATTTACTCCAATCATTCTAACCTCTCTACAAAAATAGCTCTAGTCAAAATCAAAACTTGATCCCCACTGCTATATCCAATAGTCAATATTCAGTTCTTAACTTGCTCATCAGCACTTAACACACTTCATTACCTCCTTCTTCAAACACTTTCTTCTCTGGGCTTCCAGGATGATGTCCTTTCTGGTTCTTCACCCATCTCCCTTGCTGCTCTGCCTTGTCTGCCCTCTGAACATTGGAAAGACATGTTTAAGTTCTCATTCTCTAAACTCTTCTCTATCAAATGCTTCCTCCTCAATAACCTGTCCTAGTTTCATGACTTAAAATTCATCTAGATGCTGGTATTTTCTAAATGTATTTTTCCAGCTCCGACCTCCCCTCTAGAATCCGAATTCATACATTCAATTGCTGACTTGACATTTCCAGTTGGAAATTTAATTGGAATCTCAACCTTAACAAGTCCAAAAATGAATTCCTGATTCTCATCATCTCACCAACAGACAAGTAAACAAGCCTTCCCTTCCCTACTCTTCTCCATCTCAGTAAATGGCAACCCCACCCTTCCAATTTCTCAGGCCAAAAAGGAGTGTGATTTTTCTCTTTTTCTCATCTTCTGTTTGGCAAATCTTATTGATTCTACCTTCAAAATGTATGCAGAGCACTCCTCACCACTGCTACTCCCACCACTCTGATCTGAGCCACGATTATCTTTCACCCACCTGTATTAATGAAATAGCTTCTGAACCGCTTTCCTGATTTCCATCCCTGTCCCCAGCAATGTATTCAGGGGAAAAAAAAGCACACAGAGCAACCCATTTAAAATGTGAGTCGGATCATGGCACTTTTCTGCTCATAACCCCACACTTCCTTCTGACCTCACTTGTATGAAAAGTCCGTCATTGCATGGGTCAGCCAGACCTGACATGTTCTGCACACGTGGCTCCCCTCTTTCCCTTTCTCACCTCATCCCCCCCCCCCACCCTCTTCTCCAGCTCTACAGCCTGCCTGCACTCCAAGCATTCTCCTGCATCGAGGCATTTGCTCTGGCTAATTCCTCAGTCTGGAACTCTTTTCCCCAGATGCTTACATGGCTTTATCCTTAATTTATTTCAGGTTTTTGCTCAAATGTCACCTTATCAGTGAGGCTTTTCTTACCACCATATACAAATATCAACCCCCAACCACACCAGTACTCCCGTACCTTTTATCCTGCTTTCTAGTTCACTGCAGCACGCGTTTTTACCACCTGATATAGCATACACTGCTATGTATTCCCTCAGAGAGCAAGGACCATGTCTTTTTCTTAATTTCTAGTTTCCATGGCAACTATGTGACACATGACAACAGCTATATTCTTCAACAAACTTTGACAGAAGCTCTATAATGAAATTCACAATTTACACCTTTTCATTTTAGACCACAGTTCTGAAAAGAGTGGTTATGGGAGGAGAAACCAAGAAGTTGCAATAGCAATTAGTAGAGATTTTACTAAAATAATTAACAGGTAGAGATTTTACTAAAATAATTAACAGATCAATACTAGTAATAAACCACAATTCTGAAAATTCAATTTTTAAAAAATTTGATTGTACAAAGAAATGTTATCTCTTTTCTCATAACTAATTATATCAACAAAATGAAGTAATTTTAAACAAAATCTAATATTTACAACCCTGGAGTCTCCTGGAACAAATTACAATCAATGGAAATCTAAATTTGCTCTACAGATAAATAAAGGCAATCATTATAATACTAGAGGCCCAGTGTATGAAATTCGTGTGGTGGGGGGGTGTCTCTCAGCCCGGTCTGCACCCTCTCGCAATCCGGGACACCTTGGGGGATGTCCGATTGCTGGTTTAGGCCCCATCCTTAAACCAGCAGTCAGAGATCCCTCTTGCAATCTGGGACCACTGGCTCCTAACGGCTCACCTGCCTGCCCGCCTCATCGCCCCTAACCACTCACCTACCTGCCTCATCACCCCTAACCGCTTCTGCCTTGGCCCCCACCATGGCGGCTTCGTCCAGAAGGATGTCTGGAATGATGTCAGGAAGGTCGTTTGGCTGTCTGGTCTAATTAGCATATTACGCTTTTATTATTATAGATTGCAATATACTCCATAACTTTCCTCCCCAAAGTTACCTTAAAGAGTGAACTCACTTGCATTAAAATGGTTTTATTTGTAAAAAATATTTTAACACAAAAACATACCTATTGTATAATATTAAACTTGCTGTAATGGTTTATCACTAAAATAATATAATTCACATTAATAAATTATTACACAGAAATGGAAAATGAAGTCCTTCTTAAACACTAAACATAAATTTTAATATCAGATCTGATCTAAAACTAAGCGAAAAAATAATGAAATAGAAACTTACGTTTGTTAATTAACAATTACTGAGATTCATTCTGTCTACTTTATTGTCTCCTAATAATTCAGTCAATTACCAAGTCTTCTTGATTCTACCTTCTAATCTATACTAATAAAAGGGTAATATGCTAATTATCCTGGGAGATCTTCTGGACAAAGCCATGGTGGTGGAGCCAAGGCAGAGGTGGTTAGGGGTGATCAGGCTGGCAGGGGAGAGCAGTTGGGGGCGAGCAGGCTGGCAGGGCAGCGCAGTTGGGGGCGAGCAGGCCAGGGGGGGTATTTGGGGGTGACCAGGCCAGCAGGCAGAGTGGTTAGGGTTGATCAGGCAGGCAGGCAGGTGAGCGGTTAGGAGCCAGAGGTCCCAGATTGCAAGAGGGATGTCCAACTGCTGGTTTAGGCCCGATCCCTGTGGCAGTCAGACATCTCCTGAGGGGGCCCAGATTGGAAAGGGTGCAGGCCGGGCTGAGGGACACCCTCTCCCCGCCCCATGCACGAATTTCATGCACCAGGCCACTAGTAATCTCATAAAGCAGAAACAAGAACCTTGCAGGTGCTTTCTTACTTAACAGAAACAGACTCTCTTCATTGCAGAAAATAAAGAACATATGAACTAACACTTTTTGTGTTTCTATAGACAAGTACATTTTTATAATAAAATAAAAATCCAACCATCCAAAGAGATTATTTTTAAATTGCACTTAACTAGGCATGTGCAGCAGCAATTTTGACCAGATGTACTGCTTCTATTGGTGCTTCTAAAGGTAAGCCTCACCCCACCCATTCACCCACACACATTTTCTTTGGGCATCCACTGATAGAGGAAAGGGCAAAGATTACTGAGGGAGGAAGGGGGGCTTGTGGAGTAATCAGCTAAATTGTCTTTGCATTTTTAAGAGAAACAAAAGAATTTTATTTGCAGTTTTAGGAAGCACACTCAGATATAATGAGACATTTTCCATTTTAATCCTATTTAAATGAGACCTATTTATGAGAAATTGATTTGGAGAGTGATTCAACAATCAGTTGATGCATTCATTTCTTCCACAGTCATTTGTTGAGTGTCTTCTATTAGTCAGGCACTTTGCAAGGCTGTGTGTGTATAGCAATGAAAGACACACAGTAGCCCCTAGCTAGTGGAAGTGCTGGAAAACAAGCAAGAAGGTTTAATCCATCTGACAAGCTTATGTCAGAGGTATTTGCAGACAGTGAAGGTTGCACATATCCAGGCTTGAAGAGATGGGGGAAGATTCAGGTACAACCATGCCTCTTCCAACAGAATTATCCCTGTTTTGCCAAGTGAAAGGTAAAATGGAATGTCCCTGTCTATATGTTTAGACGACTATGAAAGTTGTATAATGGTGATCTCTAAGGTCCATTATTGGTCTACGTGATGTTAGTTCCATAGGAGAGATATAGCCAAAGTGGAAGGATATGTCAGAGGAGAGAGAGAAATAGAAAAGGTAATATCCAAATTTGGGATATGCTTGGAAGAATGAACTAGGATTTTAACTGGTAGCAGTGGGAGAGGATACTTCTTGAAAAAGGATAAGTCTGAGTAAAGATTCAATGGCCTTTAGTAATGGAACACAGTATCTGAGCAGGCTGCAGTCCTCCCTGTAAGCAAATAGGTTTAAAGGCATTGAGAGAGAGAATGCGTGAAAGGCCACTATGGGTCCTTAATCCAGATGGTTGGTCTTCAGTCAGGCTGGTTCTCAATTTCATGAGTGATAGACATTAAAGAGAAGTAAATGTACAAAGATTTTCTTTAGAAAATAGTTTTAAACATGTGTGCAAGTCACACATTTTTATTTTCCCAGGAGAAATGATTAATGGGTTTCCTTGTAAACAAAGAACATATTATAGAATATTAGGAGAAATTCCTGACCTCAAGTAGTTTATAATCGAGTGAGTGAACTAGCTACAGATACGTGACTAAAGAAGAGGAGTTAAAAATACAAAGCATTTTTATACAGATACAAATCACTATATATGGCAGTCAGTTGGCAAGGACATTATATGTCCCTAAATGTTACTTTTAGGAGAAACATTCTAAAAGGCCTTTAAAATAGTGACTCATCCCATTCGTGCTATATAATTTAAATGAACCTAGGAATCCTATATAATAAAAGCCTAATATGCAAATTGTTCAACCGGGAGTTCGACTGCTCGCTATCACGTGCACTGACTACCAGGGGGCGGCACAGAACATGGCAGGCGTCAGTGACGTGGCGCTGGCAGCAGGCGGCAGTGGAGGTGCTGCCAGCCCCAATGAGCCCAACAAGAGGGAGGGAGCACAGTGGGATGGTAGAGCAGGTGAGCAGGCGGTGCCAGGCCAAGTCAGCTGTGAGCGGGGGCCCGATCACCCTGCCGATCGCCCCATAGACGGCAACCAGTGGTGGCAGCAGGAGGCAGGGCCGCCACCCAGCTCCCAGGCACTGAGGGAGCCAGGTGGAGGGCCTGGCCCTGATCATTCTCCCCACAGGCAGGATGTTGGAGTAGGTGAGGGGGCAGTACCAGGCCACAGCGGGGTGCCAGGCAGGGCTGTGGGGCTGTGAGCTTGGGGGTGTGAGCTGGGGCCCGATCCCCGCAGGCCACCCCGAGGGACCCCACCAGGCACAAATTCATGCACTGGGCCTCTAGTTTATTCATCACAAGAAATATAAAAAGATAACTTTAGATGATTTAACTTCCATCTTAATTTACTTTCCTAAGTAAATTAAACAAAAAAGGGAAACAATTTTTATGGTCACATTTCTACTGTATGTGTGGAGTTTCATTTAAGCCATTTAACTTAACTCTCAGGACAAGAAGGTAAGTGTAATATACCCATTTTTCATTTCAAACAATTGAGGTTCAGAGTGGTTAAGTGATTTATTATGGATGGTACAGATGGAAAGTGGACGGGTAAGGGTTCAAAACCAGGCCCAACTCCCAAGCCCTTCTCTCTCTGCCACACCGCTCTTTACAGGGGCAGATAAGGGGAGATTTCATTTTCGCTGATGTAACATAACCCTCTAGAAACCTCAGCAACGTGGCTCTGAAGTCTCCTCTTTTGCAGTAAATAATATTTACATGTGTACAATGCTATTTCCCAACCCATAGGAAAAGCAAATTTTATAGTATTAAACAACTCACATTAGAAAATTTAATTTATGGAGTATTAAGAACATAGTGGAGCCCACATTTGTTCTTCATATGTTATAATTGTCACTTTTGGGGTTTAGATATCTGCCAAAGGATTTATTTTGAATTCCCAAATGTAATTTTACTGCAGTATTTCAACATTTGTGAGTTTTATATATTTTAAAATTGCTTAGTTTGATGCTATCTGTGGAATAGCCTTCTATTTTAAAATATAAAAATCTGTCTTCAATTTTATCACATGGCTACTTATCAACACTATTTTAGGAGTGTTATTATTTAACTCCTTACATACATTTTACTATAAACAATGTCTCCCAAGTTTTTCTTCTACTTGTCAGTTTCCTCTTATTGAGGGGAAAAAAATTAGTGAAAGTCAGTATCCTTTTAGTAGTGCATATCTGCACATAAAAACTAAGGTGGGTGGAAATGGGCTGAGATTTTTTCTATTTTTATAGATTTATATGTGTAAAGTACAGCTATTGTAATTTAAGATGGAGGTGGGGAAGTAAACTAAATTTTCCTTGAAACTTGTTTGTTTCATATCCCCAAAGCCACTCAGGAATCTTGTGCTCTGACTTTCAGAAAATTATTGCAATGGCAGTATACTTCCAGAAGCAAGGGTAAAAGCAATAAACATCCATTAAATTGCTACTTTTTCAAAGTTTCCCTTTTTGGTAAAGTCAAATGCATTATAAAAGCAAAAACATTTCCTAATGGCTAATGAGGCTAGAAACCACATTCTGAGATTCTCCGGTGTCGTCAGCCTAGAAACCCTACATTCCTTTGCTTAGACACAGTAGTACTTAGTATCAAGGTTACAGTGAAGATTAGAGGCATTGTCTCTAATGCATATTGCACAAAAGCTAGCTCAGGGAAGGTGTTCTTGTAGCTTCTGCTGTTACTCTTTCCATTTGTATTCTGTACATTGTTATGGAATGATAGGTCTTGTGGCACCAACTGGGGTCCACCTTACAGGGCATTGCTTTTACTGCTCAGTTTTATAATGACTCTTGACTGGCCTATCTAGATCAGGTTCCCGATGCTTTCACCCCCAAGCAAACATGAGCACAGCTGCACACACCACCACCATTACCCAGAGGCCCCCAGTGTAGATTACTCATCCAAGAACTTGGCCCTGGATTACTCATCACCCAGAGACTGCCAATAGGTGCATTTCCCCCCAGGGTTGCTGCTCTTGCCAGCACATAGCAGCACCATGTTCCAGATGGCTGAACACCTGCAACAGCTGCCCTGAGGTAAAGAAAGAATGAGGGTGAGTCCAGAACGAGCCTTTCATCAGAATGTAATTCAGCCAAAGGGAGTGCTAAGGTGAAGAAGTTGCTTGGGGTTTCAAATGGCACATGATATGTGATAAGCAGCGATATTAATTCCACTCCAAATAGTGTCAAACCAAAAATAATCATATATAAAATAAAATAAAAACCAGTCAGTTTTTCTGCTTGTAGTACAGCTAGTTAAATAATAATGTTCAGAAAACAATACAAACTTGCTTTTGAGTGTGCATGGTGGGAAGAGCAAGGGCTCTGGACTCAGCCCCAGTTGGAACCTTTCTCAGTGACTTAAGGCTGCACGATCTTGGACAAATAGCCTGACCTCTTTAAACTCTGCTCATGTGTAAAATTGGCATACTCCATATTTTTATATATAATAAATATAATGTCTGGCACATGGTAAGCATTCCATAAATAGTAGCTCTTACAATGTATTGTTCTTTCTAAAAAGCAGTTTTCTCCTCTGGAAAAAAATGATTATAATAATATCTGTGTGAAGCTTATTATGAGAATTAGAAATAGCAATTTTTAAAGTACATGAAATAGCGATTTTTAAAGTTGATGCCAAGTTTCAAAAAAAATGGTAGAACAAATTGGTAAAAGTTCATACTTTGGGGATGGAGAAAGGGAGATTTAAATAGTGATTTTAAAAATTGAGTCCTCTATCTGATTTTCTGTGCCTTCAATTCTTCAGAATATAGAGCAGTGAGGTCCAGAAGAAATAGAATACAAGACACACAAGTAATTTTAAATTTTCTATTGGCCACATTAAAAAAGAAAGAAAAACTGAGATGAAATTAATTATTGATTTAACCCAATACATCTAGAATATTTATTTCAACATGCAATCAATATAAACTATTATTAGTGAGATATTTTATTATTTTACATTCTCTTTCCCCCCCAAAAAAAAAAATTTATCCAAGTCTGGTGTGTATTTTATATATACAGCACACCTCAGTTAAGCCCAGCTACATTACAGGTTCTCATTATGCTGGTGCCTACCATATTTAAGAGCACATATATGATCACTTGACAATCATCTAAACATTCAATTCTAGAACCAATCCTGCCTTCAGATAGGAAAATTTTGGGATCTGAGGTTAAATGTCTCAAGTGATTGAGAACAGTCAATATGACTCCAGTTCCAACAAGCTTCTTTTGTTCTGATCCCACCACATGCCTCAGTCTCCCCACAACTGCAGGATTTGCCAGAGCAGAAGGCAACAGAGCTGAAGCATAACCCCACTACTGGGTTCACCTCACCAGCCTCTGTGCCCTTGCACTGCTAGACAAGTGTTCACATTTGAATTCCTTATGTCTCTTCATTAGGTGTAAGAGCCCACCTCCGGGATTTTCCCTAAAAGATACGCATCACATGTTTTACAAAGGACAGAGTCCCAGAGACAGAAAGAACTTAATGATCATGTAGTCAGAGGGCACAGTGCAGAGGAGGGCTATAACAAAATTGTGAAAATGATGGTGGGAATGTGGTTTCAAAAGACACTAAGGATAAAATTCCGTCATCTCCTGTAAACTTAATAGCCATAGTCTTACCTGGGCCAAAGACAAACTGGACGGCGAGGTAAAGATTAGAAATATTGGCATGAGAGAGATTAAAATCCTGGGAACATTGGCAGGCAAGTGGAAAGGTAGAGCTCCTCTTTGTGTCCAAAGAGATTCAGAATGCCTCACAGACTCTCATGTGATGGTACAAACACAAGTAAGTACACTTGTAACTGGCAGTTTTCCACATAGCAAAGTAAAAATAACTGATTTGGGGAGGGGAGGTAGGCAGAATAACAGAGTGAGGAAATTCACCCAAAGACTTTTGTCAATGGTAACCTGGGGGAATTACAGATATGGACAGTGGCTTCTATTCAAATAATGGGAGGATGAGAAGCAGAAAAGGATTATATAGGAAAGAATAAAAGAAATATAGGGTGGAAACTGAGGTGGAGCAAAAATTGGAGGATAGAAAGCTAAGCTAAATATATATTTCTCCATAATTTTCAAAGACATGGTGGATACTAGGTTTCTTGAGTTCTGCAAGATGTGTGTTTGAGTGTAACCTATTTAAATATTAAACGCCCAGGTTTCTCGAGCAGACTAGAGACTCAGGCAAATGGTTTCTTGGTTATATTCAGGCTGGTTTACCAGACATATTCTGGTTGGCCACTAGCCATGGAGACTTGAATAAGTAGATTACAGTTTGGCCTAGCAATTAATTCACTTCTAAACTTAGTTATTCATCAGTAACTTATTAAGAATATAGATTTATCAGTTTCAACCATGTAGATTCTGACAATATAGGTGTGGGTTGAGGCCCTAAATTTGTATTTCTAACAACAGTTCCAAGTATTTCTGATTCAGTGGTTCCACTTGGAAACAGTTGGGTCAAGGTACAATTCAAGAACCTTCCACTCCTGAGGTTCCATGTCTCTGACCAGAAAACAGATCATTACATGCAACACTGAGAGCCCTTGATATAACTCCTAATGCTTCAAAGACAGGCTGGGAGAGTCAACTGCCTCACCCATTCTTAGAGATCACTGGAATATCTTCACTCAGTTGTTGGTACACTCATGTGGAGAACCCAGGATTTTTCTCCAAGTAGCCCTTAGAATAGAAGTTAGATGAGATTTTAAGTCAAACCCATAAACATTGAGTGAAAAATATATGGTTATATAATAAAATATTTCCATTGTTAATTTTTACCAGTTAACAATGGCACAGCCTATGTCTGAATACTTCTACACATAAGAGAATGCAAGCAGTAGGAGTTGCACATCCTCTTTTGTTTTAACCTGTTTTTTTCTGCTTCTCCAGAACAATAAAAGCCAAGTACAATAGAGAAAGAAATATTCTCAACAATTGTTATAACTTTGTGAAATGAGATATGAAAAAATACATTTTTATTTATGCCTATTTATCCCTCTGAGCTTAAACTAATCCTGAAGAGTTTGAGCAGAGCCAGCAATGCTAATGTGCTGAACCAACAGGTGATTTTAATTTACTTGCTATAAATTGTTGAGGGGGACCTATGCTAAGTCCCTTCTCATTAATTCCTCTTTATCTCCTTTCCTGGAGTGAAAGTTGCTGATTGCACAGATAGGATTCAAAATGAAAGGCTGCACTGAGCAGAATAGGGAATGTCAGCGTTTGGTTGACACTATTGGGATGCTCTCCCATTGGAGCCAATACATCAAAAATCCTCCAGTCTACAGAAACCATAAAATAATGCTGGGGGACATTAATATGATTTAGTAACATTTTGTCCAACTAAGGAAGTATAAAATTTATTAGCTCTTTTTTGAACATTTATAAATAGCTTAACTTTATGCTGGAATCTCCAAAAGTGAAAACATAAGGAAACTGTTTCATATTATAAAAAAAAAAAAAGGTGTCAAGAATATGTTCCTACCAAACTGCCCAATGCCACCAATCTCTGCTAGCAATAATTTGTTCCATAAACAATTATTTATTTTCTATTCAAGACATATATTATTAGTTCTAGGGACAAGAATGAATATGATATGGTGCCTGTAAAGTTCAAGGACAAAAAAGATGTACTATCCTGAAGAAAATACATAAAAAACTTCAAAACTCTGAAGTATTCAGTCTACATTTAATCTCCCATTCATGGCTTAATTGCTCTCTTCGTTTATTTTCTATAGTATCATATAGAGAGTAGTCAGTCTTAGGTATATTCAATGCCTCAAATACAGAACCAATCCTAACAGGAAAACTGTAAGGTTTAGAGAGATGTGAGGCTTCAGAGATAATTAGGAAAACATTGAGTGCTGTTAAATGTCAGATTAAAATTAGGCATAGTACATCATTGATATACTGTAATGGCATGCGTTAAAAATTCTGTCAAACGTTGTCTGAAGTTCCAAACTCCATTGTTGACCTTGCCCGTGTCTAAGTTCTCACTGCCCTCTGTTTGCCCAGCTGAAGAAGCAGTCACAGAGTGGTGATGAACAAGGACCGGGGTGTTAGAGAGACTCAGTTGAAATCTTTGCTTTGCTTTTTTACTAGTTATGTACTATTGGTCAAGGTCTTACTCACTCGAAGTTTTAGTTCCTCATCTGTAAAGCAGAAATACTAAAGAACTACTCAAAAATTTGAGGACAAAATGAAATAATGACTCAAATGTCTGCACAACTCCTTGTACTTAGTCAATGGTCAGTGCATGGTAGCTAATCGTTTTATTAGGAGTCTTTACCAAGTTTGTCGTGTTTAAGTCAGCCCATTTCTGCCAAGCCCCATGCTAAGTCCCCAGCCTCAATCAATATTTTATTCCTAGCTTTGCCCCAGGAGCTTTGGTTTCTATCCCTGCTCAGTGGCCATGATCTTAACCAGGGCTCCCGAGATTTTCTTGTCTCAACCCTAGTCATGAACCCACATCTTTTATGCAATCCCTGTTGCAATGATGACCACACCCTGACTGCCATGGCTAATCACAGTGGTCTGTGCTCCCATGGAGATTGCAATCTAGAAGCAAATGTAAGAGGGTTAGAATTAGAAAAGGAAGAGTTGGCAAGGCCAGTGACGGTGGGCTTCTTAGTGGCAATGGCATTTAAACTTGGCTCTCATATAGCTAAGTTAAGAGAACCATATATCCAGAATGAGATAGTAATATTAGCAAAGCCACTAAAGCATAAACACATGAAACATGTCAGAAGAAGTAGGTGGTACCATCTGTTTTGTTAAGCAATAGTCTTGAAAACACAGTCTCTAATCCTTTACCAGAAATTCTTGGGGTCAGATGTGTTTTGAAATTCTGAATTTTTCAGATTTTAAAAAGGGAATGCAATTCATCTACTATGTATTGAAGTACAAGCTGTAGGCCCTGGATAGCACCTAGTAATCAAACATAATAATGCTTCTGTATCAACCATGTCAATATTCATACAAAGACAATGCATGAGACATAAATAAACTCATGTGCTGAGATCAGTTTTTGCCACCAGGTAAGTTACAGGAAAACATTCAGTGTTCAGAACTTTTGAGATTTCTGAATTGTGGATAAAATATTTGGGGTCTGTAGAGGAAGATGGAGCCTGAACGGTGAGTTGGGAGTATAGTATAAGAGGTTAGACTGTGTGCAGGGGAGTCAGCTTTCATTAGAAGTTGATGGGGCATCCTTACAATTAACTTGGTTCATTCACTTTTTGGTCCTTTGGTAATGCCTTTTTGTGAAGATATAATTGTTATTTGTACTATATCTCATTACATGAATTTTTTCTCTTAGCTTTTATATTAATATATTAATCCATCAATCAAGTCCCTCTTCGCATTCTTCTATGACATGAAATGGAACTATGCCTAACTGTAGCTAAATTATAGCTCTTTTTACTGTTTCTCTTAAATTTGCATGTAGTAAAACTGAGTCTACATTTAACACATGTAGAGACTGCTATGATCACAACTATAATGAGGATACGGAGCATTCCATCAACACCCACAGCCACTCATGTACTGACTATTTTTAAGCATCCCCAGGAATCATGGGAGGGATCCACCTTGTTATCGCCTTGTATCCCTCTGCAACACAGGAAAACTGGCTGTGAAGTCATACCTCTTGTTGACAAGGTGCATGCGATCACTGCTCCTTCATTGCAGTGGCTCTCATTTCCTGAAGGTGGCTGTCCACTAGGCCATTCGTTTTTTAAAGGTCAAAAATGAACTGAATTTTTTCCAAAAAGTTACTCAAAGCATTGACCCCACTGACTTTTTGGAAATACTAATGAAATTATATTTAGGAGGAACTTCTTGTGTGATTCTTCTAATTCTCAGGGTTGTTTACACACACTTTCTCCCATCACCTCCATAACTAATTTCATATACAGCCTCAATATTGGAACAATTTATTTAGATTCAACCCATGCTGTTAAAAAAAAAAAAAGCAATACATTCCTTTCGGATGAGTGAGCACTTAGTCTATACCTTAAGCTGTCAGGTAAGTAGCATAAGTGGTATCTGCATTGAATAGCGACTAAATGGATGCACGAGTGCACTATGGGTCCACAGGTACAAGAGACAACTCAGACATGAAAACACTGAGCCACTTGATGCTGTGCCTTAGGTGCCCAAGCTCCCCATTGGCATAGAAATCAAACACCTTAGCTGGGTGTTTCTCAATTTATTGTGCTCCAGTCTCAGACATTTCAGTTCCAAAACTGCTCTTTACCAGACTGGCCCATCTTCGCTGCTCTTTTTGTTGACCCTATACAGTGCACAATTTAGGGAATTGCTGAAATATAAACTCTAGAAATGAAGGTGCCCAGCTCAACCTTGTGCAGTTTTCAGAAATAACACAAAGCAAACAAAAATATAATAATCTCCAGTCCAACAAAAAAAATGTATGAGAATTTGGGAAGCTTAAACGCCTTTTTCATTTTTATAGTACATTCAAGCTTCAAAGTATTCTTTTTTTTCTTTTCTGATGTAGTTAAAAATAACTCAAGAAAGAAAACATTCAGGAGATTTTTAAATTTTGTGGGAAGGTATGTAAAAGAACGCTTTCAGGGAGGGACAGCTGAAAGGTAGACACCGAGTTTGAATGAACTTTTCTACTAGTAAGCTGACAGGGTTTTATTTCCCTAGAGCAGGACAAAATGACACAAGAACTATGTTCTCTACCGGTAGTGTTCTTGTTATTATAGATTTTATAAGAACCAAAAGAACCCTTTGTGTTTTATAGGCTGTGAAATTATACAGTTTTACCTATACAAGGCAACAGGGAGAGGAGTTTACAGGTGGAGAGGATATCATAAATGAATACTGGACTGGAAACATCCCAATTAACAGCTCCCTACAAGTAGCAAATCCTCATTAATCCCTTGGAATTCACTGTAATGACACTAATCATGTCAAATCCATTGAGTATTAATATAAATGTTGATGTAACTCCATGGGAATCCAGAACAAAACTCCGCAAATATCCTGTATGCATTCTCCTGAAAAACGAAAAATGGGTTGCAGCCTAGGTACCCGGTTATTCTAAATAAATATGTTATTCATTATAACATCGCTGATTGAACACAATTCATTTCTACCAACATAGGTGCCACATGTGAACAAGAAATGATTAGCAAGTCACTGTTTTCCAGTAAGAGCTAATGGACTTCTGAAAACAAAATAATTCAGCATTAATTCTAAGTCAAGTCCCTTGTTATTCTGCCCTTCTTTCTAACTCACCAGGAATAATGCTTCTGGCAATGATGAATAAGCAACAAAGGTTCTTTTGGTGAAAAACCCGAAGACTGTGAAACAAGAGATGCCTTGCTTCTTCAGTGAGCAAGCTTACCTGGAGTCCTAGACCTGTGTGTGGCTGAGTGTGGCCTCCCTTCAGAGCTGCTAGAACAGCCCATTCCCAGTCATTCCCTTACAGCATGAAGAATTCTGTTTCTCTCCCTTGGGAATCCCTGAACTTCCCCAGAATGATAGGGTTGCTTAGGCCAACTGGGTGGGGGGAAGTGTTCAAGAAATGCAGAAGAGTCACTGAGAGAAATACGGAGAGAGGAGGCAACTTTCACATGTGTGTATCCAGGAGGAGCAGTATCTCAGAAAAGCCACGATCAGCTGAATCTCTTTTGAGATGGCTTGATTTTGAAAATTGCAGTGATGATCTCCAGTTATATTTGCAAAGCTATTGCAATTAAGTGACATTATCCCAGCCACTCTCTGTGGAAAAAAAAAAATCAAATGCCCAATATGCTGCATTAAGGGATATTAAGTTGGTGACAGTCGACCCTGCTAAACAGAACTCTATGAATTCCTTCATTTAACTTGAATGAATTTTGACTGGAGAGAGAACTCTCTTTCACACCAAGCATCTTGACCAGTGCACTGCTCAAATGTACAGATTTACCCTATCTCAGCACCGAAGTAGTAAGTGCTGTGTAAGTGCTCTGACAGGGAAGGGTACCCTGGAAGCACAGTCACCGAGGCAGGCTGAAAGCACTCCATTAGATTGAGAAAATGAACTGAAATCTCTGGGTGGACACTTTTGCACTGAACCCACAATATTAGTCTTGATTTGCTAGGAAGAAAGCAATTTATTCTGTCACTTTCTGGGGACTTAGAACTAATTGGCCTTTCATAGTTATGTGATTCTGCCAACGAGCATAAAAGTGAAAGCTGACAAAAATTCAAACAGGAAATCTGAATCTGCCCATTTTCATAAGTATCTTATAATGGTTTGTAGAAAGGGATGAGATTTTGATTAGAATAGCAAATTTCTTCATGCAAAGGGAAGCGCGCCAAATTACCCATCACTGTAACAAACAGCAAGATTGTTCTTCATTCGGGCTCCTGGATGAAAGAAAACAAACAATCTTGTCTGAATCCTACCCCCACCGTCCATTGTGGTCTGTCAGCATTGTCACAGTGGGCCTGCCTAGGCGTATATGACCTCTCTGAATTCACCATCTCTTTGTTGCTCTTCCCACTCCCGTCCACTAGAAAGGACATGCATAAATACATCACATCTTGGAGACCAATGAGACAGTGTGTCTACAAATGCAGCAGCAGGAGGAAAGAAAAGTAGTTGAAACCTCCGCACCCTTAATAGAAAAAAAGCTGGAAAAGATTAAGTTCAACACATAAGAAAATAAGTTTTCAAAGCCTGAAAAGAATGTTAAGGTATTGTCACCATGTCTGGGGAATGAATGTGGTACCACGGAAGGGAAACTGAAAGAAGCAAACCAGGGCAAACACGAAGTCCCGTTTTCCATGCATGGAATATACAGGGTGAATTTGCTGAGGCAAACAGACCAGGGTCATTTCTGACCTCCCCTCTCCCTAGCTATCCATGTGACAAAATTTACACCAAAAGCTACAGGTCAAGCAGACCAATCTGGGATTTATACTATGTGGTTGGGCATTTTGTAGAACTTTGCAGACACTGGGTAAAACTTGTTTTAAAAAAGCAGTCTCCTGACTGCCAGTCCTTTTGCCGTATTGAGGCACTAAAACTCTCTTCCGCCCTCCCCCACAGCTTGAGCTTTCAAAGTCATTTTCCACTCCGATGATTACAGACAGCTCAACAGACAAAGAAAAGGGGGATTTAAAATAGGCAGCCACTACTAATATGTACTTTGCTCTTTTTGACCAAGAAAAAGAAGTCCAGGTGTCATATTGCCATTTCTTAATCATCAATGTCAAAACACACAAAAAAACCCACTTTTAAAAATGCAGACATAAAAATGCATTTACACTGAAGAGATCAAAACAGAAGGTGACAAACCTTGCTCACAAACAACACCCTGTGTTCCTCCAGAAAAATGGGAGGTTAGAACAAAACAGAGGGGTTGTAAGCATGAAATTCTGAATTTGTAATAAGAATGACATTAAAATAAAAGTAAGAAATGTGGTTAGAGTAAGTTTGCTGTTATACAAGGCACATTTTATGAACTGATTCTACAGCCAGTACCTTCCCTTGCCGAGCTTACAGACCATCAGCTCTTCTGTGTTCTAAGAAATCTACTTCTCCTTTGATTTTCTTTGCTATATTTTAAATTGCTGGTCTGTTAGTTCTGTCTCTTCCTTTTTTCACTTTCCATCAGGCTTGGCATATTCAAACATCTAAAAACTCCAAAAAACAAAGCTAAAATGTATTCTATATTAACTTATTTCAGAATACTGTAGGGGACTATTGACCTAGGGCAGTGGTCGGTAAACTCATTAGTCAACAGAGCCAAATATCAACAGTACAACGATTGAAATTTCTTTGGAGAGCCAAATTTTTTAAACTTAAACTTCTTCTAATGCCACTTCTTCAAAATAGACTCACCCAGGCCGTGGTATTTTGTGGAAGAGCCACACTCAAGGGGCCAAAGAGCCGCATGTGGCTCGCGAACCGCAGTTTGCCGACCATGGACCTAGGGCAAGGTGAAATGCTATTGGTATCAAATTTCAGTGGTGAGAAGAAAATAAGATTGGTTATTCTGAGTTCATAGTTAGTGAGCTACTTTTAGTATCATTCATCTTTCTCAGAATTATTTCATGTGCCTACTAGATGTGTAATTAAAAACAATGTTTTAAGTGTGATTTTAAAACACTGATAGCTATGATTTTTAATGAATGCCTATTTTGTGCTACACAGTATGCTCTGTGTTTCACAGAAATAATTTCTGTTACGTATAAGTGTTCTGAAGAGTGTTTGCAGCCATTGTCTGCTCACACAAAGGGAAACTAAGGCTGGTGGATATGCATCTTGACTGGGGCCATTCCACTAGTGAATGGTGGCTGACACTCAGACCCAAGGTTCTCTGGGTCTTAAGTTGATACTCCTCTTTCCCCTACATCATGTCATCTTTCCCAGCTGGCTTCCTAGGAACTACGTATTCTTCAAACTAAGTACAGTTAATAGATTTATTCCTAGTAGGATAAACCACAGAAGGTTTTGGTGGCTGTCCTGAGATGTCCCACAAATAAATCAGCAAAGAAACCTGAGGCAGGACAGAAGTGCTAAACCACTGTCTAGAAACAACCATAAAAGATTTACTGAAGACCTATAGCACTGGCTTCAGTGCTGAAGGGGAGTCAGATAAGCAATCTGTCACCATGCAACTTAAGTTCTAAAAGGTAAAACTAGCCTAACATAGATATGAAAAAATAACATAGACTATAGTAATGCCTAATACAGCTGGCCTTAAACACCAAAAACAAAAACAAGAAAACCCACATTGTTTCTAATATTCAATGTTTGATGGCACTCTAAACTCTATTTATACACTTCTCTGACTTCATGAACATAGCGTAAGGCACATAATTTTCCTTGCCTTGATGACTTGAGACCATAATTCTGTTTCAATCACTGAACTGTGGTGTGGGAGCATAGTACTAGAAAGCCACTTGCCTGGATACCAAGAAGCCCTGGGGTTTGGGATTTCTAAGGTTCTACCCATGCATCCTTCCACCCATCAGATGCTATCTCTGTTACTCTTCTTGTGATTTAGCGATTCTTATCTGTTATTCCCAGGCGTGACACAAAAGGCCTTTAATGACCACATCTCTGGCTTTCTTGTTCAGCTTAATCTACTAGATGTTTTTATCCCCATCCCATTAATGCCATTCTCTATGATTATATTCCAGCAGTTCAGAAGTGTATTTAGATCTAAACTCAACATGCTGTTTCACACTTCTGTGGCTACACATTGGCTAGTTTATCCTTTATTTATCAACTTAAAAAAATGAATAACAACAAATACTATTGTCATTCTCCAAGCCCAACCAAGAAATAAAAATCTCCAGGGAGACTTCCTGATACCATTTCCCAAGTTCAGGATATAAATCATCAGATTGGTTTGTGGGTAACCATAGCACTAGGTGTATTTTTAGCTATAGTACATTGAGTAAAATTCATTTCTTTGTTTATAGATATGTTCTTTCTACTAATATGTAAGCTCTTTAAAGTTCTATTCACTTTTGCATGCATAGGACTTAACTTACGGTGTAGTATATAGTAGGTGCTCAATAAATCTCTGGACACCTAATGAATGCTGCCTTTATTTTTATACAAATATGCACTTCTCTGGAATCACGCAATTGAGGACTGAGTGACTGGCCTTAGCACTGCAAATCAAACCTCTGAATGAAGAACACATGGTTATTTACAATCAATTGTGTGCTACAGAAAACAAACACATCGCAATAGGCTTTCATTATTGGGGGAGGGGGAGAATCTCATGACATAGAGCACCTGCCAGGGGAAGGCTTCAGGGAAGAAATGAAATTTGATTTGCACCCCCACCCCCTTTGGTTGCTGTACACAGATATCTGTTGCAGCCTTGGTGGCTAATGGGCTGTTTATGGGGCTTATGTAAAATATATAGCTATTTATCTCCATAAAGATGTTATATTGCCTTGTTGGTCTATTAAAAATAAATGAAGTGTCTACCAGAATGTTAAAGCTTCTTTGACTTTAGCCGAGTCTCTGGGATGCACTGAGAGGCAGGAGCAGGGCCACCAAATCCACTCAGTGATAAGCTGAAGCAGAGGTGTAAATAACATCAGCTGTGGAAGGAAAAAAAATGGGGGCCATGATTTTCAAGCTGGGGTGGGCTGCCTCTGAAGCCCAGTGGGGAGAAAGGAACCGCTACAATTTTTTTGTTCTAAGTAGTTCTTATAAGCCCAGCGGTAAGACTGAAATGCTGGAATATGATTCCTTTTGGCCACCTTATTGCTACAAATGGCCAACAGGTATATGAAAAAATGTTCAAAATCACTAGTTATTAGGGAAATATAAGTCAAAAGCATAATAAGATATCACCTTATACCTGTTAGAATGACTATTATAAAAATGACAAGAAATAGCCCTGGCTGGCTGGCTCAGTTGGTTGGAGTCCATACACCAAAAGATTTCAGGTTCAATTCCAGTCAGGGTACATACCTAGTTTGTGGGTTTGATCCCCAGTTGGGGTGCATATGAGCAGCAACTGATCAATGTTTCTCTCTCACATCAATGTTTCTCTCTTTCTCTTTCTCCATCCCTCCTTTCTTTCTCTCTAAAATCAATAAAAACATATCCTCTGGTAAGAATTTAAAAAAAAACCACAATAACAAGTATTGGAGAGGATATGGAGAAAAGGGAAACCTTGTACACTGTTGGTGAGATTGTAAATTGTTCAAGCCACTATGGAAAACAGTATGGATGTTTATTTAAAAACTAAGAACTACCATGTGATCCAGCAATTCCTCTTCTGGGTATTTATCTTAAGAATGTGAAAAACTACTTCAGAAAGCTATATGTAGCCCTATTTTCATTGCAGCTTTATTTATAAAACTAAGATATGGAAACAACCTAAATGCCCATCGGCAGATAAATAGCTAAAGAAGGTGTGACACATATATACAATGGAATACCACTCAGCCATAAAAAAGATGAAATATTGCCAATTGTGACAACTTGGATGGATCTTGAGGGTATTATGCTAAGTGATATACATTAGCTGGAAAAGGACAAAACTGTATGATTTCATTCATGTTAAATATAAAACAAAAAAGTAACAAGTACCCTAACAAAACAAACTCATAGATACAGACAACAGAATGGTGATCACCAGAAGGACTGGAGGGAGAGGGGAGAGCAAATGAATAAAGGTGGTGATATGGTAGCAGAAGGAAACTAGATCTTTCGTGGTGAGCACACAATAGAATATACGGATATCGAATTATAATGTTATACACCTGATATTCATATAATGTTATTAACCAATGTTACCTCAATCAAAAATTTTTAAAGTGTCCTACATATAATGTTGGAAATGGTTCTCTGACCTTGGCCTTGATATCTTGCCAATAGCTCAGCTCAACCTCTAGTCAATGTGTATCTCTTAGTAAACTGCATTATTTTTTTTTTAGAAATTGAAAACTTTCATTTACTTTGCTCAGTAAATTTTCCTTTGGACCCACATTTTGCAATATCACAAAATAAACCAGTGCCCATTATCAACTGGCTAGAGAAAAATGCAGGAGGAAGAAATAGGTTTTTTGTTGTTGTTGTTGTTTTTTTGTTGTTGTTGTTTTTTTGTCTGTCCTTGACTAGAGCCTTCTTCCTTGATGCAATTTCCTGTTATGCTATGTAGCACCTAAAGAAGCCTTTCATAACACAGAAACCTCAAAAAATGTTGTGAACTGAGAAGCAGTTCATTGAAAAGGACAGTCAAAAAGTCCACGGCCGCAGGTAGTAAGTGAATTCCCATCAGTAAAGGCACAAACATAGAAGGCTCTTATGTCAAACACAAACCCAAAGCAGGAGACCTTGGAATTGCATGTTACAATACTCGGAGCAATTTGTTTTATGCTTGTATGCCAATGTGTCATGCAAAATGAAGCCACAAACCACACTCCTAAGTGATCCATTTCATATCCATGCTATTTAGGATCCTAATGCCTCCTCCTTTTAATCTTTCATAAGATGAATGCCCCAGCATTACATGGCAGGACTGATCTAACATTTTGTTTACTTCCTCCCACTTTAGTGATACATTAGCAGTGTTACTGACTTGCAGTGGCTTTTATTTGGAACAAACTGCAAAATGTTCTTATTTTAAGCCTCTCACCTTCAAATTCCTTTTCTACATTTCCTTCACTTTGAGTTTCTGAGGGACTGACTCCACGCCTTCTTGATCGAGACAGACAACCTAATGGCTGAGTGGGCTTTAATTTCTGCACTTCTGACATTCAAACTTGATTTGCACTGTCACATGGAATTATTTGGTATTCAGCATAAAACACGATTTCTTTCTCTCTTTTTTTCTTCCTTTTTCTAGACAACCAACCACTGGGAAATTATTATCAAAGTCTAAAAATGATTTCCCAATGATTGCTTGTTAGTACAACACAATTTCTTCCCCAGTCCTGGTCTCTCTTCAGCTCTCTTCTGGGGACCAGTGAATTCCCCTGTGTCTGAGCACACACATAGCAGACACACTCCAAGTAAGCAGGTCTCTCCCCTCCTCTCTGTAGTGGCACTTAGGGTGATCTCCGTGAGTGAGCAAGGGATACAGATGCAATTGTAAAAGGACAAACGTAGAAGAGGAAGGCTGTGAATTAAAAAAGAAAAAGATGATGCTTCACAAAAGTTAAGAGCTTATTTGCTGAGAAGAATTAACCAAAAACATCAAGTTCAAACTCTTTTGAGTGCCCACGCTCTGCAAAAGCATTTGTCTGACATTGGAGGATAGAAGGAAGCCAATGGCCCCTTGGTCTTCAAGGTGTTTGAGGTCCAGTAAGAGGGATGGATATGGTTATTCAAGGGTCGTACAAATAAAGTGGGCCAAACTGAGTCCTATGGAGCACAGGCTACATAGTGACTCATTCTGACTGGGGGACAGAGGTAGAGAGGGAATGTCAGCACTGGGTCCATTTCAAAAGATGGGAGTGAAGGAAGGGAGAAAGGTGAACAGATCATTAAGAGAGAGAAGGAAATGAGCTGGAGGTGAAAAGAGAAAAGGGAATAGAAAGAAAAAGAAAAAAAGTGGTAAGAAACAGGGCCAGATTTAATTTTCAGAGAATTAAACCTGGGAAATACTTGTAACTCAGGAGGCTGTGAATCTAAGGGTTTTCTTTTCAGTGCCAAAGGCATAAACTAATTTATTTAATTAGAAAAATATGCTTATATTGCACTCTGAGTAATTTCCCAGAGGAAAACTTGCTTCTTTTACAGTTAAAGTTTCTGTTCTACCTTGGAGCCTATACCTCTTCAGCAGATGCTCACTTCTATGCAATTATTGTCAACCAGGATGTGACTATGGCCTTTCCAAGATATCACATTTGTTTTTCGGGTACTGAAATAGAAACGCATTAACCTAGATATACCTGAGCCCTCCAGTGGTTACTCTATAATAAGAAAGAAAGAAAAAAAAAAACAAAAAACTCAGAAGGCATTTCTTCAATGACTCACCAAATCTTCACAATAGAAAAATAATTCAATAAAACATCTTAATATCTTACAAGGTACTTGAAATATTAAAAATCGAGCAGATCCCTAGTCAATTCGCAATTCTCTTTCAGTAAGTATGTGGAGTCTAAGAAAATTCTCTCAGGTAGCAGCAAGGCATGGTGCTTACTCTTTCTGGCACCTGCATTAAGAGGAAAATAGATGCTGGTGGCTTGCAAATTGAAACAAGACAAACTCCTATCTACATGCGACAGTGAGGACTGCAAATAGAAATTTAAATACTTTATCACAACTTTGCTCTTGAGTATGGAAATGAAAATCTATTAATTTAACCAACAGAACAATTTATTACAATGAGATTAAAATGGTCTAAATATACTTCTTACATTTTCAATGAAAAGATTAAGAGGATACATGCTCAATTCTAATCTATTCCCACTAGTTGTGTAGTACTAGCTCCTTGTACATTTGCATACATGGAACAGTCTCAGATAAATACTAAATTGAGGATCATAAATTCAAAATAAAGACAAACAAGAATGAAACAAAAGCAAGCTAAGGATGCAATGGATGAAAAGGAAAAAGGGAGAAAGGATACTGCTGAAACCATACTAATACTTTGTAGTTGAGAAACGTGTTTTTAAAATCTTTGTGGTGGTACTACACAAAACTAATTAAAAGATTCAAAACCCACTAACTCATATTTTTCCTTCATTGAATTCTTAAAACCGAAATGGATAATCTTGGGATACAGTGTAATGTCATCTAAAATATGCTTTGGGGCCCAAGGAACTTTATTACCTGGAGACACTGTGTTCCCAGTGAAACACATAACTTTATTATTAGTGACCAAAGACTCATTTCTGGTAGGTTTTCTCATATCCAAGTGACCAGAATTTGGAACAGTGTTTTAGTGGCTAAAGACAATGTATCTCATTATAAATAAAGGATGGAGTTTAAATCTCAAGACAAGCTTTCTTAATATCTATTTTTTCACTGAATATTAAATATACTTCAGTAGACTTTAATGAATATCTATGACTTATGGTTTCAGAAACACATGTAATTGTTTTAGAAATTTTTGAATGCATGCACCATAATTCTTTACATATTCTGTGTACATATGTGTCAGTAACTCAAAAACTCAATAAATGTATTTCTAACAGTTAACAAAGGTGTGATGAAAGATTTATTTTTATTTGCCTTTACTATTATTTACTGCTTCATGCAAGCCATAAAACAATTCTTATAACTAACAACTAGATCTGTTAAAATGATCTTACCCTGGGAACTATACAAACAGAACTTGCAAGTTATTTTTATGCCAAAATCATCTCCGGTTTGAAATGGTTTTCCCCATTACTAAAAGGCACGCTATGTTCACAGAAAAGAATTGATATCCCACTAATGTGATGCCAGGCATTTTTTTTTCTGGAAAACTCAGAATAGGATCTGTCAGGTATATTCGCTAGCGTAACAAACCTGTCACCCAGATTTGCATTGGGAATTAAAACATTCTGTAGCCTGACAAAGGCTGTGCGTCTTTAGCACCATGATGAGAAGAAGGCACTGCAATATCTAGATGCTATGAGTTAAAAGTTCCCCATTAGGCAGGTTGAGAAAGCACAACAATCCTAGGACAGAGCTTCCCTAAGTGGCCAGCTGGGCTGCAGAGAGCTGGCTGCATCCCCATCCAGTCATCCAGGCAAGTCTAATTCTATCTCCCGCAAATCTGATCTTGTCTTTCATTCTCACATTTACACACCGATTATATCAGAACCATGAACGTGGGGAAATGCATTTGTAGAAGGTGAGAAATGCCATTGATATTAAAAATCGAACCCACATTTTCTCTAATGTCAAATATGAAACAATAATCTTTATAAACTAATACTTTGATTGCTATACAATAAGCAAACAGTAATGACAATAAGCTTACAGGACAAAACCATAACATTTAACCCCATTATTGTAATAAAAAGAATCACATTACTAGTTTAAGTCAGGAGCAGAGCTAAGAATTTCTCCATTTATATGTGTTTTTCATAATCTGCCTTGAATAATTTCACGATATTAGTCCATTTCTTCATTTCAAAAGCATGTCCAGCAAATAATTCTAAAAATATTTTGTACATTTCAAAATGAATCTGCACATATTTTAATCATAGATATGTGATAATTTAAAGGACTTTTCTTCTACATAAAATGAAAGATATTCTGTAATTAGCACAGTTTTGTTTGAAATGACACAGACTTCACTTATTTTTCAGGTCATTAATGGGAAATAGATATCAACTTATTAGCAATTTCATAAAGACAGTCTTTTAGAAACATTTCCCGTCACTTAACTGTGTATAATTCAGTCATGCCATTAGCTCCCTAAGTAAGGCTTTCTGTTATAAAGATGTGACAGAAACCAAAGAAAGTACTCATCACAAATGGAGAGAATCTAAGTTGTACAAATTAAAAACAGTTTGCCCAGAAAATGTTCTAATAACTTAACATTTTATAACACAATGCCCATTAAAGTTATTTACTAAAAGGGTTCCTTTTATTGTTTAAGTATATCTGACATGTTAGATTCAACTCTCATGCATGTAATTCAGTTTCCACCTAAATATCTCTACTCCATACACAAAGGGCCATGGACCACATTCATCATAAAGAAATATTAGCTCTCACATTCTTCAGTTTCTATCAGATGAAAAAGAAATACAAATCATGAAGTGCCATAGGCTACCTTTCTGAAACTACAATTTAGCACTGTTTTTCTGCCATCTCTCTATATAAAAGCCTAAGCGACTAAAGGTAGGTCAACTGGTTGCTGTGACGCATATTGAACACCAGGGGGCAGACGCTCAACACAGGTGCTGCCTCCTGGTGGTCAGTGCATTCCCACAGTGGGAGAGCCGCTCAGCTGACCAATGGGAGCCAGACACAGGACTCATGGCTGAGTGCCACTACAGCGGTGCAAGCCTCTCCCAATCAGGACTGACTGGGCATGAGCCAGCATCAGGTGCAGCAGAGCCGGGATGAGCGGGAGTGGCAGGCAGCATTGGACTGCAGGTTTCGGCCCGATCCACAAAACCAGCAATCTGACATCCCCCGAGGGGTTCCGATTTGCAAGAGGGTGCAGGCCAGGCTGAGGGACCCCACCAGTACATGAATCTGTTCACCAGAACTATAGTCTTATTATAAAAAACTATTTTTATTTATTCCTTAATTGTGTTTATTGATATGTTTAATAGAGCTTATTGATATATCAAAGACATAAGCATATTCACATTCTACACCAATAAGCAAAAACAGATTGCATTCTCCTGGCCAGAAACTTACCTTCATGTATTTACTCCTCACCTACAACTCTGGGAGAGGGGGCGGAGGGCTTTATTATCCCACTTCCAGATGAGTAAAATGAGAAGAGAGAGGCCAAGTAACATATCCAAGTCACACAGCTGATAGTGTTAGAGACAGGATTTGAACACAGATTTCACTGATGCCAAATTATACTGCTAAATGTTTATTAATAATGCTACAACTAATTTTATTCATGGTCTTTCTCCCAAATTCCAAATAATGCAACAGTGGCTTTACAAATTAACATTCTTTAATCACCTATGAAAATCTTTTTCCTATATCTTCATGATCTATATATATAAAAGCCCAGAACAGTGGAATGATCAGAACAACTGGTCACTATGGCTCACACACTGCGGTGGCCAACCGGCCCAATCCAGGCCCTGATCGGCCCCTTACAATTCTGATTGGGTTGGGGCCATCCAGCCAACTGCCCTTGGCCCCTCCCCTGGCTGGCCCCACCCCCAATCAGCCCCCCACCCTGATCATGGGTGGGGCCAGCTGGCCAACCTCCCGTGGCCCCTCTGCCCCACCTGCCCAGCCTGATCGGCCCCTATCCATGCACAAATTCGTGCACTGGGCCTTTAGTTTAATATACAAAGCTAAAAATGTACTCATGTACACCTTAGCCCTATAAGTACTCACCAAGGCACAGGACTCAGTACTGCCCCCTCTGTAAGGCAGAAGGAGGAGTCAAAACACACCTGGGCCCCATCTTACTAGAGGAAACTCCATTCTGTAATTAGCTTGCCTGAGGGAGCACCTTTCTGCATTCCACACTAAGTCACCATTTTTATCAGCCATGGCCCCAAATGCCATCAATACATTTTAGTCATTTCCTATAACAGAACTCAGAATTTGTCAAATGTTTTCTTTTCTTTCTGATGTCTAGTTTTCTTCCAGGGAAGAATAGATATAAAATACAGGAAATGGTGAAGTCAGGTGCTAGACTAGGGTCTGGAGAGATGGGGTTCAGTTCAGTTAATGTAATTCAAAACTCATTTATTGGTGGGAGTTACCAAGCTGATGGGTCTTTGAAGAGGATGAGTTCTCAGGAACCTTGTGGAAAAAGAAAGGTGACTGGGAAGATGAATAGTAAATAGTCATACAGAGGAGAAAATGTATTGAGAGATGTTAAGAGCTACTAAACTGAGTCTTGGGATATCATTCTTTTTTTACTTAAAGGGAGACACCCTGTGTAAAGAAGGCAGGAAAGAGGTTTGTGCAACTAAAAAAGGAACTAAAAATAGCAATTTTCAGTGACCTTCTGCTTCCTTAATGATTTTTTTAATGACTAAAATGCTGGTGTTTAAAATATATATTTGGTATTCAAAAATACAAATAGACAATGAATCATAAAAAGCATTCTTCGGCCTTTTTAAATTTCACCTAAATCCTTTCCTTATAAATATTTGTATCACTTTAATACAACCTCAATCTGAACTTATTTTTTTTTTACTTTCTAACTCTGTGAACTTGGTCTAGTAATTCACCTTCTGGAAGTTTTATTTTTTTTCTTTTATCTCTTATGTAGAAATCATACCTATAATAAGTTTTGTGTAAGGATTAAGTGAGATAATTTATGTAAAGCCCCTAGCACAGGGCCTGGCATTTTATGAGCCCTTAATAATTGGTGGGCGTGACTGTTTTGATTTGCTCATGGGTTAGCTTGCTGACAAGCATGTCTAAAATGTCTGCAAGACATCTCACTATACAATATTTTAAATCAGCAATTTAGCTTGATTTCTAGTTTCCTTTTCTCAAGTGAACTTCTTGTTATTTTCATGGCAGTCTTATCCTATATAATAAAAGCCTAATATGCAAATCGACCAAACAGAGGAACAACCCGTGGAATGACCAGTCGCTATGACGCGCACTGACCACCAGGAGACAGATGCTCAATGCAGGAGCTGCCTCCACCCCGCAGGCTCCAGGCCAGCCAAGGAGGGTGCCATCAGGGGTCCCCCAATCGCTCCACTGATCAGCCCTGATCACCGGCCAGGCCTAGGGACCCTACCCATGTACAAATTTCATGCATCAGGCCTCTAGTTTTTAATAAATGCAACAGAAGATTGCCATCTAAATGCTCTTAGAGCTGATGTATGGAACCAAAAAGTACATCTTCCTAACGGGAGTACATGATTGCTCCTGCTTAAAATTGATCTCTCCAGTTTCAGACTTTGAGAAGTGCCCATGCTATCGTGTTAGGCTAAGAGTATGTACTGATCATACACGCTGTTCTGGAAAAAGCCCACTAGGAGAGAAAAATCACTCGGAATTTTATAAAACAGTCACAACAAATTTCTTTCTGTCTTCTTCCTTTCCCAGTGAAGATGAGAAAACAATATCATTATATAAAGAAAAGAGTCAGGATTCATAGATAGATGGGCTCTGAAGAACAAAAGATGGCTAACATTCAAAGATAATTCAAACAGTGGGCTTTGATGTTCTTTTTAAGCTGTCCTATTAAATACATTTTCTTTTTTCACATTCCTATTCTATCAAATATGAAAAGCCCATATACAAAAGAAACAATAAATGCTTGTTAATCTAATAACAGAAAGCCAAGATCACAAATCCTATCCTACCACAAAGTGTAATTGAGATTGCCTAGACTACAGACAGTTTATGATCAGAAACCTTAAAAAAAAAAAAAAAAAAGCCATCAATAGAAATGATGTTTTTACTGTGAGCTCATGGTCACAGCAAGGCTATATTACCAGGGACATAAAGCCCTATTAATTGTACTTCCCAGGAGTCACCAAACACCTCTGTTTGCCAGCAAGAGTCCCGATTTATGCCTTTTATCTGGTGTAATTATTAATAGAATACCTTTAACTCCAAAAGTGTCCCAGTTAGGACAATAAATTATATAGTTGCCTCAGGCTTACTCCTGCTCTGTTTCACTTTCTTTTCTCCCTCAAAAAAAAAAAAAAAAAAAAAAAGCAACCCTCAGGGCAAGCTATTTTAACTCTTTTAGGGTATCTAAGAGAGAAGGAAAAGGTTATCCAATTTTTAAGCTCAGCTATTTATTTGACTTCCTTTCATTTTCTTAAAACAGGAAAGATTTCTGGTCTGAATTGACTTTGACATGGTCCCATTCAACAATGAAATATTTGGGGCAGAATCACCCCTATCTTTTCCCACCATTCTCCCTCATGAATTTGTGCCTAACTCTATGACATGATATTGAGTCTGCTTATTGAATTCTATTTGAAATTTTCAAGAAATTATACCTTACATGAGGACTCCTTAATGTAATTGCTATTTCTTTAAAAAAAAAAAATCAGATGTTCAACTTGGGTTATACAGCCAAGAATTGCAATTCATTTCAGCTGCAAGAAAGGCTGAGCACCTTACAGCAAGAGCCCCTTAATCAAAAAGCAATCTTTTGGGATGAGTTAGTAGTACTTTGCCTCTGGCGCTAACCAGATCCCCTATTTTTATTGTATATTTCCACAGGAGTCTAATGATGAAACACATTAGATCTTCTCGCAGGTGAAGTAGAAACACACTTAGAGCATTGCTTTCAGAGGGTCACATTGTGCTTCTAAAAACAAGGGGAGGAGGTCAGCAGCAATAACAGCATCCAAACCAACATGCATTCTGCAAATAAAAGCCTTGATGAGAAAAGGGCAGATTCCCTCCTTCGTAGGAATATTTATAGAAAAGTCACAATGTGCAATATTGCAAAAAATAGAAAGTCAAAAAAGTGTGCTTTTGTGAAGGGTGGGGCTGGGAGTCAACTCTTTGTTTAAAAATAAAAAGCTTACCTTTTAGTCATGAAGATGTCCTTGACCTTTATTCAGAAAAGCCTCACAGCTGCAAAGAAAAAAATAGAATTCATTTGGAAAAAAAAACATTCTGGTTCTGGAGAATAAAGATTTACATTTATCCAGTGGGCTGTATCTGCTCTAGATCAAGAAAGGCATAAGCGGTGTATAGTGGGCAAGAATATAGGAGGATGCAGGGCCTCCTCACTTGTACATACACGGCATGAATTGCACTTATAGCCCATTTTATTTACTTTTACATACACATGCAAACTAACATAATGCACACACATATACAGACAAAGAAGGTATGTTTATTCTCTTCTACTATATGTCCTAACATACACACACATACACAGAAGCACCCTCACACACATCAAGGTTTTATAGCACATGAGCAAGCACAGTACCTCTCCAAAATCATGGTCTCATGACCCCCCCCCAAATGAGGAAGCCCCAAGAAAAGGACAGAAGGTATATCTTAAACTTGCTGTGCCTTCAAAATAGCTGTGAAAATTTCCTTTGTGTTCTGCAAGTAACCTCAGGTCATAGAGGTGAAAGCAAATTATGAGTCAGGGTGAATGCTTTTAAATATGCCATAATTGTTTGTGTGTGTGTGTGTGTGTGTGTGTGTGTGTGTGTGTGTGTGTGTGGTTATCCTTACCCAAGGATATATCTATTGATTTTAGAGAGAGAGGAAGGGAGGAAGAAAGGGAGAGAGAGAGAGAAAGAAATACATAGGTTGCCTCCTGTACGCCCCCAACAACCTGGATCGAACCTGCAACTTAGGTATGCAGTATATGCCCTGACTGGGAATCCAACCAGCAACCTTTTCAGCATATGGGACAAAGCTCCAACCAACTGAGCTATCCAGGGCTGTTTTGTTTAACCTTTTCTGATTTAACTAAGTGTTTTGGCATAAAATAACTCCTGCTGAGTGATAGGCTGCAAGGGAAAGGAAAATTAGACAAAAGGTATTGAGTAATAACCACAAATTACTTTATAGCTCATTCTGTTTGAATGTCAATAGAACTCAAAGCAAGATTTGCAGGAGATAATTAGCAATGACTCCCCCAGGTCTAATCAGGAATTAACAATAATTAGCCATTTGTAAACTCTTACCTACCACTTTGAATTCTTATCTTCCTGGGGTGGGGAAGGGGGATGGCATAATGACCTAAAAGCTCAGAATTATGAATGGCAGAAATTCCCAAATATAAATGGCATTTACTATTGTTCCCAAATTTATCAGCATTGGATTAATTTGGCAGATGGGTGATGACTGTGCCAGTGATGAAGTATGCATCACATAGCATAGTAGATATTATCATGTGCTGCTTCAAAGCTTTGGAGGAATGAGAAGGGTGAAAAAAATAAACGTAACTATACATTGTTTAAATAATGGTTGCATAAATAAAATTTATGTTGGAAATAAATGAAGAGCAAAAAATAACTTGGAGTACAAAGAAAAATATATAGTTTGTCATGCTGCATACTGCACAAGAAGATGAAACCTGTGTTTAGATTTGTTTCTTTAATAGCGAAATTGTCACTTAGAACACATTCAAAGAGAAGCTGATAAGAAACAATAATCGTTTTATATAATATTAATTCAGTTACAATGACTTTCACCCATACACCCAGGCTACCGAGCATAATCAACCAAGGCACTGCTAAAAAAGGACTTGTGGGTTTGAAATTACAAAACTCCGCCTTCCAAATTTAGATATAGATTTCTTTATAGGACTTTATTTTTTATTCCAAATTATAATACAAAAGGAAATATTTTTCTATAAGAAATTATATTTCCAAGAGAGATTGCATCTATATGTTATCAGTGTACCTAAATAACAGGAAAGAAATTCAGTCAGTGACGGATTTTCTTAAATGCAGTCACTTTGCCCACATGATATTTGCCACATTACAATCTGTGGACATGCTGAGCATTAGGGAACCCTGAGTAAGCCACCTCGATGGTTATTAAGATACTATGCTAAAGAAAAATATTCTCAATAGGAGGTATTAATAAGATAGCCAACAGCATAAGAAAGGCATCAAAATGAGCAATAATAAAAAGATAGCAACTGTGTCCAGGCTGGATACTCCTATTTAGTAGCTAAAACATTGCTGAGCTACAATGATCTGTTTCTTGAAAGTCCAGGGGTTTAAGCTGGTAACAGATACAATTTCAAATTTTATTCAGTGTAATTTCACAATACTTAGTATGCATAAAAAAATGTGCCCAGATATACTCAGAGGAATCTAAAAGAGGTCATGTCTAAATTGAGAGGAGTCACCCAAGCCAGGGGTTCTAGATATTTGGAAACAGAAATCAGCAGGAACAAAAGTATATAAATAAATATTTTATTAAAAGGCAATCGCCAATATTTAATGGCACCAAATTTTAAAAATTATTGATAAATATTGTGATCTCCTAAATGCCAGACTATTTTGATGTTTTGCCAGCCACCAGACCCTTCCTAGAAAACATTTAAACTTCCTGAGGGACAACCCTCTTAGCTAGCCATTCTGGTTCCTTCTTATCTCCCCACAGGGGCAGGCTTGGCCAGAATCCCAGGCACCCTGCATTTTGTTCATGTGGATAGAGGCAGCCTCACATCAGTTTGTTTTCACAGTGACCCAAGCTGGGGAGGGTTCGAGGTGGGGGTGGAGACCCAAAGCCAATACGTTTCCTCCATACCTCCCACCCCAGTATTCCTTTTGGCCAAAAAGCGTCAGAATCTGAGTCAGGGAATCTGGAATGTTGGGGTGTGAGAGTTCTGTTACGCACTTTTGTTGCAGAAGACCAAAGAAAACCAAAGACACTTCTAAGAAAAAGGAGGGACACTGTTTAATATGCCGGCGGACTCAGAGAACAGCCTTCCAAATCTGAGTGAAGGAACACGCATGGGGCTTTTCTTTATATCTACCTCCCTGTGGTCTTTGTCCCACCAACATGGATTATGCTTCCTGTCCTTTTCGCAGGCCTTGCAAGAAGGCCCCCAGGTGTTGGGAGTCTCCAGGCCATCTCTGATGGTCTGGCCTGGCACCAGTGTTAATAACCCTCCCTCCAGGGCAGTGCACTGTTCACAGTAACAGGTTCTGCAAGACCAGTATCTGGGAAGGAGAGAGGGACTTCATTATAGGTTATCAGGAATGTACACTGAGCTTGCTGGCTTGGATTCAGATCACTAGCCCCAAATATCAGGGTTACATTGGAATTAGCCCTTTTTAGCCTTCTCACTTTAACTTATACCTTGCCATCCTGCACTTTTCCTCCTATTTTTTTCTTCTTATACCCCTTGATTCTAAACTGCTCTCTGGAGGATTTCTATGTGTCCACACAGATCAGGAGGACAGACTCACAAAGCTGTATAAAGTTTTATTTGCATGAGAGACTGAGACACAATGTTGAGAATGAATTTATCCTTGGAAAAGGAGCATCGCACAAGTTATGTCTAAAGATAATGCTTCAGGGTCAAAAATGAGGCCTTTACTTATTGGATTTTCTCCTGACTAAAGAAGGAAGCGATCCCACTGGTCAGACATCACTAGATCCCAAAGAGAATTACTGGAAAACTTTGGGAGTGATTTCCTCAGGAAAAGTACCAGCATACAGCCTCTCCGTGGCATAGATGATAGACTGCAATGTGAGCAGGGGAAGACAAGCTGTCATTTGAGATCAATGCTGCGCCGGGCTCAGGCAAAGAACAACATGATAGGAACAGCCATCCAATTCAACTCAGCAGCCTTTATTCCGTGCCAAGGCCTGTGCTGCGTCACTATCTGTGTGCTTCTCGACCAGAGGTAGGGGCTCAGTTTGTCCCAGAGGGAACAGCGTTAGCACAGGCATCAGGACCTCTGCAGACCTGGGCAGGGATGGTTTCAGGGCTTTGCTCCCCTGTGAGCAGAGGACACAGCACCACAGAGAGCTGCGAGCAGAGGACAGAGAGGAGAGAAGATGCAAATATGAGACACCTACTGGGAAGCTGCAGGATGATGGGGAATCAGCAGTTAGCAGCAGTTAGTTCCCCTTTGAAAGTGTATGTCTTTCTCTCCTCCAGGCAACCTTGCCTGCTGCCTTTGTCTGGGTTAGATGCTCCTCCCATGTGGCTTGATAATGGCCAGCACACCCCTCAGCATACTCTATCTTAATTGTTTAGCGTGTGTGTTTGTCTGGCCTTCTGGGCTCTGATTTGCTTATTCAGTTTGGGGGAGGGAGGGAGGTGGAGGTAGACATGTCTTCCATGCTTAGCACAGCTGCTACTATGTAATTATCAAACGTGTTTGTTAAGTGAATCAGTGACTTAAATAAGCAAAATCTCCGTTTGCCTCAGAAACTATCTCCACGTACACAGGAATTTTGTTCATCTACTTTCATGGCCTACCAGCGATGACCTTGTGGGCATCTCAATGGAGAAAGTGGGGTCCAAGATGAGAGGACAGAGGAAGATTGGGGGGACCTACACTGCATCTTCCCTGTACCCAGTTTGCCACTTTTTTTTGTTTTTTAGTTAAGTTTGCCCAAGTTTGTAAGGATTGGCTCCTGTGTTCAAGAGAGCCTGGAGGATGTCAGGATGGAGGGATCAGTAGAGATATAACAGGTGCATGAGGGCCAACTCTGGTCAGCGGGGCCTCCGGGACAGCTCGCACCCTGTGGTTGATATGTTTTCCGGTTCGTAGAGAGGCAGTTGCCTTATGTTTGGAGAATTTTCTTATATTTATTCTAGATTTGGGAAGCAATTAAGCATCACCACATTCTCGGGAACATGGTTTCTCCTTTTTAAAAATAAACATTCTCACGTGAGACTGCAGGCTGCTCCATCCCAATGCGGCTACAATCAGATTGTGTGGTTTCCCTCACAGACCGTTAACCAAATATTTGTTCCATGTCATTTTTTTAACTGCTCCATGGCAAATTATTTGGGAGAATCACATTATACATGAAGTTTGTGCCTCTGTCTCATTAAGAATGATAATAATTATACAAGTACTCATGTAATAAATTATTATCTACAATGCAAAGGATAGGTCTGCCTAACACTGTATAATACCTTTAGCTTTGTTAAATGTTTTGATATTCAGGAACATTATAAAACATGCCATGTCATTTCAGTTCTTGGGTGAGAGAAGCATCAGGCAGTAACTAGAAAATCTTGGTCCATGATTTCACATTTGGGGGACAAGGATCACAGAGAGCTTGTGGGGTACAGAGTTGGGGTCTCAACAAGAGGCTCTGTAAATAACAGCAATTTATCGAAGACTGAGGCATATACGGCTCACTTTCCTTAACCACACTCACAGGGAGCTAATGGCAGCCTTAGTGCAATTTGTCAAATACAAAGATAGCACAGTAAAACTGAACAGACTTCTGACTTCCATGGACTGAAATCTCAGCCCCTGACTCAACTTCCTGCCAATTCAATTAGGGCAGATTCCTTCACACCTTTACCCTCAGTCCCCACACCTGTACAGTGGACTTGATGTTAATACTGTGCTGGGTAGTTATGAGATTTTAGTAAAAGACAATGAGTGAAAAAAGTACTTGGAGATCTTAAGACCTTCAGTGTTAGAGCTAATACATATATGTCACTACCTCGTTCTAATCTAGATCTATTTTCATGGAGGTTTTTAAGGCAGCTAAACCAGTACATATAATAGACAATTTAAAAGACAAAGTATCTGGACCAGTACATTGAAAAGACAAAATATCTGGATAGTTTACTGCATTTTTCATGTGTCAAGTTTTGTATTTCAACCAGGTGTTTTGGCACTCTGGAGCCAGGGTACTGTTTTTCTTCCCAACGCATTTCATTTCTCTTAGGACTGCCAGGATTCTGGATGACAAAAGGAAGTCACATTAACTCTTATCTTTTTTTCAATTCAATTAATGTTCCCATTGAAAAATCAAGGTTCAAGTGTAAATTTCTCTTTCAGGGAATTCTACGCGTGTGTGAAGTGGTGGTGGTGATGGCGTGGGGCGGAGACAGGGTGTCACTTCAGAGTAGCTGTCCTGGAAATAAGGAAGGAATGCCTCAAGCATGGTGGGGGGAAAGCAATGGATCAACTACAGATGGAAAGAGGTACTTGTTAAAAATACAAAAATCTCAAGGATGAAAGGGAAAAGGATTTGAGTCCACGTTCATCAGTAATTAATAGGCTCTGCAAATAATAGCAATTTATGCATATAAAGTATCACCGTCCTTCACCCTGGAAGACTGAGCTGCTGAGACCTCCATTTCTGTGGCTAAAAGCCCCAGGGGCACACTTGAAAGCTGGGCTTGGGTGGGTGGCTCTGCTGTTAGGGCTCAGCCCCTTCTCCTCCTGAGGTGCATGCCACATTGGCTCCCAGGGAAAGCCCGGAAGCCAGGTCATCTGTTGGTGGCTGTTTCCCAGCCATCCGTAGCTGCTCCATTCCATTCCACCTCTGCAATGCTTTGCTTCTGGGGATTCTTAGGATTCCATATTTGCCTCCCATGATTTGCAGCCCCCAACCCCCTCCCCACCCCCCGTTTTAAGCACCACATGGGTCCTTCACAAAGTAGGAACTCAATGTGTATTTGTTAAACCAGTTAGTGAGTAAATGAGTGAAAGAATTTTGCTGACATAAGATGAGGCTCCACCACTGTTTTGTGGTTAGCATGATTTCTGAATGGGCACGTCTCCGCTCATGAGTTTCCTCTCTTACATTTCAATGGTAGCATTTAACATGCTTCACTACCTAAAAACAAACCAAGACATAACATTTAACAAAAATCAGATTTTCTGGAAGGTCTCACTTTGTCATTCTCCTTTGATAATCGAACAGTGTCTTAAGGTATGCCAGTGGGGTTACAATGCTCATTTAGTGGGTCCCTGCCCACCTCAGCCCCAGAAAAGAGGACTTTTTAAAAGCTAGTGTAGAATAGGGATCTAGGAACTGGCAAACTATTGGCCATGGGCCAAACTGGCCCATGAAGCCTGCTTCTGCATGGCCTTGACCTCAGAATGGTTTTTACATTTTCAAATGGTGACATGTGACAATTACATGAAATTCTGATTTCAGCATTCATAATGTATTATTGGAGCAAAGTCACATCCATTCATTTAAGTATTACTTCTGGCTGCTTCCAATATTTAATGTCTGACTCTTTACAGAAAACCCTTTTCCAGCCCCTGCTCTAGAACATGGCTGCAGCTCAACAGCTCACATGTTCATATCTTCTATAGACAATGCAGATGTTGTTTAAAAAGTTAGTTCTGTCTACAGAAGTTTATTTCAGGAGCCCTATTATTCAAATAACCTCTATGATAACAAAGGCTATAATTACAAATTCATTTCTTTTTTCTTTGGGGAATAACATGGGGCCCAGTCCTAACTCATGTGGAGCTTTTATGCAAATTTGCCACAGGCATCCTCTGTGGGCAGCCAATTCATAAAGCAACCTATGCCTCAAGCAAATCCAAAGGGGTCCAAGTTGCAGGGCTTGGTGAGCTGAATGTGGACTGGGTTCATTCTCCATTTACCCCGGGGCTTGGTGTCTTGGGCAGTGGGCAGTACACAGAGGACAACCATAAGCAGTGGTCCTGGGTATAATGGCAACTCACGTAAGACCATCCTAACACTGCCAATGTGACTGACTTTACCACTATGGTATAAACGTGTCCACTATATACTTTCCTAAAAGAATTTTGATGGGGAAATTGTAGAGACAGCATGAATCTAGAGGAGACTTTCAGATTCTAGGATCAAGGCAGGTTTGAATTGAGAAGAAAACTTGTCACCCTACAGCACCTTGCTAAGGGCCAGCCAGCACTGAGTGTGTAGCTATACTGAGTCCATCCTTATGGCCATGTTAGTCTTTCACTGTGGTTTTGAGGACTAGGATCTTTTAGAAATCAACGCTAAGACAAGATGCCATGAATCTATGATTTGACACCTTCAGCTCAGCCAAATGATTTGCCAGGTAAATAACTACTCTCCAGTCCTTGGCAGCACAACCTGGTGGTAACTGTCATTCAGTCTATTGCAAAGGAGCAATAGAGTGACAACAAGAAGGTTGGCAGATCAAAAAATTATCATAATGTAGAGCCTTTCAAATCCCAGTGGAGATTACAGATCTGGCCACTTGCTCTCCACACAATCAGTAATCGACCAGTTCTCAGTTTCCAAAGTGGGATTGATTTTCTGTGTTAGCCTCAAAACAAAAGCATGGTGCCTGGCAGGATGTCTGAGACAGGGCCTCCCAGCCTGGCCCTGGATGGCATGCTCTCACCAGGCTTAGTCAAGTATTGTATACTCGTTCATTTCCATAAACAAACAGCCTCTTGCAGGTAATGAAATGAATGCCTTATCCAGGCAAAATAAAAGCAATTTGGATCTCTCCCGTGGCTTCTGGTTGAGGGGCTGCTGTTCCCATCCCCTCTTTTCCCCTTTAGAGCCAGAACCTCTGTTGGTGACAACTGGCAAAGCACGGCGGGGAGAAGGGGACGAGCAGTTATAATATGCAAGTGGTCAGTGAGGCAGCCTTTAAGGAAAAGCACTGCTGATAAGATAAACGGCTTGTGATGTCCTTAATTATAATATTTCATGCTCATGTAGCCATCTCCACATCACAGAGCTAACAAAGTGGATTTCAAATAGGAAAGAAGGCTCCTTCCCTCCAGCCCCGAGGCCTAATTATAAAATAGCAACCTACTTTTTCTGTAGTGAATACCGGGCTCTGTTTTTTTTTTTTTTTTTTTCATTTTTTCTCCTCCAACAGAATTTATTGAGCTCATTACCAGGCTGCTTATGAAGTGATTTGAAATGAGGCAACATTAAAGCATTCCACAAATCCCTTGTACTTAGTCATCCTGACACTTTATTTGAACTGGAATTGATATGGAATAACGGCAGCAGCCCCACACCCCTGGCTCTATTATCTGACAGGACGTCTGGAATATGCCCCCCCTCCCCCCAAAAAAAAGATATATCATCAAACTTTCTTAATCATCACAATAATTTGTCTGAAAGAACCAAGTATAATCTGAGAATTTGGGGGGGGGGCGGTGCCGGGGGGCTTGGCTGCTAGCAAGAAGGTGAGTACAGCATGTGTTAGCCTTGAAGGAACAAGGCAGCGTGTGTTAATCAGGCAGCGAAAGAACTGGAGGCGCATGTACGTGTGTATTTTAAGAAAAATTGACAGACAGGCTTCAAAGCAGCCGAGGCACTGAACTCCCTGCACGCTGTTAGTCCAACTCTAACTTCTATCCTCCTGCAATCCAGGAGGCATTTGTAGACTGACCCTTCCTGGGTTATCGCTGAGGTTAATACAACACAGTTAAAAAATATATCTGCAAAAGTTCCAAAGAGAGGGGGAAAAAAGTCTCCGAAGGACACAAAAGTCTATGGAAGCCGACTGTCTGTTATGAAAATGTGGCTCATTTTTGCCTTTTATTGCCTCTTTCCCTAACGTACTGAACCAGTAATAAATCAGAATCTAAATAAATGTCTCCGTTGAAGAGGGATTATGTTTTCTGTCTCACTGGGCCCTACATGTATTCTGATGTGCAGTGTGCCTTAGAAAAATGTCAATTTTCAAGGAGAAGATTCATGGAGGAGAGGGGAAGTGTGTGCATGTGTGCATATGTGTGTGCCTGTGTGGGTAAAAGGGCAAAAGCCAGCCTGTAAGAATAATGAATCCCAATGCAGTTCTCTCCTTAGAGTGAAGCTATGTCTTTTCAGCTATAGATACTACTACTCCTTGCTACGCTTCTTACAATAGTCCACAATCCTGTGGCCATACTTATAAGCTCAATGCAATTGTTTCATCAAGGAAGCATTGAAAGAAACTTCAGAACAACAGGGAGAACTCTGGATGTTCTAAGGCAGCCTGCGGAGTCATGCTGCAGCATGATGATAAGTTGTCAAAAAATCCCATTTGAATAGAATACCAAAGCATATGGCATCTTCTGTCACCCGTGAGATTTCAACCTCGTCAGAACTCCAATGAATGGATCTAAATGACTTCCCTTGGGAAAAGTATTCATCAACGTCCCTTCAGAAAGTGTTAATGAATGGAGGGTACCTAATATAATATTTTCCCCAGAAGAAAGAGAGGCCTTTTCTTGGCACAGTCTCCATTATGCATTTGTAGACTGAATGTTCACTATATGCGAAGCTTAGAACTAAGTTCTATAGAAGAATTTTTAAAAAGGAAATCCCCTGAATTCACATTTGAAAGAACTTCTTTTGGCTCACAGCTCTATAATGGAAGGAAGCAACATGGGATTTAACATCTTCCATAGGTAACCTCCAAGAGGATTCACACCCTGTCTTATGGGTGCCATTGATATGTAACATGGGCATCACCAATAATTCTAAGACACTGTTCCTGGAAAGAAAAAGACTCTCTTGCCTATGATTGCTTCCTAAAGCTCTTCTCAATTAGCCTTTTAAAATTCTGGTATCCTAAGTCTTAAAATACTCAACAGCAATGACTTCCAAGTCCACTCATCTTCACTCGCCCACTAGCCAACATGCCTCAGATCTTAGCATCACTCAGAACCACTGTTCCTCCAAGAAACTAGATTATCTCCCACTTCTCTCACTCTGCCCATCCTACCAAACATATTACTCATCATCAAATGCTCACTTTTCTCCCAACTTACAAGCAATTATTCTGTTTTTTAATAACTCTCTATTGAAGCTCAGTCTCATAGGAGCCATGTCAAACATGAAGTAATTTGTGGCAGTGTTGTCTAGTGATTAGGAACAGGGGCTCTGAAATCACAGTGCCTGGGTTCAAACTCTTATTTCTACCACTAATTAACTGTGTATGATCTTGGGCAAATGACATGATTTCTTTGTCTCAATTTCTCCATCAGTAGGAAGTTAATAAATACTTCAGTGTGGAGGATGCTGTTGTAGACACTGAGGATTCAATATGGAAGCTGTTGAAGAATTTTAAGGAGAGAAGTGATATAATCAGATATATCCTAGGTCCTTCCATGATCAGTTATCTGACCTACAGCTCACATTAATCTTTCAATGCCTCCATTTCCTAAACTTTAAAATGGAAGTGATAATGGTACCTCCCTCAAATGATTTCTGAGAATGTTGTATGGAATAATAGTAAGCTACAACTAAATCTTAGCTATTAGTAGTAACATATACCCATTTTTATTTATTTGAGAGAAGGGGGGAAGAGGGAAGAAGTAAAAGTTCCATATTATTACTTCTTTGCAAATGACTTTAACCATTTTATCCTCTGACCACATTTCTGATTTCATTCAATGCTTCTTATTGTCTGTTTGTCATCACCAATGGGTGCGCCCTGACAATTCCTCAAAGTCAACATATACTAAAGTTAGTGTTCCATCTCTGACAAATATCCGATGCCATCTCCTAAATTTCCTAATTTTAGTCTCATATACCTAAGATTGAATTTTCAAAGCTATATTCCATGCTCTCTTTACTTACCACACCTTTCTCATTCTTGACCTGATTTCTTAGATTCTATTTCTGCAGAATATTTTGCATCCTCTTCTGTCTTTTTAAAAAATATTATAGTCATTATCTTGATTTAAATTCTTCTTTAACTCTCACTTGAACTATTGTACCAGTGTTCTACCATTAAGTATCCCCACACCACACCCCTCAATCTTTTTATCTCTTTTTCCATCACTCAGACTGCTGCAAGTTCCTCAAGCTTTCTTTGGGATTTTTATTGCCTTTTCTGAAAAGTTTAAGAGTTCTCCACAGCACAACAAAGTAATTCAACACTTTTCAGCCTAATATTTAGTGCCCTCTATTCTCTGGCCATACACTGTTATGCCCAGATTTCGTGATCCCCAAAGACCACCAGGGAGCCGAGTCCAATGCAAAAGCAAAGAGCCTTTAATCGAGCTAGCTCGAGCTCAGTCTCACACACACACACACACACACACACACACACACACACACACACACACCGGCGCAGAGGCAAGGTGGAGAGAGAGAGAGCCCCAGACCCCAAATGCGCTGATTTATAGGGGGCCTGGGAGAGGTAGGAGGGGTGAGGTAGTGTGGCCACCGCTGATTGGTCGGGGTCAGGTTGCTCATGGGGGCAGGGCATGGCTTACTTTCCTCTTGCATTTCTATTGGCTAATTCAAAAGTGTGGGTTGGGCTCTTGGAGAGGTTCTAGGGTGGGAACCTGACTCCACGAGGTGGAGGACATGGAACAAAGGAAACATGGAGTCGGTCTCTCCCTGCCCTTTCATTCCCCCCTTGTCTTGAAACTTACAGGCCCAATCATGGGTCGGTTTGTATTTCTACTGAACAACATTCCTGGGTCACGAGGGTACACCATCCCAAATTCCCTGCACTGATAAAATCGGAGTCCCCAAGTCTTCCTGGATCACAGATGTGTCCGCTGACCAGACGTGAGTGTGATGGACCCAGGTCGCGACGCCGTCTACCTTGAGAGCGGTGGGGGTCGTTAGCACCACGACGTAGGGACCCTTCCATCGTGGCTCAAGGGTCTCCCGGCGGTGTCTCTTGACATAGACCCAGTCCCCGGGCTTATGCTGATGAGGAGTTGGGGCTGGGCCAGTCTCGTAGATAGTGCGGGGGCGCGGCCAAATGTCCTCGTGTGCCCTCTGGAGCCCTCTCAAGGAAAGAAACAGTTCTTGACTTTCAAATTCTGTAAGAAATTCGGCTTTAAGGTTAGGGATAATAGGGGGTGGCCGGCCAAACATGATCTCATAAGGAGTAAAACCCAGGGTGTAGGGGGAGTTCCTAACCCGGTAAAGGGCATATGGAAGGAGAGCCACCCAGTGTCCGCCAGACTCCATGGTCAATTTGGTAAGGGTCTGTTTTAGAGTTCTATTCATCCTCTCTACTTGCCCTGAGCTTTGGGGCCTATAAGCGCAATGCAATTTCCAATTTGCCCCAATGGCCTTGGCCACTGCCTGCGTTACCTGTGAGACAAAAGCTGGTCCATTGTCTGACCCTATCTCAGCGGGAAAACCGTACCTGGGCAAGATGTCTTCCAGCATATACCATCACCCCTTCTCCTCCTTTGCTTGGGGAAGCTTCCTAATGTGCTGTAACTCCTCCAGGGAATATCCTGGCTGAACTGGCAGAACTGGGTCTCCTGGGTCTGGGAGCTGTAGGGCCATGGTGAGGATCGGAGAAAGGGCTACTGCCTTGGCCGCCTGGTCAGCCCTGCAGTTTCCTCTTGCCACTGGGTCGTCAGCTTTCTGGTGTCCTTGGCAATGTATGATGGCCAATTTGGCAGGGAGCCATAAGGCTGAGAGTAAGTCGAGTATCTCCTGTTTATTCTTTATAGTCCACCCCTCTGCTGTTAGTAGCCCTCTCTCTTGGTAGATTGCCCCATGAACATGAGCGGTGGCGAACGCATACCGGCTGTCTGTGTAGATGTTGAGCCGCTTTCCAGCTCCCATTGTCAGGGCCTTGGTGAAGGCCACAAGCTCTGCTCTCTGGGCTGACGTCCCAGAGGCAGAGCCTCTGCCCATACAGTGTCTGTTTCAGTGTCTACAGCTGCACCCGCATACCTACTCCCGTCCCGTACGAAGCTGCTTCCATCCGTGAACCAGGTGACGTCTGCATCTGGAAGGGGCTGGTCGGTCAGGTCCTTCCGGAGCCCATTCACTTGCTCTAGGATTCCCAGGTCCTCATGCAGGGCCTCGTCGAAGATGGTGGGCGAGTTCTTGAACCCGAGGCAACCGAGTCCACGTCAGTTGTCCACTGTAGCCCTCTATTGGAGAGGCTTTTTGGTGAAGCTGGTACTCATCCTCCAGCCTTATGGTCAGGACCTAAATGGGGTGGCCCTTGCCTTCAGTAACCTGAGGCCCCTCTTGTCTGAAAGTTATCTGAGCTCTGATCTTAGCAAGTCTCGTCCTAACAGTGGGTAGGGGCATTCCGGAATTACCATAAAAGAGTGGGATACCCATCCCGTCCCTAAATCCACTGTTCTTCGGGTAGTCCATGAATACTGGCTCATACCAGTTGCTCCTTGTACCCAAGACTTACTTGTTAATTTTCCTTGAAGCGTACAGAGGACCGAGTGTTGCGCTCCAGTGTCGACAAGGAAGTCAGTGGAGGTCCCCTCCACTCTAAGAGTTACCCTGGGCTCGGGGAGGGGGTCCGAACCCCGACTCCCCTAATCACTCAGTTCTTCTAGCTCCAGGACCTTCACTCAATCTGCTTCGCCTCCCTTTTTGCTGGCCCTTTTCAGACACTCTTGTTTCCAGTGCCCTATCTCCCTACAGTAAGCACACTGATCTTTCTGCAGCTTCCGCCTCCCGCCCCGGGCGGTCCCCTTACCATCCTCCTGGTTGCCGGCGAGTTGGCGGAGGCAGAGATGGTAGTTCCGTTCCTCGGAAGAGTCCACGGTGGTGGCGAGCAGGATCTTAGCTAGGTCTCGGGTTTGTTTGCTGCTCGCAGCCGCTGCAGCGTGAGCCTGCCTTTCTTCCGGGGGCTCCCTGTTATTATACACCTTCTCGGCTACCTCCAGTAGGTCCTTTAAACTCTTCTCCCCCAACCTATCTACTTTTTGCAGTTTCTTTTTAATATCCCCAGCCGATTGGTTTACAAAGCTTATGATCACAGCTGCCTTGTTTTCAGGAGCTTCTGGATTCATGGGGGTGTAGGTGCAGTATGCCTCCATGATCCGTTCTAAAAAGACAGCTGGAGACTCATCCCTTTCATGCTGAACATTTCCTACCTTGGCCAAATTAGTTGGCTTTCTAGCAGCCATTCGGAGACCCCCCATTAGAGTCTGGTGGTAGACCCGGAGCCTCTCCTTACCTTCTGCCATGTTGAAATCCCATTCAGGCCTAGTTAAGGGAAAAGAGACATCTATCTGGACCGGGTTGGTGGTTGGGTTCCCGTCCACGCCTGGAACCACTTTCCGGGCCTCATTGAGGATTCTTTCCTTCTCCTCAATTGTGAACAGGACCTGTAAAAGCTGTTGGCAGTCGTCCCACGTGTGCTGGGAGACGATGTCCCTCACCCGGTGGATGGTGGGGAGGTCGAAGGTCCCCTCCAGCGGCCACCCGACACTAAAAGTCAGCCACTCCCTAGAACAAAAAGTTTACCACCGGCCCTTCCGGACCTCTACACTGAGGTTACTAGCTCTTCCCTTAACCTCTTTGAAATGATCAACCATAATGCTTAAAGGAGTGGTTTGAGTCTGTCCCATGATGTCCGTCAACAGAGTCCACAAAACAAAACAGAAAAACACAGACACAGACAAACAAAGGGCCCTTGAGACAAGCTTTCCAACGCGAGTCCGTTGGAACAAAACTGACAAAACCGAAAGTGTGTACGATGGCCTCACACCGATCGGTGGGAGCGATCCACCTCGTCCCAGAGGTTTGAGGGGAATACACGACCCTCCTGAAGGAGGATCAGGACGTCTCCCGATTCCTCCCACCCGTGGTCCTCCAGTGTGTCCACCTAGACCGCTTCGGGCACTGCCAGAGATCCAGAAATGAGCTCACACAAAAGAGACAAGGAACAGACAGACACCTACCGTGGCCAGTCAGACTCTCCGGATCGGGGGTCCCTTGAGGTTCTTGGGGATCCCGGACGAGCCCCCAAATGTTATGCCCAGATTTCGTGATCCCCAAATACCACCAGGGAGCCGAGTCCGATGCAAAAGCAAAGAGCCTTTAATCGAGCTAGCTCGAGCTCAGTCCTACACACACACACACACACACACACACACACCGGTGCAGCGGCGAGGTGGAGAGAGAGTTCCCCAGTCCCCAAAAGCGCTGATTTATAGAGGGCCTGGGAGAAGTAGGAGGGGTGAGGTAGTGTGGCCTCCGCTGATTGGTTGGGGTCAGGTTGCACATGGGGGAAGGGCGCGGCTTACTTTCCTCTTGCATTTCTATTGGCTAATTCAAAAGTGTGGGTTGGGCTCTTGGAGAGGTTCTAGGGCGGGAACCTGACTCCACGAGGTGGAGGACATGGAACAAAGGGAACGTAGAGTCAGTCTCTCTCCACCCTTTCAACACTACCTTCAAAAATAAGGTCTTACATTTATATAATTCATTAGAGTTTGAGAAGCATTTTATACCTATTATTTAATCAAATACTTATGTCTTATGATGTCAATATTATCACAACATAAAAATCCTATGTTATTAATAAACCATAAAAGCTCTACAGATGGAGAAACTAAGGATTAAAAGATTTGAGTATTTCTTAAGTTACATAAGCATTTCTGAACCACAACATAGGCAGATTTGATGAGAGGATTTTGACTTAACAGTGCAATCAACAAAACTTAACTTTTGCAAATAATAATAATAATACCTCTCATTATTCTCCTTTGTGAAGCACAAAATAAAGAATAGTCAAAACCATGGAGAGCAGTTGATTAAAAGGAATTAAAAGTCAGTAAACCTGGGTTTAAATTTAGACTCTTCATTAATTTACTAAGTCCATTAGCAACTCTATGCTTTATTATATTTGTCTGTAAGACAGTCTCATAATTCCTAAAACACATTTGCTTTACAAAGAAATAATGAAGAGAAATGAAATTATGTCCATTTAAAGTATTTAATTCTAAAGCATGTAGTTATCTTCTTTCATATGAGGCATCAAAGCTTTTTCATAATCATTAGGCATTTGTATTATTCCTACCTCTACAGATAGACAAGTGTAAACTCAAGTTCTTCTTTGAGGTCATATATAATGCCATTTATTACCAGACGAAAACTCAGAACCCTTGGCCCACATACCCAGATTACATTTTCATTTCAGAATGATGTATAACTTATCTTTAGTTGAGAATAAAGGAGAGTTTCATAATATCAACCCATAGTTTATATTCCTAAAATAAAGCAACCATATAGTTCATGTGGGTGAAGAAGTCATAGAGTCAACAGCTCAAAACTTCAGAATATAATTTTAAGAGCAATTATAATAACTCTTTGAACTTACTGTTAAAAGCAGATCTTTCAGCACCAAAATCTATAATCTTCACAATTTACTGTTTTCAAAAAGGAAGAGAGGAGAGGAGATAAACAACAACAACAGAAAATAGCCTTAAGAACTGGATGGTGAATAATATACAATATGCCATCATCACCTCCCCATCACTAGAATGGGGAGGGTTGCATTCTCAACTGTGGTCAACAGAACCAAAGGAATTTTAAAGAAGCAATGATAACACTACAGCTACTCCATTCAGGATCAATTGATTGTGTTCTAGTTACACACTCTATAAAACCTTTTTCAGCTTAGAAAGAGGGCTCAGAAAAATAACTCCCCAGCTGTTTTCTGCTGATAACTTAGGAGCAACAGAAAACTGTACTTGTGTGCTGCAGGAATTCCTGTCTATTTGCCCACACAACACTGAATATAAAACTTAAAAAAACATTTTTGGTTCAAAAATATTTAGAACATTTTCAATTCTTTTGTATAAAGGCATATCCTTTAAAAACAATCAAATTGGCATGTTGTTAGTCACAATTTGAGAAAATAAAACCAACCCAAAACTAGAAAAAAAACTTAAAATAAATTAATTATAAATTTTACACAAAAATTAACAACAAAGAAAGGATTTAGGAAGAGGGTTATAGCTGATTCATTGAGCTATGTGCTTGCATTTGGCTTATCACCAAACATTACTCACTGTACTCAATACGTATTATGTATTTGATGATACTATAGATATCAATCACATGGTACTTTATTTAATTTTATTGAGACAAAACATACTCATGACTTACAGAACAGCTCATGCTACTCAGTAAACAAGTCTAAGTTTTCTTCTATTTATATATCTATTCACAACATTTTAAAAAGTCAATTCATGGCTTCAATTTTTGCTCTTTAAATCAGTTTAACCTAAAAAATTTCTAATCACCACATATGAAGCTAGTGGCAAAGTAAATAAATTTTCTTTCCCCAAGAACTCATGGAAACTTTTTACTTGATTTACAAATTAGAGAAAATAAATTCTGCTTCTAAAAAATCTTATAATTCGTCAGATATGGAAACTAGTTTACTGCCCAATTTAAGATATGGGTCTGCCAACATTGACAGTCAAAATGAGTATTAAGAAAAATGAGACATGCTCTGATAGAAACATTATTTCAGTTTGACACAATAGCTAACAAGACTTCAGCCCAACTGTGACATTCTTTACCCACAGCTGGAAGAAAATATGTTTGCATTCAAAATGGTCTCTTTGTTTTTCACAGTAAAAACATCGACTCAGAATGCATTTTCTATTACTACTCTTTATTCCCCCAAGTTTTTACTAAGAGAAGTCAGAGTCCTGTATATAGATTTTGACTTTTGGTACATGGGTTTCTTCCATCTGGTAATATAAAATATTACTTAAGATGTTACAGAGAATTGGAATAAATCAAGCAATGCTTGGAGAGTTTGGAGTCACACTTTATTCACCAGTGGGCTTAGAGAAAATGAATTCAAATTCTAAGCAAGGCTACAAGCAGAACTTCGCTTTTTATTAAAGAGCCAGCCCTATGTGCGCTTAGTGGTTATCTTGCTGCTGGCCTTGAAAACAACACAGTTCTATCCAATTAAAAAATGCACCTGGCATGGCATTGAGAGTATGGGCATATCTAGTCTCTGGCCTACAAGGTCAGACAGCTAAGTTTATCTTCCTCATTATTCAAGCAGGCTAAGGCAGGCTAGAAAGCAAAGTTATTTTTTTAGAATAAGAGGCCGTCTAAAAAAACAGCAGAGAATTCCAAACAGTAGTTTTACAAAATAGGAGTTAGCCTTCTCAAAGACATAAGTAAACTCTATCACACAGAAATAGGAGTGGATGTTAGTGTACTGATAAAGTATGATCTTATTTGAGGAAGAGTATACTTGTTTCAACAGTTACTCTGAAGTTTTCATATATATAAACACTTTATAAACAGTTTATTATGTGAGTATATTTATTGCTTAATGTGTTCAGATCTTGAAAGTTGTTTATATATATGATTTTTATTAGTTTATAAAATTATTATTGGGAAATTAGAAATATTGAAAACATACAGAAGAACCATTAAAATAGTTTTCTAATTTTAGTACATTTTAAAGAATGTGAACTATGCTCCTAAGTGCTAAGAAATATGGAATTATATAATGGTTATCAACAGAGCTTTTAGGTCATTTTTTAGGAAAAAAAATCAATGGATTAAAAATCCATCTACACAGACAGTTCATCAGTGGGATTAATGTGGTGGAATGTCCTTCTGGCAAGAAATCAACAGCTGGGTGAACAAAGACAGGTCCTTGGGCAGCTCAATGTCACCGCAAAGATGCTGAGATACGCAGATGTCACTAGCATTTTGGATCTTTGTGTTTTTCTATCCCAACTGCCACGTGTACTCCCAACTTATGAGGGTCAGTATAGAGGAAAATGCTTACCCACTATAGTTTTTATAAAGCATGGAAGTGGGGAGAGTAAAAAGGGGACTGTGAGTTTAGCTGATAGAATAGAATAAGGAGGTGGAATGATAAATGCAAAGGCAATTTTTATTTCTGACAGTGATAAATCACACATTGGGTAGGTTCTGACCAGAATTACTACTGTGCCTGAACCAGTGACCCATTCACTGTCTACCTGTAGGAATAAAGATCACTTTCTATTCCTTTGTCTTCTTTTCCCAGGTTATCTTTTTGAAAGTTTTAAACTCGGTATAACCACTCATGGCTTATTGAATTCCCTTATCCTGTCCCAAGTCTGTCATTCCACAACTGGACTGGGAAGTGGTTGGGAGCATTGGTGAAACTAATTCAGACAGCTTTCCCTTTGCAGCAGGCCAAGGTCTCTGAGGGGCATGCCCAGCACAGTCAGAGGTCACAGGCCAAAGGCTCTCTGTCTGCACCAAGAGCTCTGCAGCAATGTCAATACCCCACAAGTGCCCGCCCCCCCCCCCACACACACACACATGCTATCTAGAAGAGAGGAAAGAGGTGAGAAATAGTCAAGAGAAAGGAAGCACAGCTCTTCTCATATGTCAGAACATATTTTATCTGTGACAACAAGCTCTTGAGCATTAGGCGTCAAAAATCTCCATTTTTTGTTTGTTTTGTTTGTTTGGTTATGGTAACTATAACCACAGCATCACTGGCTATAGTAATAACATTGTCTGGGGCATGACAATCCACCTCCATTCTTTAAAAAAATATATATATTTTATTGATTTCAGAGAGGAAGAGAGAGGGAGAGATAGAAACATCAGTAAGAATCATTGATAGGCTGCCTCCTGAACGCCCCTTACTGGGCATGTGCCCTGACTGAGAATGGAAACATGATCTCCTGGTTCATAGGTCAATGCTCAACCACTGAGGCAAACCAGCCAGGCTCCCTCTGCATTTTTTTTTCCCACCACCTTCTCCCCACTCCACCAAGAATTCAATCGCTATTTAGCTGAACTCACTTTTCAGGTTGCAGAAGTAGAAAGAAAAATTATCATTTCTTGTGGGAGGTAGGGGCTCCTTTTTATTAGCACACTGAAGGTAAAGTGGTACTTCTTAAGAAACAGGCAGAGTCCATCTGTTGTTCACTTGCAATGTGGAAATTTCAACATAACTTTAAATATGGTGGCGAAAAGAGTGAGTGGCATTTCAGAAGAAAAGCATGATTGCAGAGTGAATGGAAGAAAGGGTTTGAAGTTAGGCAGATCTGGGTTCCAATGCCACCTTCTTCATTAACTGAGTGTGTGTGCTCTTGGGTATGTTATGTAACTTAATCTATGAAATGAAAAAAATGGAATCAAACTCATGAAGGACTTCGTTAAAGGAATATAAACTACTTACCTTTATTTCTAATAGCTATTGTCAATCATAGGATACCAGAAAGAAGTATAGTACTATAGAAAGCGTTTAATTAAAGTATTTCCATTTTAAATGCATGGTTGAGTAAGTTTTCATTAATTAGCTAAACATTTTCTTCCAAGAACTATGTATGTCCTTGTTGAAAGTATGGAATATGGGCTTAGCCAAATTAGATCAGACCATGTAATTCAGGTCATCTGAATCCCATTGCCTGTCATTTCTAATCATGCTTCACAGTAGGTACTGTGAGAAGAGCCTTCTCCTCCTGGGGCAGCGTACAACTCAGAACACTGAGCCGCCGACCCCTGCGACGAGGCCCGACTCTGCCTTAGAGACAGATTACTTGATACTTGTAGAGCTGATGCCCTGAATTTAATGCTAATACGAAGTACAAGAGCCTTTTCTCCTCTATCAACTAAATTTATGTGTCCTGTCCCTTTACCCGATGACATTTGAAAAATGGAAGTGTATAGCTAAGAAAAGGAGATCAAACTAAATGTAAACCCTAATCATGATTTCCATGTAGTCTGCTTTTATAGCTACTGTTAGCTTTTACATTTGTTCTCTGATGCAAGAATACAACTTTTATCCTTTCCATCTTTGGAAGAATTACGGAAAGAAAGACTTGTTCACATCTGTGTACTACCAGCTCCCATTACATGTGGTCTGCACGGTGCCCAAGCTGCTGACAGCCTCTGTGTGCAGAGTCTGGTGTGTTTATTTCAACATCCTCTCTAAGGCCAAGAGAAACAGCGTGGTGATTACCGCATTTCTCCCTTCCCACTTTCCCACGCCCAAAAGTCAGCTCTAAATTTTTCATAATATCTCCATCAGCTGTAGGACGTTTTTTTTTAACAAGATTTTTTCCTACTTTCTCCCAGTGTCGTGTTCTTATTTTAAGATCTGGGATTTGTAAGACCCTTCTCCTACCTTATCACTCTTCAAGAGCAGAAAGTCTCCCCCAAGCTTGCCTCCCTCCTCAGCTGGGAACAGAAATCCAATGACTATGGTAAATTTATTACTAGTCCTTAATGTGTTTTAAATGTAAATGAAATGGGAAATGCCCTTAGCCATCTTTAAAGCTAGTATTTCAGACAAGTTTCTCAGGACTGGCAGAATTTGCAAGCTTTGTAAGACAACATGGCCAAATTTGGAAAGACCTAGGATTTAGGATTATTGATTCCTTCATCATCGAATGTATGCAGGTTCCATTGTTTATAAATAAGCTCCAAATGAGAATGGTCAAGGAGTTTTAGAAGGTGGAAACCAGGAAATGCATGTGACTGAGCTGGGGATCAAACCACAGAAAAAGCTAAATCCCTTGTCCAGAGTTTATTTAGCTCACTGTCCAGGGAGCCCTGATACATTTACAATCCTGTATTCATGGGGGATTTTTTTTTTTTTTTTTGTAAAGAAAACCATTTACTGAGAATCTCAGCAATAAAAAGCAAAAGCTTATTTTTTTTTCCCATTGTGAAGGACAGATTATAATTTCTCCTCACATTTTGTTGCTTTATTCCTTAATCAACCTACCATTGTTTTAGAACAGTATTTTGTATTTTAATAAGCTTTCTTTGAACATATTAGTTGGATAGTATTAAACTAGACTTCTAATTTCTGGAGGTGGATCAACCATAATTGCCTGAGGAAAAAAAACAGAAAGAAGTAATACAGATAATATTTTTAATAGAACAACAACAAAAAACAAAAACAATCTCATAGATACAGACAACACAGTGGTGGTTACCAGAGGGGAGAGCGGGGAAATGAAGAAGGTAAATGGAGTCAATTACATGGTAACATAACATTTAAAAAGGAGTCTGTGGCAAAGTGTACCTTGGTTTCTGCAACAACTCTATATTTACAAGAGAGAGTAGTAAAAGGAAAGCTTGCAACACTGATTCCTGAGATGACATTTGTCTTAATTGTGTGTCTCCAGACTGAAATAATCTGGAGAAATTCCCTTACACTAATTGTATTTCAAGTTGTGAGGCTTCTGTTGGCCCCCACTCTCACATACCTTGATGGTAATGAAAGGAATGGCTTTTCCATAGCAAATTAGTATTCAAAGAACCTGTATAGATGATTCAAAGAACTTGATACCTCATGGAAGATAGTTTAATGACCACTGACTCTACATAATTTTCCCTTCTCGGAAAATGCAAAACATAGGTCCCAGGTCAGGCAAAGGTAATTGAGAGAAGGCAAATTGCCTGTGATGGCCCTTAGCTCTTCAAAGAAGGTCAGAAATATAAGGAAATGAATATTTAGAGGCTCCACAGCCTAAGAAGAGCCAACTGAAGCTTAATTACTGGCTATATGGAAATGCAAGATAATATTCTGCTAAAACAATTCACAAGTTCAGTGACAGCTCCACAGAAGGAAGTGGCCAACCTTTATTGTACTTGGCTGTATTATTATGGGCCAGAATCACCTACTATTGTGGAAACTGACTTTCACAAGACAGAGTAGGTTGTGTGCTAAAAGAACTGAGTACCTAGAGTGTATAAAAAACAAAGTTTGAAGAAGTCTGGTCCATCTATTTGACCAAGAGTGCAGAAGCAAGGCGTGGCATAATAATCAATGTAAAAGTGATTGTTGGTACAAAAAAGAAAGAAAAGAGTAGATACTGGCCAAATGTTGGAAAACAGAAATATAAAAACACTCAAAACAATAAGTGATGACCATAGAGATAAATTGGATTAATAAACTACAACCCAAAAGCTAAATACAGCCACTTCCTGTTTCATAAGTAAAGCTGCATTGAAACACAGCCATGCGGCTTGTTTCTGTGTTTTTTCATGGCTGCGTTCACACTACCACAGCAGAGCTGGAGAGTTGTGAGAAACCATATGGCCCACAAAGACTAAAATGCTTACTATCTGACCTTTTACAGAAAAATGTGCTGCCCCTGTACAAAATAAAAGAGGAATAAAAGGCTAAAGTTGTCAAAGAAAGCGATGAGCTGCTCCACTCAGAGCCACAAAACAAAAGGGGGAAAGCACGGCATCTGATCAGCAGAATACACAGCAGGGAACCATCGATGGTAAAGATGATTCCCCCTAGCCATCACTCCAAGATTATAGTTCATGTCACAAACATTTGTTGAGCCACTCCCGTCTGCCTGTCCTGGGCTGAGTAGGAACTAGGGATCTGAATGACTACAACAGATTTCTGACCCAGTAGAGCTGGGGGATAATTGTGGTGGGACATGAGCCTGGCTAGGCCACTTCCCCAACCTTTTAGGGATCAATGCAAAGAGCACCTCTTTCTCTTTCTGACAACAGTCTTCATTATTGCCACTGTCAGAAACGCAGTGCTGGCTCAACTAGGCTTTCACAATGAGAGGCATCACTCAAACATGAAATCTAGACTTTCCTTCCTAGTAACTTATAGTCAGAAAGTGCCAAGACAGAATAGGCTTTAATGGGTGCTTTTTAATAAATTGATTTTTCAACTGAACTCACTAATTTATTCCTGTCTTTATAATACAGCTCTTCAAACATTCTTTGGTTCATTGGGAAATACCTGCTGCCGTGTGCTTCCTGAGCCCACTAACACAGAGAAATAATGAGAAGATGGAAGACAAAGCGTGGGGAGAGAATGATAAGGCTTCATGGTATTTGTAAACTCACTGCTGGGCTGAAAAATTGCTTTTCAACAGTGATATTTTATGCACCAGAGTTACCTTACCATTGTATTTTAGCTGCAATTCAGTTGTAACAATTAGAGAGGTTCTTGACTGTTTTTTTGCTATTCTCCCATCCATGTTGAAAGTACCAACATACTGCTGCTGGAATAATTTCCCCCTCAAATTCCACTTTAATTCTTTATCTCCTTGAAAACATACAATGGATCTGTAATGCCAATTAAATTAAGTTTCAAAACCTCAGCCGAGCATATTACAAGCTGCACTAATTCGTCCCCTCTTGTTTTTCAATTCTATCAGACCATGGACTCACTGCTTGCTCAAACCAACAGCCAGCCATACCCTGGATGGAGAGGTTACGCTCTGCCTCTTGACCTCTGCATTGCCCTGCACGCTTTCAAGCTTCTCTTCTAAGGGCCATTCTTCACTCCATCAGACCCTGGCTCAATATACACTTCTTTCAAGCACTTTGCTATATTCTGCAATGTCCCTTTCAAATGCCCCCTGGCATTCCACTCTTTTCTACTCAAGTATTTGGTAAATAAATAAATATTTTAATAAATATATTATATAAATATATCTGTAATAATAAACGCATAATATGCTAATTAGACCGGATGTCCTTCCTGATGACCTTTTGGACGAATCCGGGGCTGTGAGGGAATCTCGGTCCCAGAGGGAAGCCAGTGCCGGCAGCTGGGGGAAGGAAGGCCTACTCTTACAGAAATTTCGTGCATTGGGCCTCTAGTATCCTATCTAATAAAAGAGTAATATGCAAATTAACCATCACTCCACTACATCTACAAGCCACACCCACAAGCCACACCCACAAGCCAATCAGGAGCGAGTATGCAAATTAACCCAACAAAGATGGCTGCGGCCATGGAGAGAGCAGGAGAGAGATTTGGGTTTCCCCAGCGATGGAGGAAGCCAAGCTTTCCGCACACTCTGGCCGGCCCAGGCCTCTGCTTAAGGCTACAAAGTTTCAATTATAGAAGATAAATTAATCCTAACAAAAATGGCGGCAGTCACGGAGCTGGAGAAAGCAGGAGGCTAGGGTTGCCCCCGGTGATGGAGGAAGCCAAGTTTCTGCAGCCCTGGCCTGCTTTGGCCTCCACTCCAGGCTACAAAGTTTCAATTGTAGAAGATAAATAAATCCCAGATACCAGGGCCTCCACTTGGGTCACCGGGGGGCGTGGCCAGCCTGCAAACCACCACAGGCCTCTTGCCCAGGCTGCCCCATGCCCCAAGGGAACCCCCACCCTGATCCAGGACACCCTTCAGGGCAAACCAGCTGGCCCCCACCTGTGCACCAGGCCTCTATCCTATCTAATAAAAGAGTAATATGCAGATTGACCATCACTCCAACACACAAGATGGCTGCCCCCATGTGGTCAAAGATCCTGCCCCCATGTGGACACAAGATGGCCACCACAAGATGGCCAGCAGGGGAGGGCAGTTGGGAGGGACCAGGCCTGCAAGGGAGGGCAGTTAGGGGTGACCAGGCCTGCAGGGGAAGGAAGTTGGGGGTGACCGGGCCTGCAGGGGAGCAGTTAGACATCAATCAGGCTGGCAGGGGCGTGGTTAGGGCGTGATTAGGCTGGCAGGCAGAAGTGGTTAGGGATAATCAGGAAGGCAGGCAGGTGAGCAGTTGGGAGCCAGCAGTCCTGGATTGTGAGAGAGCAGTCGGACATCCCTCGAGGGGTCCCAGATTGGAGAGGGTGCAGGCTGGGCTGAGGGAAAACCTCCCCCCCACCCATGCACGAATTTCGTGCACCGGGCCTCTAGTATATATAATATATATACACAGTCTTATTATGTTACTCTCCCAAAGCACATTATAATGTCTAAAGAGAAAGAGTCCTAACAGTCATGACCCCCCACCCTTTCCATGGCACCAGGCAGTGAGTGGCATGCAAACCACAGCCTGGCTGACCCGACAGACAGGATAGCCCACACTGTATTGTTTCAACATTCCCGCTGCCCCTTAGTATATTTTCTGTCTGTTTCTCAAGGCTTCATCTGTTTAATGCTTTGTTGTGCTCTCTCAAGGTCCCAACACATTGCTGAAAATGAGACACAGATATGAAATCATTATAATAGGGGCACTTAGGCATTTTGCAACAGGATTTTTGATTTAAACAATTTTTGTGCTAGTATGTGCTGTTTTGTCTCATCATCCATCATGTTTGAGAGTAAGCCATTGCCTCTGCCTTTTACTCATTTGCACATGAGCCAGTAAGATATTCTCAGCCTGATAGAGATATTCAGGGTCTCAAAATAAATAGGTTCCATCAATATTGGTGATTGCAGATTAATTCAGATGCATTTTCCTGCAAAATATAGTGGGCTTTATGTGAACCTCATGTTAGATTATCCATGTTAGTGTTGATCCGCCACAGAGACAGGAGCTGGCTTCTCAAAATATCTTTTAGCTATTACCTACAAATGCTTGAAAGAATTCACAAATGCAGATACCTTGTTATGCATGCTGCTTCCCGAAACCGCCTCTGAGACACCAGATGGCACAGCGAGAGCTGTACAAGTGACAGATGATAAAGTGTATCAAGCCACATAAATTAACCTCATCATGGCCATAGTATCAGGTGCCACTGGGAAAACCAGGAGGACTGAGGAGTGATTGCACTATATCACCCACAGGGATGGGTTTACAATCCATCTGGGGTCTCTCGTGTGAGGATGCAGGAACCCCAGATGGCCTGTGAATTTTGAACATTTGCGTACGTAGGGGTTGTTTAATCTCTCTGGAAATTAACTGACACTTTGGTCAGGAAGGATGCTTTAGCCAGAACTAAAGCCATGTTGCACTGGGCTCAGGAAACCTCTGAATCTCATTAGAGGAAATACCCTCAGGCTTCCCACACCAGTGCACCATGACGGCTTCCAGGCCAAAAGCATGAGCAAGGGGCCTGCTTGCCGGATGCACTTGAATCGAGAGCCAATGAGGCCATGCTGTGGATAGGGTTACTAAGTTTCATAAAGACGCCAAGGGACATCATAGGAGAAAGAGCGACTGCTCACTATTGAGTTATAAGAGTATTAAAGCATTCAAAGCCAATCACAGAGAGTGCAGAAATATTCCCTAAAGGACCATTATTTCTCAAGCTTATGAAGCGGGATTTAAGTCTATCCTGGAGCCACTGCTTTGAGAAGGTAAACTGCTTTCTGCTGAGGAGTTCTAGGGAGAAGCAACTGCTATGAAACCATGCTTATAGCAGAATTGTAGAACAGTTCTTAAAGATGGACTAGCTGGATGGGCATAAAGGAAAAACAGACAAATTAAGAGAGTGTGACAGGTAAAATGTTAGTAAGAGCCAGTGCAGAGATGGGCCAGAGGAGACAAGAGCAAGTGTGTTGAGTCAGTGATGTCCAGAAAAGCCTGCACCTCGAAGGTCGTCTGTCAGGGAAAAGCAACAATTCAGATCCTGGCAAGCTGGCTTAAAGAAGGCTCACATCAGTCTTTAGATACTAAGTCCCAGAATATTTCTCAGAACTACAGAGAGCCAGACCCAGTAGAATGCATTTTCAGTGCAAAGAGAGTGGTAAGCAAATTGGTATTACATAAAACCATGGATGCCAGAAGGAAGGAGGGAGTCTGAGAGCACAATGATCCAGGCACACAGTAGGACTACAGCCTGGGCCTGAGGCAGCCAGCACACAATCAGGCTACAACTTGAGACTGAGGCAGGAGCCCAGTAGCCAGAGGCCAGGACTTCTGAGAAAACTGTTCCTTCAGGCCAGAGGTGACCCTGGAACTTGGACCAGGGCTGAGCCTACATGTGAGAATTCAAGTCATCTCTTCTGGAAAGCCTCTTTCCTCACTAGCATTTGCTTTGATTCCCTTTCTCCTCCATAAAAAATCAATGCTTACCCTTTTTCTGCCATTGCTAACTGTATCTATCTTTGTCTTCTCCAGCAACTATAACTCCTTAAAAGCAGGAGCTAGTATTTTCTATCTAAGTATCTGGCATATAGTAAACCCTCAAGAAAAAAAAATTCACTCCATGGATGATTAAGAATTGATGCAAATCTCCAAACCAGGATCAGAGGAGCAGGGCCACCTGTGGGGCTGGAGAACCAGGTGGGGCCAGTTCCCCTGACAGAGCTCTGCACACAACAGCCACATCAGGCCCTACATGTCTTGTAGTTTTATGGAAACACAGCCACACACACTTGCTTACCTATTTCAAGGAACCGCTACAAAGTTGAGCCTACAAAACCTACAAGGCCTACAAAACCTAAAATATTTAGAAGTGGCCCTTTAAAGAAAAAATTTGCTACTTTAGAATATATAACTAACATAATGTTACATGTCAATTACACCTTAGTTACAAATGTTTCTAAGTTAGAAATAAATAAATAAAAATCATTATCAGGAAGAAGAGAGAAAGAAAGAAATGTTGGCTGACTGCTGACCTCTAGAAGTTGTGAAGACACCATTTCTGGGCCTGCCCCTGAGATTCTGATTCGGGAAGGGAGCACAGGCCTGAGTGTGAGTGTGTGGGTACTTTTTCAGGTGAATGTATGTTTAAAAGCTCCGCAAAAACAATTACAATGCACAGAATTCACAGACGAGAAATGCCCAATACCAGGCGGGAACTGCTTTGAATAAAAGTCAGAGGTTTAAATAAAATAGAATCATTCTAGGCACACTAAAGAGTCCCCCTGCACACACACAAAGATCCTAAAGCCACCGTGGCTGACCTTTCGACAAGAATTATTCCATACTAAAATGCGGATGTATTATTTGGGGGGATATTGTAAGTGAAATCATTCCTATTTTCTGATAAAAATAAACTTTGGTGACTGCATAAAGCAGCTATAAGAAGTGATTATAGGAAATGAATTAAGAAAGAATCTGAGTACCAGGGGCTACTAAAAACCTCTTCAGCCACCAGGAACCATGTGGAGGTCCTGGTGGCAAAAGGGTAGAGAAGGAAAGCTAATGGAAAGACAGAATTCTTCAACAGCATTGGATAGCCCAGAGCCATGCTGAGATTTTAAGAAGGTGCTGGATCTCTTGTTGCTGTTTTGTGGTTATTTTAATCCACGAAAAAGTCTTTTTGCTTCTGACCCCAAAGTGTGTCTCAATCTGTCCTCTTCTCTCCATCTACATCTAGATAATCCTACCTGCCCACTGGACTCCTACTCACCATCAGCTTTCTGATGGGTCTGAAGCATTGATTTCCCCTGACAGACCTCCTCCCAGATGCACTAGCCTCCTAACTACTCGCCCTGCTTCTGCTCTTTCTACTTTCAATCCACTGCCCACCCTGCAGCCTGGGTGATTTTTCTAAACATAATTCACATCTGTTACTCTTCTGCTTACCTCCCCTTGGCTTGCCAATATGCTTAGAATAAATCCAAACTCCATGCCCTCACTTGATGAAGTTGGGCACTGCCCGAGGTCACATAACTAATTTGAGATAGAGCCCTATTTAGTTACTAAACAACTGACTGTTTTCTGGTATGGGACCAAGAGTCTTTGCTCAGCTTGCTGGGAATTGACATGTTCCTGGCACCTGATTGCACATCCCTGTCTCCCCTCTCCATGCCTGTCCCTGATCCAACTGGCTCTAGCCTGCTCATCCGACTAGAATGAAACAGGTCATGCCCAACCCTGGTGTCAGAAAAGAGAAGGAAGTAGATGAAATGGGAAACATAAAAAAGAAATATAAATACTTCTTCATGACAGTGAAAGTCAGCAATGAAGGGTACAGAGCCCCATACTGGAGAGTGATGCAGGCATGATTTTTATTGAAATGTGAAAGACAGATCTTGGTATGTATATACATCCATGATTTTTCCTCTTAGATACACCTATATGTCCATTTAACAGCAAGTCTTGACTGTCCACCCATGTAATTTAGATGCCCACGATTTGGGTCACATGACTGTGCAAGTCTGACCACATTGAATCAGAGCCTGTCCCAAGGCTTGATATGAGGAAGGCCAGTGGTCCATCACCTGGCACAGCAGAAGCACTCTACCCAGGGGAGGCATATGTTGGCCCAACCCTCCTAATGAGATCCTTTCTTGGGAATCAGGATACAAGGCAAATAGAGACATTCACATGGAGGAGGAAGACAAGTGCATAAAGAGTCTTACAGAGAAGGAGGTATGCATGAGCTACAGGAGAACGAGAACAGAGAGGCCAAGGCCAGTATCAGGCATGAGAATAACAGATTCCCAGAGCTACTGGGATCCTGAACAATGCTCCAGTTCTCCAGGAGGCCTGTTTGCTACAAGGTTTTGCATGCTTCCTCACTTCCTGTACAATGCGCAAACATTGCTTGGGTGACTAAAGGTCATATGATGATGTCTCTGTTCCCTGAAAGATCCCAACTGAAATAGAATTGCCCAGCTTCCCCTCACTCATTTCTTAGACGTCTCATATGAATTTTCTGTAGGTCTGGTATGTTTCATAGGTACCTGTTCTTCTTGCTTCCTTGATGTGAAAAATGGGTCATAAAACAACTATGTAAATTTGGAAGCATAAATAAATCATAAGTAAACAAATCATCCAAGTCCACGTCAATTATATTTTGCAATGTCTCTGATGTTTACCATAATATTTTTCATCTACTTAAAGTCAATAAATCCCGTGTAGACTCCACTATTATCAGGTACTAACAGAAAAATAAAATGGATTAGATTAAGACTTCTGACTTAGAGTTAGCTTTCAGATTACTTACTTTATACTTTTATGTCCCACCTTCTGGATGCAAGTGGGGTTACTCCCTTTCTTAGTCCACTTGGGCTGCTAGAACAAAACACTTACAAGACTGAGTTGCTTAAACAAAAGAAACCTATTTTCTCACAATTCTGGAAGTCCAAGATCAAGGTGGCCAGCAGGGTGAGTGCCTGGTGAGAGCTCTCCCCTTGGGTTGCAGATGGCCACCGCTTCACTGTGTGCTCACAAGACATCTTCTCTGCCCATGTGTGGAGAGAGAAAGAGTGCAAGCTCCCTGGCGTCTCTTCTATTAAGGACACCAGTCCTTTAGGACAGATCCCTACCCTTACAACCTCACTTAATCTTAAATACTTCCTTAGCGTTCCCATTTCCAAATACAGCCACACTGCAGGTTAACACGTGAATTTGGGAGGGAACCACATGCTGTCCATTACAGGACTGCAAATACAAAAATGAAATGGAATAGATTAAGGCTTCTGACTGAAAGTTAGCTTTCAGGTTATAAAGCTAACTTTCAGTCAGAAGCCTTAATCTATTCCATTTCATTTTTCTATTTGTGAAAGTGGAGGGACAATCCCTTTTTCTAAGGTATTTTATAAACAACAACCATGAATAAAAAGACAGGCTATTGGAGGGGTTTCTCAGTGAGTGTTCCAGGTTAGTATTTCCAAAGATAAGCAATTTATATAAAGCAGAGTTTCACCATTCTCAAAATAGTTTTCCACCCTGCGATCACCTTAGCATTGATGTACAATGAAGAGTCTGCTTCCTGGCGGTAACCTTGGACTGTTTTGACTGCTGTTAAGATTGAGAGAATTGGAGGTTTTGCTCTGGTCAGACCTTTCCTGAGAGCTCCCTGCCTGCCTCCGTCACTCAGCTGGACGTTTGTTCAATGCCAAAATTATGTCAAGAGTTTTTATGCAAATTCTGGAATTTTCATCACAGATTTTATGTGCTAAGCCCCATTCTAGCTGGTGCCTATTTTCACAAACAGAGAAAGATTAATTGTTTTTAATTTCTTTTAGAATAGAATCCAATTGTCTCATTCATTTTCAAGTGTTTCCCTCCTTTCCAGTTTGAATAAGGTGCTTTTATCCTATTTCCTTGATGTTTCTCATTCATTTTTCAATTTCAAAACTCAGGCAAATGAGAGCATGGGGAATTTGAGTATTTTATTTCATACATAAAATCATAGCTTAAGTAACCTGCAACTTTCTCATAGGAGACAACTGGGAATAACCATTATTTAGGTCCCCAGTAAAATAACCTTAGCCTGTCTCCTAACACTGGCCTTCCCCATATACCTGTCTTACAGGCAGCATACAGGTTTCTAGCAAATGATCACATACCACAAATCAGATTTGACCTTTGCCACTGATGGTGTTTTTTTTTTTTCCTTTCTCCCCTATTGTAATTTCTAAGTTAGTCTGTTCACACACCTTACTTCTTTTGTAAAACTGCAGTATCCCAATTTATCAAAAATGTAGGTAGTATTCTGGGGAGCTTGCCACACTCGGAGGTTATGAGGAAGCCATCGGTCAGGCTCCTGTGCCGGATCTCACAAAGAGCAGCAGCTGCCTGGTTCCGGAGGACTTCTGTGTGCGTCAGTATGTGATTCTCACAACCATCTCCAGGCAGCCGTCATTATCCCTATTTACCTACCAGAAAACAAGAAGCAGACTTGAGCCAGTTGCCTTTTCCCGCGTCTCACCACGAAGAGCCAAAGTCTAGGTGACGGCAAATTTTCTTTGCTGGTTTCTTCTCATTTAATTATAGCTGCCACCATTTAAAATTCAAAAGAAAAAAAAAATCACCACTTTTCTTAGAAAACTGGTGAAGTAATTATTCAGTAACATGCCTAGCCAATTAGCAAACCATACCCTTCTGTGTCCATCACTTTTAAGGGAAAGTATCACAAATATGACTCATCTTCTAGTCAGGACCTTCTGCTTCCAAGTCCGAGAGATAACCTCCAGTTACCTGCAGCAGCAGCGGTTTATTTTCAGGACATTCACACACAGATAACACTGACCTTCCGTCCTCAGAGAGAGCAAGAACGTGAATGTGTGTCCAAGGCCACTAGGACCATCGCCGCAGGAACCCAGCAGTCTTCCCTCAAGGCCAGCCCTGCCTTCCCCTGGCACAGCTGCTCTCCTTCCTCTCTCTGCCCGTCCCCTACCTCACATGTTTTGCTAGCTCATAAATTTAGCTCCCTTATAACTTGGCTGTGCACATTACCTAGGGCAGTGGTCGGCAAACTCATTAGTTAACAGAGCCAAATATCAACAGTACAATGATTGAAATTTCTTTTGAGAGCCAAATTTTTTAAACTTAAACTTCTTCTAACGCCACTTCTTCAAAATAGACTCGCCCAGGCCATGGTATTTTGTGGAAGAGCCACACTCAAGGGGCCAAAGAGCCCCATGTGGCTCGCGAGCTGCAGTTTGCCGAGCACTGACCTAGGGTAATAGACTGCATAATAACCCCACAAAGTGCCCAGGTCCTAATCCCCGAGCCCACGGATGTTACTTTATATGGCAAAAGAGCCTTTGCAGATGTGATTAGGTGAAAGATCTTGAGATGTGGAGATTTTCCTGGGTTATCTGATGGGTCTGATCTAATCATAAGGAACTTTCTAAGAGGAAAGCAGGAGAACAAAGACACAGAAAGTGACCTGACAATGGAAGCAGGGAAATATTTGAAGAGATTACAGTGCTGCTTTCAAAGATGGAGAAAGGGGCAATGAACTGATGAACACCAGGTGGTGCATACAGTTCTGGAGTCTGGGAAGGCAAGGACCAGATCCCCTGCTGGAGCCTCCAGAGGGAGCACCCATCTGCGGAGACCTGGGCTTTGGCCCAGAGAAATTCATTTTGCACTTCTGACCTCTAAACTGTGTGAGAATAAATTTGTGTTGTTTTAAGCCACTATGTTTGCTATAATTTGTTACAGCAGCAATAAGAAACTAACATAGCATAGCTTCACCTGCCTATCTCTACACAAGACAGTTTAGCCTCAGCTCCCATTGCTAATGGGCTCCTGGCCTGGGTGTTCCTTGGTTTAATTCACGAGAGAATTTCTTATAATCAATTTTGTCTATTGTGTACATGTGTATGCCAGGTAACACCAGAGGTGCCTAGCTAGCTTGACAATTGGCTGTGCTTGAGTGGAATGAACATACATCTGCTGTGATCATTTGTCTGAAGTTTGGTCTTAAATTATAAATTTAAAAGAACATAATTTTTCACTTTAGGAAACCCAGTAGTAAATTTCTCACATGTATTATGGTAATATAGTATGGTGGTGAACAAAAATTAAAGATAATTTACAAATTGAAACTTTTTATATCCTTTCAAGTTTTTCCCTCAAAAAGGTTTACTTTGCTGTTATTACTATAGTGTCTTACTAATTTAAGTTTCAACACTCATCAGTTCTCCCAGTGACCTCTGATCATACTGTCTAATGATGCTTAGAAGTGTAAAAACCTTAAATGAGGGTTCTTGGAAGGAAAAGATGCAATGGGCTGTAATGGTCATTTTTTAAATATATATATTATAAACAAGTGAGCCAGGAAAATTTTATTGCAGATTTTTCTCTTTAATTTTTTGGTAAAGTGGTGTGAGTAACACATAAATTTAAATATTTTCTTTTTAACTTTTGAGTGATCAAATTATCTTTTTACTTTTAAAAGTTAAAGTATAATTGACATTCAGTATTATATGAATTTCAGGTTTATTTCTGACTTCTTAAAGAAAATTTATCTTCCTACTGTGATCTTCCTAGTAACCTTGATTTATATTCTCTAAATACACTGCAATTAGTTTGAGATAACCCAGGAAAATGATGTCAGCCAAGAAAAACCAAAAATCTGCATATTGAGAATTAATTGTTCCCATAGTCACAGAATAGACATGACAGTTTAACTCACTGGTACCATATTTCTCTTTCCCCAGTGACATGCCTACAGATACATATTTATAAGTACATACTATTTATGACAGTTGTAAAGATAACAACTTAATGTCATAAAATAATAATATGCTGCTCACACAAGCCATAATAATTGACTTCTTGCCCCAAAGCAACTTACTTATTCTTTTTTAGTCATATCCCCTCCAGTTCTTTCTCCCCTATCTTTTGAAACCACCCCCTTCTAAGATTTTATTTAGCACCATTTTTATAATTTACTAGAGGCCTGGTGCATGAAATTCGTGCACTCAGCGGGGTCCCTCAGTCCAGATTGTGAGAGGGTGCAGGCCAGGCTGAGGGACACCACCAGTGCATGATCGGGGTTGGGGAGGAACACAGGAGTTTGGCCAGCCAGGGAGGGACCACGGGAGGGCTCCAGGGTGTGTCCAGCCTGTCTCACTCAGTCCGGATCAGCCAGACCCCAGCAGCAAGCTAACCTACGGGTCGGAGCATCTGCCCCCTGGTGGTCAGTGAACGTCTTAGTGACTGGTCGACCAGTCAACTGTCTGCCCCCTGGTGGTCAGTGCATGTCATAGCGAGCGGTTGGGTGGCCTTAGCATATCATTAGCATATTACGCTTTGATTGGTTGAATGGACAACCGGACAACCAGACACTTAGCATATTAGGCTTTTATTATATGTGATAATATGAAGAAAATAGAATCGATATATTGGATATGCTTTTTCAAAATACGTAACCATACACCTATCTCCTCTCTCTCTCTCGCTCTCGCTCTCGCTCTCACTCTCTCTGTTTCCTGTATCCTAGGGATCATTTGTCATATACTTTGTGAATCACCACTTAAAGAAAGGGTAGCTACTATTAATGAACAAAAATTGCTGACATCTATATAAGATGTTGCATTGTTCATTGTGGATCTTATAGAAAGAAAGCAGTAGTGGCCTTGGAAACATAAAATACTACTCAATGACTTCAAAGGTATTGAGTAGAAGAATGACTAGTTCACAGAGCCATAGCATAAACTATGAAAAATGATTGTGCAGGTGATGAATCTGAAATAAGCATCCTGGAGAAGGAGGTTGCTGAAGCCCTCTGCGGAACGAACGGCTACCAAGTAGGGTTAATTTGTTTAATGAAAAGAAGACAGAAAACCTGGAATTTGAATATTTTTATTTAAAAACACAGAAACTAGATTAGTAATGTTTAGAAGGTGCTACAAAGGAGGGGGAAAAGGGATGTTACCACAAGTCTTACTAAAACAAAATAAATCAGATTAATACATCTCAGTTTTGGCTTTATCGCTATGGGAAAAATGGGAAAAAAATACAAATGGTATCTTTAAGAGTAGAGAAAAATTAATAATTTGGTTTTTATAGTGTTTCAGAATTTATAAATTGCAATAATTGATGAGTATACCCATTCTTTACAAGTTTTCTGGTGTCTTATCCCTCAGGTTTCTCAAAATTCAAGGGCTATTATTCCAGGTTCAGTGTAAAGTCCTGTTATTCTAAGTTCCTGCCATCATCATTAAAATAAATGTTTATTAAAATTAAATACTTCAGCATTAAAATTCTATTGCAGAAAAAAATATTTCCATATGTAAGGAAATGGTCCTTAGTAATTTTTTTTGGAGGGGGGGGGAATATTTTCAACAATTCTCTAAAAGTACAACAAATACCTTTTCAGATTTGTCTTTGTGTATGTGTCAGTAAAGTTTCATTATTAGTTTTTTAAATTTTATTTATTTCTTTTAATTTTTTACTTTTAATTATATTTATTTGGGTGACATTGGTTAACAAGATTACAAAGGTTTCAAGTGTACAATTCTGTGATACATTATCTGTGTATTGTATTGTGTGCCCACCTCCCAAGGTGAAATCTTCTGTCGTCATATATTTGAGGCCATTTACCCTTTACTACGCCACTCACTTCCTTCCCTCTGGTAACCACCATACTGTTTGTGTCTGTGAGTTTTTATTTGTTTGTTGTTCTTGTTTGTTCATTTGTTGCTTTCAATTTTATATCCTATCTTTATAAATGTTAAATAAAAGAATCTAACTGTACAATATTTATGTTACAGTCCAAGAGGAATGATTAAAGTTGACACTGGAATCCTTAAAATTACATTTTTTTAACAAATTGATATTACTTCAGTTAACTATCCTTTATTTTTCCTCATTTCTAAAATGTCTCCTCTAACTACCAAAACCACTGACTTTCCAGTACAAAAAAAATTTCCGTGAGAAAATATGTGTGTAGATGCCTGTGCATGACACTTCATTTAATTTTCTACAAAGTAAAATTGTTTTCACACAGTAGATGACCAAAGAAAGGCACATTTATCCCAACTTTTGCATACTGAAAACATGAGCATCATAAGAAAATGTCACTACAACAGGACAAATGACAGGCCAAAAATACATTAAAGCAGACTCTCATCTCTACACCATTTAGAGAAATATTGAAATCTCACTGTTTTTTTTTTAACCACTGAATAAAGAAGACCAGAGCTATTATTCTAGCCTTGCAATTTACAGTACTTAGCAGTTTTGTTTTTTTTTCCAGCTTGGAGAAGCAGCAGGTCATTTTCTGGAAACAAGAATTAGTCTAAGGAAAAGAATCTTAATTTGGAGGAAAATATTGAAGGGTCTCTCTCACCCTGAGGACTCAGTGAAGAACGGAGACTAGACTTGTCCACCAGCCCCTAGAATGGCTACTTTATCCCCTTAGTCCACTGAATGTCAATCAGGATCAGACTTCTTCAATGTCAGATATTTGGAATACCAGGCTTCCCCTCCCCACCCCATGGGAAGAATATGAAGGGCAGAAGATTCTGCCTCAGAATTCTCTGCTCTGAGGGATAGTACAATCCTTGAGAGGAACACTCAACTCTGGGTGGAGCAGCACTAAAGTATCTTAAAAATGTGTTATCTGCCAGGATGTGATTAAACTACATCTACACTAAATAAGGACAGATGAAGAAGAAAACAAGACCGAGAGCTCAACCTGGAGATGAAATGGTTTATGCGAATATAATTTAACATGTTGCTCAGTTGTGACTATCTCATCTGATACAATGGTTCACAGATGGGATCCAGAGAGCATGTCACTGTGATACTTCAGAAATGTTGAGTATGTCAACCAGTTCAAGGGCAGAATGTCACCAACTTCAACTGCATAGCACATATTGCCAAGAAAATAGCAAAATAACTTAAAGTTCCTAATATTTTAAGTAATTGTGACATCAGAGTTTGTTTTTCCGTTATGTAATAATGAGACACTTAAAAGTTTTACTAGCATAGCAATTAACCGGCAATTCTCCCTACATAGTTATCAAACCATTTGAGTTTTAATTTCCTAAATCTTTCTTTTTTCCTGATTATTTCCAAGCTTTGAAAACTCATTCACTAGCGATATTGCTACATTTTTTTCACTGTCACCAATTAGTATTGAAAAACTAGAGAGTGAAAAAATACATATCAAGAAAGCCCTAGAGGTTAATCATATGTAATATATATATAAGGAGAGAGCTAAGTAAGTGCTAGACAGCAATTCTTCAGCAGTTGGAATGAGTTTTAATTGTGAGGACCGTGGATAATTAAATACTAACAGAAAGTAGGAGTAAATTGGCAAGCTTATAAAAGGAGCCAAAACAGCACATGTATAGACAATGAAGAAAGACCCTTTAACGTGAAGGAAATAAAAGGGGAAAAGCCCATGGGAAGGACTTTTCTCAAAGGATCTTAAAAGAGAAAAGAAGACATATTAAGGAACATAAATTAACTTTTATCTGTCTCCCATTTCCCTGACTATGAAATATTTTTCCTGCATAAAGAGTACAAGATGCAGTCCCCTTTGTTTATTTTCCCTTTGTTTCCCTTGCCCTAGGCAGGTGGTCAGCAAACTGCGGCTCATGAGCCACATGTGGCTCTTTGGCCCCTTGAGTGTGGCTCTTCCACAAAATACCACGGCCTGGGCAAGTCTATTTTGAAGAAGTGGCGTTAGAAGAAGTTTAAATTTAAAAAATTTGGCTCTCCAAAGAAATTTCAATCGTTGTACTGTTGATATTTGGCTCTGTTGACTAATGAGTTTGCCAACCACTGCCCTAGGCAATGTATCTGTGAAAATTCTGCTTGTGAGATGTTTGATATTTTGCTGCCTATGTTTTCTTCTATGATTTTTATGGTTTTGCCACTTACATTAAGTCTTTTATCCATTTTGAGTTTAGTCTTGTGTATGGTGTAAGTTGGTGGTCCAGTTTCATTGTTTTGCATGTATCTGTCCAATTTTCCCAGCACCATTTATTGAAGAGACTGCCTTGACTCCATTGTATGCTCTTGCCTCCTTTGTCAAATATTAATTGAGCATAATGACTTGGGTAGATTTCTGGGTTCTCTGTTCTGTTCCATTTATTTATATGTCTGTTCTTGTGCCAGTACCAGGCTGTTTTGATTACAGTGACTTTGTATTATAGCTTGATATCTGATATTGTGATTCCTCCAACTTTGTTCTTCTTTCTCAAGAGTGTTATGGCTATTTGGGGTCTTTTTGGTTTCATATAAATTTTTGGAGTGTTTGTTCTAGCTCTGTGAAATATGCCATTGATATTTTGATAGGGATTGCATTGAATTATAGATTGCTTTGGGCAGTATGGACTTTTAATAATATGAATTCTACCAGTCTATAAACACAGTATATTCTTCCACTTGTTTACATCTTCTTCTATCTCTTTTTTTTTAACATTCTATAGCTTTCTGAGTACAGGTCTTTTACCTCATCGGTTCAATTTATTTTTAAGTATCCTAATTTTTTTTTACAATGGTAAATAAGATTGTTTTTTGTTTTTTTTGTTTGTTTGTTTGTTTTTAGTTTCTCTTTCTGAGAGTTCATTATTGGTGAATAAAAATACCATTGATTTCTGGGGATTAATTTTGTGTCCTGGCTATTTTCCAAATTCATTTATGGCATCAAAATAAAAAGCTTCTGCACAGCAAAAGAAACCAGCATCAAAATGAAAAGGAGACCCACTGTATGGGAGAACATATTTGCCAATGATACATCTAATAAGGGGTTAATTTCCAAAATATATAAAGTACTTATACAACTCAACAAAAGGAAGACAAACAACCCAATTAAAAAATGATCGGAAGACCTGAATAGACACTTTTCCAAAGAGGACATACAAATGGCCAAGTGACATATGAAAAAATGCTCAATGTTACTAATCATCAGAGAGATGGAAATTAAAATACCACTTCATACCTGCTAGAATGGCTATTATCAATAAATCAACAACAACAACAAAAAAAAAAACAAATGCTGGCGAGGATGTAGAGAAAAGGAACCCTACCTAATACACTGTTGGTTGGAATGCAGACTGGTACAACCATAATGGAAAACAGTTTGAAGTTTCCTCAAAAAAATTAAATATGGAACTGCCATTTGACTCAGTGATCCCACTTCTAGGAATATATCCTAAGAAGCCAGGAATACAAATCAGAAAGAATATATGTACCCCTATGTTCATAACAGTGTTACTTACAATAGCTAAGTCTGGAAACAGCCCAAGTGTCCATCAGTAGATGAATGGATTAATAAAATGTGGTACATTTACACAATGGAATACTATCCTATCTAATAAAAGAACAATATGCAAATTAACCATCACTCTGACACACCCACAAGCCATGCCCGCCAGCCAATCAGGAGCGAGTATGCAAATTAACCCAACCAAGATGGTTGCAGCCATGGAGCGAGCAGGAGGCTTGGGTTTCCCTGGCAATGAAGGAAGCCAAGCTTTCCGCACACCCTGGCTGGCCCAAGCCTCCACTCAAGGCTACAAAGTTTCAATTATAGAAGATAAATAAATCCCAACAAAAATGACAGCAGCCACGGAGCTGGAGAGAGCAGGAGGCTTGAGTTGCCCCTGGCGATAGAGGAAGCCAAGCTTCTGTAGCCCTGGCCTGCCTTGGCTTCCACTCAAGGCTACAAAGTTTCAATTATAGAAGATAAATAAATCCCAGATACCAGGGCCTCCACTTGGGTCCCCGGGGGGCGTGGCCAACCTGCAAACCACCACAGGCCCCTTGCCCAGGTTGCCCATGCCCCAAGGGAACCCCCACCCTGATCCGGAACACCCATTAGGCCAAACCAGCTGTCCCCCACCCGTGCACCAGGCCTCTACCCTATCTAATAGAAGAGTAATATGCAAATTGAGCATCACTCCAACACACAGGATGGCTGCCCCCATGTAGACACAAGATGGCCACCACAAAATGGCCAGCAGTGGAGGGCAGTTGGAAGGGACTAGACCTGCAAGGGAGGACAGTTGGGGGTGATCAAGCCTGCAGGGGAGGGAGTTAGGAGTGACCAGACCAGCAGAGGAGGGAAGTTGGGGGCAACCAGGCCGGCAGGGAAGGGCAGTTGGGGGGACCCAGGCCTGCAGGGGAGAGCAGTTGGGGGGGACCAGGCCTGCAGAAGGGGGCAGTTAGGGGTGACCAGGCCTGCAGGGGAGGGCAGTTAGGGGCAAACAGGCTGGCAGAGGAGCAGTTATGCATCAATCAGGCTTGCAGGGGAGTGGTTAGGGGGTTATCAGGCTGGCAGGCAGAAGCAGTTTGGGGCAATCAGGAAGGCAGGCAGGCGAGCAGTTGGGAGCCAGCAATCCTAGATTGTGAGAGGGATGTCCGACTGCCTGTTTAGGCCTGATCTGGGATCGGGCCTAATTGGGCAGTCGGACATCCCTCGAGGGGTCCCAGATTGGAGAGAGTGAAGGCTGGGCTGAGGGACCCACACCCTCATGCATGAATTTTGTGCACCAGGCCTCTAGTGTAGCTATAAAAAAGAAGGATCTGTTACCTTTTGAGAGATCATGGAGGGACCTGGAGATTATTATGCTAAGCGAAATAAGCCAGTCAGAGAAAGACAAGCATCACATGATCTCACTTATATGTGGAATCTAATGAACAAAATAAACTGATGAACAAAGAAGATCCAGATACATTGAAGTATGCACCAGACTGATATATTTCAGAGGGAAGGGGAATGGGGTGGGAAGAGATTAACCAATGAACTTACATGCATAGCCCATGAATAGACAGTAGTACAGGGAGGGCCATGGAGGGGAGGGTGGTGGAGTGGAGGGGTTCAATGTGGAGAGCAAGGGAGAAGTGAACATCTATAATACCTTCAAAAATAAAAATAAATTTAAGAAAAAAGAATACAAGAAAGACCCAGTGAGGGGCATTTTTGGTAAATGCCATTCTGTAATAAAAGAGAAAGGAGAACATTCCACCAGAACTTTCTCTCCTTTTAAGTATTTCTATCTATATTTCTACATTTCTATTCTTTATGGAATAGAAACCTTGAAGGTGCAGATAATGTTTTCTTTTGGTTGGTATGAGTTCATTCAAGTTGTTCTACTTTATTAATATTCCTTTGGTTTAGATTTAGCTCAATTGCGGGGACATATTTAAAACAGAAACAAGAAAGATTATATTTCCTTCTATTGTGAAATTACTTGGATTCATGGCAATGGATGGACCTCTTAAGGTGGGACCAAGTAGGATGAAAATGTGAAAGTATAACATTCTAAGGGCCTCACCAGCACATTTACTAATACTTCCAATGCAGACTCTTTGGCTACTAAGTATGAAGAAAGCAGGCTACCTGAATTAAGTACAGGGCAATTATTGTTGTTACCAGTCATTGATCGCTCTCCCCAGCCTCACCTTCACTCTCAAATATGCACATATATGTTCTCTTTCTTCTCTCTCTCTTTCTCTCTCTCTCTCTTACACACACACACACACACACACACACACACACACACACACACACCATCTCCATCTTCCATCTCTACCTCCTGGACCTGGAGTCTAACAAAAACACTAATATGTTGACTAATAAGTAAAGGCAAAACCACCTTACATATCTTAGTAAACCAAATCAGTCTCATAAATAATAATTATACCTAGAAATAGCATCAAACACCCACCCCCAATATCTATTTTCCCACAGTTCCATAATATATAAGACAATTTTCAGTTTATCTCAGGAGACTATTATCAACAAAGTTTTCCTTTTTTTCTCCCTACAGTTTGGTTAAGTGTAAGTAGAGCATTGACCACACAACAAAGGATTTGGGGGACAATCCATTGGGACTGAATGAAGAAATAAAATACAAAGCTCTCATCTAACCAGAGAAGCACCTGAAATCATAAGAAGAAAGCATCTATGTGTAAGTAGAAGGATGTTTTGGAATGTTTAATGAAAAATGTGTGAAATAGAAATTTTAAAGAGACAGTATACAAATTATAAGAACCCAGAAAGAAGGGAGCATATGGAAACCATAATATGGGTTGGGATTGAATTCAATAATAAATAAAAAAACCCTCAAAATGAATTAGTCAGTTCTTTATATATATATGTTCATCTCTGTTCAGTTTGCTGTTTTGAACATTAGTGTGGATGACTCATAGGCATAACACTTCCTCTAGAGATTTTTTCCTTGCAGGATTCAAATAGATAGTGGCATGAGACTTGCTATTGTGAGAACTAAGTAACCCCATAAAGCTGATCTGGGGATTAAGGTTCTTATGCCTCCCACAAACTTGAAATAATTCCAAAAGTATAGAAAAATCCAAAACAAAAACATGAAGCCCAGGTGATTCGCATTTCCTTACTGTTCTAGAGGAAGAAAATATATTAAAAGAAATACTCATAACAGATACACAGTTCTTCTTAAGCAATGGAATAGTTAATTAGTAATACCAATAGTTAGTATTTCCTGAGCCCTTTCAATGTGCCAGGCCCTGTTAAGACCTTTCCATGGACAATTATTTTAATGTTCACAACAACCCTTTGAGGAAGACACATCAGTCAGGGTCTAGTGAGGAGGCAGAAACCACATCATGTATTTTAGCAAAGAGAATTTAACAAGGAGAATTGCTAACTAGAGATTGAAGAACCACAAAAAAACAACACACAGAAACAGAACAGGGAGGTAGTAATTACTGGAAGCAGCTATCACCACCAAAGCCAGGGGAGCAGATGGATGGGTTTACCATTATGAAAATGTATAAGCTTGAAGGAGGGACCTTGTGGAGCAAAAGCTGAAACTTCTGAGGAGGAGGACACTGGGTGGCTGGTGCTAGTATTTCTGAGGAGGCTCAATGAGGATGTTTCTGCCTGTGCTTAGGAAAACTTAAATATATGTATATATAATAAATGAATCACTAGAATGAACTTCTACTCAGGGTTAGAATATTACCAGTGTGGAGCTTACAACGATAGGATGTCAAAACAGTGATGTGTCCCTTCTTTTATTTCCAGTCTCTCAGACTCTCTCTAGTGGCCCCTACCAAGGGGGCAGAGAGCAAAGGAGACATGTCCCAGACCCAACATCCCAGAACAGGGTACAGAAGGATGGGTTTGAAGCCAAGAAACAATAGTCAAACCAGTGGCACAGGAGATGTAATTAAAAACCCACATCTGATGTGAGGAAGTTGAGGTAGCAGAGGTAACTTGCACAAGTTTTCAGAACAGGTAAATGGAGAGCTAGGATGCACAGGCAGTCTGAGTTTACAGTCCCTTCCCTCATCCCTGGAACTACTGATGGTCACTATTTTCATCTTTTGGAAAAGGGATACAGCATCTTTCCATGGAAAGAACAATCCACAGAAGCCAGTTTTCCTTTCCAGGTAAGTCACAAGTATGTGAATTTCATTGCTATTTCATGCTCTGGACCTCAGAAAGACCCCCTACTAAAACAAGATGCTTGAATTAGGTAAATCCTAAGGCTCCTTTTAGTGTTTCTGTTATTGTTGTTTTGTTGTTGTTAATCCTCACCAGAGGTTATTTTTTCCATTAATTTTTTTAGAGAGAGTGCAAGGGGGAGAGGTAGAGAGAGAGAGAATGAGAGGAAACATCAATGTCAGAGAGACACATTGATTGGTTGCCCTGATTGGAGCTGGGGATCAAATCTGCAACCCAGGTACGTGCCCTTGGTTGGGAATCTAACACACAACCATTCTGTTCATGGGCCGACACTCTAACCATTGAGACACATCAGCCAGCACTCCTTTATTTTAATAATCACTAAAATCACAATAAGAATCAGTTTATGAAAAAAAAAACACCTAATCCCTAAATTGTTTATAAATCATTTGTGATATGGGCTGTAGAAATCCCAGGCTACCAATATTTCACAGAACAACTGCATTTGGAAATAATTACCCTTTTTTTTCTTTTCTTTTCTTTTTACCCTTTTTTTTTCTTGTCAATAGTGCTCAGATTCTTCCCTCATTTAGTTTAGAAGCATTTAGTCGCAAGACAGACAGGTAATGGATAGAGTTTTCATATTTTCAAACTTATTAAATTCCTACCATGTGCCATGTGTGCTGATGCTAAAGACAGAAAGTCATGGCTCCTTCCTTCAATGATCTTATAGTGACAAGTCCAGGGAAGCAAACCAGGAACAACTGTTTGGATTGTGATGTGATATGAGAGGAGTCTCTGGACCACGGGAGCACCTGCCAGTCAGGCCAGCGTTGGGAGAGAATGGTTATATGTCAGGGAACCTTTCTTAGAGCAGGTGGCTTTTCAGTTGAGTTTTGAAAGAAAATATAAAAAGAGTCAAGTAAAGAAATGTGGTGCAGGATATAATCAGGATTGAGCAAATGCAGCATAAGGGTATTCAAAGCAGAACTTTATAATTACTATTATTATTTTAAAAGGTACATTGAAAATAACAGTACACTTGGAAGCTGCAAGCCATTCAGCATGGCTAGAGTGAAATGTGAGGCTGGAGTAGGTGGGAGGATGTCAAAAGAAGGAGATAGTTGCATAGGTGGCAGCCAGGTTATTAAAGGTTTATATTTTGAGCTACTTGACTCTTTTTATATTTTCTTTCAAAACTCAACTCAAAAGCCACCTGCTCTAAGAAAGTGTCCCTGACATATAGCCATTCTCTCCCAACGCTGGCCTGACAGAACAATTGGCAGGTGCTCCTGCGGTCCAGAGATGCCTCTCATATCACATCACATTGGAGCTAAAGAGTTTGGCCTTTCTTCCCTGAAATACCCTGACACAATGGATTACTAGTGAGTAATGAAAAGGGACAAGTCACTGGAACCTGCTATAATATGAATGAACCTTAAAAAAAATCTATAAAACAAAATAAATGAAAAACAAAACAGAAACAAACTCATAGATGCAGAGAACAAACTGGTGTTGCCGGATGGAATGGGATTGGGGACTTGCTGAAAAATGTAAAGGGATTGAGAAGTACAAATTGGTAGTTTACAAAAGAGTCATGGGGATGTAAAGTATGCATAGAGAATATAGTCAATAATAGTGTAATAACTATGTATGGTGCCAGGTGGGTACTAGATTTATCAGGGAGATCACCTCATCCTATCTAATAAAAGAGTAATATGCAGATTGACCATCACTCCAACACACAAGATGGCTGCTCCCATGTGGTCAAAGATTCTGCCCCCATGTGGACACAAGATGGCCACCACAAGAGGGCCAGCAAGGGAGGGCAGTTGTGGGTGATCAGGCCAGCAGGGCAGGGCAGTTGGGAGGGACCAGGCCTGCAAGGGAAGGCAGTTGGGGGCGATCAAGCCTGCAAGGGAGGGCAGTTAGGGGTGACCAAACCGGCAGAGGAGGGAAGTTGGGGGCGACCAGGCCTGCAGGGAAAGGCAGTTGGGAGGGACCCAGGCCTGCTGGAGAGAGCAGTTGGGGGGGACCCAGGCCTACAGGGGAGGGCCATTAGGGGTGACCAGGCCTGCAGGGGAGGGCAGTTGGGGAGACCCAGGCCTGCAGGGGAGGGCAGTTGGGGGCAAACAGGCTGGCAGGGGAGCAGTTAGGCATGAATCAGGCTGGCAGGGGAGTGGCTAGGGGGTGATTAGGCTGGCAGGCAGAAGCGGTTAGGGGCAATCAGGAAGGCAGGCAGGCGAGCAGTTGGGAACCAGCTGTCCTGGATTGTAAGAGGGATCCCAGATTGGAGACAATGCAGGCTGGGCTGAGGGACACCCCGCCCCCCCGTGCACGAATTTCGTGCACTGGGCCTCTAGTAAGTTATATAAATGTCTAACCACTATGTTATACACCTGAAACTAATATAATATTAAATGTCAACTGTAATTGAATAATAAAAATTATGCTAAGTGAAAGAGGCCAGAATATTCTATAATTTCATTTATATAAAACTTCAAGAAAAGACAAATCAGTAGATAGGAAGCAAGTCAAAGGTGGTTTGGGTCCAAGTGAGACTGATGGCAAATAGCACTAGAGATTGGAAGGTAGATCCTGGGCTCGGGGTGGAAGTTCGGATAAACTAGGATGCACAGCATAAAAAAGGGTGTGTGGAATGGAGTGGGTCCTGTAGCCTATGTGTCTTTATGCAAACCCATTCTGGCTTTATAAATGCCCAGGCCTCAGGCAGGATCAGCAGAGGACAGTGTTTCTGAATCCAGGTTTACACTCTCTGGTGCTTTTGGACACCAGCCAGCTTTGATAGGTGAGAAAGACCTATCTAGAAGGAAAAGAATATGCTGAATTCAAATAGACTAAGGTTCAAGTTCTGGTGTGGCCACTTACTTCCAAGCTGCCTTTAAAAGTTATTTACCCTCTCAGAGCCTCAGGTTTTAATTTATAAAAATGACAATAATCTTACCCCATTCAGGAAACTGTTGTAAGTAACAACAGGTAAACTCCAGCAAATTGTATATCCTACACGTCAATAGATGGAGTTACTGGTACACATATGTTGATATATATGCGATTTGATATGTATGCTATTTTGTTGTATTGACAACAAGCTTCAAAACTTCATTTGCCAAATTTGCTGAAGGTGTTAACATCATAGGTATTTTTATGCTTAAAAAATGTCAAATTTCATGCCAGAAAAAAAGAACATTTGCGGGAAGTTTTAATTCATTACTTTATTTTGAAGAAAAGTGCTGCTGAAAGTTATCGTATACTCGGGAAGCTTAGGGTGAACATGCTCCATCTCAAGATTTCAATATGAAAGACAAAGAAAGTTCAGGTCAACGGAAAAAGTTTGAAGACCAACAATTACAAGCATTATTGGATGAAGAGCGTGTCAAACTCAAAAACAACTTGCAGAAAGATTAAACGTTGCTCAGCAAACAATTTCCAATCATTTACAAGCAATGGGAAAGATTTTAAAGGAAGGAAAATGGGTGCCACATCAACTGAATGAAAGACAAATGGAAAACCGGAAAGTCATTAGTAAAATGTTGCTTCAATGGCACGAAAGAAAGTCTGTTTTGCATTGAATTGTGACTGGCAATGAAAAGTGGATTTATTTTGAGAATCCCAATTGCACAAAATCATGGGTTGATCCAGGTCAACCATCAACATCAACTGCAAGGCCAAATCACTTCACTTCCGAAAGAAGACAATGCTCTGCGTTTGGTGGGATCAGGAAGGTGTGGTGTGAGGATCAGGAAGGTATGAGCTTCTAAATCCAGGTGAAACCATTAATACTGATTGTTACCAACAACAAATAATCAATCTGAATCACCCTTTGATCGTGAAATGACTAGAATGGGCCAGAAGACACAGCAAAGTAATTTTGCTTCATGATAATGCACCATCACACACTTCAAAACCAGTTTAAGACATGTTAAAAGATTTGCCTGGGAAGTATTAACCCATCTGCCATATTCACCAGACCTTGCTCCTTCAGATTACCACTTGTTCTGATTGATGGCACACGCACTTTCTGAGCAGCACTTCAAAACATACAAAGAAGTGGAAAATTGGGTCTCTGAATGGTTTGCCTCAAAACAAGAAAAGTTTTGAGACGGTATCCACAAATTACCTGAAAGATGGGGGAAATTTGTAGCTAGCAATGGACATTACTTTGAATAAAGCACTTTTGATGTTTCTCTTGAAATTATCATGTGTTTTTTTTTATTACAAAATCCGCATTATTAACTGGTACACTTAGTACACATTAAGTTTCGGTGTCAACATTATTATCATAACTTCCCAGGCCTCAGCTTTTTCATCTGTAAAGTGGTCCCAGCATATAGGGGCTCCTTTCCAGCTCTAACATTCTATATCACTGTCAGATCATCAGCTAAATGTTAAATTTCCCAGAATGTTTTATGCGTGCAAGGCTCTCACAGAAGTGATTCCCCCAAAAAGGCTTAATAGAATTGCTCATTCCTCCCACACTGCCTTATCTGTAGCCTACATTCAGGTTATGTGTGTTTGTGGGGCAGGTATTGATCCAGCCTAGCAAAGCAAAACCACAAGGGGAGTGCTCCAGCCTGATGAAAACTCCGGTATTCAGAGAAGACAGAAGGCAGGGCCTCCTGTAATTTGAGCAGGTCAAGAGTTGTGTTCTGGACAACATGCCCCTTGGATCAGAGTCAAGTACAGACATGCATTACCAAAAGCTATGCAGGTGAGGGTTGTATCCTCTTAAAATAACTAATGTATAACCCTATTTAATGATTCTTTGACTTCCTCCCACTGATCTTGCCTTTGTTAACTAGCTCCATGAATACAGGTCACTTCCCAGTCTACACCAGGAAGGTGGAAGGCAGGAGTTTGAATAGAATTGATTCATTCTTTACTTAATCATGCACCAACCGACCTTTTCCTATTCTCATTACTCCGATTCCTAAGAAGGAACATGTTCTATGGAATAATTAGCCTTCTCCTCTGTCTGTTTTATATTTAAGGGATTCAGTTTTATAACCACTCTGTAAGAAATAAATTGCTCCCCATTCTCTGGTCAACTAAAGACGAGAAAGTGGATTAAGTTTCTCAATACAGAACAGTCCCAGCACAAATGACACTGCCCACACCATTTTCTGTTCCCTGACACACACGCAGAGCTTCTGCCACATTACTTGAGTCTTCAAGGGGAGGCTACGCTGGTTCTGAGGCAACCATTATTCTCTGATGAAAAGCTCCTGTGACCTCCACCTCAGGCATTAGAAAACTTAGCTATTTCTCACCTCATTCTTCAAAGGAGCGAGCTAGCTTTGGAACCTAGCGGGTAAGAAGTTAAAATGCATTCCATTTAAAAAATAGTGTGTGTATTTTTGTAGCAGAAATTGTCTCTTCGCCTTCTGAACCGACCCACCTTGTTAGAATGAGAACACATCAGAGGCAGAGATTTGAAGACCAGCCATTGAAATCCAGGAGAAAATGAGGGAATATGGGAAGTATGGCCTTGGAGGTGTAAATCAAAGTAATTCTGCATAAGTGCTGCATAATTGGTAATGAACCATTTACAGGTCTTGCAAAAGTGCTAATAAAATGGCTGCTTTCTGCTGCATTGACTATTCAACTATTGTTAAAATGTGAGCAATTTCACTTTTAAACTTTATTCACCGATAGCACCTAATTATTTTTATTTTGTTGTTGGTGAAAGCACCCTGCAGTGCCAGGGGCCACCTTATGCAGAATGATGAGGTTGACAGTTAGTCAATCTCTAGTACCTCCAATACCCACTTTTTAAGGCTGTTTTTTGTTTTAATTCCATTTATTCAGTCACTCCCCATCCTTCCTCATATACTAAGATCTTCATGTTCTTTCCTTCTATCTTCATCAAAATCTGGTTTCAGAAAAGAACTGACAAATTCAGTTTTACTAAGATGCTTATCATTAACAACTGTTTTCAAATTCTATAGGTATTTATGTTTCAACAAGAACTTGAATCTTAGGCCACAACAGTCATTGGTAAAGAGGAGTGAATATCAGAACCACGTACAGAGTCATGTCAATGTATACTTTCAGCCTCCTGCTCTGAGATTCTAATTCCAGAGGTTTGACCGGGCCATGTCTGGCCTGGGAAACTGTGTGTGAGTGTGTGTGAGAGGTGTGTGAGTGTGTGTGTGTGTGTGTGTGTGTGTGTGTGTGTGTGTGCGCGCGCGCGCGCACATGCTCAGGTGCTCACAAACCTCCAAAAGTGATTCTGAAGCTTCCCTTCAGTGGTAAATCTCAGACAAAAGGATGGAGATCCAAATCATTAATCAGTGGTTGCAGCAACTTTGGCTGGGTAGCAGATGGTGCTTTGACATCCCATCAATTAAAGAACCATTTCTTCTATCTGCATGTTCAACTAACTTGCTAGATAAAAGACAAATAGATTACAGATAGACAGACACAGTCCAGCAGGTGTTTCTCCAAGTAGTGCAGAGCACATGCATTAGAATCTTCTGGGGTGGTGTTTAAAATGAACTTTCATGGGCCTTGCTTAGAACTTGATTCAGAATATTTGAAGGCAGAGCTCAGAAATATGACTTAGAAAAGATACTCTTTTGGCAACTTAAGTTAAAGAACCTTAATCTAGTGTTAATGATTTTCTCAATAATTATTTTATGTTGATTATAAAGAAAGCATAAACTATATAATGGTCATCCAAAGATAACCTAATGCTAATATTTTAATATAATTTCCCTCTCAGTCTTTTCTTGTATACCATATATAAAACTTTATATCTATTATCATGTTAATACTATTTTAGAAACTTTTCCTCCTATCATTGGATAGCTTGCAAAAGCTATAATTTCAGTGGCTATGTATTCTTTCATTAAATGAATATCGTGCATTTCACTAAATTAACCCCCATTATGGACAGTTAAGCTGATTTTCCATTTTTGCTATTATAATAAACAATAATATAAAAGCTTCATATATACATGTTTGTTTTTCCTCTAAATCCTAGGAAAAGAATTGCTGGGTAAAGGTTTTGATAAGTATTGAATGTTTACCCTTGGGCTAAAGTAATGTGGTGAACTGCTCTTTGTAGTCAGACTATCAGCAAGATTTAAGTATAGGTGATTGGAACTGAACCAGGACTTTCTGGAAGGACAAATTATAGTGCTTACTTTAAACTCCAAACAACTTACCATGGGCCTAATGATGGCCCTGCCAGACTGGAGCTCAGGAGAGAACTTTAGGGTGGCCAATTGTTCTGGTTTGCCTGGGACTAAGAACTTTCCTGGGATGCCGACTTTCAGTGCTAAACCCGGGGAAGTCCCCAGCAAATCAGAATGGTTGGTCACCTTCGTTGCAATGTAACCTTTAGGTTTATAAAGTATCCACAAAACTTTAGCTGAGTTTGGTGTGAGTATAACATGATGTAATATGATAACAGTAATCATCACTATGCTTTTCTTTCACATTTTCTCCACTGGAACGCTGAAGAGAGTCAGGTAGAATTGCTAACATGTTATAAATTATAGCCCTAACTGGTTGCTAAGTGGTTAGAGCGTCAGTCCAAAGACTGAAGGGTCAGGGGTTTGATTCCAGTCAAGGGCACATAGATGTTTTGCTCTCTCTGTCTCTCACCACCACTCCCACTCCTTTTAAAAATCAATGGAAAAAATATCCTCGGGTGAGGGTTAAGAAAAATTGTAGAACAACAGAGGCGAGTTGAAAGAATTAAATTAGGATCCCAATATAGCCAGTAGAGGCAGCAACACTGCCCACCTTATCTCCAAGCCCATCTGGAATCTCTGCTGCAATAACAATAGCCCTTGAAAAACCACTTGGCTGCATCTTATTAAGTAGAACTACTTGGAAGAGTTTGCAAACTCACCTCTTCTCCTTAGTGGCCTGCTGGCTTCTCAACTCATTTAAAGCTAGTTCACTTCTCATCTGCCCTTTATATTACTAAAAATTCATTAATGCCAAGCAATGAGGTAGAGATCTAACTTAAAATAAAAGAATTAATTTGCAGGGGGATAGAGTTACTCCAGAGACTTCCCCTAATGCACAGTGCAATGCCTTCATTTTAATTAAGTGTGATGGTCAGGACAGGGGTAAATGCTCTCTTACATTCTGCCTAACACTCCAGAGAACATTATCTCTTTTCAAGTCAATAATTCCTAGAATGTCAAAAAACAAATAGCATAACACCAGTCTTTACCCCTGCCTCTACTTTCATATGACTATAAGATCACACAGGTGGCCCAGTGTATTGATGATCAAAATAATATGAATTCTCAACTATGAAGATAATGGAATGTATATATTCTGTTCCAGTTATATTGAAATTTTTTCAGAACTGTATCTGTCCATTACTGACAAGCAGCTTTCTTGCATTTCATTATTTGAAGCAATTCTATACATTTATAAGAACTTTAAATAGTATTGAATAAAATCTGGTTTAATTTATAATCTCATCTTTACTTGGAGAAAATGAAATGTTTTATTTTGAAAGCTAATCCAGTCATTCTTTCACTAAATATTAATTGATCATCAAAGGTATGGGTCTCGTGATAGAACAAACACCCCCCCGCTCAGAATTTTACAATCTGGTGGGGGTGGGAGGGTTAGGGAACATAAGATCAATAAAGAATGGTAAGAGGACCAAAAAATTAGGGTAAGGAGCTACTAATTGAGATGGTATAACAAGGGAGAACTTCGTTGAGGTGGTGGTGCTTAAACAAAGCTGAGTGGCGTGAGGTGTGAGCTGTATAAATATCTGCACAGGCAAAGGGCATCGTAAGAGTAAAGGCTCTAAGGCGAGAACAAACTGAATTGAGTGAAGGGAAATGAGAAAGCCTTTGGGAAGTTTAAGAGCAGAGGAATTGTTTTATTTAATCCATGTTATCTAGGGAAGCATCGCTCTGCCTGCTGGGGCAGACTAGTCCTTAACATTTCATAGAACTAATATGTCTGAAAATATCTTCATTCTAGCTTCCCAGATAAATACTTTTGCTGGGTGTATTCGTTTTCTACTGCTGTGAAACAATGTCACCACAAACTTAATAGCTCAAAACAACACCCAGTTTCTGTAGGTCATGAGTCTGGGCTGACGAGCTGGGTCCTCCGAGGGCTGTAGCCAAGGTGTCAACTTGGGCTGCAATTTCATCTGAGGCTTAACTAGGAAAGGACTGGCTTCCAAGCTCACACAGGTTATTGGCAGGATTCACTTCCCTGAATTTACAGTACTGACAGCATCCGTTTTTTTTTTTTTTTTTGCTTTTTTTCGCTGGCTGTAACTCCAAGAAGTTTCTTGTCATATGGGGTTTCCCCACATGACTGCTTGGTTTTACAAAGCCAGCAAAAGAAAGAGAGACTCCAATAAGACAGTCTCTACAATGGTGTAGAACACAAGCAGGCAACCATGCGCATCTTAGCACCTTATTCTGTTGGTTAGAAACAAGTCACGAGTCCTACCCATTCTGAAGGGAAAGGCATCACTCAAGGGCAGGAACACCAAGAGGCAGGGACCATGACGGCCACCCTGCCTGTCCACTGTACTGGCTATAGAATTCTGGGTTAGAAATAACTCTTAGAACTTTGTAGGCATTGCTCTTGTTTAACATTCAGCGTTGCTGTTGCCATTTTGGTTTTCATTTTATGTGTATGTACTGTTTGGGGCCAACTCCCTTTGGGAAGCTCCTAGGCTCATCATTTTAATCCCTGGTATTCTGAACTCCTTTGATGTTTCTAGATGTGGGTTTTGATTTGTTTATTTTTTAATCATCATCCTGGGCATTTGGTGAGCTCTTTAAATCTGAGACTCAAGTCTTTGTCATCTACTGTAGAATATGTTAATGTTTTTTTCTTTGATTAAAGTTTCCCCGAACCTGTTACTATTCTTTAACTGCCTTTGTTTCTTGGATACATTATATTCCCTTTGAGATGAATGATATTTTTTGAAGTTTTTGTTTTGTTTTCTGCTTTCTCTGTTGTCTTTTTTTTTTTTTTTTTCCTGTTCAATTCTTTTATTGATTTTGGGGCCTGGCTTGCGGTAAGCTACGATGAAAGAAAGAAAGAAAAAAAAAAGGTAGCTATTATTTTCAATATTATTTTAAGGTAAATATACTAATGACATTAGGACAGTAGCTGAATTTCGTACTTAAAAATAGCATATTTTTAAAATGTCTCCATATGCTACTCCTCTGGCTGTATAATCTGGATCTTGCCTGTGCTCTCTGTACTCTGTCACTAATAAAGTATTTATCAAATATGAGGTCATCCGTTAGTTTGTTTCTATTTCCCAAAGAAGTGAACCATTTATTTAAAGATTGAAATAATATTGTCCAAATTATTTACAAAAATTCTTACATAAAAGTCCTAAAGAACTCCAAATGCACCTATTGAAGTAATACCATATTATTATGATACTGTTTAAAATAAGAATCTTGTGAATTGAGGCATGAGAAATTTCTGTTTACAAGGATTCTCATTTTAAATGTGAGAATTTACAATAAAATTTCTAAAATCTATAGATCAAGAGGATATTATCTGTCATCTCACCCTGAACTTTCTTAACGAAAGCAACTCCATGTGCCTTGCACATGTTCCTGCTGAGCCCTCACTCGTGTGAAGTCTGAACAGCACTGCCTCCTGCGGGCACCCAGCCATTCTCGGCCAGTTCTCCTTATGCTGAGTCAAAAAATCTGCAACCTGGTTATGTCTATATATTAGATCAATTTTTATCTGTTGAGACACATGTAATTACTCTTCTAAATATCATTCTTTCAAATGTTTAAAAGCAGCTGTTTTTAAGAGATCTTTTTGTATTCAGGTTAAATGTTTCCAATTCCTTTCGTATTTTTTTATATTAGGAGGATTTGAATGCCCCTTTTAAAAGAAGACAGTTGTTTTTTATGCACTTACTCTGGTTTGACGTAAACCTCTTAAAATCCATTCCTTAGGACAGATATAGCTCTGTAGTTGTTCAGCTAGCATAGACTAATTCTGTGCACTCCCCTCTGAATAATGCTAAGCTTTAAATATTGCTGGGCAAATCCACATGAACACTTTCCTTAATTAATTGATCCTAGCAGATGTTCTGTGACTCCACTCCATAATGTTAGCAAGGACAAAAATGGGAAGGCCCAACATTTAGAAAAAAGTAAGAAGTTATAAATCAGTAATTTGAGAATTGTGTCTATAATATTATGTCTCCAAGTACCATATTCCATTAATGCACTGAGCAAACCTGTTTAACTTAGTTGAAACTCATTTGACAGTACACAACACTGGTGCACTCAATACCTGCATAATATAGACAGAATTCGTGGATGTTCTAAACTTTCCACCCACCCATTTTTGCCTCTGTTTACTTAAGATCATACCACCCAAGCAGATATGCGCCAATAGATTATTGAATATAGTCTTATCAGATTTTCCGTAATTGTCACGAGGATATCTTTAATACCTCAGTTCAGAAAGAGTATCAATGATTTTTGTATGCATTATCAGGTAATTTTCTTCCTTACTCATTCACAGAAGAAAACTGAAATTTTCTGAACTAAATTGCCTTTACATATTTACTTTGGATTATCACTGAATGTTGTATTGTGTGGCTGTTAAATGACTGTGATTTTATAAACTGTTTTCTTCTTTAAAAACTTTTTATTTTTATTGAATTTATTGGGGTGACATTGGTTAATAAAATTATATAGGTTTCAGGTGTACAATTCTGTAATATATCATTCTATTTATTGTATTGTGTATTTACCATCCCAAATCTCATTAAACTCATTTTAAAAGCTGGTTCTCTTAATACTTTCGGACAGAGAAAAGAAAAACAGACAGTGAAGGTAACTTTTGTTTCAAACAGATTAACTTGAATTCCTTTTAAATCAAACGTGTCACAATAGAAAGGAAAGACTAATTCACAGAATCCTGGAGGATTACACATAAATATTGAATGGAAGCCCACTTCCTACACCCCTGAAATTTGAACTTATTACATTGAACTCACATTCCTTTCAGGTGTAGGAATTATATGTTTCCTTACCTCTCAAACCCAGAGAGCTGCAACCAAGCCATGCTCCCTGTTTATTTATGATCCTGAACAGGCTAAGATGAAAAACACTGCATCCTTTAGGCTGTGGATGGCTGATCTTTGATCTTTACCCCCTAAGACAGTCCTTGTGCAAATTCCTCTGGAAGCACTTTCATGACCTGCTGAGCTCCCCTCTCATTCTATTTTAAAACACTTTGCTAAACTCCTTCATTTTTAATAGAATGTAACTGTGTCCACTTTGGACCACTGAAGGGCCAAAAGTTCTTCCTCCGTTCTTCCTGTTCTCACATCTGATTTCACATAAAAGTAAGACAAGTTAAATGGATGAGAGCAGTAAAATTCCACAGTACTCAGAGGAATAATGCCTCGGGCAAATTGAACTTAGAGGACAGCTTGGACATATGGTGTTTGCGAATCAGAATTGTTTGATGGGTCAAATAATTGGGGTGTGAATTTATGGAGAAGAATCTGCATTTGTTAAGGGGAGCCTCGTTTTTCTCATTTTCATATCTCTACCACGGAGTTCCTAGTGTGGAACAGAACAGGCACTTGGTAAATGTTTGTGGAATGGAATTGCCTGCGTCGGAAAAGTAATTACAGTGCTGAATGACAGAAACGTGCCAAGGATATGACTGAGGAATGTCAGGGATGCCTTCAGTTGGAAATCACAAGAGACACTGGATCTCTTTTTTGAAATACTAGTCACATCATCATAGTAAAAATAGACTTACCACTTACTCAATAGAGTTTTCAAAGTGTTTTATAGAGAGTTCTAAAACTGTTTTACACATAGTTTACAATTAATCCTCACAAGAACCCTGAAAGGTAAGTAGTATCATTTCTGTTCTCAGTTGAAACTGCTGACGTCCAGGTTCACATTCTTGCCTTACAGTCCCAGAGACCTGGAGTCAGGATTAAGCAAAGTCCCTATTGACTCCCAAGCTGAGAACCTTCCCACAGGCCTGTGTCAATTCACTGTTTCTCAGAGCATCTCGTGGCATTTCTCCTCTCTGGAATTCTAGCTGTTTCCAAAAGGCAGCATTTTCCAAACCATCCTCCAAACCTCCCCACCTAACTGTACAAATGAATGAATTAAAACAGTAGGCTCATTGTCCTGAAATACTGTCATAGAGAACGTCGCCTATCTCATAAAAGTGAATACTCAGAAAGGGTTCAGCAGCCACCAAGTGAGACACAAGGTGGGAGGGAGGCTGCCGCAGAAATGAGACTGAAATTTCTAGCTGAGAAAGTGCCTTTCCTTGTATCCTGTGTAAATGCACCCTTTTGCCTTCCTCATTGGGGATAAGAATTCCTTCCTTCAGTCTAGACATTTCTGTTAGGATACTGAGATGATTTTTCCTCTAAGCAAACTGTCTATTTTCTATACCAACTCCATAATCAGTTCCATTCAATGCCTCCATGATTCTGTGAGGGTAACAACAAAACAATGAACTATTTATTTGTAAACATATATGTATTTTGTTCTGAAAGTAATCACCATATCTACATATTCATTAGAATTGCCACTCTACGTGAAATGGGGACAGTAGCTAATGGCATAATTTTAACTTTGTGGATGACCAGTTTTGCATAAACAAAATGAGATTATTAACATCTAGTCTGTACATCAAATCTAAGGAAGAAAGATGAAACACCTGCGTATTTCCTAAAAAAGTTATTTGCGGAAAACAAGCTAATGAGTAATGTCAAAAAGTAAATATTCCAAAACTGTAAATCAAAGCAAATATTGTAATTTGAATCCTTAGAAAAATAAGAGCTATTCCTTGGGGGGGGGGGGGGGCGGAATAGGCAAATCTCTAGAAAATCTAACTAATAAAAGAAGAGCAAAAATAAAAATTGAATTACTAAAGGGCTACAATACACAAAGAGGATTATAAATCATAAGGGACTACTATGTACAAAAGTTTAACAAACGGATTAAATTTAAATTTCTACTAAAATAGATGTAACCAATAATTCAGGAAGTAGAAGAAATTCTAAAGATACAAAAAATGTTAAGACTATATTTTAAAGCAGTGTTGGTTTTACAAAACTGAGAGGAAGATATAGAGATTTCCCACATACCCACTGCCCCATACATGCATAGCCTCCCTCACTCTCAACATCCCTCACCATTTTTTATCAAGCATGAACCTACACACCATAATCACCCAAATTCTCCAGTTTATCTTAGGGTTAAGTCTTAGTATTTTACACCCTATGGGTTTGGACAAAAGTATAATCCATCAGTATAATATCATACAGAGTATTTTCACTGTCCCCGCCCCCCAAATTCTCTGTGCTCTACCTATTTATCTCTCTACCCTACCACCCCTGGAAATCATTGATTTTTTTTTTTCTCCATAGTTTTGCCTTTTCTAGAATCTATACTAATAACAGGGTAATATTCAAATTGGTCAAGACACCCTCACAGTAACAACCGAACAGCAGTCTGCATGGGGTGACCAGACCAGCAGGGGGGTTAGCGAGGGATGAACAAATGACTGACCAGCAGGCTGTGTGGGGTGACCAGGTCGGCAGGGGAGGGGGCAGTGAGGGGCAACCAGGCCAGCAGAGGGGGGCAGTGAGGGGTGACCAGGCCAGCAGGGGGGCAGTTGGGGGTGACCAGGCCGCTGGGGGGGGGCAGTTGGGGGTGACCAGGCTGGCAGAGGGGGGCAGTTAGGGGCAAACAGGCAGGTAGGCAGGTGAGCAGTTAGGAGCCAGCGGTCCCAGATTGTGAGAGGGATGTCCCGGATTGGAGAGGGTCTAGGTTGGGCTGAGGGGACTCCCCCCCCCCCCGGGGCACAAATTTCATGCACCGGGCCTCTAGTCGATATATATATAAAAGCCTAAGTGATCCTTAGGATCAAACGACCAGAACAACTGGTCGACCAGTTGCTATGATGCACAATGACCACCAGAGGGCAGATGCTCAATGCAGGTGCTGACTCTGGTGGTCAGTGCGCTCCCACAGCCAACTTCCCACAGCCAGCCATCCTCTCACAGTCCCTCCCCCTGGGCTAGCTGGTGGGGGGAAGGGCTGCAGGAGGTTGGCTGCAGGCCCCAATCGGAACTGGGCAAAATGGCCCCAATTGCCCTGATTGCCGGCCAGGCCGAGTAACCCCACCCATACACAAATTCATGCACCAGGCCTCTAGTGTCATATAATTTTAAGTCATACACTATGTAGGCTTTTGATATTGACTTCTTTCAGTTAGTCATTCATTTAAGGTTTCTCCATGTATCTTTATGGCTTGATAGCCTGATTCTGTTTTAGTGCTGAATAATATTCTATTGTCTAGATATACCACAGTTGATTTATCCATTCACCTGTTGAAGGACATTTTGGTTGTTTCCAAGTTTTAGCAATTATGGACAAAGCTGCTATAAATATCCAAGTATAGGTTTCTGTGTTGAAATAAGTGTCCAACTCATTTCAGTAAATACCAAGGAGCAGGACTGCTGGGGTAAATGGTAAGAATACAGGCATGGCTATTTTATTTTATTTTATTTTATTTTATTTTATTTTATTTTATTTTTAAATATATTTTTATTGATTTCAGAGAGGAAGGGAGAGGGAGAGGAAGATGGAAACATCAATGATGAGAGAGAATCATTGATCAGCTGCCTCCTGCACGCCCCCTACCGGGGATCAAGCCCGCAACCCTAGCATGTGCCCTTGACCAGAATTGAACCCAGGACCCTTCAGCCTGCAGGCTGATGCTCTATCCACTGAGCCAAACCAGCTAGGGCCAGGCTTACCTCATTTTAGTACACTTCATTTTATTGAATTTCACAGATGCTGCATTTTTACAATTTGAAGGCAAGACCCTCCACTAGCAAAAATATTATGATTTGTTTTATTGAGATACTTGCTGTATAGTCATGGTCTGGAACCCAACCCACAATATTTCAGAGGTATGTTTGCATGTTTAGTTTTATTTAAAAACAAACAAACAAACAACAACAACAACAAAGACAAAACACACACACACACACACACACCTCCAAACTGTCTTCCAAAGTGGCTGTACCCTTTTGCATTCCCACCAATAATGTGTGAGAGTTCCTGTTTGCTCCACATCCTTGCCATCATTTGGTGTTGTCAGTGTTCTAGAATTTTGGCCATTCTAATAGGTGTGTAGTGTTGTTTTAATTTGCATTTCTCTGATGGCTTTTAATATGGAGTATCTTTTCATAAGTTAATTTGCCATCCGTACATCTTTTTTTTAATATATGTTTTTCTTGATTTCAGAGAGGAAGGGAGAGGGAGAGAGAGGTAGAAGCATCATTGATTAGAGGAAACCATTGATTAGCTGCCACGTGCACACCCCACACTAGGAATCGAGCTTGCAACCCAAGCATGTGCCTTGACCGGGACTCAAACCCTGACCTCCTGGTTCATAGGTCGATGCTTAACCACTGAGCCACATCGGCTGGGCTGTACATCTTCTTTAGTGAGGTGCCTGTTAAGGTTTTTGGTCCATTTTTAAATTGTGTTTGTTTTCTCATAGTTGAGTTTTAAGAATTCTTTTTATATTTTGGATAATAGTCCTTTATCTGATTAGTCTTTTGCAAACATTTTCTACCAGTCTATTGCTTATCTTCTAATGTTCTTAACATTCTCTTTCTCAGAGCAGAAGTTTTGAATTTTAATGAAGTGCCTTATATATCTGGGATAAATCCCACTTAGTTGTGGTATATAATTCTTTTTATAAATTTTTGGATGCAATTTGCTAATATTTTGTTGAGAAATTTTTTAGGATCTCTGTATTCATGAGAATTATGAGTCTATGTGGTCTGTAGTTTTCTTGTAATGTTTTCATCAGGTTTTGGTATTAGGGAAATGCTGGCCTCATAGAGGAATTAGGAAGTATTCCCTCTGCTTCTATCTTCTGAAAGAGATTGTAGAGGATTGGTATAACTCCTTTTATAAATATCTGGTAGAATCCACTAGAAAATCTATTCGTGCCTTTTGCCTTCAGGTTTTGAAGGTTATTAATTACTGATTCAATTTTCTAAATAAATATGAGCCTATGCAGTTTGTCTACTTCTCCTTGTGTGAGTTTCGGCAGATTGTGTCTTTCAATGAATTGGTCCATTTCATCTATATCAAATTTTCATTTTCTCTTCATTTTTAAGCCTATCAGCTATACTTAATTTTTTACTTCTATTAGTGGTTGCCCTAGAGTTTTCAATATATAAGGTGGGGCAAAAGTAGGTTTACAGTTGTTCATATGGAAAATAATTAATAAATAATAATGCAAGAATAAACTCTGTTTCATATACTCATAACTATAAACATACTTCTGCCCCACCCTGTACATTTATAATAATCCAAGTTCACTTCACATGACACTATACCACTTCACATGCAGTGTAAGTACCTTCCAATAATAAAATAACCCTGAATCCTTCCTTCTATCCCTGTGTAACTGCTCTTATCATTCCACATACATATAAGTATGCATAAGCAAACACATTGTTGCTATTATTATTTGAAGAAATTATTATGTTAGATCAATTAAGAGTAAGAATAATAAAAGTTTTTATTTTTACCTTAACTTATCCCTTCTTTGATGTTTATCTGAATTTCTGACCTATATTCTTTTCCTGCTCTCTAAAAAACATAACATTTTTTGCAAGACAGGTCCATTGTCAACAAACTCCCTCAATTTTTCTTTTGTCTGAGAAAGTCTCTCTCCACTTTTGAAGCATAATTGTGAAAGGTAAAGAATTTTGTTTACTTTATCTTATCTGGGCAAATCCTGAACTTCTTAACTCCAGAGATTAAAAAGCAACAATGGAAAATGGAGCTTCAGGAAAAAAGCAAACCCTAACTGAAAGAGTAAAGTTTTCTTACAGCTGTCCGTTTTATCTTAAAACTCCAAGGTCTTCCCCCTTCGCCGGTGGTGGGAACAAGACCCTTGGACCTGTCTCAGGAAAATAGCACTGAGTTAAGAGCAGATAAAGCAAATAGTGCTCTGACAGATAAGAAAAGCAGGACAGGAGATTACAGGATGGGACTGTTGACTGAAAACTTAGGCCCTGTCATTAAACATGTTATTAACGAGCCCTGTTGGAATGTCCTGGCGGCTTTGTCCTCTCTTCCCCCTCACATGTGTAACCCCCCGATGTATAGTTTTTGCCTATATATACTTGTAAGACTGTCTGCTCGGGGCGCTACTCCTCGCTCGCGTGAGTCAGGAGTTGAGCCCCAGCGCACTGGAATAAAGCCTCTTGCTGTTTGCATCAAGTGACGCCTCCTGCGGATGATTGGGGTTGCCGCCGATCCGTGAGATAGAGTAAGGGTCCCTTTGGGGGTCTTACATTTTGGGGGGCTCGTCCGGGATCTGACGACCCCCCTCATCCGCGGAGTCGACCTTGGAGGTAAGAAGGGGTACCCCGAGGTTGTCTGTCTTTGTCTTGTGTTTTGCTAGTGAGTCTGGTCCTGTGTGCGCGCTTTCGGTTTTGCAGCCGTTCGGCGACTCGTGAGAGTGGCCGAACAGTGGTTGGTAGACGTGCCTGGAGGGCCACAGGTTGCAGCCCTGGGGGACGCCCCAAGGGTGGAGGAGAGCCAGGGACGCCTGGTAGTCTCCTACTGTAAGGGCGCTGATCGGGTTCTACTGTTGGATCAGAGATTGTCAAAATCACGCCCGTCTGATTCTGTTGCGTGTTTGTGGCGGACAAGGTGGAGTAAGTGGGTCCTTGTGTCTGTAATATTTTTGTTATTTGTGTTTCTGACGACGTACGAACTGACGATGGGACAGACTATGACAACCCCTCTTAGTCTGACCTTAGACCATTGGACTGAAGTTAAGGGAAGAGGTCGCGACCTATCAGTTGAGATCAAGAAAGGTCCATGGCGGACCTTCTGCTCCTCAGAATGGCCTGCTTTTAATATAGGATGGCCAACAGAAGGAACCTTTGACCTATCTGTTATTTTTGCTGTTAAGGAAATTGTTTTTCAGAAAGAACCTGGAGCCCATCCGGATCAGCAGCCCTACATCGTGGTCTGGCAGGACCTGGTGCAAAATCCACCCCCCTGGGTTCGACCTTGGGTTGTAAAACCCAAGCCCCGGCCGGCCACTCAAGTTCTAGCCATCCAATCTCCCAGTTCTGGGGAGAAATCCAGTCACTCGGACCCCCCCAAGAAGATTTATCCAGAAATCCAGTCTGACCTCCTTCTCCTTGACTCACCTCCCCCGTATCCTCCTGCCCCGGTTCCAGTAGGGGGTCGGGAAGAGCCAGAAGCACCGCTGGCTCCTGCAGCTGCCCCCTCTGCTCCCCCTAACGAGTCTCTGCCGGGGCCTGCACAGGGCACCAGGAGCCGCCGCGGAATGACTCCCGACACCACCGTCGCCCTCCCCCTGAGGGCTTACGGGCCCCCGCCGGCGGCAACGGATGGTGGACCGGCTCCTCTTCAGCCCCTCCAGTACTGGCCTTTTTCCTCCGCAGACCTGTATAATTGGAAGACTAATCATCCTCCCTTTTCAGAGGACCCCCAGCGCTTAACCGGGCTGGTGGAGTCTTTGATGTTCTCTCATCAGCCCACCTGGGATGATTGCCAGCAGCTACTGCAGACCCTTTTCACTACTGAGGAGAGGGAGAGGATTTTATTGGAGGCAAGGAAGAATGTACCAGGAGCAGATGGACGACCCACCCAGCTCCCTAACATCATCGAGATTGCCTTCCCCCTCTCCAGACCTGACTGGGATTTCAACACGGCAGAAGGTAGGGAGCGACTGACAGTCTATCACCAGACTCTAGTGGCCGGCCTCCGTGGGGCAGCGAGACGCCCCACTAATTTGGCTAAGGTAAGAGAGGTTATCCAGGGGGCCACGGAACCCCCGTCAGTATTTCTTGAACGCTTAATGGAAGCTTTCAGGCGCTACACCCCGTTTGACCCTACCTCTGAGGGGCAAAGGGCTTCCGTGGCCATGGCTTTCATAGGGCAGTCAGCAATAGATATTAAAAGAAAGTTGCAGAGAATAGAAGGGTTACAAGACTATACCCTGCAGGATTTAGTTAAGGAGGCAGAGAAAGTATATCATAAGAGGGAAACTGAGGAGGAAAAAGAACAAAGAAAAGAAAAGGAAAGAGAGGAAAGAGAAAGCAAAAGGGATCGCAGGCAGGAGAAGAACCTGACACGGATTTTGGCCGCAGTAGTAGGTGAGAGAGGCCAGGAACAGACCCAGGGCAGGGCTAAAAAGTCAGGTAACCTGGGCAACCGCACCCCATTAGACAAAGACCAGTGTGCCTACTGCAAAGAAAAAGGTCACTGGGCTAGAGAGTGCCCTAAGAAGAAGAAGAACGGGTCCTCCAAGAAAGTGTTAGCTCTGGAGGAAGAAGAAGACTAGCGGGGACGGGGCTCGGAACCCCTCCCCGAGCCTAGGGTAACACTAAAGGTGGAGGGGAAGCCAGTTGAGTTCCTAGTAGACACTGGGGCTCAACACTCGGTCCTACTCAAACCGTCTGGACCCGTCTCCCACAAGAAATCGTGGGTCATAGGAGCCACAGGGCACCAACAGTACTCATGGACTACCCGAAGAACGGTAGACTTAGGAACGGGACGGGTAACCCACTCGTTTCTAGTCATCCCCGAGTGCCCTGCGCCCCTACTTGGGAGAGATCTCCTAACCAAAATGGGAGCCCAGATTACCTTCACCCCTGATGGCCCGGAGGTGACCCAAAGCAAGAGAATGACTACCACCCTGACCATACGCCTAGATGATGAACACAGACTTTTTGAGGAACAGGGAGCAGAGAAAAGTCACATAAATGACTGGCTGAACAGGTATCCGGGAGCGTGGGCCGAGACAGCTGGAACAGGACTAGCTGCAGAAAGGCCGCCTGTAGTCATAGAGCTTAAGGCCACTTCGACTCCTGTGGCTGTACGCCAATACCCCATGACAAAGGAGGCCCGGGAAGGAATTAGGCCCCATATCCAGCGCCTCCTTCAGCAGGGCATCCTAGTGAAGTGTCAGTCGCCATGGAACACTCCCCTGTTACCTGTTAAGAAGCCTGGCACAGGAGACTATCGCCCAGTACAGGACTTAAGGGAAGTGAACAAGCGGGTACAGGACATCCACCCCACTGTACCTAACCCTTACAGCTTGTTGAGCTCTCTCCCCCCGGATCACATTTGGTATACTGTCTTGGATTTAAAGGATGCTTTCTTCTGCCTACGACTACACCCTTCCAGCCAGAACATCTTTGCATTCGAGTGGAGGGACCCTGACTCTGGGACCACAGGACAACTGACTTGGACCCGGCTACCCCAGGGGTTCAAGAATTCTCCGACCCTCTTCAATGAAGCTCTTCACCAAGATTTAGCCCACTTCCGTGCCAGCCATCCCCAGGTAACACTTCTGCAGTATGTAGATGACTTACTACTGGCCGGGGCCACTGAGGAAGAGTGCCAACGAGGCACGGGACTACTGCTAGAAGAACTCGCCCGCTTAGGATATCGGGCCTCCGCCAAGAAGGCCCAGATCTGCCAAAAGGAGGTAACGTACCTGGGGTATGCCCTCAAAGGGGGGCAGAGATGGCTAACGGAGGCCAGAAAACAAACTGTGACTCAGATACCCGTTCCTCGCTCACCCCGCCAGGTGCGAGAATTTTTAGGGACTGCGGGGTTTTGCCGCTTGTGGATCCCCGGGTTCGCTACCCTGGCAGCTCCCCTCTATCCTCTGACTAGAGAGGGTGCCCCGTTTGAGTGGGGTGACGGCCAACAGCAAGCCTTTGATGACATCAAGAAGGCTTTACTGTCAGCCCCGGCCCTGGCATTGCCGGACGTAGCAAAGCCCTTTGTCCTATTTGTGGACGAGAGAAGGGGAGTAGCCCGAGGGGTGCTGACCCAGCCTCTAGGGCCATGGAAGAGGCCAGTAGCCTACCTCTCCAAGAAGCTAGATCCCGTTGCTAGTGGTTGGCCTGCCTGTCTGAGGTCCGTGGCGGCAGTGGCAGTATTAGTGAAAGATGCTGACAAATTAACTATGGGACAGAAGCTAACGGTCGTTGCCCCCCACTCCTTGGAGAGCATCATCAGACAGCCCCCTGATCGGTGGCTGTCCAACGCCCGCATGACACACTACCAGAGTCTCCTACTGAATGAAGACAGGATCCAGTTCGGGCCGCCTGCCATCCTCAACCCAGCTACCCTACTACCTGACACGTCCACCCAGGAGAGTGTGCTGCATACCTGTCAAGAAATACTGGCAGAAGAAACGGGGACCCGAAGGGACCTCCGAGACAAGCCCTTGCCAGACGCTCAGCTGACCTGGTTCACTGATGGAAGCAGCTACATAATAGAAGGTAAAAGGGTGGCCGGGGCGGCGGTAGTGGATAATGAGCAAATTATCTGGGCAAGCAGCCTACCCGAAGGGACGTCGGCTCAGAAGGCCGAGTTACTAGCTCTGACTCAGGCTCTGCGATTGGCAGAAGGGAAGAAGATTAACATCTACACTGATAGCAGGTATGCCTTCGCTACTGCCCATGTCCACGGGGCCATCTACCGGCAGCGGGGGCTACTGACCTCGGCAGGGAAGGAAATCAAAAATAAAGAAGAAATTCTACGCCTGTTAGAGGCCATTCACCTTCCTAAGAGAGTGGCAATTATTCACTGCCCCGGACATCAGAAAGGTGGGTCCAGGGTTGCAGAAGGGAACCAAAGGGCTGACAGAGAAGCCAAGCGGGCAGCTCAGGGACTCAACGTCCTATCTTTGTCTGGGGAAAAACCGAGGTCTCACCCTGAGGATGCGGTATATCCCTCTATCAGGAACTTTGAATATTCAGAATCAGACCTTGAGGGAATGAACAGATTAGGATTTCGCCTGGAGACTCCAGAGGGGATCCAGGAAACTACAGAAGGAAAAAGAATCCTCCCTGAAAAACAGGCTATCATTTTTCTCAGACACCTTCATAAGCTAACTCATCTGGGCCCAAAACATTTAAAAACTATAGTCCAGTCTTCACCGTATTATATCATGAAACTAGGGGAGCTTGCAGATACAACTGTAAAAGAATGCAAGCCTTGCCAGATGGTGAACGCCCAGCCCAGCAAGCTATCTCAGGGCAAGCGGCTCCGAGGAGACCGCCCTGGGAGTTACTGGGAGGTAGACTTCACTGAGGTAAAGCCAGCCAGGTATGGATACAGATACTTATTAGTATTCATAGATACATTTTCAGGATGGGTTGAAGCCTTCCCTACCAAGAGGGAGACTGCTCAGGTGGTGGCCAAGAAAATACTAGAAGACATCTTCCCGAGATTCGGGGTGCCCAAGGTAATCGGGTCAGACAACGGCCCTGCATTTGTTGCCCAGGTAAGTCAGGGACTGGCCAAAATCCTGGGGCTTGATTGGAAATTACATTGTGCTTATAGGCCCCAAAGCTCAGGACAGGTAGAGAGAATGAATAGAACTTTAAAAGAGGTCATGACTAAATTATCCTTAGAGACTGGCATAACAGACTGGACAGTCCTCCTTCCCTTTGCTTTGTTTCGGGTACGCAATACCCCTGGCTCCCTCAAGCTAACTCCTTTTGAAATTCTTTATGGGACTCACCCCCCACTCATTACCATCCAGCACCTCCCTTCCCCAGAATCTTACTCCTCTCAATCTCTGTACACCAGATTAAAAGCCCTTGAGACTGTGCAAAGGGAAGTGTGGAGTCGCTTGGCCGAGGCCTACAAGCCAGGAGAACTGCAAGTACCTCATCAGTTCCAGGTCGGAGACTCGGTGTACATTCGGCGCCACCGTGCGGCCAACTTGGAACCGAGGTGGAAAGGACCATACATAGTGCTGCTCACAACACCGACTGCAGTGAAGGTCGATGGCATCGCCGCCTGGATCCACGCTTCACATGTCAAGCCCGCGCCACCACCAGACCCAGCGTGGAAAGTGGAGAAAATGGACAACCCCCTCAAGCTCCGCATTCACCGTGTTCCTGCTCCTGTTGGCGCACCTCCCGCCGATAAGTAGTCCTAACCCTCATGCCCCCCAACGACTAACATGGCAGGTCCTCTCCCAGACTGGAGATGTAATATGGAGCACCACCAAGGAGAGCCCCCTTTGGACCTGGTGGCCGTCCTTAACCCCAGACATTTGCGCCTTAGTAGCTGGATTAGACAATTGGGATATCCCCACCGTGACCTCCGAGGAGGCTCACAACCCTTGGGTACCCTCAGACAGGCCTTTTGGGGGAGCAGAATACCGCCTTGTCGAGGGGTATGACCCAGGCTGTAGCTACCCACGCTCCCGTGACACTTTAAGCCAGACTCCTTTCTATGTCTGCCCCCGGGATGGGAGGTCAAGGAACGAGGCAAGGAGGTGTGGAGAAATAGACCATTATTATTGTGCAGAATGGGGCTGTGAAACTACTGGAAATACTTATTGGCATCCCACCTCCTCGTGGGATCTGATAAAGGTACAGAAAAATCTTACGGCCACCAACTGTAACAATCAAGGGTGGTGCAATCCCCTAAACATCTCCTTCACGGAGAAAGGAAGGAAATCACAGGAATGGATTAGAGGGAGAACTTGGGGAGTACGTTTCTATATGTCAAGCTATGACAATGGATTTACCTTCTCTATCAAGCTTAAGGTTGAAACCCCGGCCGCCGTCCAGGTAGGGCCTAACCTAGTACTATCTGAACGACGGTCACCAACCGCCCATATCAGACCGCCCGTTCCCCGAGTCACAACAAATAGGCCTGATAATACAGCTCAGCTCAACCCAGTTACTGGCCTCCCCAGTCCCCGGACTGCGGGCTGCAGCCGCCACCCACCGGGGCCTCCTGCTGCCTCGGTCCCCGGCCTAGTAAATACACCCGAGATACCGAGCACAGGGCAGAGACTCCTTAATCTGATACAGGGAGCTTTCAGCGCTCTCAATGCTTCCAACCCTAACCTGACAGAGTCTTGCTGGTTATGTCTAGTGTCAAGCCCTCCCTATTACGAGGGGATTGCCTTCTCAGGGACCTTTAACAATACCACCTCCCATGACTCCTGTAACTGGGGGTCGAACAGTAAACTCACCCTTACAGAAGTCTCTGGGCATGGCACTTGCTTAGGTACAGTTCCTATAAACCGTAAGCATCTGTGTAACCGGACCATAGGAAGCCCCCAAACAACTACCAACTACTATCTGGTCCCCCCCGTAGGCGGATGGTGGGCCTGCAGTACAGGGCTGACCCCATGTGTTTCCTCATCGGTGTTCAACACCGCCAAAGACTACTGTGTCCTCGTACAGCTGGTGCCCAGAGTTATCTACCATGAGGCAGGCTCTTTCGAGGCTGAGTTCGACCTACGACCCCGTAGACAGAAGAGGGAACCGGTCTCGCTCACTTTAGCCGTCCTGCTAGGTCTGGGGGTAGCGGCCGGAGTAGGAACAGGGACGGCTGCGCTCGTTCAGACTCCTCAGTATATCGAGGGGTTACGGGCAGCTGTAAATGAAGATCTAAGAGCAGTAGAGCAATCAATCACAAAATTAGAAGAGTCGCTGACCTCTTTATCCGAGGTGGTACTACAAAATAGGCGGGGCTTAGATCTCCTATTCCTCAAGGATGGTGGATTATGTGCTGCACTAAAAGAAGAATGTTGTTTTTACATAGATCACTCCGGTGTAATAAAGGATTCCATGTCCAAACTTAGAGAAAGATTAGAAACGAGACAACGAGATCGGGAGGCACATCAAGGGTGGTTTGAAAGTTGGTACAGCCGGTCCCCTTGGTTCACCACCCTCATATCCTCCCTAATGGGTCCCCTTATTATACTGCTTTTAATTCTCACTTTTGGACCCTGCATCTTAAATCGCCTAGTCACCTTCATCAGGGAGAGAATAAGTGCTGTACAGGTACTAATGCTCAGGCAGCACTACCAGTCACTCCGACAGGGAGACAGCCTTGGGGAAGAGTATGTAAAGACAGAAGTTCCATGATTAGAACTTACCAAAAAGCAAATGGGGGAATGAAAGGTAAAGAATTTTGTTTACTTTATCTTATCTGGGCAAATCCTGAACTTCTTAACTCCAGAGATTAAAAAGCAACAATGGAAAATGGAGCTTCAGGAAAAAAGCAAACCCTAACTGAAAGAGTAAAGTTTTCTTACAGCTGTCCGTTTTATCTTAAAACTCCAAGGTCTTCCCCCTTCGCCGGTGGTGGGAACAAGACCCTTGGACCTGTCTCAGGAAAATAGCACTGAGTTAAGAGCAGATAAAGCAAATAGTGCTCTGACAGATAAGAAAAGCAGGACAGGAGATTACAGGATGGGACTGTTGACTGAAAACTTAGGCCCTGTCATTAAACATGTTATTAACGAGCCCTGTTGGAATGTCCTGGCGGCTTTGTCCTCTCTTCCCCCTCACATGTGTAACCCCCCGATGTATAGTTTTTGCCTATATATACTTGTAAGACTGTCTGCTCGGGGCGCTACTCCTCGCTCGCGTGAGTCAGGAGTTGAGCCCCAGCGCACTGGAATAAAGCCTCTTGCTGTTTGCATCAAGTGACGCCTCCTGCGGATGATTGGGGTTGCCGCCGATCCGTGAGATAGAGTAAGGGTCCCTTTGGGGGTCTTACAATTGCACACAGTAAAGAATTCTTGGTTAGGGGGGTTTCCCTCAAAACTTAAATATTTCACTCCACTCTTCTTGCTTACATGCTTTCTTATCTTTGTTCCTGTTTAGGAAAAGTGGCTTCTTGCAGGATTTTTGTCTTTATATTTGATTTTCTGTAGTGTGAAAATGATATCCCAAGTGTAGTTTTTTAAGTTATTTAACAGGCTTGGCATTCTCTTTGCTTTCTAGATATGTGGTTTGTGTCTGACATTAATTTGGGGGAAATTCTCAGTCATTATTGTTTCAAATATATTTTCTGTTTCTTTTATTTTTCTTCTTGTATTCCTATTACATGCACGGTATACCTTTTGTAGTTGTCACACAGTCCTTGCATTTTTCAGTCTGAATTTTTCAGTCTTTGTTATGCTTTTTGTTTTTGAGCATTTTATTAATATACCTTCTATCTCACAGAGTCTTTCATCTGCTGTGTCCACTCTATTAAGAAGCCCATCAAAGGCATTCTTCATTTTTGTTATGGTGTTTTTTTTACCACTACTATTTCCTTTGGGTTCTTTCTTGGGGTTTCCATCTCTCTGCTTACATTGCCCATCTGTTCTTTATGATGTCTACTTTATGATACACATTGTTCTAAACAACTATGATTAACATGCTAAGGACTCTAATTAGAGTCCTTAACACGTTAATCATAGTTGTTTTAAATTCTCGGTCTGATAGTTTCAATATCCTGCCACGTCTGATTCTGATGCTTGCTCTGTCTCTTCAAATTATGCTTTTTGCCTTTTGGTCTGTCTTGTAATTTTTTTCTTGATGGCTGGACATGATGTACTGGGTAAAAGAAACCACTGTAAATGGGCCTTCAGTGATGCAGTGGTGAGGTGTGGGGAGAGGGAAACATCCCATAGTCCTGAGATTACTTCTCCGTGGTTTGGTGAGCCAATGCCTCTGGATTGTGAGCAACTGTTTCTTGTTGTTTTCTCCCCGCTGAGGTGGGACAGGATGGCTACACTGGGCTGGGGTTGTCCCTAGGTCAGTTAGGGTGTGGCAGTGCCTCCAGTGGGTTGGGCCCTGGTTAGCAAGGTTACAATGAAGGCTAGCCTTGTTAAGAAGAATAGAATGCGCTATATTCCAGAATGCTTCCTTACCCCCCATTCCCCACCAGAAGCCCAAGGCATTTTTTCCCAATGTTTACTGTGGTTATCTTGTTGAGCTCCTAGAGGCAAATCTCACAATATTATGGGGCCTTCATGACTGGAGTTTTTAAACTCTCAGAGATTTCTGCCCTGAGCCTTCAGCAGTTCATTAATTATAATCCAGGTTTCCCTACTTTCTCATCGGTTCCTGCAAAAGTGTCAGCTCATGAGTCTGCCCTTGGCTAAGCCAGGACTCCCTGTTTTTTCCTGTTGCTCTCTCCAATCTTGGGGGCAGCAGTTTGCCCTGTGTTCCCACGTCTCTTATGGATCTAAGAAGGGTTGTTGATTTTACTTATCTGTTCAGCTTAAGGTTAGAACAGAGCAGTGACTTCCAAGATCCTTATGTGCAGAATCAGAAGCCAGAAGACAAAAATGAAATTGTTTTACTTAACAGAGAGTAATTATAAAAATTAATTTTACTGGTGAGTTCCCTTAAAGTTTCAAGTAACATCTAATTTCAACACCACATGAATTTTGGCAGAGTGTTGGGAAAAAATGGAAAGCTACCAAGTTCATTTTATAAAGCCAGCACAATGCTGTAACAACCTCACAAAAGTATCACACAAAAAGATAATTATAGACCCATTTTGTATGTAAAAATAGATCTGAAAATTCTAAACAAAAACTAGCCATAAAATTCAAGCTTATATTGGTGGAACATCAAGTTCTGAAAAAATAAGACTTTATCTTATAAATATGAAGATCATTTAATATTAGGAAAATCTATTAATGCTACATTTCAAATCAATCCGCCAATTAAGAAAAAACATGTTATCTCAGTAATGAGGAAAATACAATGGCAAATATGTAAAATTCATTCTTCATTTTTAAAGGAGCCTCTTTTTAAAACTATGACTGAAAGTAGACTTCCTTTTAATTATTTTTTATCACAACTTTACTATAAAATTTAACAGGCAAAAATCTATATTAAGTGAAAATTCCCACCCTTAACCATACCTGCATCTCAGTCCATTTGTCCCTTCTCAAGAGATGAGCACTAGCAGCAGACAGGTGTGCATCCTTGCAGAACTCTTTCATGAAATAAATAAAGGGGCTGGTAGTTACACATACATATGTCTATAATAGGTTTCATTTTGTAAACAAAAGTGTACATACAGTTACAGAAACAGCATATTATCAAATTACACAGCAGCAACTATATTATAAATAATGCCACAGTATAGAAATATCCTTGTTCACTGAAGAGAAGAGGAGAATTGGTGATTTGAAGGGTAAACATACTTCAGGTGTTAAATGGTCCCACCTCTAGGAATATATCCTAAGAAACCCAAATAGCAGTGCAACTTACAGTAGCTAAGATTTGAAAACAGCCTAAGTGCCCATCAGCAAATGAGTGGATACAAAAACAGTGGTACATCTACACAGTGGAATACTATGCGGCTATAAAAAGGAAGGAACTCTTACCATTTACAACAGCATGGATGGACCTGGAGAGTATTATGCTAAGCGAAATAAGTCAGTCAGAAAGATAAATATCACATGATCTCACTCATATGTGGAATCTAATGAGCAAAATAAACTGATGAACAAAATAGATACAGAGACATGGAAGCATGGAACAGACTGATGTATTTCAGAGGGCAGGTGGGGGAGGAGTGATTAACTGGGGAATAACTTATATGCATCCATGCATAGCCCATGGACACAGACAATAGTGTGAAGGCCTGGGATCGGGGTGGATGCAGGGTGGAGGGTCATCAATAGGGGGGGAAAAACAAAGAGGACATCTATAATACTTTCAACAATTAAATTTTTAAAAAATGTTTCAAACTATTACCAAATCTCCTTACAAAAATTTTGTTTATTTAAACTCCCAGGTACAGTATGTGAAAAACTCCTTTTCCCCCAGATTCACAGTACTGGTTGGCTTCAGCCTCAGGAGAGGGAAAAAAAATTTCAGAGGACAGCTGTGAGAGACTGCTGGGCTGAAATCCAGTCATCTCTACTTTTGAGCTGATGAATCTGAACAAGTTACATACCCTCTATGTGCCTCAGCTCCTCGTTTGTTGTGATGATTAAGAGTTTATTCCTAAAAAGTTCTTATCATCATGCTTTGTGGGAAAGCTTCATACATACATAGGATGTTAACCTTTTGCCTGCTATGTATGCTCTAATTTTTAATCCCTCTCTGTAATTTGCCATTTATTTTAAATTTTAGGTCATTTTCCTAGTAGCAATTTTAACCTTTTTTAACAAAGCTCTGTTTTTTCCCACATTGCTTCCAGATTTCATGTCTCTCTTGAGGAAACCTTAGAATCTCCTAAAATATATGTATATGTGAAGCTCTCATAGTTTTATTCTAATTCTTTTATAATTATAGTTTGTTATATTTAGGTCTTAAATGCACTTGGTATTTTGTGTTTATGTGATACAATGGAGAAATGTCTATTTTATGTTAGATTCGTAGATAATTATTTCAACATTGTTTATTCATTTATTTGGCAGTCCATATTTTCCCATGGATTTGGAAAGCTGACATTGCTATGTATATATATGAATTTTATATGAATTTTATAGACACCCATAACACATATATTTCTGGATTCTCTTTTCAGTAACAATGACTTACAGGGTGGGGCAAAAGGAGGTTTACAGTTGTTGGTATGGAAAATAATACAATAAGATATATATATATATATATATATATATATATATATATATATATATATATGGCTAATATGCAAAGTGTCCCCTCGGGAGTTTCACTGGGAGACGGGTAGTTTGATTGCTCACTATGACATGCGCTGACCACCAGGGGGCGGGCATGGAACAAAGGAAGGCCCCAGCCAGCAGCCAGCAGCCGGGGGGAAGGGAGGTTCCAATCGGCCCTGATCGCCAGCCAGGCCTAGGGACCCTACCTGTGCACGAATTTCGTGCACTGGGCCTCTAGTTTATAAATAATAATGCAAGAATAAACCCTGTGTTTCATGTACTCAGAACTGTAAATCTCCTTTTGCCCCATCCTGAATTTGCCTTTCCTGCACAGTGCTATACTTTCAAAGTTATTACAAGTTTATACACATCGAATCTTCATAGGGCAAGTGCCCTCTTTTGAAGTATCTCAACTTTAAATTATTCTTGAGCACTTCCTCTACCAGATGAACTTCAGAATCAGCTTATCAGCTTACATAAAAGTCCTCCTGCAAATTTTATTTGTAATGCACTAAATTTATATATTAATTTATGAAGAATTTATTATCTTTGCAACTTTGAGTCCTTTAAACTAGGAATTAGTATGTCTTACCAATTAAAGCTTTTTTTAATGCTCTGAACTAAAGTGTTTTTGTGTGGTTTTGTTGTTGCTTGTTTGTTTTTAAATTTATCTTTATTGTTGAAAATATTATAGATGTCCCCTTGAATTAACGTTTGTGATCTTCCATATATATATATATATATATATATATATATATATATCACACACAATTGACAGGATCTATTTTTCATTTTCTAATGGGTCACTATTGGAAAATAGGAAAACCATTAATTGTTTATGCTAATATCTACCTCAAATCAAGAAATAGCTACCTCAAGTCAGAGTATTTAATAGAGAAATACAAATGCACTCTCAATAACTTTCAGTAAACAACTAGCTAACTACCGCTATCACCATTACTATTTCACCTTGTTTTACAAGTTCTGAACAAAGCAATCCTATATAATAAAGAGCTAATATGCAAATGGTTGTCACACCCTCGCAACTTTACACCCGCCCCCTGCCCTGGAGCCGGGCTGGGGGACCTGAGGCTGTGCCGGGGAACCTGAGGCCACGCCTCCCACTTGTTGGGGCTTGACGGGACCTGAGGCTGCACCCCACCCTGTGGGGCTTGATGGGGGTGGGGTCAGCCAGGTCTGGGTCTCGCGCGATTTCGAGGCGGCACGGGTGGGCAGGGACTTGATCTGGGTCCTGTGGCGTGCCCCAGACTCTGACAGGAGGGAGATTTTCATATACATTTTACTAATCTTCTTTCATCTCTGACACTTCTATTATAGAGAAAGGACAAATAGCAATATTAAAATATTTCCTCTAATTAATTCCCTTTTAATGTGCACAAATTTCATGCACCGGGCCACTAGTAAAACATAAAATAGGAGGGGGGAGTAGAATTCAAATGAAGGTATCTGGGTAAGGCCCCCTTCTATATGTGAGCAGGTTGTCCAGTCAGGGCTCCAAGCCAGAGGTGAGGAGGGGCTGAAACGCACTGCATCCTCCGGGTGGGCTTGCATCTGCCCTGAGGAAGAAGCACCCAGTTCTACTTCTCACAGAGGCTCTATCCACGCACCAAACCAGCCACCCACGTAGAGATGTCTACCTACGTAAGGGATTTTCTTATCCTGTTTTTGCACAAAGGTGACTTACAGGCTAGCACAGTCCTAGAACTGAGAAAACAAATTATTATTATTTTCAGATGATATGAGTACTTAGAAAATCCAAAAGAATTAACTTAAAAGGTATTTCCATTAATAAAATAAGTTTAAAGTCCTTGGAAACAAGATATATAACTATTTACATTTATATGTAGACATATATATATTACAGCAAAATGTTCAAATATGTCATTTTAAAAAATCATTCACAATAGCAACCTAAAGCACCAAGTTCCAAGAAATATATTTAATAAGGAACAGGAGGGACTTAAGTAAATTAAATTGTATAAGACTACCAAAAATATAAAAGAGGGTTTGAGTGAAAAAAAAATGATAGCATTCTATGTATCTGAAAAAATATTGGAATATTTTCATGGTAAATGGTAAAATAAAACAACACAAAGGGGCGTTTTTGAAAGGCCAAGGACCAGTGCTGCTTTGCAGATAGCTCTCGTCTCCTTCCGTTCTTACCCAGTGTCTCCTGACACCCCTGGTTACAAATGGAGCTGAGGAGGCCACAGGAGTTTCAGGTCTGAGCGGGACTGGGATAAGAAAAATGTTGACCAAGATAATGGTTTCTCAGCTGGCCCTTTGAACTTAATTTGAACTCTTACATTTAGAGAAATGAGAACAAAAACCATTTGTCATGACCGACTTCGTGGACATCTGTGCAAGACGTAATGGTTAAAAGTTAATCTCTTTGAGTCTCTGGCATAAGCACAGCTGCCCATACATCATGGTGTCCACACGCAGAGCACAGAGGTAGTGAGGCGGCACTTCTCAATGTCTGAATGGGTGCCTGCTTGGCATCAGCAATCTGGAAATGCGGAGAGGAGTGGAGGGGGCACTGTTGGCAAGAACTGCTGTTCCTGTGTTGAGAAGAGCCAGCAATGGAGGGGACTTCTCGAAGTAATTTTACCAGCTGTGGTTAGTGCCGTAAGAGGACGTGGAGATGGCATCCTTCTACTTAGGTCTTGCTGTACTAAGTAGAAGTAGAGAAGCAGTGGAGGGAGACTTCACAGACTTGGGAACATGACCAGAAGGGCAGAGCAGGAAAGGAAGAATGTAATCAGGGTTTCTGACCTCAGCACCATTGACATTTGGGTTGAATAATTCTTTGTTGGTGGGAGGAGTGGGCAGCAGAGACTGTCTTGTGACTGTCAGAAATGTAACAACATCCCTGGACTTCACACATTAGATGCCAGTGGCACTCCCACACCCCACCCCAACAGCGACAACCAAAACGTGCTCCAGACATTGCCTTGTGTCTCTGCGTGGGTGCGGAACCAACCCAGCTAAGAACCACTAATGTAGACAGATTGATGAGGAGCCAGACTGAAACACTGAGACAGGAGTTTCGAGCATCTAAGCAACAAATGAGGGAGGGGCTTTGATAAATTCTAATTTTGATGTATACACATTTATGCATAGATTTCATGTCACAATGGGCAAGTATCTATGCCTCCGCACTTTGTTAAAGATGTTGTTTAATGGGTTAGGATAAATGAATGACTTTTATTATCTTGTACATTTCTTTATATTATTTGTCTACATTTCTATATTGTTAAGTTTTTAAAAATAAACATGCACTACCTATATTCATTTAGCCGTTTTTGTGGGGGGTTTCTTTTTGCCTTTTTTGTTTTTTGTGTGCCTCCTATGTGTCAAGTAGACTAACGAGGATAGAGATTTGGATTGGAAATTCCAGGTGGGGTGAAGTAGTACACAGACCATAAACAATTATAATTGTTTAAACATAATAAATAATTATCAAACTAGAAAATGGTCAATTCCATTTATAAATACATTAGCAAGGTGATGTCTTTAAATAAAAGTTGTTCTTAACAAAGACAAAGAGGGCTGAGCTGATGTGGAAGCACTCTGTTGTCCCTCACGACACTCTCTGCCATCCATTCTCTGTCCCTGAGCGCCACGGACCTTGGGAACAAAACGGCCTTTCTGTAGGTGCTGTGGTTGAGCTGTCTGTGGAGCCCCTGAAGGCCTCAGGGAGCTTCTCACGCTCTGATGATAATTGACCTTCAACCACTTTATCAATAGCCCTCACAGTCATTAGAATAGACACTGGCATCTATTTCCTAAAACCCTGAGAGTTCTCATGGTCATTTCATTATCTGATGCACAGAAAAGCTGGACCTCTGGCCGCAGATAGCTGGGGACACTATACACAAGGCCCTTCAAGAAGGCTGGGGCGTGGGGGCGGAGCCTGTGAGTTGTGGCTGCCAGCTGGTTGCAACTTACCTTGCTGTGCACAGGGGTTACTAAATGACTCATTTAAATCTGAGACAAACACTAAACAAATAGGCAATGTATTCACATGGTCTGGAGGAGAGGAATAGATTATATGTTTGCTGCTATCTCAGAAATTAGGTAGATTGGGCCTTAGGTAAATAAGACAGCTAGCGTGCGGGCAGCTTCAGGAAAGGACAACAGCACCCCTTCTTTGCAGGACATACATGAGAAGGAGCTGTTTATGCTTCATTTCCCTGGAGCCCATCACACAGAATTTGATAGTCTTTTTTTTGTGGCAGCAGCAAAACACATAGATTTGGGGGAACTTGGGTTAAACAAATTGTCTCATGGTTATGCTTTCACTGAGAACTGACAGAAAGTCCTCTTCAGGATCTGCCCGAAGAACATCCAACTGAAAATATGTTTAAACATTTTCTATTGGTGCCAAATGAAAACAAGCAAAATAAATAAAATAAAATTGAGGCTTAACTTCATCGTTGCACTTGCTGAAACCATTTTTTTGTCAAGTGGCTTCAAGTACATTTGCAGACCTCAGAGAGGCAAATCCAGGCTCTCTGTCTTTGAACGTTTTCAGTAGACAGCAAGGTCCTCATACGCATGAAGATGTCTTGTTTCTGGTAAACGCTCGTTTGAAAAAAACCCACTGACTTTACTGTGAAGACTTTGTATCAGTCTCTGGAGGCAAGCAGGGCAGTCGTCCAGAATTTCCTTGGCCGTCAGCACAAAAGAGGTTGCACATCAGTAAAAGGAGAAAACGGCAAACTTTAGCAAAAACAAAGACCTGTCCCAGCTTTAAAAGAAAGACAGAAAGAAAGAAAAACAGGACATATGATCACCTTAGTCGGCTGCCAAGCATAGGAAGTAGCTCCAAGTACTTTCTCATTTGCAATGTTCCATTGTAAATGAGAAACTATAATTACAGCTAGAAAATCTGGAGCGATAAATTCCATTGAGCCGCCCAGCACGGACTGTGGATGGGCAGTGGAGTGGAGGCCTTTGAGTGAAGACAGGTCTGGAGTAACAGCCAACGGGAGGTCCTGTCAGCATCGTTCTCAAAACCAAACCGTCTTTTTGTGAGCTCTGTAATGTGGGATCCAAACAGTACTGAAAGCAAGAGCTGCCGAGGAGCGTGCGAGCAGGAAGAGAGCCTTTGGTGACTGTTAGGTATCTCTGAACTGGTTTATTCCACTTGGCTTTGCTATAAAGGTTCCTGGTGGTTTTAAAGGAAGATGAAGTGGCTGTTCCCCAGGTTGCACAGGTGCTTTTCACGATGGGATAGCAAGCCTGCCCAGGAGGGAGACCCAGGGAAGGCTGGTCCTTAAACCTGTTTCATTGATGTGGTAAATCCACAGGTTTTGGATCAGAATCAAGTTATACATACATTTCCAACAAGTAGGCAATAAAACGTCACTTTATATTTCATATTTGTGTTCCATCTGCATTTCTTCTTTCTCATAGCTCTTGTTCTCAGCAATGAAACGAATGTAGTCGGGGGGTAGCTTTGGAGACTGGGAGGTTACCTTGGGACATGCCTGTTGGTCCTGTTGTAAAGAAATAGGTTATCAAGTACGCTGGGAAGGATGCCATTGTCAGCTCACAAACTTGGGTAAGATGAGGATTTGAGAGCCATCTTTACAGCCTTTGCTTTTTTAAGGCCCAAATATTTGATGGAAGCTAAAGGCACATTTCCTTCTTTGTTCACAAAAGATTACTCATTTCACTGGACGTTGGAGATCCGCTGTAGCCTGCTCTTGATTTATTCATTCTGTGGAGAATGTTAAAAAGAGAACTCTACCATGAGACCTATTTTTTTTCTGCAGTTATGCTATAAGAATACCTATGTGAAGTGTTTTGAGTATTATTATTGAGAGTATCATTGGAGTTGAACAATTCCAGTGTATGTTCCTAATAGAATCAGCCTTCTGAGATTTCTTTATTCCTATGTGTCCCCACCTTATTATGTAGAAAATAATGTCAAAAGGGAGCTTAGCAATATCTGAGTACTGAACAAAATTATGTAAAACTAGAGGCCCTGTGCATGAAATTCGTGCATGGGGGGGGGGTGTCCCTCAGCCCAGCCTGCACCCTCTCCAATCTGAGATCCCTCTCACAAGCCAGGACTGCTGGCTCCCAACTGCTCGCCTGCCTGCCTTCCTGATTACCCCTAACCGCTTCTGCCTGCCAGGCTGATCACCCCCTAACCACTCCCCTGCCAGCCTGATTGATGCCTAACTACTCCCCTGCCAGCCTGTTTGCCCCTAACTGCTCTCCCCTGCAGGCCTGGTCACCCCTAACTGTCCTCCCCTGCAGGCCTGGGTCCCCCCCAACTGCCCTCCTCTGCCAGCCTGGTCACCCCTAACTGCCCTCCCCTGCAGGCTTGATCACCCCCAACTGCCCTCCCTTGCAGGCCTGGTCCCTCCCAACTGCCCTCCCCTGCTGGCCATCTTGTGGTGGCCATCTTGTGTCCACATTGGGGCAGCCATCTTTGACCACATGGGGGCAGCCATCTTTTGTGTTGGGGTGATGGTCAATTTGCATATTACTCTTTTATAAGATAGGATATGGAGTCATGACTCAGAAAAGAAAACTAGGTCACTTCATCCTTTGAAGAGGGCAGACTTGAAAACAGCTGATAATATCTACTCTGGTTACTTACAGAATTATTGATGGAACTGTTGATGACATTAAGAATGGGCATGATTACATCGCAGGTGCCAGGGCTCTACCATAGACAGGCCTGGGGGGAATCTTCACGGAGAATCTCCTGCCACTTGCATCCTCAGGAAGGTTGCTTGATATACAAGGTCGAAGTCCATCAAGAAATAAGGGACTGTCACCTATACTGCCATTTCTCAACTCATAAAATTGTATTGCTCATGGAAGGTGATAAAGCAAAAATAAAGGTGATAAAGGAAAAGGAGAGTGAAAATTAGTAAAAATTGATATCATTCACTTTTGCCTTCTTATAATTAAAATATTAAATTGTCCAACAGGAGGTAGATTTGTCCAGGAGGGGGGAAAAATGCCTATTTTCATCCTGTAGATACTTTGCAAACACCACATGCAATTCTGTGCAAAGCAGTTTGTACTCAAATCAAACTCTTACAAAAGGAAGTGAGAGGCATGGTAGGTCCAAGGGTCAGGGACTCAGACCTCTCAGAGTGCATCTGCTTTAGCTTTGAAGCTTTTAGTTGGGCACCTGATAAGTAGGGTTACCATGAACTACAACAGGGTCTAGAAGAGGCGCAGCACTTTGAGAGGGGGTTTGTTGACCTTGAGTTGCCATTGGGACATCCCTGGGGAGATGCCCAGGAGGCAGTCAGAACTGCAAGTGGGCTGAGCCCATCTGACTCTCCTCTCACCACTAGACCTTCTTCTGAGGCCCTCTCTCCAGCTCCTCAGGGCTTACCCACCCCAGGAAGGTACAAATTCCATAACAGTAATTTTGGGCATTTCATGTAACCTGTATTTCATTCAGACAATATAAAATATAGCCTAAAATTGCTGAAAATCTTTCTTGCTTTTTTTTTCTCACATACTGCACTTCAAATAAGAAATTTAATCTTATTTATGTAGAGCATTTCACTGCAAAGTTGGTCTTTTTAAAAGATCCTCCATGGATATGATATATACATTAACCAATAAAAACAACAACTGTTAAATCATGAATCATCAGTAGAAAGGTTCTATTGTACTCAAAAGGACAATATTCTTAAATTACATACATTATAGAATCTTGGTTACTTCTCTTTCTCTCCCTCCTCTCCCTTCTCTCTCATGTATATGTATCTATACATGTATCTGAATCTATGTATCTATCTATCTCTCTGTCTATAAAACTGATGATATCCAAATTTATTTTCACAAATACTATTACTTTATTATTCATTAAAATTTGAATGAATACTAAGTTGGGAAGAGAGATACAGTACCTTTCGAAGCGGCCCTTCTTAAAATGACAAGTGAATTTAGTAGCTGTAGGAAGCAAAAGGCAGCATATCTGTATTGGGATTGAGTTGAACATTCTTTAGTTAAAGCTATTTTCATTTTATAACAAAAATCCTCATTGGGTTCTGTGGAGTGACCTGTGATTTCACTTCCTGGATGAAAATAGCTCAACTTTTAAAATTAACATACAAAATATGCAGCACAAAGCACTTGTTCTATATAATATAAGCACAATGGAGCTGCAACAAAGGCCTCATTTATGTAGGCTGATTTTAGAAGATTTTTAGCTCCAGGGGACATTAGAGATTTTGAGTATGTTTAAGCTATGTGGCATGATTGTCCTCAAATTTCATTTTCCAGGAATTATAGACCTAAAAGGATATCACTAGCTCACTTTTTATAATTAGCATTGGACTCTATTTTTGTTGTTGTTGCAGACATTTATAGTTAATCGTATGCATAGTTGATAAATCCACCATTTCAAAGCACTGCAGCATGAATTAATTGCTTCTTATGTGCTCTCTCAGAATCATAGCATCGTTTTCCAAATACACAAACTCCTTTTAGCATCGTTGTATCACTGTGATAGTCTCCAAGTTGCAAAGGCCCTTTACCAGACCACACAGATGCCTATTTTTCTCTGTGTTTTAGACAACTCCAGTGAAGCAGTACAGGATGGAGAAACAAAGTAGAACCCTGAAAGCTCTGCTAGTGCACATGCCTTTGGGGTGAAGGCTTTCCCCACCGCTCTCCAGGGCTTGGCCCAGTCTCCCTGTAAATTCTCCAGACATTGAGACTGCCATCGGGTCCCTTGAGTTTCTCCTCTGGCTCTGTTATGTAGCTTAATACTCTTTACTCTTCAAAAGCTTCCCCTGACATTCAGCCCAAATGTTCTTTAGTCTCACTCACAATTAATACTCCCCAGGACTGACCTTTCTTGGAAGTACAATAAACCATCCCTTTCTCTCCTGAGTGCTAACACTCTTTACACCCTGTGATCCCTCCCTTAACTCTTAGATGTCAGTGAAAATATTAAAGTGCACTCAGGATACACATTTCATTGCAGCTCAGCTCTTTGATGATAACAGTTCTTAACCTTCAGAAATCAATTAGATCATTGATCCATTCATTCAACAAATATTTCTGAACACCTACTGTGTACTCAGCCTTGTGCTAAGCACTGAACCTAAGGGACATAAGGCCCTCATCTACATTATTTAAAATCTACTACTTTTGTCTGCTGCATTACTTATGGTAATAGGCTCAGTATGAATATAGTTTCCCCCCCCCTCTTTGTTTAAAACTTGATAATGTTTTCATGTAACAAGTATTATATCTCAAATTGTTAATGAAGACAAGACAATTTTAATTCACTTGGTGCAAGGCTAGGGCATTTTAAATATTATATTCCAGAGGCTAGAGATGCCTTTTGTCCACTAGTCTGACTATAAACTGCTGCGTTCTTTACTCCTAACATCTGAAGACTACTTGTTTGGTATAGTTTTCATTATGAGGGAACAAAGTCGAGGAATGCTTTTTAAATCATTTTCCTAATTTCTTTGACTGTCTTTATAATAACAGATGTAATGAAAGCCCTAAAAATGTATTCTTTAAACTGCATTTCTCAAAATGAACAAAAACAAAAACAAAAAGCCCTTCAAAAACAGAACCTTGTTTAGAATAAGAGGAAGCAGCCCAGGTACTCTCGCAGGTATTATTTTCCTTGCTGCTTCCACATACTTGACCTCCTTAGTTGTAATTTCACCTTGGGGAAGGGGACTTCGATAACTCACATCTGAGTGGGAGAGACTGAAGCCAATTTCTTTATTCCCTGCTTTCCCAAACTGCTGCCTCCCTTGGTCCCTTTTATACAATGGCAGCCCCTACCTTTCTTGTACCCAGATTCAAACTTCTGCACTATCTTTACCTCGATCCTCTATATTTCACCATTATCAAGTTGTATAGATTTTAACTGCCACATTTGTCTTAATTTGAGGCCACTGTTCAAGTTGAGGACATAATTATACAGGTATGGTGAGATATTAGGTAGGCTGTGTACAAGCAAAGCAGTTTTAAAATCATATGAACAAAGGAGGAACGGAAGTGCTTACATGTAGAAGTAATATTATCACAGCTCACACTTGTTGACTGTAACGTTGAGTACATACACCAGGTTTTTCTTGTATTCCAATTATTCCTCCAAAAATGTTCTTTCCTTGAGAAAAAGTGTCTTATGATTAAATAAACTAGGAAATTCTAGGTGAAAACAGATTTCTTTCTTTCTTTTAGTGCGGTAAAATAGATATCACATAAAATTTACCATTTTAATAATTTTTTAAGTGGACAGTTCAGTGGCATGAAGTAGCTTCACATTGTCAACTCTCGGCTACTGACCATCTCCAGAACTTTTTCATCCTCCCAAATGGAAACTCTGTACTCCTTAGACCAGTGGTCGGCAAACTGCGGCTCACGAGCCACATGCGGCTTGCAAGCCGCGGTTTGCCGCTCTGTTGACTGATGAGTTTGCCGACCACTGAGTCCTAGACTCTCGATTCCAATAATTACAGGCTGTTGTTGTTCCTTGTGATTAAGCCCCTATCCCAGTGGTCGGCAAACTCATTAGTCAACAGTGCGGCAAACCACGGCTTGCGAGCCGCAGTTTGCCGACCACTGCCTTAGACAATAACTCCCCATTACCTTCCCCCCAACCCCTAGGAGCCACCATTTTAATTTCTGTCTCTATGAATCTGACTACTCTAGGTACTTCATATAAGTGGTATTGTACAGTATTTGTTCTTTTGGGACTGGCTGATTTGATTGTGTATAATGTCTTTAAGTTTCATCCATGGTATAGCATGTGTCAGGACTTCCTCCATTTTTAAGGCTGAATAATATTCTATTGTATGTATAGACCACCTTTTGTTTATCCATTCACCCATCAATGGACTCACGCTTGCTTCCACCTATTAGCTATTGTGAATAACTCTGCCACGAAAACTGTTGTACAGATATCTACTTGATTCCTTCTAATTTTTAGGGTCTATGCCCAGGAGTGGAATTGACAGATCATATGGTAATTCAATGTTTAGTTTTTTGAGGAAGAGCCCTACTACAAACAGGTGTCTTGATTGCAGAATCTTAATAAGCATGCACTATGACTTTTCAGGATGGAAGCTTACTAGAGCCTGTGTTTCTCCAACTTTATTTGACTACCAAGCCTTTTCAACTTACAGGTAAAAATGCATGGAGGGATGCAGTTGGGAATAGAAAAAGCTTTGTCTTACCAAAATATAAAGTATGTGCATGAATCAGTGGGTTTCTTTGGCATCCAGAGACCCAAAAGAATTTCTCACCATCCTTATACAGTATAGAGATACCTTTTCATTGTTTAAGTGTGTGTTCATCGTATGAGAAATCAGTGCACTATTTGAATTTTCCTGATTCTGAGAGAAAGACTTTGGTTCAGAAGTTGGTAATACGTAAGTGTAATTGAAACAAAGAGGTAAGAAGGGACAAAAGAATGCATAGGAGAAAGAAGAGTAATTATTCCAAAGCACTTAGAACACCCTGGTCACATAGTAAGCACTGTATTTGTACTTATTAAGTACCTAAAGGAAATAAAAGCTGTTTAAATCACAATATTTTTATAACATTCGAAATGGGGAGGCATGTTTTAGGCTCTTGCACTTCAGGGCAGAGAGGGGCTAGGACTCAGGGGTGGGCAAACTTTTTGACTCGAGGTCCACAATGGGTTCTTAAACTGGACTGGAGGGCCGGAACAAAAGCATGGATGGAGTGTTTGTGTGAACTAATATAAATTCAAAGTAAAGGAGCGGAGGGGAGAGCAAGAGAACCGGATAGAACAGCCGGATCCGGCCCGCGGGCCGTAGTTTGCCCAAGGCTGGTAGGTGCTTCCCACTCCTGAAAAAGCAGGAGAAGAAGGAGTGGAGTGGAAGACCACTCATTCCTTGCATCTCTCAGTACTTAGTAGCATCGAAGCTGTTTTTGGTGAAGATCCACAGTGTCTGGGAAGTTAAGATATTTCATTCATGGCTCTGTAGAATTTTACTAGTGTGTGAGAATATTAGAAAAGGGTGAGGAAATGTTGGGATTTTAATTAGGTACTTCAGCCCACTCAATATGGAAGGAATTAATGTTGCATCAATAACAAGATTTTGTATTTCTATTGTAACTTGTACTGACCTAAGAGCAACCAGCTGAGTTATAATTCTTTCTGTCTTCTGTACACAAATTCACTTGTTTTGGTTCATTAATCAAAACCACCTGGCAATATAAAACAAACGGGACAATTAAAGAAATACTGCCAAATCATATGCATTAAGACCAGAGCACATGCTACCTAACGATGGCCCAACCGCTCTGCCAGGGTGTTTGGAGAATCTGCTAGTGAGAATCAAACACCATGCTCCTTAATAGCATCCATCACCACAACACCTAGTCATACAAGTAGGGTTCAATTTTTATAGCAAAATAAAAGAGACAGTGCCAGGTATCATCTTGAGAAGGTGGTCTATCTTACAAAATGACAGTGCTAACAGTACTTCCACTTTTCTATATACATATGCATTTACCCATTTCAGAGCATATATATGCCCCTGATGCTTAATTATGAATAAGGAAGTCACTCCCCTGGAACAAATATTTGGATATTCACAACCAAGACACACTGAAGATTCATAGAATGTCATATATAACTTCCCACACACGTTATCATTCATTTGAAATACACTTTACAGAAAACACACTGCAAAAAAAAATGCTATGAGAGCAAAACATGTTTTTGGAATAACCACATTTGTTTTACAAATCATGAATTCCCTTAAAATCAGACCAAACGATGCTAAATTATGAAGTGGACTGAGTAGCAAGACTGATATTGTTTTCATGTTTTCACAAAAGCAATATTCTAGGAGAAGCAAACGTATTTCGTAAAGGGAGCTGGTATAAATCCCTGTGCAGTAGCAGGAAGGCAGACAAAGCTTGGGTTCAGAGGCATCGAGATGGCTAGATCTGGGACATAGATGAGAAATTGATATTGTTGCTCTAACGTTCAATCTTATTTTTCATAAAAGCCACGACATTAGGCTGTTGACTCTTAAGCTGCCACACCAACTGAGGTTACTTTGTTATAAGCCTCCACACGTCCTCTGATGAATAACAGAGGACTGGCAGGTTTCTGCAAGGGTCCTCTTAGGTTCCATCTACAGAGATGAAACTTTCCATTCCAAATCAGAGCCCTACTTATCAGGCATGGAACGTGTCACATGACTCACCACTGAAATGAGCAAACCCATCAAATTTTCTGGCTTTTTAAAATGCAGAGTACACAGGAATTCAAGACTTCTTTATTTTGTAGTAACTCTGATCTATTTTTAATATATTGAAAAGTTTGTATTTTATTCACTTATTCATGAAATATTTATGAAGCACATACTGTGTGCTAGACACTAGTCTAGTTGCTAGGCCACAGCATTGGGGAAAAAATAAAACAGACTAATTCACTCCATTCATAGACTTGGGGAGAGTGGAGGGAAAGACCAGACAGTATACAATATAACCTACATATATACTATGTGAAATAGTGACAAATGATGGAAAATAAAGGAAAAGGACAGAGAATGTGGGAATAATTGCAGTGTTAAACAGGAGGGCCAGGGAAACAGGAAGTACAAAGTGCCTGTGGCTAGAAATATGCTGATGTGTTCAGACACCTGCAAGAAGGCTCAAGTGCCTGGGACTGAGCAATGGGAGAGGAGTGAGTGAAGAAGTCAGAACCAGAAGGCGGGGTGGGGAGGGGGGGGGGGAAATAGGGGCAAACCTTCTGGAGCTGTGTGAGCCTCAGCTCGGCTGCACCCCATGGACATCACTCAGACACAATTCAACGTGAATGATGACGCTGGACTTGGGACACCTGGGGTTCTGCCTGCCATCGCAAGGTCTTCATATGTGGGCCTTTCCAGTTGTGGGAAATAGGTTATTGTGATCCTATATGCCTGTGCAAGCACCTTCAAGAGTATAAACGGTAAATAAAATATCATCTCTCACCCAGAAAGGTCACAGTCTGCATCCTAGCCTGGAATTGCCCTTACCAAACATAGCTCCTCAACTCTAGGTCAGATAAAGGCCACCCTGAAGCAGCAGTTTTAATGATCTGTGCTTTAATTTAAATCTCAATGTGGGAGATGGTGGCAGAGGAGGATCCTGAGCTCACCTCCACACACCAAGTCTACACACCAGATCTACCCACTAAATCTTCAGGTACACCTGGGACAACTTTCTCGGGGAAAAAAAAAAAAAAAACAAACACAAAAAACACACCACCTAAAAACTGGCTGGTGACACCTAGACTCCTTTGAAATGGCGAATGAGGAGAAGGCCACATGGAAGCAGGTAGCAGAGGCTGGACACAATCTCGCAATCTCACCACCAACCCCCATCTCCCCACCCCCACGCGTGGCCCACAGTTTGGAGCAGTGGTCCGCAAACTGTGGCTCGCGAGCCGTGGTTTGCCGCTCTGTTGATTAATGAGTTTGCCGACCACTGCCTTAGGGAAAAACACTTAAAAAACATTTTAATAATGTCTTTAACCTGAAGTCAAAACTTCTGGGTAAGGGTAATGCCTTACGCAGTGATCGGCAAACTCGTTAGTCAACAGGGTGGCAAACCGCCGCCGTGTGCCGGCCACTGGTCTGGAGGAAGCTCAAACCCCAGCTGCTCCTTGAGGAGAGAAGGGTTTGAAGCCCCAGCTTTTAAGATGTGCAGCTGGGGAAGGACCTCCCAGATATCCGGCTTTGAAAACCAGTGGTAAGACCCACGGGCTGGAGCAACCTGAGCTCCGCCCGGGGCAAGGACTCGCCCGGGGAGGAGTACCGCCGGAGGGGCGCAGGGGCTGGTATGGCGAGGCCCGCTGGTTTGCTGAGCCTGGGCCTGAGCGGCAGGCATCTGGTTTGACACACATTCGGGGCCTGCGGGATGCTCTGTGGGATGGAGACCGACAGGTCATTTTTACACTCTCTCTCCACCTTGCTCTTCCGGGGGTAACCATCTTTTTATTGTAGTCCAGGGTTTCTGCCACTCCAGAACACCAGTGTCTCCTGGGTGCAGCTTTGACACGAGTCTGCTGCCCCGATGTTTGTGGCTGCCACCAGCAACACCTCTCTGTGGCCTCACTCTGCTGGCCAGTGGGACTTTCTCTGGCAGGCCCCACAGAACTGGAACCAACAGAGAAAATTCTATTAATTGTCAGCCCCCCAGGGCACAGCCAGAGGCAGCAGACAGGAGCTTGGTCTTTCTGTCAAAGAGGCCTATTTGCTTGTCCTGAGGCTTCTGGTTTGATGCAAATCTAGAGGCCTATAGATGTCAAATTATATTACAAAAAAGCAGTTGGCACAATTGCTATATACTATGTTAGAAAAGCAGCTCAGATGGAACAAGCATCACTTTGGTTATATGTTCTAAAATAAGTTTCACTAAAAGACTACTTATAAGCCCAGCTATTGTGGGTCAGTGGTTGAGCATCAACCTATGAACCAGGAGGGCACATGCCTGGGCTGCAGGCTCAATCCCCAGTAGGGGATGTGCAGAGCAGCTTATCAATGATTCTCTCACATCACTGATGATTCTCTCTCTCTCTCTCCCTCTCCCTTCCTCTCTGAAATCAATAAAAGCATATATTTTTTTAAAAGACTACTTTTAAGAATGAGAAAGAGAAAGTCTACATATACATCTGTTTATATACTAGTACACACCTAGATTCACAGAAGGCTCAGGATTGTTTAAGAGAGCTTATTTTGTGAAAGAGGAGGTGAGAGAGGAAGAATAGGAAGGAAGAACCTGTGACTAAGTGATTTGACTTCTTTGGGACCCTGTTTCTTCATCTACAGCCGTGATCGGCAAACTGCAGCTCGTGAGCCACATGTGGCTCTTTGGCCCCTTGAATGTGGCTCTTCCACAAAATGCCACGGCCTGGGCAAGTCTATTTTGAAGAAGTGGCGTTAGAAGAAGTTTAAATTTAAAAAATGTGGCTCTCAAAAGAAATGTCAATCGTTGTCCTGTTGATATTTGGCTCTGTTGACTAATGAGTTTGCCGACCACTGATCTACAGAGTTTCTACAGGAGATCCACGTTACATAAACCTTACTTTTACAGCAAAATAAATAAGCAAATCTCAATGTAATTATCAAAGTTAAGTCCTTTCATTGTTATTTTTACCTACACATCAGTATAACCAGTTTAAATTCCCAACTTATCTTCTCCTGAAATTAAAAAATGGCTCTTTGATGCAGCATGCCATCAACAGGTGATTAGACCAGCCAATTTGGTCGATGGAGGTAGCAATTGAAGTTGAGACTTTCAGCTAGCACAGCTGTGGAAATATCCCATGTAAACAAGGTCACACAAGACCCATACTTTTCTGCCAATACTCATTGCCTCAGTAAATTGGTCCAAGAGCCATCTCACTCTGGCCTTTTTCCAAGTCAGTGATGAATCCCTTTATCAAAATCACTGTCAGGTAAAACTTGTAAGACCTTGACTAGGGTATTCCTTAAACTTTAAGAGATGGAACACTTTGTAATGTATTTTCAAATTGAAAGTCACTTATCCTCTTAGCACCCCAAGAAGGTTTATGAACCAAATGCATGCTAAGAAATATTTTGAAAAGAACCATTTAGGGCTTAGATGGAAAGTTTCAATGTAGTGGATTGTGGTATACTCTAAATTTTATCTAAAATAGGTTTTCAGAATTAAAAGTTTAGGGTCCTATTTACTCAGAAAAAAAAAAAGTGAAGCTATAGTACTGGAAATGGGATGCAGTAAAACTCTAGGATTTCATCCAACTGTTGCTTGGAAATGAAAATTCCCTAATGGGAATAGGTCTTTGAAATGGGACATCTGGGTTTTACTAAGTGGGTAATTAAAAGTTTGAAATCTTGCCTGGAAAATGGGACAAAAGCTCAAATTACCAAGATAGGTGAGACATTCCCCACTGCCTTTATCATAGGAATGGCAGGGATCCAGGCTCTAACAAAGCAAGGCAGAGAATGTGTGCAGCTTAAACCACCCAAGGATAAAGGGGACTTTGGAATCTGATTTCTAGGGGATATTTTTCAGAAAACATGCTATACTTCCCACAGCTAATGAAACATCCTGTGTTCCAAGACCAGCATGGAGTGACTAATGCTCAGCCAGGTAAACCGTCATCCTAAAAGTTCCTTTGACCCTTTCCTGACTCATGACTAAAACTTCGGCTTTCCAGGGAATGGCCAGGCACCAGTTCAAAATGAAAGTCATAATCCAGTAGTTCACCTGAGTCACCTCTCAAAGCTTGTAGGTGAACCTCAGAGGCTCAAATTAAAGTAGAAGCAGTCTGGTTGTGCTTTATTCTGAAAATAAATAAGGTTATAGGGTAGAATACTGAAACTAGATGAGAATCTCATTAAGTAAAGACTTTGGGGTGATCTTCCCAAAATACCTTAATAGAACTTCTTCCTATAGTATATGTAACTTGCTTGATTTTTCTGTGATATTGTTGTTTAAAGAACATTGCACAGAGCATCTGCTGGGTTGAGAGATTAGTAATGATAGACATAGACAGATTCTCAGGAAAATTTGTTACGGTAACGTCATGTTTCGGGACGGTCCTCATAGTAATGATATTCAACTCAGCAGGGTATGCCATTCATCAGGACAGTTTATAATATCATCTGACAATTAATATTAGTATATTTGGGACCTTTGTATCACAATCCTCTAGGAAGCCATGAAGAATCATGGTTCAAAGCTTGAAACATGTCACTCCTCCTACAACTTTGTAAAATAGTAGAAAAGTGTAAAGTTTAATATTATGGTAGGAATCTGAGCATTGTGTCACACTAAGAAAATGTTTAGTTAGTTAGTGAGTGTAAATTAGTTTAATTTGGCACCCAAAGTAAGAATTTCTCGAGGCTAAATGCTAATGCACAACATTAGTGCTTCACAATTAGAATTCAGAAATGTTCAGCAGGTCTTCTGGGGAAAAAAAAAATATTTTAGACTATCAAGTCTATTTAAATCTTACAGTAAATTCAGGAAATGCGTTTCTTTTTCTTTTCACCAGACAATAAAAGGGATGTCTGAAGCCTGAAAGAATAGATTAGATAACAAGGCAAGAGGTCTTTCCAAGTGTGATCTTGTCTATTCTACTATTTGTGACATTAAACAACCTGCTGAAGTTCTCTAGGTTTCGGTTTTTCCTTGTACAGACATAATGACTATTTTGTTTCAGTAGTGTTAAAATCCTGACTAGATTGGTGTTCAATATTTATAAAAGGCAGTTAAATGGACTAACCATATCACAAGGCTACAATACCCCTTCTCACTATTTGCCTACCTTTACCAGATGCCCTAATCCAATTTTTTTTTAGGCCAAAAGATCCTGGAGGTAGTAAAGTAAGACTAAACATCTCTTTCATTTTCTTAGAACTCGAAATATCCCACCAGCTAGGATATGTCAGTTGATCTGGCACCTCATTGAAACATCTGTGAACTCAAGCCCTGGCCAAGCATGTAAACAGAGGACAGAACAATGGAAAGGTGGCATACGCACCTGCTTTGCAAATGCTGTGGATGTGGAAAGCTGAAGAAAAAAAAATCTGGGGTTTTCTGGGCTCCACATTCTCATGGAGGAGGGAATTGCCATAAACTATCATCTCACCAGCAATCTCAGAGGGCATTGTGTCCTCAGACCCTCTGTCCATTACCCCACCACAATCACCACAATCACCACAACCCTCAACCCTATCACCTGAGATCCCTTTGGCCTTCTCTATAGAGTCTAGTGGGTCACAGATATTCAGATCAAGAGCAGAAAGGCTGGTAACCCTTGGTCCAGCTATTTTGTGTCCTTTTTGTGCTAATTTTAATTCATGTCCTCCTATGTCTCCACTTGCCTTAAACATAAAACAGAGAAGAAAATGAAAGAATAGGGAGAAGAAAATGAGAGCTTATAATTTAAAATCGAAGTGTTTTGGTGTCATATCTTAGCCACCACCTCAGATAGGCATTAAGGCTAAAAAGCCTTTTGGGAAAGCTAGGAAAAAAACAAAACAAAACTGTAAACTATCAAAGAAGTCCATTCCTCTGCTATGATTTTTTGCTTGAATAAATCAACATGTAGCTTTTTTATCTAATTTCATAACTCAGGCATAATCTCTGATTCTGGTTTTATTCAAAGTTCTTACAAGAAAACAATCAATTTTGTAATAGAATAAAAAATAATGTTATTTTTCCCCTCTGTTGAAGGTATCGAAGATAAGAATTTTTTTTTAATTTTTAAGAAAGTAATCAAAACATAACTTATTAACAGATGCTAAAGCTTGACCTAACTAAACTCTGAACACAACATCTTGAAATAAATATTCTGACAAATAAATAGTATGTTACATTGAAAATTTATGAAAGTTTATCATTTGTCTCATAAAAATCATTGCTGAGATCTAGATATCATTTTGGAGTTTAAAAGACTCCAGAATTGAACCATGGTATAAAATGCAAAGAAAGTACAAAAACCTATTGTTGGTTTTGGGGTTTTTTTTTTCAAATATCACTAGACAGCTAAATGAAATATTCACAAAATGTCAAAGCATGGAATAAAGTTCCAGCATGCAAAAATAATCTAATTGAGGATAGGATCTCTGAGACCCCCCCACAATCCTACTATGAAATTCCTGGTGAACCATGGCTGTAATCAACCCCCCAGGCCATAATTAAACCCTCCAGATCCAATTCTGAAAGCAATGATATAAATGCTGAAGAGTATGTGGTACTTCATGAGCTTACCTCATAATTTAAAGCCCTTGAGGAAATTCAAAAGAGAGGCTAGAACCCCATTCTTTGTAATTTACAATTGGGTGACTTTTGCTTTTTCTCCGCTTTTATTCATGAGAAATTCCCAGCAATACCCGTGGCTCTCTGCTTGTGCCACCTGCAGACTGTATAACCAAGGAAACTGTCTGTAATGGATCCCTGGGGAGGTCTCTTCGAAGAGTTTGCCCAAGTTCACAAATTCTCCTTTGTACTTCTGTAAATATCAGGAAGAGGTAAACATGAAGAAAGAAAAAAAAAATCACCAGCATAGTAAAAGGATGTTAATGAGGGGAAATAGACTGGAATTAAGAAGAGAGAAGTTTTAGTCTAAATATCAAGGGGGGAAAAAAGAACTTACTGATAATAAACCCACCAGATTAGAGTATTGAATGATTTTTAAAAGAAATAATGACATTAAAACCATTGCAAAGTGAATATTTACCCCCCCCCCCAATTTTTTTTAAAAGAAGAAGACCTTTAAAAAGTCCAAGGCTACAACAGCTCCTAGAGGAGAATGTAGCTATTGTTAATATGCCACACATATTTTTATAATTTAGCACTTTCTGGGATATTCCTTGAAACTAAAAATACCTAGTATTTACAATTTGCCATTGTTCTAAGCACTTTAGATACATTAACTGGTGTTACCCTCACAACAACCCTATGAAGTCAGTACTATTTTTACACATGAGAAATTTGAAGCACCTGATATACCAAGAAGCTAAGTAACTTTCTCAACGTCACCAGTGACTGAGCAGTGGAAAGATTCAAAGTGGGGTGTGAATTCTGGGTGGAGACTCTTGTGTAGAGATCTGCATAATAATTATCTTAATTTAAAGCATCAAGTTATTATATAGCTGATTCAGCTTTCAACAATTGTTACCCTTATACATGATCAAATGAAACAAAATGATAAAATAAGTGAGTTGGTCTGCTTCGTACCTTTCTATGTCCTTCTGCTGAGCCTAGTATCTCCTTACAGATCTCCTCCCACAGCCCTGGGCAACTACTATATTTTTTTAACCTTTCCCCCTAACAACACCTGCTGTCAGTTGTAATACTGATTTAATAAACACATTCCAAGTGACCAGAGGCAGTGGTCGGCAAACTCATTAGTCAACAGAGCCAAATATCAACAGTACAATTGATATATGATTGAAATTTCTTTTGAGAGCCAAATTTTTTAAACTTAAACTTCTTCTAATGCCACTTCTTCAAAATAGACTCGCCCAGGCCGTGGTATTTTGTGGAAGAGCCACACTCAAGGGGCCAAAGAGCCGCATGTGGCTTGTGAGCCGCGGTTTGCCGACAACCGTCCTAGTGTATAGTCAGTGCTCAATAAGTATTTACTGGATGACTATTGAATAATAAGGCATTGCCTCCCCCAGAGATCATCTTATTGACTTTCTAACACCAAAAGTTCTAGGATTCAGCAGCTGATGAACTTAACACTTTCACATTGGTACTTACATAGCTGAAATAAGAATGTCAGAGTTATGTTGTACAGTTTGCAAGGCTAATCTCACTTGCCTATGCTTAAACTAGTTGTAGTTATAAAGAAAGAAATGGGACAAGGTCCTGGGTAGTATTGCAGAAGATTAAAACAAAGATTAATATACCCTTTGAATGGGGGAGGGAGGAGAAAGGCAGTTTCTGGGGCAGGAGCTAGAAAGAGTAACAAAAGAATTCTCCACAGTGGAATTTCAGCTTCAGAGCATTCCAGGGAAGCCGAGCGCCAGCTCAGCAGAGAGCATCTGCCAGTTGCTTCCAAATGAAGGAGAATCATTCTTCCAATGAGAAAATAGTGATGAAGGATCGTCTTAGACAGGAATAAAACTGTATTTTTATAGTGCCAACATCAGGTTTATTTTTTTTATATCCCCTGAACTTTTGTATATGCGGCAAGAGGAAGAGAAGCCGAATGTGGTTCCTAGAATTAAAAGCATATTGGAAAAACAGCTTCATCAAGTGTGTGCCCAATTTACAATTCAGAAATTTGATTAGGCTGAACCCTATAAAGTTGCCATTTTTGTGAACCAAAAATGGTCAAAGAGAGGCAATTTTATATGGTTCAACCAAAAAGAATATGTCAGACTAATTGATATGTGGCTGTAAATCACAATAATATCTAATATTTGTAAGTCACATTTTGCTTATAAAGTGACTTTCCTATGGTCACACAGCTGGCAGTTGGAAATTTTTCTGACTAAGTCTCCTTTCATTAGACCATATGTACCATCCCAGAGCATTTACTCATTCAGCAAATACCTGGGGACATTAACCATGTGCCATGCGTGGTGCTGAAGGTCATTTTTCAATATGGAGGAACCACCTGCTATTTCTTGCCCAACTGTTGACCTCCAAGAGCAATCAACTGGGAAGCCCTGCCCGTATGAGTTAGATCAAAATTGTAGGAGGGACAGGTGGTGATAAGAAATGACAAGGAGTTGCAGATAAATGAGATTGATCCTTTGTGTGTGTTTTTTTCTCCAAGGAAACAAACGTGCATTTTAGATACCAGGGCAAGCAGGGAAAGAAAGCCAGTCTGGGCCGGAGCAGCTTTAGAAAGCCATCCAGTCCTGCCTCGTAGTCACAGCCTACTCTGCCATCAAAGGCCTGTCAGGGACGGACGGTAAAGCAAGGGCGGAAACAATTCTTTCCAGGGCAGTGGATGTGGGCCTGGCAGCAGTAGCAGCAGCAGCAGCAGCAGCAGCAGCAGCGTCAGCATCACCTGGGCGTTTGTTAGAAGTACACATTCAGAAATGCCTCCCCGAGACCTGCTGAATCAGAAACTCATCCAGGTCCCCCAGCAATCTGATTTTAACAAGCCCTCCAGGTGCTCTGCTGACACGAACGTTTGAGAAACGTGGTTTTCCGGAAAATGGGAGATCATGCCAAGGGTTAAGGAGATTAAGAGAGTATGGGAACTCCAGGGAAGCAAAAGAATCCAGGCAGTCCAGTCAGAAATACAAATTCTGCTGAATTTCACATTTTCATATGAAATCATAAAGTTCCCTGTCAGTGGGCATGGAGTCGATGAAAAATAAAAATAGGAATAACAGCAACAACTAACACTTACTGAGGGCTTATTATGTCCCGGCTAAGTACTTTACATAGGTTTCATTTACTCCAGAAACAACCTATGGAGCAGATAGGTTAACTTAACAGATAAACCTAATAGGTTAAATAACTTCCCATTTGGTGTGGATCTAGCAAGTCGCGGAACTAATTCAAAGTGAGGCAATCTGACTCCACTCAGCTATGTGTCCTATTTCATAGGACATCCTAACGCACCCTAGCTCTCATTACCAGTATGAAAACAAGCCCGTTCTCTATAAATTTTTCAATCAAAATACTGTAGTTCCCGTAACAAGGTGAGAGAAATGAAGAAACTATACTTTCTTTGCTGAGTTTCCACCTCAACCAAATACATCTGAGTTTAGAAAAAAGCATGCATCAGAGAACAAAGGCTATACCTCCATCTAGTGGATAAAGGTCTCCATTTATTTCTAAAGGCCTTTCAGTTGCTCCAAGAGCACCGTTAAGGAAAACAGAAGCTACCCTGACAAATCACTGCAAAGCTAGCAAACCCAGCTCTGGGTGAAGAGCTGGTTCAAGAAGCAAGCTCAGTTGTAGTCCTCTTCAGCGAGGACCCTGTCCTTTGAGCTCTCTGGGCAACAGCCTATTTTGGAGAAACACAAAAAAGGATATGCCCAGCTAGGAACCCCGTTATCCTCCCAATCTCTCTGTACACTGCCTTTTGCATCTGTAAATGCCTAAATGCCATCTGACTTCTCTGGGATTTGCTGGTTGTAGCAGCAAAGAAGAATTACCCTTGTAAATGGGAAGTGTTAATTCTGCTTAACTACAGCAAACCCCTATGAGGCTTCTTTAAATGAGACATATCTTTCATGCTCTGCACACTCTTCTGAGAAAAAGAGTTGAAGAGGGCAGGTGAAGATATGAGACACAGGACAGTGAAATAGTTTGGTGACAGGAAAATCAAAATGTCAGATTTTACCGGGTTTAATCCGACTCTAGATCCAAATCAAGAAAGGCAGACAGACACTGATGCTGATATATGTTCCAGAGGTTGTTCAGATCATTCAGAGGAAATTTCAACTTCCTGTGATTCTGTGATCTGCCCCAAACAGATAAAATTCCAACAAGTTTCTCCAAGCCACCTCCAGCAACAGCATCTTCCAAAGTGTAGGAAAGATTTGCTGTATGGCAATGCGGTTCTATGCTTATTCAAACTTAGGTCACACTGGGTTAAACAAAACAAAGCAAAGCCTTACCCAATCTAGAGCTTCCTTTCCATGCTGCTTAGATGATGTATCTCCAAAGGAAGGGTGTGGACCACTCCATTTCCTCTGGTCTTTGGTCCTTCCTTCCCTCCTTCCTTCCTTCCCTCCTTCCTTCTTTTCCTCTCTTTCTCCCTCCCTTCCTCCCTTCCTCCCTCCCTTCTTTCCTTTCTTCCTTTCCTGTGGCGGAACACTCAATAAGACTGACAGTTGGTGGGAACACAATGAAAAACCCTGACCTAGAGTGGGTGGCTGCGTGGTGTGCTTGTCACAAAGCCTGCTCTCTTGTGCTCATGTTACAATTATGTACCCATAACAGGCCATCCGAGTCAGCTGGGTAACTTCAGTAACCTTACTTAAGACGTTCAAGCCTTTCAAAATATCGTGTCTTTGGGGACAGCAAAATATCCAAGAGATCCCTTTCAGGCCTCTGTGGACAAGAGAGGACACTCTCATCCATCTCCTCCTCAGCGCACCCACTCTGAGTCTGAGTGACTGCCTCTGCCCCCTCCACAGGTCTGGAGGCTCCCTCCTGTCTCGGGTGGATTCTTCCCTTCAGCAATTAAGGATGCATTCGGAGGCTGGGGACAGGGGCTCTTGGATGTCTAGGAGACACAGTCTCTGCTCCCAAAGAACCTAGATTCTTACTCCTGAGATGTTGCTTATCTGCTCAGCTGCTGGCTTTATTCTTTGACTCTAAGGACTGAGGATCTGTGGGGGTCCTCTTGCCCCGTGAGGAGCACCCGAGAGGCCCTGCTGTGCCTCTGCCCTGGTTTTATTGCTGAGCAGGCCTGGGGCCACTGCGGGAGCTGTGTTTGGTGACTTTTGCTGTTTTTTATTTCATCATCATGGCATTTGTGCTATCTCCTAGAAATGGTAAAACTGCTTCTTTCACTTTTTTTTTTCAAAAGTAGGTTCCAGAGACAGAGACCCCAGTCATCAGCATGCTATCAGTTTTCTCTTCCATTCTGGAAAGCCAGGAAACAAAGGAGCCATCACCCAGCCCTCCTTCTTCCACAGGGGACCCTGAGCAAGCTTCAAGAGCAGTGGCAGGACCAGCATCACTGGAGACCAAGGCAGTGCCCCTCACAGCCCTTCCATGCCCACTCCCTGGCCACCTGTCCACTTGCAGGTCTTACTCTGCTGGACCCCTTCCCTAACAGAGTTTCTGCTTATCCTTGCTGCTCTCCCTCTTCCCACCCAGGCAGGGTTTCCTTTCATCACTCTAATTTGACAAAAATGTGCCATTCAAAATCACACCCAGGAGAGATGGAAGGAAATTCTATTCTTTCCTTTGTTCTGAGCTGCGACCGTTTTCCCCAGGCTCAGAAGACCGGGTTGCTAATGCAATTGTGGGCTCCTCTGGAACGGAACTGCCCTTTATTATAATTTCACTTCCAGGAGAAAGGGCAAAGCCTGGAGCACAGATGCAGGCACCCAGGGGGAGCCTGCCCATTCAGGGACTAAAGGGTAAGTCCAAGGTCACCTAGCTGCTGATAGACACACTTTCAAAATGAAAGTTTATGAGTTGGGGACTCATTTTATTTAGGTATTGATTGGATGATTCTCTAAACCCGTTGAAAATAAAGATTAGGGGTTGTCTGAAAGAAAACCCTGTTATACAAGATTTCAAATGTGAGATGGGGGAAGGAGAGGCAAACTCCAGCTCCCAGGTGAGAGGTGGCAGTGAGCCCCACGCTGGAGTGCCCAGAAGCTGATCTCTAAGCTGCCTTCTTTGCCCTTATAAGGCTTGGTCTTCCTCTCCATGTCAAGATAATAGGAAGTGCCAGCTTCACACTTTGAAAGGATGCTGACTCCTGTCTTAGATCCTCTGGGTAAAAAAAGAAAAGCTCTGGTCTAAATTCCAAGGGAAAATTAGATACTGAAATCTCAGGTTTGATTTTTTTTTTCTCTCCTGCCACAGTATTTATTATGTGGACAGAGATAAAATACCCTTCAATGAGTGTCAAGAGTTCATTGAATCTAATTTCCACCATCTAGATTAATCCTCTTCCCATAGAGGATCCCATAATCCCTGTTCTTCCCACAGTCTGGAATACTCACCATACTATTCTGCTTTTGTCTATTCAGATGTCCAAATCCTGCTCTGGTCTGTAAGTGCTGATAAGCCAGAGACACTGTTTATAATATGACCAAGGCCCGTCTGACCCCTCCCTCATGGCCTCCCAAGCCTTGTGTCTAATCACTGTCCATGCGGACCATGCTGGTCTGGTTCAGACCTCCCAGGTGCCAAGCTACTTCCCGCCTCAGGGTCCTCTGCCTGGAATCCACTTATTCCTCCACATGTCACCCAGTGAATGCCTACTCACCCATCATTGCTCAGCCTAAATGTCACCTCCTCGGGGATTCCTTCCCCAACTCCTGGCCTCTGTTAGATACTCCTGGCATTTACTTTCATGGTCCCTTTTGCTCCCCAGTACTTTTCATCATGAAAAGTAATTTCTTGGATAATTGGCTGAATCATGACTGCCTCCCATCCCCCAGCCCCACCATCAGCAGAAAGAGTTGCATACAGAGGCAGCCAAGTTGTGAAATGAAAGAGCAGCTGAGCTTAAAAACACATTCAAAACAAACCTCCCATAGGTCACAGAGAAGCAAGATTGCATAGGATCAAGGAAGCAAACTCTAGAATCAGGCTGCTTGGATTGTCACCTCAGCCCTCCACTTACTAACTGTGTGACTTAGGGAAATTGCGTAGTTTCTCTTTTTCAGATTCCTTCTTTGTAAAACAGAACTATTTGCACTGTGTAATTACAAGCTCTGCTTTTGTGTTTTTATTTGGGGTGATTTTGTGTGTGTGTTTATGTGTTTTTATTAAGCTTTCAACTAAATGGTAGACTATCAGAGGACATGGTCTGCTTAAATTAAATTTGTATCTTTCCTTGGGCCAGATAGAGGTTCCTGTCCATGGCTTGAAGTTATGGGATTTCATTTCATTTATTTAAAATGAGTGTATGTGAGCACTATGCTTTCAAAGACCATTCTGTGCTCTGTATGAAGCTGACATCTTGGATTGAGATTCTTGAAACTGTTGTGGCATATAACTATAATTTTCATTGTCAAAGCAATGGCTGTAAAATGATCCTCACAGGGTAGAGATTATGGATTTTTTAAAAATGCTATTTTGGAGTTATCCCATCCATCTTTGTCTTCATCATTCTCAATGGGATAGTTTCCAAAGTGCTTATGTGGTGTGAGATATAAAGTATATACAGTATATTTGTGTGTATATATGTGTGTGTGTGTGTATACTATACATACACACATACATATATACATACACAAATGCATATGCACACATATATACATATATATGTAAATTAACCTTATTTTGCTCTGATAACTGTATTTACCAAAAAGCACTATCAACCTTTTGAGACCATCACTCAACATAATCACAATCTGAAGGATCCAAATTCTGGCATTTTAATCACTCAAAGTTTGGATTTCTTCCTAAAGTCTAACACTTAATTACTTTCATGACCAGCCAGATGTACCCAAGATACACACTGTGAAGTGAAAGAAGACAGAAGGTGATGAAGCTTGCATTATTATATTTCCTAATTGGTTGGATCTGCACAATCTGATGTGGGAAGGCAGCCCTGCAATGCTAAACGTCATTCTCACCACCTATTTATTGCTGGTCTTTCCCACACTTACAAAACATTTAGATATGGATAAATATTTAGAATGAAATGCAATAGGCTACATGAGTCAATCACTAGAAAAGACAGTATTAAGGTTGTCTATGGGTACCTGGCCCAGCTGTTTCAAATCAGTTAGGAGGTGACATCTCTTTTTCCCCCTGCTGCAAAGATTAAGTGGACCACAGGATGCTCCAGAATGACCATAGTTTCAAACATCCTCGGTCCATAACTCCCACTCGCCCGCATCCCTCCACACTTAATGCACATCTCTCCCGCTGCACATGGTAGTCCCAGTTCAAAGGCAGGGAAAAGGCTGGGTGTACATTTGCTAATCAAAATTTTCTTAAGTCCAAGTTTGGCACCTGACTCATTTGCATGATTCCACCTGATATTATTGTAAAATAACATTTGCTTTTATTTGTTTCTATTTATATAGCATAGTTCTCAAATGATTTTGCTTACCTTTTATCCCCAAGTTCATGAGATAATTTATGGCCTGAGATCTACTAGTACAAAGTGACTCCATTTACTATTATTACAACCATGCCATTCTTCCAAAGCTTTACTCTGGAATATTACGACAAAATAGCAAGGACATAATTTTAACACACTTAAAAATTATTGCCACGCAGCTGTGCAAGTATTTCTTTCCTGTACCAAGTCCACAATCAATTCTATTTGTCCGTGCTGCACAGAGAGAGTAATAATTTAACACCCCTTGATTCTTTTTCCTTCTCCTGAAATCTCTTCAGAAGGTAATAAAAGGCCTCAAAAACCTGAGCTTTGTGCCAAATATCTGCAACAGTCCTTCTGCAAAAACTCGAATGAAGTAATTAAGAGGCTGCTTAAGCAACCATTTGCCACAAACCAGATTGAGGGATTTGAAATATGTACAAATATTTTTAAATAACCCCCCAAAGGGGAAATTCGTACTAATAAGTGAGGGCTGCTGCAGCTCCTGCTGCCGGCTCTGCATCCTGGGAGTACATATGAGTAAATATAAACAGGTTCCAACATTTTTCATCTTCCCTAAGGTATCTGAAAGAAATACTCTGATTTTAACTGCTACGTATCTGGGGCAGCACTTTTTCTAATAAGATTGCGTAATCTTCACAGCACAATGCTCTCTATGTTAGAGCAATCCCAAGACTCCTAATTCCCCAACAGTTACTGAGTCAGGGCGAGCTTCTGAGTCTCAGATAACATTCCGGCTGTGGTTTGTGCCCTGATTGATAACACAGTCAAAGGAGGCAACCTGTCCCAGAGAAAGGATCCAAAAAGCTTTGCATAGTGTTTACTGTACAGATAACCTCCTGGCTGACATCTGCGGAGGAAAACCTTTGATGGATGAAAGAGGCTGCAAGATCCTGTGCACCCAGATAGCTCTGGTGAATTTCTCGTATATATCGCTCTTTAGACAATTATAGCACTTTAGTCATTTTATTTGGTCACAAACGCTTAACTGATTTTTACAGCAATATGTTTTGCAGACAGTATTTGATAAATATAATGAAATCATTTTATGCTAGATCCCAGAAGACAGGTCAGGGAAATGCTGTTCAAAGGTAGTATTTCTTTGTTATCCATCATATTAGGCCCTGTGCTGGAGCCTGAGTCAAATTGGAATGTTTTAAGCGCCTCCCTGAGCAATCCATCCTCTAATTCCTCACTGCTCCAAGTGTGGCCTTTGACCCTGGTATCAGCACCACTGGGGAGCTTGTTAGGAATGCAGAATCTCAGGCCCCACCCTGGACTTACTGAAGCTGAATGTTGACCAGATCCCCGGGGGGTTCTAGGCACGTTACTGTTTGAGAAGCACTCATCTTTCCATCTTAGACCACGCTCTGGCCATAGGCCGGAGCCAGTAACCCCGGGAGGGAAAGGGTGTGGCCACTAAGTCACGGGTTCTTTCACACCTCTTTCCCTAGCTCCCTGTCCATGGCGGCTTGGCGCTGACTGGCAGTCTTAGACGGGAACTGAAGTGGCTCCAGTGGGTCATGGGTTATTGGTGAACTAGTACACACACAGTGGAGTCATGCATGAAAAGGAAGAGAAGGCACTTCCAGAGAACCTGGCAAAAGAATGTTCAGGGTTTATGCTGAAATCCTTCCATTGTCCCAGAGCAGCTTAATGAGTGTGGTGTGTTCAGAGCAGAGCTTACCTCCTCTGAAGTCTATCAGCTTCTCAGGTGTACTTGACATACACGCATAACTTTAATCTGTCAAGGTTTAATCCTCTCCTAATCCTTCACCAGACTCTTAGAGAATATCCCAACTAAAAGAATGAGTTATTATACCAACACTAATATGACATATTTTATTTAAAAAGAGGGAAACCAACAAAAAAAGAAGAAATAAAATATTATTTAGACTCTGATTCTGATACACTTGTGAAGTTTTTGGTTATAGAGAATGAGAGATCATTTACCATGTGTATCCTCTTTAGAGATTAATCCCGACTTTGAAAGCCTCTTAACTGATTGAACTGAACACTAAGTTTCTGAGCTGCCAAAGGACTTCTTTAGACAACTGTAAACGATCAATAATCAAGTTAACAGCATGCTGCCTTTCTGTTCCTCCTAAAAACCAAGGCATAGTGGCCTTGTAGAATGCTGGAGATCAAAGTGGCCACCTCCATGCAGCCAGGGGATCCTGGAAAACCCCTCAAAAGAGAGAACGCTTTGCTGAAGAAGGAGTACGTAATCTGCAAGTGGCAGGTTTCTGGAACAGAAACTGCTGTGTTAGTGTATTAATCTGGTTTTGGCTAAAGAGACTATTCAACTTGACCTGCCTTGTAAATAGCAAGAGAGCCCAAAACTTATCAGCGTTCATGTTTGGCAGGAAATGAAAAATAATAGAACTGAATTATTTTATTTTTGACATCCTTGGGTCAATCAAGAACAGCTCAGGGGTCCTACCACTATTTTGTATTCTATAAGGCCAGCTGGAGGCTGAGCTGGACATGGCACAGTGCTTCCATAAATGGGTAGAAATGTCTAACATGAATGAATGATAGGGCTCAAATCTTTTCAAAGCCATTATATTAACATACAAAAGACCCTTCAGCCAAACTAGGTCTTAGGGCCACAAGAAAAGACCCCTAAGGAAAGGTTGCTTATTGTTGCTGTTTTGTTGTTTTTCTTAAGCATTGTTGTACTTGATGAAATTGAAAAACAACACCTAAGATGTGTCTAATATGGTGTTTACACTTTACAAAACCCTGTCATATACTATTTTATTTAATACTCTGAACATTTCTGTGAGAAATGTATTAACATCCCTGTTAATACATGTATTATAAATGAAACTCAATTCCCAGAACTCTGTCCAACATGTCACAGGTAACAAGTGAAACAGACACTGTGTTTCCTTCATAGAGGGAAGACAGTGCTATACTTAATTAAGAAGGAGCTATGTCAATACTATCTCCCTAATCCCACCAGAAGATATTCAAAGACAGGCGAATGATAGATAAAGAATTCAAGCCTTCATGCATGTCATTTCCTAGAGTAATACCACTGTGAAGAGTTTTATTCCCTGATCTTAGAATGCAACTCCTGCCCTGGCCAATGTGGCTCAGTTGGATCATCGTTCCATGTACCAAAAGGTCACAGGTTCAATTTCTGGTCAGGGTGATTGAGGGAGGCAACCGATCTATGTTTCTCTCTCACATTGATGTTTCTCTCCCTTTCTCTCTCCCTCTCTTCCTCTCTCCCTAAAATCAATAAAAACATATTTTTAAAAATGCAATTCCTGTCTCTATATTTTCAAGTTCTAGTAATCACTCAGAATCCAATGTAAGTCCTTCCTCTTCCTTTAAGCCTTCCTTGCATACCAGCCAGAAGTGAGTATTCCTACTCTCAAACTTGGACAGAAGGAATCTTGACTAGACATGGATCCTGATAGCATGGCTTGTGTGACTGTTAGTCATGTCCATGGCCTGCCTGCCTATTTCGAGTGCAGGAGCTATATCTTATGAGTGAAACACATAGCCTCATATGGAAATCAAGATCTCTGAAGTCATCCATATATAGGTTCAAATCCCAGTGCCTTCCCTTCATAGCCAGGAGCCTTCCTTGTGCCTCTCTGAAATTGCTAAATATCATAATGTCTGTAATTTTCATTAAAGCATCTCAGGTTATCAGCAAGATAATATGTAAGTGCCAAATAGTCTGTTTTCATTCAAGGCATAGACAGCTAACAGGATGTCAAGAAAGTACAGTCCATGGGGGGTCAGTTCCCATTCCGACCTGTTCTAAGTGGCAGTCCAAAGTCACTACTGCATTTCCTTCTCCGATGGATATTTGCATCCATGACAGACTTTTGCTAGCTTTCATACTAATCTTGTGCCATTATCCACCAAAAGAGCCTCACTTTTTAGCACACACATATAGGCTTAGGTTAGTTTGCCACATTTTCTTATCAGTAAACAAAAAGAACATTTGTCTCTCAAAGGCATTGTGTGGGTGCCACTGAGATTATAAATTTAAACAATTAGCATCTCTTTTAGTAGAGTTCATTCACTCTCTTTGTACTAGATGACTATGTCACATCTTCCAATTTGTCCCCCAGTCTCCAACATCTTCTTTCTCCTCACTCTCAGCTGATGAACTTACTTCCCTAAGTTCATCACTAAGGAAGTGCAAGCAGCACAAACCAAGTTCTGTTCACACAACTACCACATCTACCACCCCATGCATCTGAACACCTAGTACCTGGCTTTTGTCTGGTTACTTTGGTGATGGGTCCATGCTCTGATATAATGGCAGCCCCTCCACATGTTCTCTAGACCCCAGCACCTCTTATCTACACAAGTACATCACTGGGCCCTCTATGATTTGGCTCAGTGGATAGAGCATTGGCCCACAGACTGAAGGGTCCTCGGTTCGATTCCAGTCAAGGGCACATGCCTGGATTGTGGGCTCAACCCCCAGTAGGGGGCATGCTGGAGGCAGCTGATCAATGATTCTCTTCATCATTGATGTTTCTCGCCGTCCCCCTTCCTCTCTGAAATAAATAAAAATATTTTTAAAAGTAAATCACTGCAACCGATGATGCCCTCTCTCCTTAATCATCACCCCCGCATGTGATCATTCCCATTAATACATAAATATACCAGAATTTCCCATTTATAGCTTTGATTTCAAAGGATAATAAAAAAAAAAAACTGCACTGGATTTCACATCCTGCAACAGCTCCATTTCCCTGCTCTCATTTATAAGAAAAATACTCAAATACTCAAAAGAATTATTTATACCTCTTGTCTCTAACACCTTACCTCCTCATCTTGAGGCCATTCAGTCAGGCTTTTATCCCTAGCACTCCGTCACATGGCTCTCCTCAATACCTTCTGTGCTGTCCCCCGTGCAGAATAATTAATTCTCTCACATTACAATTATCAACAACACATGATACACTAGATCACTTGCCATTTATTTCCTTTTTTCCCAGCTTTATTGAAGATAATTGACAGGTAGTAAGTGTATATATTTAAGCTACACAAGGTGATGCTTTGATATATGTATACATTGTGAAATGATTATCTCAATCAAACTAGTTCATGTATTGATTGTTTCACATAGTTACCTTTCTTTTTGATGACAGCAATTAAGATCTATTACCTTAGCACATTTCTAGTATAAAATTCAATATTAATAACTATAGTCACCATGTTGTACATTAGACCTCCAGAAGTCATTCATCCTACATATCTGAAACTTTGTAGCCTTTGACCAACATTTCCCTGTTTCCCCCACTCACACCCCTTGGTAACCAGCATTCTACTCATTCCTTCTAAGGGAGGGGTGGGGAACATCCAGCCTGTAGATCATATATGGAACATAAAATCATTTGGTCTGCCCCTGACAAGGCAGCTGCAAGAGTAATGCTGGTGGTCTTGATCCAGCATCTAGAAGGGTTCAGCAATCTGGAGAAGGGGCTGTGCATAAATTAATCAAGAGTCCAGAGACGAAACATAATTTTGGAAGGCATTATAGGGAGTCAGAGAATACTTAGCTAAAGGAACTAAGTTCTCCTTGTCTCAGGACCCCTTGCTTTTTATTAACACAATTTTTCCTAAGGTGAGGTAGATATGCACATCAAAGGGTAGGGCTACAATACAGAGTCCATTGTCAGAATGGGGAATTACCTCTGCTGTTCAGGTGTTTGGCCAGGCAGAGGCAATAGCATGTAGATTAAGATGCCCGTAGCTGTCTGGCAGCAAGCAATCATTCTATGCATCCTTTCCAGGTTTGGGGAAATGCCTTTTAGCCATTCCCAGATGATTCAGCCCTGCTGAGATGCTGGAATTGGCTTCCAGCACAGGAAGAACTCAAAATTTAATAAATCTAGAAGCTTTTTTTCATACCATGTGCCCTGACCTGGAACCGAACCAGCGACTTTTCAGTGCAGGAGACGACACTCAACCAACTGAACCACACTGGCCAGGGCAATCAACAATTATTTTATTCAGTATTTACTGGGCCACAATCCTTTGCTAGCTATATTATGTCATGCTACACATTTGCTTCGTTTTCATAAAGTCCTGTTAGTAAATTCTTCATGATCCCAAATAACCATAATGATTAAGCACATAATAATTGTAAATTGAAAATCTACATATTATATTAGCTCAATTACTCATTTTGTGAATAAAAAAGTCCCCCAAGAAGCAGGCCTTCCATTTCTGTTATTTATTCTGGAATTATAAATACAGCAAGATTTTATTCATGTGGGCTTTACCAATTTGGAAATTTTAGAAAATAAAACAAGGTGAAAGCTAAAGGTTATCTCTGATTAGGATGTCCTTCTTAATAGGTTGACTAGATTAATGTTGTACACAAATATAATAAAGACAACTTGGTAACAAACAATTTTGTATAACTCTTGGAAATATTAGGAATAAGACATTTGCTTTGTTTTTTAAAATACAAAGTACTTAAATGTTCATTCAGTTACTTTTGTATCATTTAGTAAAGTATACAACCTAATAGCAGGATCCTTTCAACTGATTCAATGGTTCCTTTAACTCTGATTTTATTATTTTAGTCTATAAGTACTTCTACTAGGCACTAACCCTGTATCTTATACTGAGTTATAAGTACTGCTTTAGTTGTAGTAGTACAGTCATGCATCGCTTAATGACAGGCACACTTTCTATGAAACGTGTCCTTGGGTGATTCCATCATTGTGCGAACATCATAGAGCAACTTACACAAACCTAGATGGTATAGCCTATTACTCCTAGGCTACAAATACAAACCTATGCAGCATGTTACTGTACTAAGTACTCTAGACACTTATATCACAGTGGTATTTGTGCATTTAAATATATCTAAACATAGAAAAGGTATAGTAAATATATGGTATGAAAGATTAAAAAATGGTCTACCTGTATAGGGCACTTACCATGAATGGAGCTTATAGGACTGAAAATTGCTGTGGGTAAGTCAGGAGGTGATTGGTGAGTAAATGTGAAGGCCGGGGACATTACCATAACCTGCTGTAGACTTTATAAACATGCCTCATAAGCCCTCCCCTACTTCCTTTTTTTTTTTAAAATTCTCACCCAAGGATATGTTCTTATTGACTTTTAAAGAGAGAGGATGGGGGAGAGAAAGAAACATTGATCCATGGCCTCTCATCTGTGCCCTGACTGATCCAACTAGCAACCTAGGTATGTGCCTGACCAGGAATTGAACCCATAACCTTTTGGTGTACGGGGACAATGCTCCAACCAACTGAGCCACTCAGCCAGGGCCCCCTGCTTCCTTTTCCCAAGGTCAGAAAGAAAACATCCAAGTTGTCCATGCTGCTTAACAGATGGGGATGTGGGCTGGTCTGATTGAAAATATTAGGGAGAGATTGCCTGGTAAGGTGTAAAACACCATAATAGTGGCTGCAGAGATGCCGAGAGGGAGTGAAAAGGGTGGCCTGAGGAGAATAAGATATCAAGACGGAGAGGTAAAGGAAGGTAGCAGATTGCCATGGCGATGTGATTTTGGCTATTGCATGTTGGAGTAGTACTCAACTTTGTTGGAACTTTGTTGTGTTCATACAAAAGAGTATTCATATAGAGAGAGTGTAGAACTGAGGATTTGATATTTTCACTTTGGTTCCCTGACACAAAGGCCTCTCTTTGTCATTGAATCAATGGAAGAAATACAACTTACCTATGCTTTACATTATTACAACCTAAAAATATTTCCAAAGTACAAGGATAGGCTGGCTCCACAGAACCAGAGAAAGCTTTTACTGAAGTGACAGTGGCACTTAATACTTGTTAAGGTGGCTCCTGTGGACCTGTGTCCTTGTACAGAATCTTACATTCTCAACAAAGAATTTCAGCTGTGTCCTCTGGAGACCATCAGGCTGGATCAGGGAGGGCTGTAGTGCCCTTGAATGTGTAGCATTGGGGAACGGGCTCCTCTGCGCTGAAACAGGTCCATGGCTGACTGACTAGGATGTCATCTGTGCACTCAGAATTGAGGTGCTGTGAGTGAGAGGGAATCTATTGCTAAGCCCCACAGATACTGCTTCCATCAGAGGAAAAAAAATTCATCCTGAACCACATATCTTTCCATTTCTTACAGGAAATTCAGCTCCATTATAATCTTACTAGAGGCCTGGTGCACAAAATTCATGCATGCGGGGAGGGGGGTGTCCTTCAGCCCAGCCTGCACCCTCTCCAATCTGGGATCCCTCTCACAAGGCAGGACTGCTGGCTCCCAACTGCTCGCCTGCCTGCCTTCCTGATTGCCCCTAACTGCTTCTGCCTGCCAGGCTGATCACCCCCTAACCACTCCCCTGCCAGCCTGATTAATGCCAACTGCTCCCGTGCCAGCCTGTTTGCCCCTAACTGCCCTCCCCTGTAGGCCTGGTCACCCCTAACTGCCTCCCTTGCAGGCCTGGTCCCTCCCAACTGCCATCCCTTGCCAGACATCTTGTGGTGGCCATCTTGTGTCCACATGGGGGCAGGATCTTTGACCACATGGGGGCAGCCATCTTGTGTGTTGGAGTGATGGTCAATCTGCATATTACTCTTTTATTAGATAGGATAGAGGCCTGGTGCATGGGTGGGGGCCAGCTGCTTTGCCCTGAAGGGTGTCCCAGATCAGGGTGGGGGTTCCCTTGGGGCATGGGGCGGCCTGGGCGAGGGGCCTGTGGTGGTTTGCAGGCCGGCCACACCCCCCGGCAACCCAAGCAGAGGCCCTGGTATCTGGGATTTATTTATCTTCTACAATTGAAACTTTGTAGCCTTGAGCGAAGCCAAGCCTCCTGCTTGATCCGTGGTGGCAGCCATCTCTGTTGGGATTTATTTATCTTCTATAATTGAAACTTTGTAGCCTGGAGTGGAGGCCTAGTCTGGCCAGGGCTGCAGAAGCTTGGCTTCTTCCATTGCCGGGGGCAACCCTAGCCTCCTGCCCTTTCCAGCTCTGTGGCTGCCGCCATTTCTGTTTGGATTTATGTATCTTCTATCATTGAAACTTTGTAGCCTTGAGTGGAGGCCTAGGCCGGCAAGGGCAGGTGGAAAGCTTGGCTTCCTGCATTGCCGGGGAAACCCAAGCCTCCCTCCTGCTCTCTCTGTGGCTGCAGCCATCTTGGTTGGGTTTATTTGCATATTCGCTCCTGATTGGCTTGTGGGCGTGGCTTGTGGGCATGACTTGAGGGTTGTAGCAGAGGTACGGTCAATTTGCATATTACTCTTTTATTAGATAGGATGGGACCACCACTGTTTATGAGGTCTGTCCTTGACCAAAATGTTACTATAAGGTGCATGACTCAAGTTTAGAAGTAATAAGCTGAATTGCCATTAAAATAAATCTTGTAATTCAACATGCTTGCTATTTTAGAATTGCTCTTCTTCATCTAATTCGATTTAGTAATGTCTTAGTACATAAGAATGCTGTATGTGCACAGAAAACATTTTAAGGATCACTAACCTTTTTTGAATAAGACAATTTAAAGTGCAATTTATCTTTGATGTAATTTTAGTGAATTTGCTGTTATCTTTGAGACATCAAATTGTTGGCTCAGTTAATTTTCTTAATGCAAATTCTATACCAATATGAAAATATAGGTGCAAAAATTCTATTTTATATATTCCATATTCTATTCTATTTTAAATATTCTATATTTCACTGCAAGAATTATTAGCATTATATATAATGTCTATACTTAGTATGAGTTCAACAAGGACAGGTTTTCAACACTGGTAACTAATTTGAAAGACATTGCTTTAACCTTCCTGTGTTAAAAAAAATTGCAAATTATTTTTCCTTATTGACACTGAATATTTATTAATTCACTATTTATTGGCTTTTTTGTTGTTTTCATTATACTTGAAATGCCTCAAGGAGCCATCATACCCACAGGTCAAGTAATTTAGGCACAAATCATATGAATTAAAACTATCTCAGCAGACATAGGGTTGGTATGTGGGAAAATTTATAGTTTTCACCTGATGGTCACAAAACTAGCAGTTTGCTTTTCCAGAAGGGGAGGGAATTTCAGTGACAAGGGTCTTCCGAAACCTTCTGTGTCTGCTTCCCTGAGATTTAAAAATGGCCTTGTATGTGCTCTCAGAGCCTCAAGGCTTGAAAGTCATCCAAAAGCCAGGGACCAATCCAAAGTAGATTGGCTTATACCCAAATTGAATGAAACTTCCTTAGAGGAAACTGATTTCCCTCATTATCCTTTATGTAGATAATATGTGGAATTAATTCTCCTTCACTAAGTTATCATTACATTGAGCAGACAAACACAGATATAATGTTATTAAAAGTAATGGGACGAGCTCATCTACTGTTAAACTTTAATGGTTTGTATCCTCTCGAGTGTCCCAGAGAAATGCCTCCATCTCACTGCTGTAGCAGATTAAAGGTCAGAGCTAAGGTCACTGAATTCCATGCCCACTGGAGAGGGTCTGCTCCCCAGGCTTGCTCCCCTGGAGCTCTGAGTAATGCTGGCAGGAGCAGACAGAACTGTTCTAAAGATGTCTTCCCAACTGTGGTGGTAAGAGATACAGGCATGTGATTCACACATTATTTTGCAAATTAATAGCAAAATACAATTTTATTTTTACAAGGAAACTATAAAGACACATATATGAGATATTTAACATTTTTAATAGGTTTTTCCTTTCTGGGTCTTAGAAATTGTGTTTCTTTTTTAATATTCAACAGTCATATGATTATTAATATTCAGAGTGAATAAAGGCTGGGCAGGTAACACCTTACATTTTAAGTATTGATCTTGCTCTTCATTTTGCTGAAGTAAAACCTAATCAACCTTTCTTTGCTGCAAAAAGCTTTTTTACTAAGCATGCTCTGATGTATAAAAAAGAGAATTACAGAACTATAAGGGCAATGGAAGAGATATACACATACACACTCATTTATATTCATGCACACACACTTGCATAAATATAATATATATTATATACATACACAGATGGTCAAAAGTAGGTATACAGTTGTTCATATGGCAAATACTATAATAACTAACAATACAAGACTAGCTCTGTGTTTCCTGTACTCACAACTGTAAACCCTCTTTTGTCCACCCCTGTATTACAAGAAAATAAAACTACATATCTCTATATATAGATTAAAAATTAGTTATAAAGTTAAGAAAATCAAATCCAAGAATATATAAAAAGGATAACATATAACGACCAAGTGGGGTTTATTCCAGTTAGGTTGGTTTCTTATTTGAAAATTAATAAATACAATTCACTAAACTAAAAAGGGAAAACAATATGATCATTTCCATAGGTCAGAAAAAGTGTTCTACAAGATCCAAAATCCAACATCTATTCTTGGTTTTAAACAAAAATAAAATATGTCATTAAATTGGGAATAGAAAGAAACTTCCTCAGCCTGATAAAGGGTATTTTGGGGAAATGTACAGCTAAAGATGAACTTTGATCCACACTTTACATTATAGACCTTAACTTAAAATTTAAAGCAATAAAATTTCTAGAAGAAAGCATATAAGAAAATCTTGTTACCTTGAGTTAGACAAAGATTTTTTCAGATAAAAATAAAAAAAATCACTATTCATTTTAAAAAACGATAAATTTAACTTCATAAAGTAAAAAGCTTTTGTTATTTCTACAAAAAAAAATCACTGGTAAGAAAATAAAAAGACAAGCCACAGAAAATTGGGAGATAACATATGTAAAACTTTAGACAATAAATAAATAAATAAAAATAAAATTGGGAGAAAATATTTGCTAATCATATATTTGACATATGTATCCAAGATAGATAAACTCTCAAAATTTAATAACAAAAACAAACAGCCATTTTTAAAAATCAGCAAAAGGTTGAAAAAACACTTCACCAAAGAAGGTATACGGATGACAAATACATAAAAAGTGTTGACAAGTTTACATTCCCACTAGCACTGAATGAGGGTTCCTTTTTCTCCACAACTTCTTCAACACTTGTTATTACTTGCCTTGTTGATAATAGCCATTCAACAGGTGTGAGGTGGTATCTCATTGTAGTTTATATTTGTATTTCCCTAGTAGCTAGTGAAGTTGATCATCTTTACTACTATGGAAAATAGTATGGAAGTTCCTCCAAAAATTAAGAATAAAGTTATCTGAGGAACCAAGATGGCAGCATAGGTAAATACCTGTACTTGCTGCCTCTCACAACCACATCAAAATTACAACTAAAATACATAACAACTATCATCCAGAACCATGGGAAAGCTGGCTGAGTGGAAGTTCTACACCTAGAGGTAAAAAAGAAAGTGCGTTGAGACTGGTAGGAGGTGCAGAGGCGTGGAACAGGTTGGCACCCGGGTGTGCCACTTTTTTAATCAGGAGGGAGATACAAGCTCCCACTTGCTCTGAACTCCAGTTCTGGGACCCAGACATATATGGGGAGAAACTGGACTGTCTGGCATCAGGACAGGATTGGGAGGGTGGCTTTCTTTCAGAAGGAGGTGCTTGCAAGCAGTCATTTTTCCTGCACTGGCACCTCCTTGGTGCAGGGCTGACTGACAGCCATTGCTGTTTGCTCTTCCCAGAAGATTCCCTGAGACCCCACCCCACCCAATTTACAACCCCACCCAAGCTGTGTACAGTGGCTTTTGCATATGAGTGGCCTGTCCTTTCTCAGCCTAAAACCTGTCAAATAGGCAGCAGCAGCAGCCTGCCTTGCTACACAGCTGGGCCTTGTCTGGGCACTTCCAAACCCAATACAAAGAAGAGGAATCTGCAGATCTCTCTGTAGCTCCTACTGGGTGGCCCCAGGCAGTGGCTGACTTTGCACCTCTTTGGAAATACAAGAGCCAGTGTACCCAGTGGTCATTGTGAGACCATACCAGATTACAACTTTTCACATCCATAAGTTACACATTCAAGGGGCAGACTCAGTGAGCACCAAAGCCCCACTGAAGCAAGTCCTGCCCCATAAGAGTGTCTTCTGCCCAGCAGCTCTTCCATTGTAGACACAGCTGGTCCTCACAGCCAATTGGGCTGGAGGTCAATTACTCCCAGGGATACCAATAGAAATCAAGGCTTAACTACAACAAGACTGTGTACACAGCCCAAAAAGGGATGCACCAAGAGTGTCCATCTCAAGTGACTGGGGAGGCTGAGCCACTGGACCCTATAGGACACCCAACACACAAGGCGACTCTATCAACTCAAGGAGACTTAGCAGCTACCCAGTACATAGAAACAAACACAGGGAAACAACCAAAATGCGGAGACAAAGAAAGATGTCACAAATGAAAGAAATGGATGAAAGCAAAAATACTGGATATAGAGTTCAAAACCTCAGTTATAAGGTTAGTCAAGAATCTTCTAGAAACCTTTAAGGAACTTAGTGAGACCTTCAAGGATCTTAGTGAGAATGCAAAAAAAAAAAAAAAAAAAAAAAAAAAAAGGAAAAGGGCCAGTCATAAATTAAGCATACACTGACTGAAATAAAAAATATTATACAGAGATTCAACAGTAGACTAGAGGATCTCAATAATCAAGTCAAAGATTTGAAGTACGAGGAAGCAAAAAATACCCAACTGGAAGAGCAAAAAGAAAAATCCAAAAATATGAAGATAGTGTAAGGAGCCTCTGGGACAACTTCAAGCATACCAACATCCGAATTATGGGGGTTCCAGAAGAAGAGAGAGAGCAAGATATTGAAAACCTATTTGAAGAAATAATGACAGAAAACTTCTCCTACCTGGTGAAAGAAATAGACTTACAAGTCCAGTAAGCGCACAGAACCCCAAACAAGAGTAATCCAAAGAGGACCACACCAAGACACATCATAATTAAAATGCCAAGAGCAAAAGACAGAGAACCTTAAAAGCAGCAAGAGAAAAACAGTTAGTTACCTACAAAGGAGTACCCATACGACTGTCAGCAGATTTCTCAACAGAAACTATGCAGGCCAGAAGGGAGTGGCAAGAAATATTCAAAGTGATGAATAGCAAGAACCTACAACCAAGATTACTCTACCCAGCAAAGCTATAATTTAAAATTGAAGGTCAGATCAAGAGCTTCACAGACAAGAAAAAGCTAAAGGAGTTCATAACCACCAAACCAGTATTATATGAAATGCTGAAGGGTATTCTTTAAGAAGAGGAAGAAGAAGAAAAAGGTAAAGATAAAAATTATGAACAACAAAGTGACAACAAATACGTATCTATCAACAAGTGAATCTAAAAATCAAATGAATAAAAAACCTGATGAACAGAACAAACTGGTGAATTTAATAGAATCAGGGGCATGGAAAGAGAGCAGACTGACAATTCTCAGAGTGAAGGGAGTGTGGGGGGTGCAGGAAGAAATTGGACAAAGAGCTTACACCTATGGACGAGGACAGGGAGGGGGGCGAAGGCCTGCAGGGGTGGGAACCGGGTGGAAGGGAGATATGGCGGTGGGGGGAGAGGAACATCTGTAATAATCTGAACAATAAAGATTTTAAAAAAGAAGAAGAAGAAAGTTATTGTATGATCCAGCAACCCCTCTCCTGGATATCTATCCCAAAAGTTTGAAAATATTTATTTGCAGTGATATGTGCACCCCTATGTACATTGCAGCATTATGCATGGTGACCAAGACATAAAAAGAATCAAAGTGTCTTCTGATATATAATTGTATAAAGAATATGTGCCACATATATACAATGGAATACTGCTCAGCCATAAGAAAAGATGAAATACTGCCATTTGTGACAACATGGATGGACTTTGAGAATATCATGCTAAATGAAATAAATTAGAAAAAGTTAAAAACCATATGATTTCACTAATATGTGGGATATAAAAGTTAAAGCAACAAATGAACAAACAAGAAAAACAAACAAAAACTCATAGACACAGACAACATTATGGTATTTACAAGAGGGAAGGGGGTGGGAGATAATCCTATCTAATAAAAGAGTAATATGCAGATTGACCATCATTCCAACACACAAGATGGCTGCCCCCATGTGGTCAAAGATGGCTGCCCCCATGTGGACACAAGATGGCCACCACAAGATGGCCAGCAGGGGAGGGCAGTTGGGAGGGACCAGGCCTGCAAGGGAGGGCAGTTGGGGGTGATCAAGCCTGCAGGGGAGGGCAGTTAGGGGTGACCAAGCCGGCAGAGGAGGGAAGTTGGGGGCGACCGGGCCTGCAGGGAAGGGCAGTTGGGGGGACCCAGGCCTGCAGGGGAGAGCAGTTGGGGGGGACCAGGCCTGCAGGGGAGGGAAGTTGGGGGCAACAGGGCCTGCAGGCAAGGGCAGTTGCGGGGGACCCAAGCCCCCAGGGGAGGGCAGTTGGGGGTGACCAGGCCTGTAGGGGAGAGCAGTTGGGGGGACCAGGTCTGCAGGGGAGGGCAGTTTTGGGGGACCCAGGCCTGCAGGGGAGGGCAGTTGGGGGGGGGGGAACCAGGCCAGCAGAGGAGAGCAGTTAGGGGTGATGAGACTGGCAGGGGAGGACAGTTAGGGGTGACTGGGTCGGCAGGGGAGGGCACTTGGGGGGAACCAGGCTGGCAGGGGAGGGCAGTTAGGGGCAAATAGGCTGGCAGGGGAGCAGTTAGGCATAAATCAGGCTTGCAGGGGAGGGATTAGGGGGTGATCAGGCTGGCAGGCAGAAGCGGTTAGGGGCAATCAGGAAGGCAGGCAGGTGAGCAGTTGGGAGCCAGCAGTCCTGGATTGTGAGAGGGATGTCTGACTGTCCGTTTAGGCAGGATCGGGCCTAAACAGGCAGTTGGACATCCCTTGAGGGGTCCCAGATTGGAGAGGGTGCAGGCTGGGCTGAGGGACACACAGCCCCGTGCACAAATTTCGTGCACCGGGCTTCTAGTAAAAGATAAAGGGAGTCCAATATATGGTGAACGAAGATGATTTGACTTTGGGTACTGAGCACACAATGCAATTTATAGAGATCATGTATCATAGAAATGTACACTTGAACCCTATATAATCTTATTAACCAATGTCACCCCAGTAAATTTAGTAATAAATAAATAAATTTTTAAAAAGTGTTGACAGGAATGCAAAGCAACTGTAACTCTCATACACTGCTGATGGGAATATAAAATTGAACTTTGGAAAAACCACTTTGGAAAATGATTTAGTAGTTTCTTAAAGATTACACATACACTATCACACAACCCAACCATTCACTTCTAGGTATTTGCCAAAAGAAATAAAAGCAAATGGCCCTATAAAGATTTATACATGACTATTTATAGCTGCTTTATTTGTAATTGCCCAAAATGAAAAACAACCCAAATGCCTAGTACCAGGTAAATATATAAAAAATTGTGATATATCCATAAAATGGAATTAACTCTGCAATGGGAGGCAATGAACTTCTGAAACACAGAACAATATGAACCAATATCAAAGCAATTAAGCTAAATAACAAAAACCCAGACAAAAAAAAAAGAGTGCATACAGTATATGTGTGAATTTACATAAAATTCCAGAAAATGCAAGTAACCTATAGTGATAGAGAGCAGATCAGCGACTGTCTGATGGATGCAGGGCAGGGAAAGCATGGAGTGGGTGAGGAAACTTTTGGTGGTGATGAATATATTCACTACTTAATTGTAGTGATGGTTTCACAAGTTTGTAAATGTTCAAACTTATCAAATTGTACACTTTAAACATGTTAGTTCATTGTATTGTAAATAATTGTATTGTATATCAATTATTCCACAATAGAGTTGTTAAAAAGAGAGAGAAGGGCTTTATAGGTTCAAACTGTAAGGTAAAATTGTACATCAGAAATGAATCCCAAGGTTAGGCAAGGACAAGACAGCTTCTGAGCTTCCCCAGGACACCAAAAGAAAAGAGATATTTAAGAAGAAAGTGACTTTCAAAATATATAGGAGCTCAGATATGTCATTCAAAATACAGTGGAAAAAGTCAAGTCATTCAGCATTTTTCAAGCACTAGTGATTTTCATGTTTTGATCACAATGATATGAAAGCATGTTGAAGTCAGCTCACGAAGTAAATGGAGGTTATAGAAGATATATGGTCAGATCCTTTGATGAAGGATGACAAGAATGGAGTTAAAGAATGGGGAGTCCAGGACTTTAGGGGGGGTAGGGCCTTGGGAAGGGTCTGAGGGCTGAAGGGGAGGAGAATCAAACTGGAAGACTAAAGAAAGGAAGGAACAGATGAAGCAAATTCTAAGTTGACGGTTTGTTATGAAATTAACAGTAAAAGTGGATCAGAACAAGTCAGGAAAGAGGAAATCCTTGCCTTCAATTGAGAAAGGAAAAAAGAAATAAGAAAGATGGCTAGAAATCAAAGATAAATGTATTAGAGGGGGGAAACTTTGTGAAAGAGGGGTAATCATATAATGACAGTTTCTTATCTTCTCAGTGAAAAACAGTCAAGATAATAACCAAGTTGTACTAGGGGCTTAAGAGAAGGGATAGGAATGTAGAATAGTTGCTCTAGGTGCACCTAGAGATAAGTAAAAGGTTGGGAGTTAATAATGAAGGCTCAACCAAGCTTAAAAATTACAAATTACTATAGAGGCAATGAACAAGGAGGTATGATTTTCTTTATTCAGAGAAAACAAATGGTTAGTTTGACTAAGAGCTGGAGGTTAGCCAGTGAGTGCAGCCAAAGGTCAAAAGGGAAGAATTGTGGTTGCTTTTCACAGTGTATTTGAAATGGTTTCCTCAATTCTAACTCATCTATCCATTCATTGAAAGAAATTTTTACTTAGTAACCGATGAACCAGAGTTGTGGAAGATGCAACAGTTATCTTTAATGAAGGTTAACAGTATATAATCAGTAGGAGAATGAATACATTTATTGATTCCTATTCTTTGCTGTGGACATTGGCCTGCAATTGAATCACAGAATCAAGAGCCAAAAGAGATTTTAAGGGATATGAAGTTCAACACTATGATTTTTTTTATGAGGAAACAGACATAAAAGTTTAGGGATTTTTCCAAAGGTAACAGGAAATAGAACAAATCCTTTGGCTTCAAATATGTATTTTAGCCGGTCACCACACTTCTTTTTCAAATTTCCTAATCAACATTAAAAGCAATATATTGTACATTATACCTGGAAATACCAAACACATGCGTTATTTTGAGGAATAATTTTGGGTTTGGGGAACTTTTTTTTAACAATGAGTTTAAACATACACTAGCAGTGGCCATATCATCTACTATCTCCAAGGAACTTAAATTAAGAAAAATTTTAACTTGAAACACTTTTAGAGAATATTTATTCTTAGGATACTCCAGCTCTAATACTGTCCTTTACATTTACAACTATACAACTAAAAATATACAACAAATAATGCTCTTTTATTGCCTAGTTTTTCTAGTTTCTAATTTCCTAATAATAAGGTAAGTGCCATATCAGGAGTTGGTCTGGACTAGACCTTCTGGGATGACAGCAACAGAGAAGAGCAGGAAGTTACTCCCATGTGGGAAATGGGGTCATATGGCTGCTTGGATGTCAAGCACCGTGCCTGATTTGTTCACTGCTGTATTACTCAGCATTTAGAACATTACCTATCATACAGTGAGTGCTCAAAAATACTTATTGAGTTAATTCATTAAGTGAGACCAATGGACACAAATGATTCTACTGGGAGATGTGCATGGGGTCCAAAGTAAAGGCATGCTCAAGCTTGGTTCATCTCTGCACTGGGGCCTGCAAAGAGAAACTTCAACATTTAGTACAGCAAACACAGCCAAGAAGATCCAAGGGCAGGAGAGGTGGGAGTTTTTTCTAGGGCTCATTGGGTTCAGTGGGCTGTGAGGATTCACCCGTGTCACACAAAACATCCTCTGTGTGATATGGGCAGCAAGGACAAAATAAGCGAAAAATGGACATAGTATAAAAAGCATTGGATTTGGAATCAGAGACACTGTATATGAATTTTATTTCTGTTATTAACCAACAGTGTGGACTTAGCAATTTGCTGGACTCACTTCTATTCTATATCCACCTTCTTGCTAACCACCAGTAGCCACCTACTTGTCAAAAACTGAACACTTTTCACACTTCATATAGCTTAAACTCTGCTGCCTTTCATTTGAACACTTGCTCCTGCAAGTTCTCTGCTGCTGCTCTGTTCTTTCCTTCCTGAACTCCTTTTTTGCAGTGTTTTCGGAGGATTATTTTTCTATCCACCCCCTAAACATTGGTGTCCCCAACAAATCTGTCCTCAATTCTTTCTTTCTCATTCTCTACAAACTCTCCAGTCAATCTTATCTGCCACATTGCTTTAAATCCCTTATTTATAACTTTACCCTCGACATATGCATTGGACTCAGACTCACATATCCAACTTCCTACTAAATATCTCTATATAAACATGTCTCAGTCACTTGAATATGAGAAGTAATATGGTCAGAACCAAAGTCATCCTTTCCTTTTGTCCCGCTCCCCTCCTGTCTTAGGCCATTTGGGCTGTTACAACAAAAATATCATAATTGGGTAGCCTAAACAGCAAGTTATTTCTCACAGTTCTGGAGGTTATGAATTCTAAGATCAAGGATTCAGCAAATTTAGTATCTGGGGAGGGCACGCTTCCTAGTTCATAGAGACATCTTCTAGCTGGGTTCTCACATGGCCAATGGGGAGAGGAAATGCTCTGGGTCTCTCCTTTTTAAGGGCACTAATCTAACTCATGAAGGCCCCACCCTCATGACCTAATGATTTCCAAAGGCCCCACCCCCAAAGACAATCACATTAAGGATTATGTTTCAACATATGGATTTGGGGATGAAAACATTCTGTCCATAGCATTACTTCAACTTATAATCCCTCCTCCTCCATTCGCTTGTGACACTATCTAGTTACCCAAACCAGGATTGGTCCTAGATGCCTTAATCTCCCTCATCCATATTTGAGCAATGATTTCCATCTGTTAACATTTTTTCACTTTGTCTCCTGTGCTCACTGCTACTCAGATTAGACTATCCTCTTCTGCCTCTTGTAAGAAAGACTTTCACCTGTCTCATTCTTTCCATCAGCTTCCAGAGTGATCTTTTAAAAATGCAAGTCTAATCTCAATAAATTCCAGCTTAAAACTTTCTTATTCCTCCATAGGAAGCTGACTGCTGTATATGTTACAATAGTCCTGGTATAATATTAATAATGCCTCCTTTCACAATATATGCTTTATATGTACACTATATATTATATGGATAATATATAATCACTCTATCCTTACCCTAAGGATTAAGATCAACCCTATTATAATATGCCAAAGCCTTTCATGACCTGAACCTTCTTTCCCCTTTAGTCTCACCTCGTCACTCTTCCTCTGGTTTACTCATATTGAATTGCTTGCTTTGTCTGCATATGCTCATTTCTTTTGGGTTTTTATTGAGAAAGCCATCCTCACTAGTCACTGTAGAATCCACATTTATTCTTTAAGACAGATCAAAGATGTTTCTGTGATGCTTTGCCTGAGCTCCATGACTTCTCTGGGAACAATAGACCTCTTCCTCTTTTGTGCATTTGTGTGTTTTTTGTTTTTTGTTTTTGTTTTTGTTTGTTTTTTATAACAGCCATTTGATGTCTTTCTTCCTTTCTTTAACTTTATTAGCCTCTATGAATCATGATTCTTTAGAAATCAGGAGCTACCTTAGTTTCTCAACACATAGCATAGTGCCTGGCACACAGAAAGTGCTTAATGACTGTTGAAAGAACAGATGATTGGATTAATAAGCATGTAAGAAATTTCTAGTGGGTGAGAGAATGGAAATGAGCAGAATTTTCAGGTCAAGGCAGTGGGTCAACATGGCAACCTATGTAGCCTTGTGTCACCCCTGTGAATTAGCTTTACTCTCCCAATTCAAATTCCATTATGTGTAGGAGTCTTTGAATTTGAATTATTACCACCAGTAAATCTGCCTCTGGCACTACAGGATTCGCACAATAGGAGAGCTGGAACCAGCTACTTATAGGATTTATTTTCAAATTCAATTTTCAATTAAAACTGTAGGAAATTGCCACTAAAATAATATTTGCTTTGTTAAAAGCCTGCAGCTTGGAATGAGTCAATCTCAAAAATAAATAAATACCACCCAAAATTTGCACTCCCACCCATAGAAAGCTGCTTATGCCTCTAGGAGATGTTCATGGCTTCCTTTCCCAATGGTTGACCTCACTATTTCAGAGTTCAATAAGGCCCTATTTCAGAAAGATCTTTAACTCTTTAAACACAGGTCAGAGCTGGGCTGGTTTTTATACACTGGTATACAATGACCTACCTCTTCATTTTTATAGATGAAGAAACTGAAATCTAGAGAATATAAGTACCCAAGGTCATATTTCCTGTAAAACCACATCCTTTACCTCTAACCTAATTCCCTACATCATCCCCATCATATTTCAAGCCAAATAAAACCAATTCAGATGAGGCAGTATGTATGTGAAGTACCAAATACTACCTAACTCTGCCATTGCTGTAAATCTGATATCATTAGAAACACTCTCATTGCTCCATCCATCATTTTTCAAGAGACTAGTGTTTGAAAAAAGTCACATCCTTTGTATGTCTAACATACATCCTTGTCCCCCTCCTTCACGAAATTATCTCTAAAAAGAGGGGCACTTTCTGCTTTATTCCCATTTATGAACTGAACTGACAACGGAGAAATGACTCAAAGAACCTTACAGTAATTTGGTCTACAAGGCACTGTGCTTTCTATGAACTAATAACCATCCTTTTAACTTTACCACTTGGAGTTTACCATCCTTCCCCCTCTTTAAGGTGATGATTATAATAATGGCCTCCCATCAGGTATTCCTTGGGAATTAACGGTCAGCCATAGTTCATCCACTACACTCAAACCTTTCATTAATCCCCAGGAAATGTCCTGCTTCCAAATTGTTATTGCTTAATTTACACGCTTTTCATTCTCATCAAGCCTTACTATATTGCTACATCCACCAAGAAGCTTTGTGGCTTATTTTATTCGTCTATATAACCTAATGGTTCGGCAAGAATGATTTCCCTAACTGGTGATCAAATAAAACTAGAATGAACCTTATTAAAAGTTACCTTAAAAGCCATTAAACATCTCTAGACATTTTAATATTTTATACATATTACACATGACTTTTAAATCAACAAATAGGATAAAATACTGTGTCCTCAAGAATACAATCCCCCAACTATCTGTCCAATGCTTCCTTAGCTCTCTCTTTTCTTCAACTCACAGAATAAATCTAATAGTTTTACTTATTTTTACAAGATACTCTCTCTGTTTCAAAGTGGTTTTAAACTCTAAATGGTATCATAAGTTGTCTACAACACTAAATGTTACATATCCCTTGCAAGCAGTTTCCAGACATTATACAGCCCACAGCATCACCACCTCTTTTACTTGCTGCACCTGCAATGCTTCATTTCATTCAGAGATGCACAAAGCTTTGCTGGCCCTCTTTTTGGTTCATTTCCTTCTTCAGTTTGATGAATGGAGCTACAGCGGGGGTAAGAGAGGTGGGAGTATAAGGCATAGAGAGAGGTCTAGCAGTAACATGTAACAATCCAGAGCTCTTTCAGCACCAAAGTCATGTTCAAAAATACAACCAGGACCATATTGTGAAATATATATACAGTCAACATATAGCATTTAATAAAAAATGGGAAAGGGATATTTACTAGTATATTACCATATTTTTGCATGAGTATAAAGTATAACAAGGAAAAGTGGAAGGGAACCAATGATTCTTATTAATGTTATAATAATTATTTTGGTACAAGTAGAATCCAATAACAAATATTGAGGATTCAAAAACAAGTATAGCAGGACATATACAGGCAGCAAGAGTACCCAAAAGATGTGAGCTTTATTCTTAGACCTGCTAGTTATTACTGATGAAACCTTTGACAAGTTATTCATTCTCTCTGGACCTCAGCTTCTTCATCTAGAAAATAAAGTATTGAACTAATGTACCCCGTGCTAAATGATAATGTCCTTATTTTCGACAATAACATTCTATGATCCTTTGAATCTATAATCAACTATTTGAATAATCAACTGTCATAATAGAATTTAATTATATATAACATAGGTTTTTTTTTTCCCAAAATAATTAACTTTTTCTACACCAAACTTATACATTTAATTATATGCTTACTCATTTGCCAAATATTAGAACACATCAAAGACTAGATGCAATTTTTGATTGACTGGATCTTAAGGAGTCCTGAGTTTTTAGTGAGACTTGAAGAAAATTATTAACTGTTTTGCACCTCAGATTTTCCAGCTGTAAAAATGGGAGGAATAGGGGTAAATCTCTATATAGCCTTTGCATAGAGGTAAGCAGTGTATAATAAAGAATACAGTGGTTAAAAAAAAATATCCAAATCAGTATATAATCCCTGCTTCAAGAAGCTTTCAATCTTTCGATAAACAGAAAATGAAAGTAACAATGAAAAATGAATGTAAGTAGGAAATGAAGAGGGTTTAAAAAAGAATAAAATGGACTTGGAGCTGGAGGGGACTAGTACACTAAAACCAGAAGAAATTGGTCATGTATTTAAGCCTTGGGTAGCCAGTCATTGGGGGAGAAGATGGTGAAGTTGGAAAGGCAAGAAAGATTATATCAAGTTGGACCTCATAGTTCATAGTATAGAGTTTGAGTCTTATTTGAAATAGAATGGAAAGATATTGGAAGCTGTTAATAAATGTCGGCTAGAAAATTAATTTTTGACCTTTTCAAGAAGAATAGAAAAATTGTTTTATTTACCAGAACATAGAAAATATTTCAGTTTATCAATGTTTGAACACAACTGTTTAAAACTACACTTTTTAATAAATCATGAGTATTTTATGTAAATGGCTATGATAATTAGTTGAGTTATAGCCTTTCTGTCAAACTTATACTTACACAAAGAAACCTGAATGCTGTTTTTACCTTTAAAGTGTGAAATAATTTTCACTATGATATCCTTCACAATTGTTTGGAAGGGTTTCAGAATTCAGTATAAGTCAAATGAATTTATCAAGGGAGAGGAACCTAATCTGTACAGATATGCAACTAATAGCATGTTCAAAGACAAGAACAAGAACCAAGAGTCATTGAGGACATGAATGAGGAAAGAAGGGAACTGTGTTTGGGCAGCCAAATCTCACTAGTGACAGCAATACATGAGCTTACCTAGAGTTTCAGAAATGTTTGGCATGCTCCAATCTACTATGTGAGACATAATCTTCAAAGGGAATTGCTAAAAGCCTCCATATTTGGGACTTTTAAACTTGGACTGGATAACATATTAGGAAGGATTTTTAAGGAATCAGTTCTGCACTGGGAAGAAACTGAACTCGATGACATGTTTCATCTTTATACTTTTCTGCTGTTCAATAAAATTTTAAGGAACAGGGGAGAGAGGATTATTCAGAATTCTATTTATCTTCGCACATACAGGGTTTTATTTTATTTTTCTCCCAGAGATAACTATACTAGTACAACTAATAGAAGTGAAAGTATAACTTGTGTTATAGCAAGCAATTTTAGATGTGCAGTGGATAAGATGACATCAAAGAAAGAGATGAAATTTTCGATCCACTGGACCTTAAGGAGTCATGAGTCTTTAGTGAGATGTGAGACAAATTATTAACCATTTTGCACCTCAGATTTTTCAGTTGTAAAAATGGAAGGATTGGGGGTAAATCTCTATACAATGTTTACATAGTAATCAATCTTAGATCCATGTTTATAACATATTTATAAGCATACTAGAGGCCCGGTGCACAAAATTCTAGCAGTCGGGGGTGGAGGGGATCCCTCAGCCCCGCCTGCACCCTCTTGCAGTCTAGGAGCCCATGCTGAGTGGGCCTAAGTTGTCAGTCGGACATCCTTAGTGCTGCTGTGGAGGCTCCCACCACCACCTCTGCGTTCACCAGCCATAAGCCCGGCTTCTGGCTGAGTGGCGCTCCCCCTATGGGAGCACACTGACCACCAGGGGGCAGATCCTGCACTGAGCGTGTGCCAGTCATTCTGCCGTTTGGTCAATTTGCATATTAGTCTTTTATTATATAGGATAACGTGTTTATAACAAAAGTAAGTAATAAATGCATGCATTAATAAATAACTACATGCATACTGTTCAGTCAAAACTCTTTCCCTAACAAACAGGAACTTGTTGAAATAAAAAAGGAATATATCAATTCTTATAACTGAAAAATCTAATGGTAAATTCAGGCACAGTTGGATCCAGGGGTTCAAGCAATGTTTTCCTAACAACTCATTGCATGGTATAGGGGGTGGGGTTGGGGTGAGCTAGTGCTGGGTGAAGGAGGAAGACATAAATATATAGTGGGCAAGGAGAAACAACAAAATCAACCACACATTCACGTAAATGTTTAATATGGATTAGATTCACCTGCTAGTGACAGAGATCCAAATAAGATAGAAATTGATTTTCTCTTTTTCTAAACATTCCAGATGTAGGCAATTCAGAACTGTCTTGGAAGCTACCCCACCACCTGGGAGCCAGGCTACTTCCAACTTTCTGCTCTGCTATCCGTATGGTATGGCTTTTGTCCTCATTTTCCAGGATGGAGTCCTAGCCAGTTAATCCATATTCCAAGCAGCAGGAAGGAGGAAGGAAGAAAGGCGGCAATGGGACTCAACAGCTCTCTTTGGACAGAAATTTCCCGGAAGCAGCGATACTAGACTAGACTTCTACTTACTCTCTGGGCCATATTCAACTGCAGGCATGTTGGGACTTAGTCGTGTTTATTCCAGGCAACTATGTGTCCTCTAAGAGAGAAATGATGCCCATTGGAATAAGTCTTTCACATAACATTAGTACATAACACTCACAGTAAAACAAAAGTGCCATGAGATCAGGGATTTTTGTGAAACAGCTCTTGAAATAGAGTAAGCACTCAATCAATATTTGTTGAAAGAATGAATCAGTGAATGCGTATGCATATAGAAAATACATATGTTAATGATAGTGGAAGTTCACAAAAAACTCCTTAATAGATTGCAACAGTATAAAAAAAAACAACTCAAAAGCAGCTTCCTCATCTTCCACAGATGATATGAATAGAAAGAACGTGAGTTATAAAGTCACAGATCTAGGTTGATATCACAGGTTCACCACGTAATAACTCTGTGACCCGAGAGGTTGATCTTCTCTCAATGAACCTTAAGATGTGAAAATGGGTACAATCTAAATTTGCAAGAGAATTTAACTGCGTTAAAGTATGAGGAACACAGAATATGATTCCTGACACATAATTACCCCTTGTAAAGTGCATGGCACTGAGTAAGTGCTCAACAAATGCCCACTCCCTTTCTGCTTTTCTCCATCAAGAAACAAAGTAAAAATAAAACCCCCACAAACTCATGCCAATAAATTCCCAGAGATTCCGGTCATTTTATGGGCCATCCATACAAGTGGCTTAGGAGGGAAAACAGTTCACTTCTTTTAAATTTTCAATTAAATTCTGTAGTCCTACATAAAACTTGGCCAACTACTCCAGTTTCTCCAAGATTATCTCCGAAAGAAAAATTATTTGATGTTCACAGCATATCAAAGCAGGTACTAGAAACTTGAGTTCTAGAAATTTTTAGCACAAACCTCTCTTCGGTAGATTTTTATGTGCAAATGTATTAAAGTTAAATCCTGCAGAAGAAACCCAATAATGAACAAAGCCCTTAAAATAAATGTTAAATATTGGAACATGTCTCTGTTAAGCATGGACATATTTTTGTTCATATATACACACACATAAAAAAGCATTTATTTGATTATGAATTGCAGCTTGTCATAGTTTGGTAGTCCCATACAAAAATCTAAACTGAAGAAATAAAAATAACAGAGCTATGGAAGCATAATGTAACATAATAACCTGCTTCCTTAAATATGCAAACAAAACACAAAAAGCCCGCCTCATTGTTTAAATCATTACATTTTTGTTATTTAATGGACATACTTCTAAAAAATAGGTTACTTACTAAAGAAAATGAAGGCTGGTTAAAATACATTTTCTCTTTCAGGAGTCATATAAAGAAAGATTCATGGCTAAGATAATCACTAAAGGTTGAATTTACTGGAAAAACAAATTTTGAAGTAGGTCAGGAATCCTTTCAAAGCAGTATATGCACTTAGAAACATTCAACCTGTCAACTCCAAATCAAGTAACAGTAGTTGATCCTGCAAATTTTTCCCCCTGTCACTAAGAAGTGAACTAAAAAGAACCAAGAAAATGGTCAGCACCATTAAACCATAAATTGCTTTTAGGATTTATATTTTCCCATCCTTCTAAAAGTAATATTTAATAAAATAATCTGGTTCTTACTCCAATTCAATCATAATAAAACAGAGATCCCCAAACCCAATTTGCTATTATTTCTTCACTGAGTTTTAAGCACCTTTCATCCTTAGAACCAGTCTTGTTATCTGAAAAGGCATTTACCCATAAGCCAATAAGTATTATGAAGTTTTGTGGGAAAATAGCAAAGATCTGCGGCTGAACTGTTTTCCCTCCTAAGCCACTTGTATGGATGGCCCATAAAATGACCGGAATCTCTGGGAATTTATTTGGCCTGAGTTTGTGGGGGGTTTATTTTTATTTTGTTTCTTGATGGAGCAAAGCAGAAAAGGAGTGGGCATTTGTTGAGCACTTACTCTGTGCCATGCACTTTACAATCATAACATTTTGTCCTCAAACAATCTGAGCAAGTATATGTTAATATTCTCATTTTATCTTTGGGAAACTGATGTTCCAAAGGGAATTTGAATTGCTAAAGATCTAGGAAGTGGCAGAACTTGACTCTGGCAGGGCTTGAGTCTGTTGTGTTGTCTCCTGTCTTTCCAAAAAAAAAAAAAAAATAGCTATGTCTTTCCAATAACGCAGCTAAACAATACAACTTGGCTAGCGTGCGAAGCTCAAGACAGCTAGGAAAAACATTCACTCTGTCAGGAAGAAGTGAAGGGCCTCTTGTCAAAGGCAAGCAATTATTTTAGCAAATAGCCCCAAGTAGTGAGCTGGCATAAGCAAAGAATTCATAAGAACTTGAGTTTAGCAAAACAAATTTTCAGTTTTTCACAAATTCTTCTTGTCTGTCTTCCCATGTATCCACAGCCACACTGATACCAACTCTAAAGTTGTGATTCAGAGGTGTTTCGGTGAGCAAATATATACAAACATTTTACCTCTAACATGACTCTAAGGAAATAACAAGAACCTGATTTCGTTTGAGCAGGTCCCTTCTTTCCTGTGGTCATCATAGTAGTAAATACAGTGATAATAATAACATCTGCTACTTCTTGAGAGCTTACTAAGAATTATGCTAAGGGCATTTCAAGCATTATACTAATTGATCTTCAACAATCTTTCGAGGTAAGAACTATTATTTCTCACTCTAGAAGGCATAAGCAATGTGGCTTAAGAGGTTAAACAACCCAGCTGAGGAACACATTGTGTGAATGACCATGTGGAGATTGGAAATCTGGTCATCAGACATCCAAATTCATATCATTATTGGTCTCCTCATTCTCCCCACGCCCACTGCCTCCTAAGGATGTGTGTATTCATGCTCCAGAGTGGGTGCCACAGAAATTAGGGTCAGGAAATTTTCTCAAATGTATACTCTATAAATTATTTTCTATAATTTATACAATTTTTGTAATTTGTACCAAAAAGTATATTTTTCTTCTTTCTGCATCTCTTTTTACTGAAACCAGTTTTTCTCTTTTTACCACCTCCCCAGGCCCTACACAGTCCAATGTGTGTGTGATACTAAAACGTTTTGTTAAGCCCAAAGGGAAGATGATGGAAGCCTCCTATCCAGTCTCTCTTAGGCATTATGATTCGGAAACAAAGGAGCCCACTCACAAGAGAGACAAAAATATTTTCCTGTTCATTTTCTTCAGATATGTCCTTTGGAATATTTTATTTTTTTTAATATATTTTATTGACTTTTTACAGAGAGGAAGGGAGAGGGGTAGAGAGTTAGAAACATCGATGAGAGAGAAACATCGATCAGCTGCCTCCTGCACACACCCCACCGCGGATGTGCCCCCAACCAAGGTACGTGCCCTTGACCAGAATCGAACCCGGGACCCTTCACTCCACAGGCCGACGCTCCATCCACTGAGCCAAACCGGTCAGGGCTGGAATATTTTCCAATTCCTTTCTTAGAGGAGTGTCTTAGTATCTTTCCTCCTTTTATTACCTTAGCAGTTTCTCATTTATTTGCAGCCTCCTCTTGTTATCAGCACTTTTTTTTCTATCTTAAAAGCAGAGTTACGAGTTTCCTTGTCCCTTCAGACTTTACAAGACAATAAAAATATAATTCCATGGAGACTTTGCCTTATTTAATTTTTATTCAGCTTGCAGGTCTGAATCAAATCATTCCAGTGTTAATTGATTGGAAACACTAGTTTACTAGACCACAACTAAGAAATACAACTTGATAGGTTTGACCTTCCCCCCCAGGACACATTTCGCCAAATCTTTCTTGGGAATTCTATTTTTAGAGAAGGTAAAAATGGAAGCAACCAGATGAATTTTGGTGCCCTGTCAGTTCAATGGATGGGTGTCAGGAAAAATGAATACATTTCTCTTTTTCACAGAAGCCCTGGAAACTGCTGTTCTGTGTTATGAATCTCTTAAGCAATGAAGGAAGCTGGCTTCTACACTCTTCACTTGACAACCTCCTGACTTTCCCAGTCTCTCTGTTTATTCCTTACTGGGAGTATCCACTAACACGTCCCACAACATTTTAAAATCAGAATATTGTGTGTCTTTGGAACATTTAACTGATAATTGTTAAAGCATGTAACTTGGGTAAAGAAAACACAACCTTTGTTATTGCTAGAAAATGTTCCTGGTTTTCCTGCCAGTCATCCTGATGACTTGAATACTTACAGGATGAATTCCTTTTAACTGCTGAAAATATCCTCTCTAATTTGGGTTTAAAGGGGTTTCTAAATTACTTATATTTCTTATTCAAATGTGGAGAGTAAATACTCTATAGAAACTTGATATTTGCTGGTAAAATTAAAATGCAGCGAGTAATATAGCAATGATATGACATCCTTGATTATTATTATTTTTTAAAGCATCTAAAATAGAGGATCATCAGTTATACCTCAGGCACTCCTGTGAGACTGAAAACACTTAGCAGTCAAAGTAAAAAGCTGTCTTTGGTGGGAGGTTTCCAGTCATACCTTTGATATAAATCAACCAGAAAGCCTCAGGAAACAAGATGAGGGTATTAGCTCATTGGTCTGGAATCATCTGGCCGCGGGTCCTAATACAGAGTTTCCAGAAAGTCAAACATGGACAGCAGGTAGCTTTAGCTGTGGCAGATCCCAGCTGGGAAGGAGGGAAGCTTCTGTTGTTGTCATGGATAAGCTGATATTTCTGTCACTCTTGCCAGCTACAAAATCCATGTTAAATCCGTGCTATATAGAACAGTCATGTTTTTAGGATTACTAGGGGAAGATCAGAGCTCTAAATATTCACTAATTGGATTCCAAATAGATTATTTGATATCATGACTTTAGAGTACCAACATAGAGGCGGGATGAGGGGAGGGAGGCGGGGGAGAAATCTATCTGCCTTTTCTCTGTGATAAAGGGCTTCTATTTTTCAGGACTTGAGACAGTAATTGCTTTTTTAAAATAAAGGAAATTATTGGCACATTAAAACCTCTGGAAGATTTTGGGCCTAGTCCATGTGTGCCCATGTTCTCTAGTCTATGAAGATTACATTTTTCCCAAATGTATTTTATATTCCCAAATAGTGGTTCAAAACCCCATCCTGCATGACGACCTCAAGAATCTAATATTTTGCCAAATTCTTCTTTCCACTGAGGGCCCTCTTATATGTCCTATAAACAATTAATGAAGCAGAAAGGCATACTGTCATGCACATAGTGTTCTATGTTATAAAGCAAGAAGTAAGGGTGAAGCTCAAAGTGAGAAATGAAGTTGGGGAGCCGCCAGGAGGGAGACAAGTAGGGGCTTTTCTGCTCTGTGAGAAGATCCCTTTATCCTGCAGGCAGGGACGGCCCTTATAGACTTTTAAGCTGGGAAACATGCTCTTTACCTGGGTCTCTGAACATAGGATGAAGTGTAGATTGAAAAGGGAAGGGGCCAGACACAGGGAGACCAGTTAGACTAATGTGATTATAATAAAGGAGGTGATGCGGGAGGTAAGAAGTGAGAATAGTTTGGGGGATGATATTTTCTGGGATGCTCACCTGACTAGTTCTCTCTTTCTGCTCACTCTGATTCCACCTTTGACAAGAGAGAAAAATGGTTTTCCACGGCATGGGATAGCTTAGCCAACTCCCCTGGGAGCCAAAGAAAAGAGGCAGCAGGCTTCCCTCCACTGCTGTGCAGCCCCTGGTGCTCCCCTGTCATCCCCACAGCAGCGTGCTCCACCCTCGCCGCTCTCCATCTGTCCCGCTCCCTGACCTGAAGCCACACACATTTATTTCTTTTCTTCATCTTTCAGTTTTCACACTCCGGGTTCTATCAATGGCTTCTGAAAGGAAGCACTTGTTCGTGAAAGAGCCATACATTTCCACGCAGCAGACCAAGAAACTTAAGCAGCTTTATTCAGCAGTTTCTTCACAATTACCCATTTCTTTCTCAGGGCCAAAAAAATTTAATTAGCTTTGAAATCCAAATGAAACTCCCAAGAACTTGCTAGGTACTTCATTTTGAAAGTGAGAGAGTCGGGGAGAAACATGTTACTTCAGACTCATAAGAAACGAAGTGGAAAGCTCTTTTCTCTACCCCAAGTCCGCTAGCCCTCTCTGCCTTAGTCCCTCCTGGAACATTTCTATCCTGACATCCCCAAGGAAAACACAATTGTTAACTTGATGGTTGTTTGTTCTTTGGTTGTCTTTTCTTTCTTGGTTTTCATTTCTTTCCTCTTTTTTTTTTTTTTTTTGTATTTTCAAAGTACATAACCACCTCAACAAGACTTAGTCTCCAGTCTCTTGATTTTCAGAGGTGACGTTTGCCCAAAGAAAGCCCACAGACACAGCTGAAACATAGAAGCATCCCATGGGGGCTGAGAACCTCAAAGATGCTTTGTAATTTTCTATCCTTCAAGGCTGGAGACCTTTGATTAAGAAAGGACGTAAATAGAACAAATGTAGAAGAATTCCCTGAAGTTTAAGAAAGAGACCCCGAGATGATGCCAGGGATAAAATCTGTGCCTTGAAAATTCTTGATTGACTCGACTAATGAGAGCCTACGATTTCTTCCTCATAACCTCACGCTTGTCTCCTGATTAATTTCCTTCCAGTACTTAATCTTCAGTGCATGACACTTTAACCACTAAGCTTATTATTCTAAAAATAGCATTCTAGCTGTGCCATCTTAGCAGATATGTATGTGAAGATCTTATTTCTACACCATTTCCTTAGGTGTTTAAATGTTAATATCAAACTTGTACAAAATGCAATAAGCAAGCATACTAACAGAAATAAGTTGTATTTCATGCAGTCAATTTCCTGACTCCTACGTGTAAAAGGACTTTCACATATTTCACCACTCTGAACCCTCCCTGGAATTGATAGCTGTTCTTTTATGGGAACAAAGAGGAATGTTGCTGTTTCCACCTGAGAACAGTAGTGTATCTCTATCTATACAAACAGATCAAGGTAGCTTATTCCACACCACCTTGGGCTATGCCTTGGCAGTGAATTTTTATGACAATTTCTAAGATAAAAATAAATTATGAAGGATTTTATCAACACTCTAGTTTAAGAAATTCATTATGTCAGGGGAACAAGGCAAGAGTCAGGCACTGAGACAAAATCAGAGGGAACAATTTAGGTTTGGTAATAAGATAAGATTTATGTTTCAATCCTTTCCTCTCTCTTGGCAGTGTTAGGTGAACAGATACACAGGAAGACTTTTCAGTTCACATAAAACATTTACTAGGAGAATGAGACATCATAACACTTCACTGTGGTTTATTGAAAGCACTGTACTCACAGTCATGAATGTGGTTGTCTTAGTGTCTCAGATTTTCCTAAAATTATAATGTGATGCTGGCTATTCACACCTGGTGCAAATACGGCCCTGCTTCCTGGGCACACTGCTCCCTCCCTCCCAAACAGAAGAGTCAAGTGGTTGGAATTCGAGATCAGGTTGGCTCCTTGCCACTGTGCCCAGGAATATGTGATCAATAGGAAAAATACACCGACCTTGGATTTCCCCTTCAGCAGATTTCTAAATAGAGGTCCTTGCCTCACTGCCTGCCCTCCCTTAAAAACATTAAAACGTAAGTTATACGTATAATCTTTATGGCTTCATTGCTAAATAAATTTCTCAAAAACAAAACAAATATCAATGGCTTGCACAGCATACCCTAAAACTTTTTATCTTCCTCAACATTTCAGTGGTTCAAATACGAAACAGAAATAATTTCATAGTCACTTCTCAAGTCTGGGGAGGTATAAACACAGGTGACTGACATTGTGCTGTCAACATTTTTCTTTAAATGCTGATTCTAAATAGGGTCCAGTGAGCTGTTCCCACTCTCCTGTGTGTTGTGCAAGGACCCTTGAAATTGCGGTGCTTAATTATGTGACAACTATTTTAAGATGGTCAGAAAATACCACACTCCTCCGCTTCTATCCTCTTACCAACCACAACAAAATAGAGGGAAAAGATGGAACGGGCATAAATTGAAAACTGTCTGGGTTGTATATTACCTAAGACAACACATTTACTGCTACGTATCAGTAATGCAACAAATTCATCCATGTCATCTCCGGACCTCTGGGTCATCTACCTCCATTCCAGTTTTTGTCCCCAGCTCAGGGCTTTATGTTCTACCTCCAAGTCCAGCATTATTCTACAGGCAGGACGTAATATGCACATAATGGCTACACTCAATAACTTGGCTTCTTGGCTCCTTGTCACCTCCCTCTCCAGGGACATTATTTTTCACTTGTATGCAGCCACCCACTGTATGCCCTTAATATAGACACTGACTCCTCACGTCTGAAATGATAAATTCAGACATCACACTCTCTCAGCATGACTTTGTCACCTTCCAGCAGTCTCATGCTTCAGTACAAATAAACTTTTCTTCAGGATCTCCAAACCACAGGTCAATCTGCTCTCTCCGCCTTTATCTAGGCCCTATGGATTTCACTTTCTGGTCTAAGTTAGTCCACCACATTGATAATGCTGTCAATCATATCATCAATTTCCTTTTCCTAGTGCCTTTCTGTCTACTCACCTGGCAAAATCCAGTTGTTCAAACTGTACAGATTGTTGGCAACATTAAATAATAGTCACCAATCTCAACTGGGAACTCAACACAGTCCAGAGATTATGCGCTGTTTCTGTGGTTAGCATGCTCTCTAATTTTTCATCATAGCTATTTTAAACATTCTGGCATGAGAGAGTCAATGCTCGCCCAAAATACAGATGTTGGGGTTATTGGCATATAGATGGTAAGTGAAGCCATGGCGTGGGTGCAATCGCCCAGGGAGAATGTGAGGCATGAGAAGAAATGGGCCTTAAAAAGAGCCCTGAGCAGCACTAATAAGGTAACATGTTCAGAAAAAGGGAAAATAGCCTTGCAAAATAAACTCACAAGGAATAGCCAAAAATAGATGAGAAGCCCAAAGAAAATGTGGTGTCAGTTATGCCAAGTGAATTGATTAAGAAGGAGGTGTCAGTGGAAATGTCAAACATTATTTATTGGCTGCACAAATGCTAAGCCCTCCCGGTTTTAAGGTAGAGGGGTCATTGAAGATTGAAGACTGTGGAGAGAGAAATTTTGGTGGGAGAGTGAGTGCAGCTGCCAGGTTTTCAGGAGGTTAAAGCCTAAGAACAAGGTGAGGAGTTGGGGAAGAGCATCGAGATTTCTGACAAGAAGCTTGGCCAGGAAGGCAGTCGGAAAAGCTAATCAGAGGGGAGCATGGGCTTGAGACAGAGGATTTAAATTACTGACAACCTACCTTTTGGGCATTTAAGGATGGCTACAAAGTCTTTGGAAACGGAGATTTCTTCCAAGGCTAGAGAAAGAGCTAGTCCACAGAGCTTTATTGAAAGTGACCATGGTGAGAGAGTTGTGATTGTTTTCTACATGTATCCATCAAGAACTGCTTGTTCGAAAAGGCTTTAGACTCTGAATCCTTCGGTTGTTTCCCATTGCTGTTAGCATGTGTACAAACTCTTCCATGTGGCTTAAAACCCCTTGCTCACCTGGCACCTGCCAGCTCTCCTCTAGGAAGGACCCACTCTTCCCCAGATGCCTTGCTCCAGCCACACGGAACACCTTGTATTTCTCTGAACGTTTGTCCTGTTCTCTCGCTCACCTCTTGGGCTTTGGGTACAAAGTTCCATCTTTCAGGAACTATATCTCCACTATCTTTTTGGTGAATACATACACTGCCTCTCGTGTTATAATTGCATCCTCAAAGAAATCCTTCCCTGTTTCAAAAAAACAAGGTCAAGTTTCCTGCCTCTGCACTCCCAAAGCATGTGCTTCGCTACCGCCCCTTCCTTCACACAAGGTCTTAGAGCTGTGTCTGCCCATCTCTTTCTTTGCACTTTGAACTCCATGAGAACAGAGACCATATCTGTCTTCTTACCATTATATCTTCAGAACCTAGTACAATGCTTGGCATATAGTTGCTCAATAAAAACATGTTCCAAAATGACAAGTTAACACCTTTTAAGGAAAAATCTAATCATAACATTTGCTTAATAACATAAGAATTTTATTCAATATTACCTGAGATGCTTAAAAAGAAGAGTATTTTATCGATTACTAGTATGGTTTAAAGCATTTTCAGTAACTTCTAATACTTCTTACACTACTTTATTCTATTTTATAACACATTTCTTATTCTAGCATACTATATAATTTAGTTACCCATAATGGTATCAGAGTTCCCTCTCAAGAAAGCAAGCTCCATAAAAAACGGAGACCCTTTTCTGTCTCACTCACTGATGTTTTCCCATGTAACTATCCTGGAACATAAGGAATAAATTAAGTGTATATGTAGTGTTTCTACATGCTCTTTTTATTAAGAATTTTATAATATAAGATTTTACCCTGATTATGTCTGAAAGTGTTTAAAATAGCTTACATATTAAACACTGTGCAACCTGACTCACTTACTTATATTTCAAATAAATTCATCCAAAAGTAGCAGAGCTAATCTTCCAGAAATTATATTTGAGAATATTATAATTTTTGTACAATAGATGCACACTAAGTTTTTCAGTACATAAGGTAAAGTGTGAAATCTGTTATATTACATTGTTTTTATTTCCCTAACAAGAGAAGACAACTTTTATCTACAGAGTCAAAACTGCTCTCGCAAATGTTCTCATGTAGGAATTTATGGCGACACTCCTTGTATAAAATACACAGAGTCTTACAATGGATAATATCAAAAATTACTTTTTTTTTTCACCAAAGGCATAAATAAAATGGGCAAGAGGACAATTCTCACATCAACAGAGGGCATACCATTTTATCATAACTCAGCAAAGGCAGTTAACTAAAAGTCTGATAAAATAGAATCTAGACACTCTGCTTTTGACAGTCAAATAATACAGAGAAGAATAATCTTTGTTGATTAAAATAAGAAAAGAGACAAATTAACATTAAATTATAGAGGTGTACGACAATTTTTAAAACATAGATGTCTTACACTTTAAAAAATAACTTTATCATATTGAAAAAGCAGTACTTCTTCAGTGTTCAAAATTTGAGAAATAAAACCACATACACACACACAGATTATCTGAAATTCTGCTGCTCAAAGAGGGCTGATTTTGGTATATGCACTTCTATATCAACCCAATACACACACACACACACACACACACACACACACACACACACACACAGAGTCAGCTGTATATAAAGTAACATTATAGTTCTCCCTCAAGTTTATGATTTACCTTAAATTTACATAATTATATGTATTACATATTTTAACTGAAATAAGATCATAATATGTACTGCAAGCATGTCAAACTCAAAGGCTAACACAGGCCAAATAAACAAGGTTTAAGTTTATGTGGGCCACAAAGAAAGCAAAAGTTTCAATTTTCATAGAAACGTGGGTTTATTTCAATAAAGGCATGCTAAATACAAAGGGCTGAAATAAATGAGTAATCATTAACCTAAAATAATAGAACATTTTAATAAAATTTAATATTTTTTCTTGAATATTAACTTACCAGACACTGAATAACTGCACAAATTAATAAGCATAATGCAAATAAACACATTTTTCTTGTTCTCCAAAAGCAAAATATTTCCTGTTGCGCACACCAAACAAGTCAGTACAAGACTGATGAGATGGCAATAGGCTGCTAAAGTATTTGCTGCTGGTATTAGTGGAGAGAAATGGTGCGCCTGCACATAAGGTGCATAAGGGAAATGAATGTAACACGATTATAGTAGTCAGTCATCAGCGAACATTGTAGTTTGTTATTAATAATTATGTATAACAGGATGCTGTAAAAATTAAGTTACAAAATTTTTATTAAAACATTTCTTACATACCGTTATATTGGCTGGGCTGCAAAAATATTCATTGTGGGCCGTGAGTTTGACATGCTTGATGTACTATGTTTTATAATCCAGTTATTTTTCTAATTATAAATATACCATGGCTACCATCACTCCAGGTCAGAGAGAATGTGCTTCATGCAGAATATATATGTATATGTTTATGTATATGTATATGTATATTTATATGTTTTTAAATTAACTGCCACGTCCAAAATGGAAATCATTGCCACACACCACGATATTTTGAATTTAATTTAAAAAATCAATTTTCAATGAATATCCTAAAAATAAATATATTACTCACAATTTGGGTATTCTTGAATATTTTCAGCTGAAAATTCTCACAAAAGATGATTTTAAAGTTGGTCAGGGTTGCCACTTAGGGAGAATACTTTTTTTTAATAGCACGTGTGGTGTGTGGGGAAGGTCCGCCGTTTGTGTCTACAGACGCTTATGGTGTACAATGGGATATATCCTATATAATAAAAAGGTAATATGCAAATCGATCAAACAGCAGAACAACCAGTCGCTATGATGCACACTGACCACCAGGGGGCAGGCACTCAATGCAGGAGCTGCCCCCGGTAGTCAGTGTGCTCCCACAGGGAGAGCGCTGTTCAGCCAGAAGCCCTGAGTCAGACTCATGGCTAGTGAGTACAGTGGCAGTGGCGGGATTCTCTCCCGCCTCCATGGCAGCACTAAGGATGTCCAGGATGTCCGACTGACGGCTCCCATACTGTGAGAGGGCACATGCCAGGCTGAGGGACCACCCCCAGCCGCTGAGTGCACAAATTTCATGCACTGGGCCTCTAGTATATATAAATATGTGCTTTCTCACACTTCCTTACTAGTGATTCATTGTGACCTCAAAGTTTGACTTATAGCACAGAACAAAGTAAACTGAGCTAAAATGTTTTAAACTTGTTTAATCCACTGTCCCTATCCTTCAATGAAACAGTAATGGGTTATTACGTTTTACTAGAGGCCTGGTGCATGAAAATTCATGCGATGGAGTGTGTGTGGGGGGTCCCTCAGCCCGGCCTGCCCCCTCTTACAGTCTGGGAGCCCTCAGGGGTGGGGGCTCAGAGGAAGGCGACGCCCCCATCACACCTCTGCTACTGCCACTGCCAGCAGTGCAAGCCTCAGCTGGTCCTGGTTACCTGAGCCTTGGGCGGCCCTTGGCAGCTGGGCAGCTGCCATCCAAGGCTTGCCTGCACCTCGGGCCGGCCCTGGGCGGCTGGGCAGCCACCATCCAAGGCTTGCTGGCACCTCGGGCCGGCCCTGGGCGGCTGGGCAGCCACCATCCAAGGCTTGCCTGTGCCTAGGGCCAGCCCTGGGTGGCTGGGGGGCTGAGGGTACTGGGGGATTCTGGAGGCAGGTGCACGGAGCAGCCGGACTCACCTGGGGGCGGGCCCAGCTGTGCCACACACCTGCCACCCTGGAGGGGCTGAGGGGACTGGGCACCGCCATCGTGTGGCTGTGGGTGCTGTCTTCTTTGAGGGTGTGATGGTCAATTAACACATTCCCTCTTTATTAGATAGGATTTTTAGCACAGCATGTCACTGGACCAACCAAAATATTTTATCTGCAAAACATATCCCTGAATAGCTAAATATGTTAATCTGTTGACTAATATGGTCTAACTTTAAATATAAAGTGTGCCCTCAGCCTAAAAGAAAGGGAATCTCAAAAAGTCTTTTTGGATAACTATGCAGTTTTACCAACCCAGTATCCTTTTATATACCCACCACTTTCTTTACATTCCCATTCCATCCAACTATGGTGATAATTTAAAAACTATAGCTCTAATATGGCACAAAAACATGTGTGAGTTTATATCCACTTTTTCAAAATCATGATCCAAGAGCATATAGTAAACAAAAGTAAGCAAATCCATGTCTCTGATTTGTTTGCCAAGTTGTTTCAATAAAAGGTTTTAAAAGAACAGCATTAAGATGTCGATTATTTGAAATCATTTGGAATCATTTCTTCTGAGGCCATTTCTGCCTCTATTATGATTTAGCAGCAATATTTAAATATGTTTTTATAAATATATAAAGGCCATATGTAATCAAGATATATTATATATAGAAATGTATTATATAATAATAAATAAAACATTAAAATATTGAGGTTCTACAATCTGGCCATACAGATGATTCTTGTCTATTGTATCAATAACTAATGATAATTTGATAAACACTGGAACATCCTTGAACTATTCTGATCATTTCTTCAATAAGATGGAATAGGGAACTGATTGATGTTTCTCTGTCACTTTGATGTTTCCCTTTCCCTCTCTCTGTCTCCTTTCATCTCTCCCTCTAAATAAAAAACATATCCTCAGGTGAGGATTAAACAAATATATGCAGAGATCATTTTAGGGGATGAATTTTTTAACCAAATATTGGTTGAAAGAAATAGAGATTTTTAGTTTCAATAATTTTTCTTAATAGTCACTCAATTCATTTAAATGTATATACTGACCTCTAAATCTAAATACCCTTGATTAAAGATAAAAAATACCCTTGATTTTATTTACAACTATCAAAGAAAAAAATTGACAATTAAATTATAAAACAACATTGATTGTAAGAGATTTTAAAATATATTATTGCAATTAGTATGGTAGCATGATATTGGTAAGTGAGTATGGACTGGGTATCATAGAGTGGTAAGACCTCTGTGATGCAAAAAGGAATAAAATATGGGTATTGAGTATCTGAGGCAGTTTCCATGTATCTATCTATCTATCTATCTATCTATCTATCTATCTATCATCTATCATCTATCTATCCATAGCATTTCCTAGACAAGTATGCCAACAGATTTGGGATATCTAAGCAGGTTTCTGGTATCTTTGTTAAACCAAAAGAAATGTTACTAGATGCAATTACATAAAAACTGTTTTACCTAAAAGCTGGTTCCAGAATTTTTCTTAAGATGGAAATTATGTGGAGAAAAGACCTCCTTAAGCTTCTGAGGTAGAAAGTGAATACTGAGGTTATAGATGTCATCAAGGCCAAAGCAATGCAAGGCAATACAATTTATAGATAGTAGGACCTTTTTGTATTTTTTTTTAACCTCCAGAGAAAGAAGGGGGAGTGAAAGAAGGTGGAGGAGGGTGAAAAGAGGGGAAGCAGGAGAGAGAGGGTGGGAGCAAAAGGAGAGGGAACAGAGGGATGCCTAAAGACTATGGAGGTGGGGAATCAGAGGACATCCCCATGTGCTAGGAGGTTACCTCTGATAGAAAGAATAATGCCCACATCCACTCTAAAAAAAAAAAAAAAGATATCCAAACCCTAATCCCAGGAACCTATGAATATGTTGGATTACGTAGCAAAAGGGAATTAAGGTTGCAAATAGAATTGAGCCGAACTTGAGATGGAGATATGATCCTTGGTCATTCAGGTGAGCCCAATATAATAATAAGGGCCCTTAAATAAGATAGAGGATGGCAGTATAGTAAGTGTTAGAGTGATGACATTTGAGAAAGCCTTAATTGACCATTGTTGGCTTGGAACACTGAAGTTGGCTTGGGCCAAGGAATACAGGCAGCCTCTAGAAGCAAGAAAACACAAGAAAAGAGATTCTCACCTAGAGCTTTCAGAAAGGAGTGCAGCCCTGCAGCAGCACCTTTAGGGATTTTTAGCCCAGTGAGACACATTTTGGACGTCTGCACTCCGGAATTATAAGACAATATATAGTGTTGTATTTACTTGCTATGATTGTGGAAATTTGTCATAGCAGCAACAGAAAACCCATACAGTGGCTAAATGTCATTAAATGATACGTAGTAACAGTCCTTTGCTCTCTATATGCCTGTGCCATCCATTCCCATCACTGAGATAGAGAGTTGATTTCTTCACAGTCTTGTATCTGGGTTGGCCTGAGTTCTTTGATAGACTGTGGCAAAAGTAAAGCTATACCACTTCTAGCCTTAGATTTTAAGAGGGATTGTCAGATCCCTCCCGGTTCTCTTGGCATGCTCTCTCTTGGAAGACTCCTTCTCAGAACCTAGTCACCATGTTGTTTAAAGTCCAAGCCACATGAGAGCCATTCATAGATGCGCCAGTTAAGGGCCTCCAGTGAACTAGCCAACAACCAGCATCAACGGCTTGCCACGTGAGTGAACCACCTTAAATATCCAGGCCAACCGAGACTTCAGATAATTGCACCTTATCTGACATATAATTGCAACCAAGTGAAAGACACAAAGCAAGAACCTGCCATCTGATCTCAGTCAGAGGTAGTCCACAGGAACAGATACTTAGTGTTGAATGTAATGTGTTTATATTGCTACATTGCTACGATATACCTCACCTAATCCCCCACAAATGTTTGGAAATATTTACTATCTATCAGAAATGTGTGTGTGTGTGTGTGTGTGTATGTGTGTGTGTATTGGGCATATGGAGGATTGGTAGAAATTTGGAAATTGTGAAAGGGACTGAATTTCACATCCAGTTTTAAAAGAAACATAAAAGCACATATGGAAACAGAGAGTAGTGGTAACCATGAAAACCTAAGCTCACTGGGGAATTTCTGGAAACATGTAGGGTTAATTAACCTCTGCATGATGTGGTATTGGGGACCTGAGCTATTCTCAAATAGCAGTGAGACATCAGCTAACATAAGACTTATTTATTTACATAAGGGGCAATAAAAGCTAAATTTGGTCTATCTACAACTCTGCCTTACTCACCTACATATCTTCAGCACATAAAACCATGCCTGGTGCATGATAGGTGCTCCTAAATGTTTATTGGTTGTTTGTCAAAGGGTTAAAAAAAGAGGATAATACAAATAACTCTTCATTCCCTTGTCTCAATAAACTAACAATAGAATTTGAGATATTACCACTCAAACTTTTTCTTCATATCCCGAAGATCTCTACTTCAAGAATGAGATTAGGTGATAGAAGACAAGTAAGTATGAGTGAGAAATGTGATTTATTAACAATCTTTTAGTAAAGGTAAAGAACACAGAGACTGATGGTTAGATATTGGTACCACAGCTTAAAGTATATATCTATTTTCTTCTAAATTTTTTACAAAACTAAAATTTCTACAAATGCAATAGTAAAGCAAAATTTTCAGCCAAATACCCTTGAGAGATAGTGCATTCAGATTAGTTTTAGATTACAAATCGATAGAACCATACTACCATTCAAAGTTTACAGAATTAGCAGTACAGAAGATATTTGTTATTTTCTTAGATACACTCACAAGCACATATATACATTATTTATTTATTCCTTCCACTGTTCAAAACAGATTTGAGATCACTGACAATATCATTTCATCAATTATAAAATACAGAACCAAGAACCATTGAAGGAATTCAATAAACTACTCATCAAATGTGAATAGACACGGAGGGCCTGAATTTCAAATTTACTTCAGAATTTCCTAACTTAATAGTCCAGAGAAAAAGATATAGCTCTCATTATCAGAAGGACTTTGAGGATGTACTTAACTTCTCTCAAATTGATTCTAAATAGCTAAGAGATTGTTGCATAATGTATTTGATGCAATCGATATATTATGGATTTGTAAGAAGGTGAATCAATACTGAAATGAATAGGTTCACAGTGAAAGGTTCATTCAACCCAGAGACTTTGGTCTAGACTGAAGGTAAACAGACATGAGTAATGCTCTTCACATAGTAAATATGAATTAGTAAAACATTTGACATAGAAATATGTGTTAGGAGTGTTGGTACCCTGGGTGAGTCTAATGTCATACCTGAAGGTTCTGCACTCAATTCTATTGAACAAGTTTTGTTAAGGATATTGCTATGTGGCTGATAAAATTTGAAAATTACATGTAACTAGACTTATTAGTTAATATGTTGGATAGAATAATCAGGATCAATAGGAAAAAAAGATTTTAGCACATTCAACTAAATAGCTATTTTTGTTTGAGGGGTTTACTAATGGCCATGTAAGTGTCCTCCACTCAAATACAGAGGTCAGAACAAGGATAAGGAGAAATGGATGCACATGGGACCATCTGCCCCTCCACCCAACATAAAATAAAACCTCGCTGGGTCCCAAGAAAATATCTGAGTCAACACAGCCACGTGCAGCCAGAGAGAGAAGAGAGGAGTAATAACAAGGGCTCAGAGGTGTAGAGGGAGAGTCTACATGGGTAGAATAAGAGTTCAAGAGAGGAAGTGGGATCTGGGTTTGTGCTTTTTAAAGCACAAAAACTGTATCCCCTAATAAACGACTGCAGACTAAATGAGGTCTTGGCGCTGAACGAGAGATTGAAAATTTCCCCAACCACTGAGAGAGGCCTAAAAGGATGTAAGGGGTGACATTCTTAGCGCAGGGAAAAGGGACCTCTTCTTCCTAGAGCATCTTGCACTGTTCTCGCTTAGCTCACTTAACATGGGAGGTAAGTCTGTGATTAAGGAGGGGCGTGGCTGACCATTTCTAGGAAGGAGCCCATGAGTGTGTTGGGGAGAGCTGATCCTACTTTACTGAAGCCATTTCCCTACACGGTTCTTTTTCCTTTCTGAGGATGATGAAATGGGTGGCCTGGCTGTGGTGATGAATTAAATGTCAAAAGAAAAATGTTTTAAAGTGCTAAATCCAATATAGAGTGAAGAATGTTGAAAAGTCATAAACACATTTTACCTGAATAATAGTTGAGGGGCCTGAAGATGTTATGGACAAGAAGACACGCAGAAACAAACAAACAAAAATCCTATAGTTTAATAACTTGTCAAGTGAAAGGCAGATTGAAAGTGCTCTATAAGATCCCAGAGAGTCAAACTAGGTCTTTCAGATAAAGGTGATAAGAAAACAAATTTTTAATTGTGTAAGGAAACACTGCTATAATGATTTAATCGTTTTTTTTTAGGAGACATGCTATAGTGTCAGGCACTATAGGAAGTACTGGGACCCAGCCATACTGAAGACAAAACTCCTATCCTACCAGCAAAGAAGAGAAATATGGCAGTCATCCACAAAAATAATTAAGTTAATCCCACCTGATAAAATTAACAAGGACTCTATAACATGGAGACAAAAGAAAGAACCAGGGAAAGCAATGAGTGATAACTACAGAGAATGGGATAGGAGGCTGAGGAACAGGAATTTGGGGTGAATTAGAAGACATTTTTGTTCATCTCTATTGCTGAGATATACTGCTGTGAGAGGCTCAGCTCTGGGGAAGAAGTGAACTACTACTCATCACAAAGAAGAAAAAGCCAGCCCTGTGCTGGGAACAGAGTTATCTATATGTTCAGTCATGCCCTAAAAAACACAGGGAGCTTGATCAGTGAGTACAGAGTATCCCAATGGCTCATGCCTCTCCAGCAAAGAAATAAAACATTGATAGTTGTTGCTTCTGAGGCTGAGTTGAATGCAAGACGTGGGAGTGATATGTTATGGACTGAATATTTGTGTCTTCCCAGATCCATATGTTGAAACCCTAAGCCCCAAAGTGATGGTATTTCAAGATGGGGCCTTTGAGAGGTAATTAGGAGTAGATAAGGTTTGGGGGAGATAATTAGGGTAAGGTAGAATTAGTGCCCTTATAGAGTGTTCTCTCTCTCTCTCTCTCTCTCTCTCTCTCTCTCTCTCTCTCTCTCTCCCTCTCTCTCTCTCCCTCCCTCTCTCCTCTCTCCACACAAATAAGTCATGTGAGTGTGCACCAGGAAGGCAGAAATCTTAACCCAAGGGCAGAGCTCTCACCATAAGCCAATCCTGCCTACACCTTGATCTTGGATTTCCAGCCTCCAGAACTACAAAAACATAAATTTCTATCATTTAAGCCACCCGATTCATGGCATTTTGTTATAGCTACCAGAGTAGACCAATTGAGAGTATTTGTTCCAGAACAAGGGTTACAATGCATTAAAATGTGTCTTTCAGAGAATAGTACATGAAAATAGGGTGCCCAATTAAAGTCAGCTTCTTAGAGAAAAATCTAAAGCAAAAAATAAGGTAATAAGTTGATGATGTTAATTTTCAAAAAATATTAGCTGCCTCTCCCTCAGGAAGTGTTATACGTTCTCACCCATTTGATGTCAGACTTGGCCTGTGACATGCTCTGGCAAAAGAAACAGAAGAAAAAGTAACACACATCACTTTTAAGTGGATGCTTTAAGATCAGGGCTGTGGTTCATCATAGCCCATTTCTGCCATAAGGCCAGCAGGGTTTCAAATAGTTGCAGCCAACCTACAATGGACATGCAGCACCAGCAGGAAATAAACTTTGGCTGATGTAAGCAACTGAGATTTCAGATAACTTGTTACTTTTTAGCACTAATTAGAATATTCTGATTTATACTCTATTCACTTGGGTATTAATCTGAAATGGTGGGAAAGATACATATACATAGGGCATTATTGCTTCTCTCATTATTGCAACACTCTTTGGGCCTTTCATTCTTTGATTTCTTTGTATGGTTGATAGATAATTCTAACTCGTTTTGAAAGTAGAATGTGGTTGCTGAAGCATATATACTAGTATATATATATATATATATATATATATATATATATATATATATATATATTAGAGGCCTGGTGCACGAAATTCGTGCATGGGGGTGTGTGTCCCTCAGCCCAGCCTGCACCCTCTCCAATCTGGGACCCCTCGAGGGATGTCCAACTGCCCATTTAAGCTCGATCCCAGTGGGATTGGGCCTAAACGGGCAGTTGGACATCCCTCTCACAATCCAGGACTGCTGGCTCCCAACTGCTCGCCTGCCTGCCTTCCTGATCACCCCCTAACCACTCCCCTGCCAGCCTGATTGATGCCTAACTGCTCCCCTGCCAGCCTGTTTTCCCTTAACTGCCATCCCCTGCAGGCCTGGGTCCCCCCCAACTGCCCTCCCCTGCAGGTTTGGTCACCCCTAACTGCCCTCCCCTGCAGTCCTTGTCACCCCTAACTGCTCTCCCCTGCAGACCTGGGTCCCCCCCAACTGCCCTCCCCTGCAGGTTTGGTCACCCCTAACTGCCCTCCCCTGCAGTCCTTGTCACCCCTAACTGCTCTCCCCTGCAGACCTGGGTCCCTCCCAACTGCCTTTCCCTGCATGCCTGGTTTCCCCCAACTTCCCTCCTCTGCCGGCTTGGTCACCCCTAACTGCCCTCCCCTGCAGGCTTGATCGCCCACAACTGCCCTCCCTTGCAGGCCTGGTCCCTCCCAACTGCCCTCCCCTGCTGGCCATCTTGTGGTGGCCATCTTGTGTCCACATGGGGGCAGGATCTTTGACCATATGGGGGCAGCCATCTTGTGTGTTGGAGTGATGGTCAATCTGCATATTACTCTTTTATTAGATAGGATAGAGGCCTGGTGCATGGGTGGGGGCCAGCTGGTTTGCCCTGAAGGGTGTCCCAGATCAGGGTGGGGGTTCCCTTGGGGCATGGGGCGGCCTGGGCGAGGGGCCTGTGGTGGTTTGCAGGCTGGCCACGCTCCCTGGTGACCCAAGCGGAGGCCCTGGTATCTGGGGTTTATTTATCTTCTACAATTGAAACTTTGTAGCCTGAAGCAGAGCCAAGCCTTCTGCTTGCTCCGTGGCAGCAGCCATTTCTATTGGGATTTATGTATCTTCTATAATTGAAACTTTGTAGTCTTAAGCGAGGCCTGGGCCTGCCAGGGTGTGCAGAAAGCTTGGCTTCCTCCATCGCCGCGGGCAACCCTAGCCTCCTGCTCTTTCCAGCTCCATGGCTGCCGTCATTTCTGTTTGGATTTATGTATCTTCTATCATTGAAACTTTGTAGCCTTGAGTGGAAACCTAGGCCAGCAAGGGCAGGTGGAAAGCTTGGCTTCCTCCATTGCCGGGGAAACCCAAGCCTCCCTCCTGCTCTCTGTGGCCGTAGCCATCTTGGTTGGGTCTATTTGCATATTCACTCCTGATTGGCTGGTGGGCATGGCTTGTGGGTGTAGCAGAGTGATGGTTAATTTGCATATTACTCTTTTATTAGATAGGATTACCAGAGGACTCAATATTGATTTTGGTTCCAGTGTTGAGAAGAGTTGGTAGGAATAAATATTTCTGTGTTCTACACAGAGTAATCTAGGGTAGCAGAGTAGAGAGAAAATAAAATGGATGGAGTTTATTGTATTGGAAGTATCAGTGCAAAAGCATAAGGGGGGCAGCTAGAATTAGAAAGCCATGGGGCTCACATATCTATAGCCTCAAAGACTTCTAAGAAATAATCCTATGTTTATGGTGCAGGCCAACAGTGATGAGAGGAGAGCCAAAAATACTTTGTATTCATGTTTCTTTCCTAGACTTATTTTGTTGTTGTTGTTGTTAATCCTCACTCAAGGTGGATTTTTTCCATTGATTTTTAGAGAGTGTGGATGGGAGAGAGAGATACATCAACTAGTTGCCGCCTGTACATGCCCTAACATGGAGCTCGGGATTGAGCTTGTACCAAGGTACAGGCCCTTGTTCGTAATCAAACCCACAACTCTTCAGTCAGTGGGCCAATGCTCTAACCACTGAGCAAAACTGACTAATAGCTTTCCTAGCACTTACCCAAATGAGTGCAATCCTTGTATAACCTTGATAATCCAGAAGGCAGCTTAAGAATCAATCTGGGTAACCCTAAACTTCCCAAGTACCGATGATGTTAGAACATCAATGAGCCAGAGGAAGTATGAGAAGGAAAAACTGAAAGCTATGATATCCTAGCTGGAGGGTTATGTGAGTTTTTACATATGAATTACCTTGTAGCAAGATAGAGGGATGGGTCATTTCACCAGCAATGTCTCTCATCTATCCGGTTGATATGCTCTGTCTGGGCAGCAGTCTGTGAGCGGTGAAGGTGAGGGCATGCAACTTTGAGGAGCTGGAAGGTTTCTTCACCTATGTGAAAATTTCAGTTGTCCCAGCATTCCATGTCTCACTCAATGTGTACACGTGTATTAACACTACAATAGTCACCCCCATTTTACAGAAGAAGAGATTTATCGTTTCTTGAGCTTACCTTCTACCTTGGACTAACTGCTTGTGGGTTGTCACAGTTTCTAGGACATTCTTAAATTTGGAATTGTTTCATTACCTTGTAGTACTCTAGATTCTTGTAGAAGGCACCTGCCTGGCAGTTTGGGGCTCCCTAACAATAAAAAAGTCCCAGAAAACCAGAATTCCAAAGACTGATACTAAATGCCCCTCCAAGAAAAGCAAGCATCTAGGCTGCCAAACTGAAGCTGGGCTGTGGCAAGGGAGCGAGATAAGAAGGCTTACTTGCTATCTGTGACAAATGACACCAAGGAGGGCAACTGATCCAGGAGGGAGCAACCATGGGAAAATTCAATAAGAGGGGCAAAGTTTTTTCTTTGTCCAACAGATGTTGAGAGTAAGATCCCCTTTACATCTCTCCCTAAGTGCAATCCAGTTGGAAATTCAAACCTTTGGCTTTTGTCTCCTCACATTCAACTGTGTGTGGCGGCGGGGAGGGGGGGCGATTCCATCATTCAACAAGATAAACTGAGATGATCTTTCAGGGAAGGTGAAACCCAGTGGCAACTTCCTGTGTAAAAATTCCTATAAAATTTTTGTAGTTGTGTCTTTCGCTGTGATTTTCCTCAAGGTTTTCATTCCATACGAACTATAGATTTGTTTTGTTTTGTTTTACTCTGCTGGTATCTTCCTAAACTTTATCTGTCTGCTAATAAATATCTGTCAATTAAAATGAACTGAATGAATTTATGAGTGAGACTATTCAGTGGAGAATCAGACTATTTTCTTCATTTTCAGTGTGAGAGAGATCTAGATTACTTTTTTCAGGTTTCTTGGGAAGACAGATCTATACATGAGTTTCTAGTATCTTCAGCACCACACTGCATCATACCTTACCTCGGGGCAATACATCAAAAGGTTGTGAGCACTAACCTCGAAATCCCTCCCCTACAGACACATATACTTGGAGATTCCCTCTTATCACCTACTCCTCCTTACTCTTAGCATCATAATCTAAAGGACTGGGGAGAGGGAGGGTGAATATTAAAGTATCTATCTCTTTTTTAAGTTCCTTTCAAAATGCTTAGGGACCAGTGACAGAAGGAAACACCTCTGTTAATAAGTTCCTTGGAACTTCTTTTTTACCTAAGTTGTCCTCTCAGTAGAGAGTCTACCTTTGGTAAGTATTAGCATCTCACATCTTCCACCTCTAAGATAGTCTATGGAGGCCCATCAACCACCCCAGGTAGCAGGTTAGGTCCAGCTGGGATCTCCAGGGGACTATTTGGAGAGAAAAATATATCTATCTTCCCTGTTCATAACTAAAAATTATCAAACTAAGTAAAATCGGTTAAGATATGTTCAAAACTACAATGTGGTACCACCTCACACTTGTCAGAATGGCTATCATCAACAAATCAACAAATGACAAGTGCTGGCGAGGATGCGGAGAAAAAGGAACCCTCGTGCACTGCTGGTAGGAATGCAGACTGGTGCAGACACTGTGGAGAACAGTATGGAGTTTCCTCAAAAACTAAAAATGGAACTCCCATTTGACCCAGTGATCCCACTTCTAGGAATATATCCCAAGAAACTAGAAACACCAGTCAGAAAGGATATATGCACCCCTATGTTCATAGCGGCACAATTTACCATAGCTAAGATTTGGAAACAGCCTAAGTGCCCATCAGCAGATGAGTGGATTAAAAAACTGTGGTTCATCTACACAATGGGATACTATGCTGTGGTAAAAAAGAGGGAATTCTTACCATTTGCAACAGCGTGGATGGAACTGGAGAGCATTATGCTAAGTGAAATAAGCCAGGCAGAGAAAGATAAATATTACATGATCTCACTCATTTATGGAAAATAATGAACAACATAAACTGATGAACAAAAACAGATCCAGAGACAGAGAAGCATCTTTTAGACTGCCAAACCTCAGAGGGAAGGTAGGGGAGGGTGAAGGTAAGAGGGAGAGATCAACCAAAGGACTTGTATGCATGCATATAAGCCTAACCAATGGACACAGACACCTGGGGGGTGAGGGCATGAGTGGGGGGGTTAGGAGGCAATGGGTAGATAAGGACACATATGTAATACCTTAATCAATAAAATAAAATGAAAATTTAAAAAAAAGGTATGTAACACAATACTCTGACATATATACATCTTTAGAAAACCATGTAAGTAATAAAATTGATTAAGGATTATATTGTTAATAGCTATTCTAATATGCTAAGTGTCTAGTCGACCAGTCAGCCATTCAACCAATCAAACCGTAATATGCTAATGATATGCTAAGGCCGCTCAACTGCTCGCTAAGACATGCACTGACCACCAGAGGGCAGATTCTCCAACTGGTAGGTTAGCTTGCTGCTGGGGTCCAGCTGATCAGGACTGAGTGAGATGGGCTGGACATGCCCTGGAGCCCTCCTGTGGTCCCTACCTGGTGGGCCAACCTCCCACATCTCTCCCCTACCCTGATCATGCACTGGTGGGGTCACTCGACCTAGCCTGCACCCTCTCGCAATCTGGGACCCCTCGGGAATGTTGAAGAGTCAGTTAGGCCCAATCCCCCAGGGGGAGTGCTGCTCAGCCAGAAGCCGGGCTCACGGCTGGCAAGTCCAGTGGCGGTGGTGGGAGCCTTTCCCACCTCTGCAGCAGCACTAAGGATGTCCAACTGATGGCTGGGGCCTAAGCCGTCAGTCGGACATCACCCGAGGGCTCCAGGACTGCGAGAGGGCGGAGGCAGGGCTGAGGGAACCCCGCCTCGAGTGCACAAATTTCATGCATCTGGCCTCTAGTTGAATAATAATGTATTAGTGGACTAGAAACCCAGCATCTTAAATTAATTAACATGAATGTGCCAGTAAGGGGATACTAATAAAACACATAAAATATAGATGATACTGTCTTTATAAGAATGAATCATAAAGAAAGAGCACTACAGAGCTTTCTAGTTTACTTATATTAATTTCAGATATTAGCAATTATAGCTTGTGCTTTCAAATTCCATAAAAATGCAAAGCTACCACGAAGTAGAATTAACAGGGAGCTTTATAAATTCATTAAACTGAATTTTAGTAGCAGTATCATTTTATTGGCTAATATTGGAGTTTATGTTCATGATACATTATGATACCAGTTGAGACTTACATAAAATATAAGTTGAGAGAATGTGTTGCCTTCAATAATTTACAAAGGTAGAAAATAATAGCGAGGGGATTTGAGAACAAACCTCGCCTTTTCTCATACTGTAATATACAGATATTACATCTGTGGCTTCCAATACAAATTCTTAATTTGAGCCCAGACAAGCCTTACAGTGTGAAGAGATTAAAGGGATATCTGAGGGAGGAACTATAGATGCTTTTTCTGGTGCATAATCATGTTTGCAAACATGTTAATCAAATCTGGGTGCTTGCTAACTTGATAATTAAATTTACAAATGATTGGAAATATTTGCCACAGAAAGATTTAAAATCATTCCTGAAATCCTAATGACAGCTCTAGCAATATGTGTACGCCTCTTGAGGGCCCACTGAGGATAGATGGTATTAAAAATATAATTGGTTTTAAAGTACATTAGATTAAATTTTTTCCTATGATTCATTCTCTCTTCTTTATATTCACCTTTCAGGTCATTTCCTGCTTCCTGAACAAAGTATCCATAATTCAAATGAACTACCATATAAATTTGCTTATTTTTGTTGAATCCGGCTAGTTCCAAAATGTCCCATTTCCATTTAAAATGATGTGTTTCAAAATGAAAAGTTCAAACTTTTGAATTAAGTGATACTTAGAAAAAGCCATCAACAGTAGTTAAAATCTGACAAAAGGCACATTGTTAAAAAACACCAAAGTAAAAAGCAACTGGGAAGTTAGTTGAGGTCACTCTAAATTAAAAAAATAAAATAAATTTACTAGGTCCTCTTTTAGCTCCTCCATGCAGTTTCATGCCACATCTGACATATTGCTTTTACATGATGAATAAAAGCATTCTGGTTAAATCAAAATTTTTAAAATGATGCATGAACTTTCAGCTGCATTGAATGAGTTTCTAACAGCATTTCCAACCTCCCGTTGTTGGGGAAAAAATAAAAATCTAACTTCCCAATTTTTGGTGGCTGCAGCTAGCAACAGCACATGGAGTGTTCTTTTGAGCACATTAAAATGGGGTCAAGGATCATAGGAATGAATTGGTTGCCAAACAATATCAATGGTGCCCTGGTCTGACCTTGTACATAATTGTTTGCCTAACAGAGCTGAAGAGCAGCAACATGGTTAATCTGTGCTTGTCTATTTCTAGCCATCCAGGCACCTTAAGGGTCAATATAATTTACTAACATCCACTAAAGGTTATTAAAATCGCTGTACAAAGTTGATGAAAAGATGTTATTGCCTTTGTAACAAAAAATGACTTTCATGGGAAAGTTTACACAGAATTTTTTATTAGATTTTACTTCTCCTCCTCCTCCTCACCCCTGCAGTTTCACGGTTGATAACAGTTGATTATTTGCACTGCTTGGTGGCATCCTTTATTTTTTATATGTATGGCACCAAGAATGTGGATAGTAGTTTCCAGGACTTAAATTATAAATGAGGTAGCTCTCTGCCCCAGATAGCCCCAGGCTGCTGCCTATACAAAGGACAGCAGGAGATTTGTCCTCAGAATAATATGATCATAGTGACTGTCCAAATTAAGAGATTTCAGTGATCTGAAACTTTCATACTTCTCCAGAGTCCTCCAGGCAGCTGAGATGTTTGAAAAAAAAAATTAATTGCTAACCTCCCCCCGCCCCCTGAAAATAGAACCATTGCTTTGGAAAAATCCCATAGCCACCAGCAGACCTAAACAGAACAGCAAAGGTGAAGTCCAGCAAAGAGTACACGTAGGTGTCAAGAGAAAAAAGTGGAGCAAAGAGAAGGGACAGAAGGTTACAGGGTATCACCATCACAAAACATTTATTAAACACAACATCAGGTGAAGTACAACATAGATATGTTTCTGGCCCATCAGAAATTTAACATCTGAGTTGTCACTCGAGGGAAAATCCAACTGAAAACACAAAAGTTATTCAAGAGCAAACTCATACAGAGAAAGACACAAAGAAAACATAAATGTAGACACTAGCAGAAAAGTTGGTTTTGAAAAAGTTACTTCAATTAGAACACTATTACGAAATGTGACTATAAAGTTATGATCATATGTATGTGATATAATCAATATAATGCAGTCTCATTACTTTCCTATAGTGTGTTTTATTTTCCACTGCTTCATACTAAAGCATTACCAGAAAAAGTATCCAATTTAAATTGCATCTGATCTTTAGGAAAATAATAGGGCCACATGATTCTGATTCAAGATTTAGCAAGTGTTAATACGAGCTCAATATACTTTTTTTAATAAATGAAAGACTCTAAAATTAATAATTTTCATGATTTATTATATGGAACTCTAGATGTATTTTTCACTTTAGGTACATTTTAGTACTGCACATTCTCTCTCACTCAATGCATAATATTTCAGATACAAAGCAATATCCATTATGTTTCTATCATTAGAACTTAGGGCAAAATCTCAGAACACGTAAGTTGTAATTAGAAAGTAATTTTAACATTTAATTTATATTATAGTTTGTTTTCTTCTCTAAGAATAAGGACAATAAACTGTAATGAGATTCTGATTAAGCTAACATTTTTTGAATACTAAATATGTGCCATATACTTATAAGTGCTTCTACAGTAAGATCAAAACCTATGGAATTTTTAATTTGTCACCATGAGAAATTCCCAAGGGCTCTATAATTAAGTAGCAAAAAAAAGAAAAAGCTAGGAAAAAAAAACAGTATCAAGAATTCCCTAGGCCTACTTAAGGGAGAACAAAAGAAAATATCCTCATATCCGAAAAATGTGAATAAGGAAAATCTTTATTTGATTTTATTTCTTTGATGGTCCCAGTATCCCACTGCTACCTGCCAGTGCACAGTGAGTAGTCCTGTGACAGGTCTGCCTTTATTTTTATTTTTATTTTATTTTCTATATTCTTTTTTAAATTTATTGTTGACACTGTTACAGATGTCCCCTGTTTCCCCCTGCCCTTTACCCACCTCCACCCAGCCACTGACCCACCCCTTGGCCATCACCACACTTGTCTGTGTCCATTGGCTATGCCTGTATGTTCTTTGGATAATCTCTTCACCTTCTTTCACCTGAACCCCTTACCCCCATCACCCTCCCTGTCAATCTGTTTCATGTATCCAAGCGTCTGGTTCTATTTTGTTCATCAGTTTAACAAGGAAAATTTCTAAGTAAGAATATGATTTTAAAGTAAGTGCATACAGTTAGATTTTCTCTTTTGTCCTCTGGGAACTTTTCTTAAAGCAGTGAAGTGGGGAAGAGGAAAATGCAAATACGGTCCCCAGTGAAACTGAGATGCCCGAAACACTGGATCACAAAATAGGAAGAGGCTCTAACAAATGCACTGAAGTTCAGAGAAGGGGATGGGAAGACCAGCAGAAAGGATATTTGCAGCTGCAGATACCAGAAAAAAGGAAAACTAGCCAAATACAAAGCTTAAAACAATACAAAACAAACAAATAAAAAACGGTAACTTAGTTGCTACAATGAGCCAGGTTTGGGGGACTAGAGCAGTGCTTCACTTGATCCCATTTTGCATAAAATCTTCTTAAGGTGGAGAGTAGGGCGAGCTCAGCCTGTGGGTAGTGTGTCTGGTGGACAAGGGAACAGTAGCTGTAGAAGCGGAAAGATTTGAACATGTAAACAGACCCAGAATACAACTCTCTCTCTCTCTCTCTCTCTCTCCTTCATACATACACACATACACACACACAAATCATAAATGGATGGGTAAACAAGGTGAGGGGATTAAGAAATACAAATCGATTTTTACAAAATAGTCGCAGGGATGTAAAGTCAGCACAGGAAATACAGTAATTAATATTGTAGTAACTCTGTATGGTGCTAGTTTCTACATTTGTTTTCTTTGTGTCTTTCTCTGTATGAGTTTGCTCTTGGAATAACTTTTGTGTTTTTAGTTGGGTTTTCCCTCGAGTGACAACTCAGATGTTAAATTTCTGATGGGCCAGAAACATATCTATGTTGTACTTCACCTGATGTTGTGTTTAATAAATGTTTTGTGATGGTGATACTTTGTAACCTTCTGTCCCTTCTCTTTGCTCCATTTTTTTTTGTTAAGACTAGATTATTTAAATTATGAACATAAATAATAACAAAGGAAAAATGAGCAGAAATGAGTTCTGTCATGACTCAGAAGCATAACATAAAATGTGACAATACATCTAAGGCTGAGATAAACTCGCTTATTAAAATTTGCTATCAGATCAGACTGAACGCAGTTCTCAACCACATGTTATATGCAAGAGAAATGCCCAAAACAAAGTGACTCAGAAAAATGAAAAAACTCATAAAAGCTGACTGTAAACACACACACACACACACACACACACACACACACACACACTCAATAATCACTAAATATCTAGTCAAGAAAAAGTGAGAAAATATAAACATGCAAAACAGGAAATAATTATACATAAAAGATACAAGAAATTAAAAGAACCTTAAAATATCAATCACTTAGTTGTAAATAAATTTAAGAATCCAGATAAAATTATCATTTCCCAGAAAGTAGAAATTAGGAAAACTTGTCATGACAGATAGAGAAAGTGTCTGCTAGGAACAGAAAACATGACTAAAGCACACTTCCCCAGTACTGGGGCCAGATAGCTTCACAAGAAATGTCAGAGGGACAGACAACCCTAATGTAATTTAAAATGACCCAGGGCATAGAAAATAATAAAAACTTCCAAAATCTTTCTAGAAGTAAAGAATTAAAAAGCATTTCAATTCAATCTCACTTTGGGTATGTTTGTACTAAGTGAAATGCTAGAAAAAATACAACAGGAGATAAAAAATATTTTTCCCATAACAGGGTATGGTTTATCTATATATATAAAAGCCCAAGCGACTGAACAACTGAATGACCGAACAACTGGTTGACCGGTCCCTGTGATATGCACTGACCACCAGGGGCAGACGCTCAATGCAGGAGCTGCCCCCTGGTGGTCAGTGCACTTCCACAGTGGGAGCGCCACTCAGCTGACCTTAGGTTGCCAGACGCCAGGCTCATAGCTGGCAAGCGCAGCTGCAGTAGCGCGAGCCTCTCCTGCCTCTGCGGCAGCGCTACCAAGCAGCAGGGTCAGCAGGCGCAGTGGGGTTGGGGTGAGCGAGAGCAGTGCAGTGCCCGGCCCGAGGCTCAGGCTTCTCCCCGGCCGCCTGCCATGCACTACTGTGGGGATCAGGCCAAAACTGTCAGTCCAACATCCCCTGAGGGGTCCTAGATTGTGAGAGGGCGCAGGTCAGGCTGAGGGACCCCCACCAGTACATGAATCCATGCACCAGTCCTCTAGTTATGTTATAAAAAAGAATCTACCTCTGCTACATATCAGTGGATCAGAACTGAAATTCCATAACTGATTTCAGTACTAAATTTGATATTTCAAATCAATGAGGAATAGATGAATTGAATATAAACAGTAGATTCCTACCTCAAACCTTAAACAAAGATAAATTCCAGATGATATAAAGTTATTAAAAGATTAAAAATGAAACTCTAAAAATATTTAGAGAAAATTTTTTAAATAATTCAAGATTGAAAAAGAATTTGTTAAATAAGATTTAAAACCAAGTGCCATAAAAGAAAAAAAAAACTATTGATAAATTTTACTACATTCAAAAGATATGATATAAAACACCATAAATAATCAAATGGCAGACAGCAAATGTGGCTTATATTTGCAATACATATCACAGGCAATAATTCCTATGAATCACTTAGAAAAAGACCAGCAACTCTTTAGGGCAAACAGGGCAAATATTTAGTTTAGAAAAAAGAAAATACAAATGACTCATATCTATGAAAATGTGCTAGCCTTTTCAACAAGAAAAATAAAATAAAAATTGCAACAAATACTAGCTGATTCCATGTCTAGAGCTGAAAATATACAAGATGTACCTGAGATATCAGGTTGTGCCAGAAAGCAATGGAACTATTAAGAACTAAATGGGCCATGTCACAGGGACACAGGAAACAATATGAGGACTATTTGGCCAATATGTAACAATTAGAGCTTGAAAAGAGATTAATGAATGCAAATGATTGAAGCACATAAAATATGAAAACTCAAGTGTTCCTATGACAGCCTCCTCAATAAAAGAGCTGGAGAGAGAGAACCTAAAATTTAAATAAAATGAATAGAACACCACCTGAAATAAAAAGGACCCCAAATTTTTATTCTGAAAATAAGCATTAAAAAGAAGTAACTCATATTGCTTTTCTTCTATGAAGTATACATAAGGGAAATAATTAGCCCTAATTGGTGTGGAAAGGTTATTTTTTATTGCAGAGTTCTAACTAAAACTTATGGAAGGAATGGTAGACTTTTTTAAAAATCATCATTCTGCAATCCCTCATAAAATAAATGATTCAAGCAATGATCACATGGATGAAGCCATTTGATAAAATATAAATGGGGGACTTTAAAATGGAGAGATCAGACTGTGACCATCTGAATCCATTTGTCATCAGTCTATCATCTCAGAAAATAGCAAAAGCACGGAACATACTTTAATACCTATGAAGTATTGCTATCATGTTGAAACCAAATCTAATCCAATGTCAGGTGTTAACTTTTCTCTACAGGGGATAAATGAACAAGTTAAATTGCACCACAAGAAAGCAAACAGGCAAATCCAGAATTTGGGACTTTGTGTAGGACAGAGAGTCAGGGAGTCAAAAGGAAAGAATACTGTGCTAATTTGAAAGACAGTTAGGAGACATAAAAATCCAAACATAATGGGTGGATCTTGTACTGGCCCTGATTCAACCAAACCATCAATTAAATGATTTTTTTCTCACATTTGGAAAAATCTGCTTAAGACTTTTTATTAGATGATAAGGGAGCAATAAACATTAATTAGATATGATTATGGCATTGTGGTTATACAATAAAATGCCCCCATGTTTTAGAGATGCTTGTTGAAGTATAGAGATGAAATAAAGTTATGTATGGATCATCTTAAAATAGTTCAGTAATGAAAATAGAAAAAATAGGAGCATAAGAACACTGAAACAAATGTGGCAAAATCCTGATAATTGTAAAGTTTGATTGATGATTATATGAAGGGTCATTCTTTCTATATTTGCATACCACGAGGTCCAGTTTTTAATTTATCAGTTTGAATTTCAAACTGTGTAAGGACAATTACTCTCATATAATATGGAGGGAAGGTAAACTGATCAACCCTATGTGGAGAATATGGCAGTATTTATCAAAATTTAAAATGCATATAACCAGCATTTATACTCTTAGGTGTGTATTTTACACATATATTCTCACATCTACAAAGTGACTTTCATTAGAGCAATGTTTGTAATAGAAAAGATTAAAAACTACCTGATTAGCCATACCTAAAGATTAATCAAAGGTTAGTGCAGGCAGACAAAACATTCTGCTATCATCCAAGAAAGAGAAGAGAACTAGGTCAAGCAAAATAACAGGCCAGTCAGGGCACATGCTGGGTTGCAGGCTTGATCCCCAGCAGGGGGCAGCCGATCAATGATTCTCTCTGGTCATTGATATTTCCATCTCTCCCTCTCCCTTCCTCTCTGAAATCAATAAAGACATATTTTTTAAAATAACAACAGACAAAATAATACAAATACTAAATATTTTTAAGTTATTCAAAAATTTTGAAAAACTTTTAAGTTTGTGGATGAACTTACCAGAAAGGAAGGAAATCTCCAAGGCTAGAACAAAGCAGAAGTAAGGACCTAGGGGAGTAAGCTGAAGCTCTTGGCTGCCTCTTGGCACCAACCAGTCCTGTTTGACCTAGAACATGGTTTCTCAGCCTCCTATTAGTGATTAGTGACTTTTGGAGCCAGGTAATTATTTGTTGAAACTGGTCTGTGCATTGTAGGATATCTAGGGGATCCTTAGCCTCTACCCACTAGATTCCAATGGCACCTCCCTCCAATTATAATAACCAAAAAGTCTCCAGACATTGCTAAATGTCCCCTATGGGATCAAAATCACTATGGCTAGTATTAGCTACAAAGAAGCCATTGAGAAGAAATGTAAGAATACCTTCCCCAATAAAACTTGAAGCCATGGAAAGGAGGAATAAATATATGTAAAATCTAACCAGCAGAGAAAGACAGCAAGGAAACTTATCTATTTTCATCCATACTCATTCTTTTTAGAAGGTCTAAAGAAATAAAACACAGTTAATTAAAATCAGACATATTTTGGTAGTAGCAACTGACAAGTAAAAACACCCTCAGAAGGAAAGAAATGCAGTATTCAAATAATGCCCACAGATAAAGTTCCAATGAACAGAGTCTCTCAGAAAGTAAATAAACAGCCAAATACATAATTAAGCAACACACCAGTAGCAAGAGTCAGTAGAAACAATAATCCACAAAACCAGGTACAAAAGATACACAAATATATTAATTATCAAGTACAAACTATAAAGTATACTCAATATATTTTTAAAACTGATAGTTGAAAACATGTATAATTATATAATTATCAAAAATTATGAGAAATAGTTATAGAAGAATTAAATAAAATATTTAGAAATTAGAAATTTAATTGAAATAAACAGTGAACCAGAACCTAGAGCAGATGAAATTATCCCTGATGCAGCAGAGAGACATTGAATTGAAACACATGGAATAGAGCTTAAGACTCATAAAGGATAAAATGAGAATGTCTAAAGAACATCCGTCAAAATTTATAGGGAAGCAGTAGAAACAATGAAAGTGAGTAATATTTGAAAAGATAGTGGCTGAAAAATTTCCAGAATGAACAAAAGACCAATTCTCAGATCCATTAACTACAACAAACTTCAAGCAAGAATTTTTTTTTATATTCTAAGATGTTGTAATAACGATAATAGCACAATAATAGCTATCATGTTGGATGCTTCTCTGTACTAGATGTTATATTTACCATAATGCATAAATTACCCTAATTGATAAATAATTTTTTAAAAAGAGGAAGACATGCAACTGCCATGTATGCTAAAGATTAGATATACTGAAAAAATGTTAGGAGACAATCAAAACCAATTGCAATGCATGGATAATGTTTGATAATTCAAGCAAGCAAACTATAATTATCATATTATTTAATGTTTCTCTGTGGAAAGATTTAAACCCAGATTAGCTGGCATATCCCAAAGTTATGCCATGTTTAAACCATGCAAATCTCTGAAAGTTTGCTATTGTTTTATATTCTTTCTTGAAGTAATTTGATTTCAAAAAATGTTCTATACAGCTTTTACTGGAATAAAGGGAAACTAAGTATAATGACAACAAAGGACAAAATTAAGAATGATGTAAACAAAACAAAAATTATGATAAAACATTGTTAAAAACAAGCTAATGATAACAGACATAATTGATCGTTTCTATTATGCAAGGAGATTCCTTGTATTTCTATCAGAGTTTTCCTCAGTAAAGATATAAGAAATATGTTTTGCAAGTTATTATTTAAAACTAAGATATTAAACAATATGCATAAAGAGACCAAATGTCTCCCTGACTCCATCAGCATACCACATAAATGTCTAATTTATAAATGACATTCTGTGAAGAAAAAAGTTTTACGTGACTTTCTTACAGCTTTGATACAGAGAGAGATAAAGCAAATCTTTCTGAATCACCACACCTAGTTCTGATTCTCAAACGAAGAGAACTAAAATAAATCCCAAACTGAGCCCCAAAATATGTTTATAGCTAGGGGCCCCAGAGGGTTGGGGAGGAGGTGGAGAAGAACCAGGATCACCATTAATGGACACTGAGGGCAAGCCTCATACAAGGTGAGACTGGGGCAAGAAAAGTTTCCAAATAGTAATAATTAGATGCAAGGAGCAAAGAACTTGGTTCTGAACTAAGAACCTAAAAGATGGGTGCCTCTTTCATGTGATTCTTGCACTAGGTATTAAATAGGTACCCCTTAAGATAGACTAAGCTGGACTGAGCAAAATAGTGAAACAATGTTTACCCCTCTGATCCCCCCATGAATGTTTCCTCCTTGATAATAATTTCCTGTGCTGAATCCCTATAGTCTTATTATACTTGGGCTAAGTCTCTTGAGACCAAAGTAAATGGTAGGGGTCGGGGAGGATCTTATCGAATAAATTTAACCCCTTTACAAACGTTTTTTGGAAAAATAAAGAGCCAAACTAGGTGTGTACATCTGGCCAGATAATTCCATTTACTAACTTTTCATTCCTTTTCCCTCAAACTGGACCCGCTGCTTGCATATATTTTAAAGATAAAACCTCTTTAACTTTCTACTTAATAGCCTAGATAGGTATAAACACATTATAAGTGTTCACTTTGGTTATCTTAGATAAGAAATCTGATAGAAGAAGGTCGGATTAGAGAGAGAAGAGGTCTTACTATGAAGGCAGGCAACTTGGGTAGTTTCCTTCTCATATGAGTGTGTGTTTGCACTCGGGGAGAAGAAAAGTTGAAGGCAGAGGGTATGTAAATCGGATTTTTTTAAATTAAAATAAAGCCAAAGGAAAAGACATGGGTGTAGTTAATATTCTCCTTTGTGTAGACATCTACAAGGGAGCAGGAGAGCGTAACTGACACCTTCCATTATAGACCAGCACAATAAATGCACTCTCTGTTGTTGAGACACAAAAATTACTAGAGATCAGAAAAGTAACCGAGAAATGGCCAGAGGCCAACACACTGGGATCACGAATTAATCTGTAACAGATTCCAGGAGAATTGGAAAGAAGCAGTCTCAGTAATGAAGAGAAAATAGATTTAGATGATCATTTCCAGAAAAAAAAGATTAGATAGAAAAGTTAGGCTTTACATGTAATTTATTTTCAATAGGATGGACAGGCTACTGGTTTATGCTTTAGTATTCTTATAGTCATGGTTCTAGCAACATTTAAAATTAAGAACAATTAAACATAAAAACATGTTAATTGTGTATGAGAGCTCTGAATGTCCTAAATAAAAGGTTATCCTATCTAATAAAAGAGTAATATGCAAATTAACCATCACTCTCCTATAACCACCAGCCACGCCCACCAGCCACGCCCACCAGCCAATCAGGAGCGAATATGCAAATAAACCCAACCAAGATGGCTATGGCCACAGAGAGCAGGAGGGAGGCTTGGGTTTCCCCAGCAATGGAGGAAGCCAAGCTTTCCGCCTGCCCTTGCTGGCCTAGGACTCCACTCAAGGCTACAAAGTTTTTATTATAGAAGATACATAAATCCAAACAGAAATGGCGGCAGCCATGGAGCTGGAAAGAGCAGAAGGCTAGGGTTGCCCGCGGCAATGGAGGAAGCCAAGCTTCTGCAGCCCTGGCCAGCCCAGGCCTCTGCTTAAGGCTACAAAGTTTCAATTATAGAAGATACATAAATCCCCCAAAAAATGGCTGCGGCCACGGAGCAAGCAGAAGGCTTGGCTCTGCTCCAGGCTACAAAGTTTCAATTGTAGAAGATAAATAAACCCGATACCAGGGCCTCTGCTTGGGTCACCAGGGGGTGTGGCCGGCCTGCAAACCACCACAGGCCCCTCCTCGCCCAGGCCACCTCACACCCCAAGGGAACCCCCACCCTGATCCAGGACACCCTTCAGGGCAAACCAGCTGGTCCCCACCCGTGCACCAGGCCTCTATCCTATCTAATAAAAGAGTAATATGCAGATTGACCATCACTCCAACACACAAGATGGCTGCCCCTATGTGGTCAAAGATCCTGCCCCCATGTGGACACAAGATGGCCTCCACAAGATGGCCAGCAGGGGAGGGCAGTTGGGAGGGACCAGGCCTGCAAGGGAGGGCAGTTGTGGGCAATCAGGCCAGCAGGGGAGGGCAGTTGGGAGGGACCAGGCCTGCAAGGGAGGGCAGTTGGGGGTGATCAAGCCGGCAGAAGAGCGAAGTTGGGGGCGACCAGACCTGCAGGGAAAGGCAGTTGGGAGGGACCCAGGCCTGCAGGGGAGAGCAGTTGTGGGGGACCAGGCCTGCAGGGGAGGGCAGTTAGGGGTGACCAGGCCTGCAGGGGAGGGCAGTTAGGGGCAAACAGGCTGGCAGGGGAGCAGTTAGGCATCAATCAGGCTGGCAGGGGAGTGGATAGGGGGTGATCAGGCTGGCAGGCAGAAGCGGTTAGGGGCAATCAGAAAGGCAGGCAGGTGAGCAGTTGGGAGCCAGCAGTCCTGGATTGTGAGAGGGATGTCCGACTACCCATTTAGGCCCGATTCTGGTGGGATCGGGCCTAAATGAGCAGTTGGACATCCCTCGAGGGGTCCCAGATTGGAAAGGGTGCAGGCTGGGCTGAGGGACACCTCCCCCCCCCCCCCCCCCGCACGAATTTCGTGCACAGGGCCTCTAGTGATTTATAAAACGTTGCCCTGCACTGGGAAGAGTGGGAAAGCAGGAAGAAGGGAAACAATATTTACCACTTACCTTCTGCATATTGTGGTAGGTACCATCACATATGATGGTTGGCTAACCCCTAACAACAATCCTGGGTGTGAAGCATCCTGACACTCTTTGAAAAAGTCAAATAAGACAGAAAGAGGTGGAAGGATCAACTGAGCTCTTTCTACAATAAGTGGCTGAAATGCAATTTAAATCTAGATTGTCTCCAGATATCTTACTATGATGGGCTGTTTGGTAATTTGCATTTAATAAATAAATCTTAATAATGAAAATAAGTGGCATAGTCACAAATGTGTGAAAATCAAGCAATAAGGAATGGTTTAATGGTGTCTGTTTCAAGCAATTTTATCCATTGGTTAAAATAAGTCAACTTTGACTGCTACACCACTCACTATTGCTAAGTTTATATAAATTGTTCCATATCATAGACCAAAATATATATTTTTGAAAATTATTCATTCAATAAATATTTACTGAGCACTTACTTCATGATTATGCTGTACGCTCATGCAATGACTATAAATAAAACAGACATGGTCATGCATATCTTACAGTCTAGCAGGAGCTCACTCAATTGTCTTTATTTGAAATATGAAAAAAAACATATCTTTAAATATTGGCTAATTTGTCCCCATAATCCAATAGTGTTTTTTTTTCTCCATTTACCAATGTAGTACTACAATTTCCCAGAAGTACAAAGGGAACTGAATGAAAGAAAGGTGGTTATTGTGACCTTTTGTGTCACAATAGATACCAAATCATCAACTTATTGTCCAACACGAATAACAGAGAATAACAAAATCAAATTCTGTCATCGTAAAGCTTTCTCAGAATTTTCAAAACGGTTACACTATTATCAATAAGGTTGGTCTTCTGAAACAATAGTACTTCTTAACTTAGAATTTGGGATATTCTGTGTTTCAAAAGTACAGTATTAATAGATGACTACTTTATTGATTCATTTAAAAGAAATGTCACTAAACTTACATTATCTGTCTTAGTTGCACACAAAAGAGGAGATTTTGGCAAGTACTGATACAACTGTGTAGGAGGGAGATTAATGGAGAGCAAATTGGAGGCTAATTAATCAAGCTGCATAAGAAAGTGAGAAGAAAAAACAAAGATGCAAGATTTGACAGGAGAATTCTAAGCTCTTTGTACTTTGCACCAAAAACATTTTTTTTTTTTTAAAAAAAGAAGCATAATAGGGCTAAAAAGTTCATGAATATGCTCCAATTAATCTGTATGTGCACTGAAATGCTTTTTAGTTTGGTTCATTTAAGTCTGAAATTCCTTTCTCCATTGATGTCAGCTAGTTAGCCAAGATGGTGCAATACCGTTATGATCACTGCAGCGCACATAATTTAGATTTATCTCTTTGGGGACTCGGCTCCACCCCCTGCTAGCTAATATGCTCACCATGTTTAATGATGCAAAAAATTTCCCTGAGTACAGGTTATTTATCTTTATCAGAGGCTGCGTTTGGCTGGCTGTCTGTTATCGGCCATGATATTTGTTCCTAAATGGTTGGTTCTCATCCATATTCCAGGGCAATCGTCAGGCCCATGTCATCACTCAGATTTGCAATAAAAGTGTTTTAGTTCTTTAGATACACCTTAGTAATACTGATTTATAAGTTTGAAACACCTGAAATTATGATTCAGTCTATGAACCCTGAAATCACTGTCGTTAAATACAAAATCAATCTGAAATCTGAGAAAGGATTTTCTTTGGTGGAGTTTGGAGAATATGTAATAAACAATACAGAAATACAAGTATATAAGAAGAAAAACAAGTTATATATGACTTTTAAGTAATAATGTTGTCAAAAACATTAGCTGAGAAGAAAAACTGAAGAATAATAAAGAGGGGATCCAAAGAAATAGAATAGTTAGTAATCAGTGACCATTATCACCATACCCCCAAAATTAAATTAAGAAAATGAAATCAAGGGTACTTACAAGATAGTGAACAAATATAGGCAACTGGTACCCTCCCCTAAACCTAAACCCAAAGATGCCAGAATTGAGGGGCATATTGGTAGTTCTGAGAATACAGTATTTTTTAATGGCAAGAAAACTCTAGGAAGATAGAAGATTTCAAAGTACAAGTGCATAAGAGGTCTTTGGGGAACAGTCTCGATGTGAAGGGGAATTTTTGTTTGCGCTTTTTTTTCTCTTCAGTGTGCCTGGTGGATCACTGCCCACCCATTTCCTAAGCAAAACAGACACAGCACTGTCAGCAGCCTATCCCAGGTGAGAGGGCTTGGCAACAACAGGGAGGGGTTCTAGCTGGCTAAGGTAGGAGGTGAATAACATTGACAGGCAGACACTCCCCTACACACTGTGGTTTCTAGGTAATTCAAGTAAATAACAGTGTCAATGGGGAGGTTCAAGGAAATTTCCTGAGGCCCAGAAAGTTCTAATGGGATGTGGCCAGCTGAGTGTGGTCTAGCCCTACTGTAAAGGCAGAGGTCCTTTGCACAAGGCAGTCCCACCCACTTCATATTCCTAAACTCACAAACAGGAGATCATGCAAGGGTCTGGGTTTTAGCATTCCCCATTCCTATTGGCAAAAGAAAATGTATATAATCAGCCACAGTTACTACTAATCTCCAGACTAAGAACTTTGGGGAAAAATAAAGATCACTGAAAAGCCCAATTCCTATTAAAAAAAAAAAAAACCACAAAAAAACAATTAACTAAACAAACTATTTAAAAAAATCAAAACATATTTATTATATGCTAAGAATAGAAAAAAAACTTGTTAATTTGAAAAAAGCTATATGCCAAAATTTATAGTAAAGTTATATAAAATATAAAAACTTTGATTCCCCCTTCATAATAGAACAAGATAAATATTTCAAATATCTTTTTTTTCAATTCTAAAATGTAGAGATAAAATTATCATAATTTTCAGATAATCTGACCATCTACATAAAAAATTCTATAGAAGCAACAGTTGCCAGATAAAACTCAATAAAATTCAATGTTATTCCTCCAGATCAATAATAATCAAATAAAAACATAGGCATTAATCACAATATAAATAAAACTATTAAAGATCTAGACATTATCCTAATGAATAATGCCCATGACTGTTAGGACAAAATTTTAAAACTCAAAAGACACAAAGAAAAAAAGAGAGAAATAGTATGTTCATGCATGGGATGAAAATTCTATTTAAATTAACCTATAAATATAATACTAATTAAATTGCATAGGAAATTCCTAAGCAAACCAACAAATTATTAAAATTTATATGGAAAAAATAAAGACTCATGAATAACTAAGTCAATTCTGAAAAATAAGATAAAGAACTCATCTCACAGATCAAGAAATTCTACAGAGCCCTAGGAATAATTTTTAAGTAATAACAGCATACTACTAAGGCTGGCTCATACAAACAGAAGAAATGGAAAACACTAGAAATTTCTAAACCTGACCCATGTAAGTATGGAAACTAAAAGGTAGCACCACAATCAGGAGGAAGTGAATTAATAGAGAGTATTGGGAAAAAAAGACTCAATTTGAAGAAAAATAAATCTAGATCCCTATCTCACTCCATATATAATGGAACACCTTGTAGATTAATAAATGTAAAAGGTAAAAGACTAAAGAAGAAAAAAGATAAAAGGAAGGACACTTACTCCATGACCTTCTTTAGCAAGACTCCAAAATTACATAACCCAAAGTGAAAAATGAAATGATTTGACATTAAAATTTTCTAAAATTTTAAGAAAAATTATATATTTGCAAGGACATAGAGAGATGCATTATAATGGGTCCCTATGTGGGGAGGAAATGGAAATGGGTATCATGAATCAAGAGCAAACAAAACAGAACAAGGGGCTCATTGATTGAGGCAGTGTGTCATGAGCCCAGGAGATGAACAACTTAGTACCTGGACCCAAGGTCTGAAGGAAGAAAGGAAGTCAGGGAGAGAAAAATGGAAGCAAAGATCAAGGAACCACTCTGTCAAGCTTCATTTATACCCAGACTGCCCAGGGGGCCCCCGATATGTCCCTTGTTATGCATTGTGTTTTGGATTCATCCTTCAGTGGTCTCTCTCTCTCTCCTCTCTCTCTCTCTCTCTCTCTCTCTCTCTCTCTCTCTCTCTCTCTCTCTCTCTCTCTCTCTCTCTCCTTCCTGCCCCCTCCCTCTCTCTCACACTTTCTTGTCTGAAAGTCACACCCTCTTTCTTACAAGCCCCAGTGTCCCAACGATCCATTAAGCTGCCAATAGGCAGACAAAGCACCTTAAGTCCTGAGACTACATATGTTGCTGTAGAAGTGGAGGTACACTGAAAGAGCATATCGGTAAAAATTTCCACATTACACAGTGGACTGTTTCAAGCAATACATTCAAAAGTACTATTCCCCTCTGCACAAACCATGAAATCTGGTAGCAATGTTTTTAAATGGACCATGCTTACAAAATGATTGTGATTTTGGGGCTACATTATAAGTAAAATTATTTATTATAAGACTTTTCAAGGGGAAATTCAAAATGGTTATGACTCTTGCAAATGTCAAGGTCATACAAAATGAGGAAAGATTAAGAAACAGTTATAGATTGGAGGACAACAAGGGAACATGATGATTTAATGCATCATCATTTCCTGAACTAGGTCCTGGGACATTCCCCTGAACTCATATTACTGTTTTGCCTCATTTCTTATTATAACTCAAATGATAATATAGAATGAAGCACTTTTTTCTACTTGGGGTTTCTTCCCTACTGCCCCGCACATGCTCCCAAACCTAGCATTAAGGGTTCAAACCCCTTGAAATCTCTTTCCTGCAATCTAAATATTCCGCCTTTTTTAAGGCATAGCTCAAGTTCCATCTCTCCCAGGATACCTCCTGATTAACACAACCCATGATTTTTATTAGAGCGCAGAAGTTCAGAAAGCAATTCAAATCTGCATCATGCATTCTATTTTTTGAATTAATTGTATATGTCATTTGTCTCTAGATGTTTCTCGACGTTATCCTTCAATGTCCAAATTACATTTTGAAATCCTTGAAGCCAGTGTTATCTCCCAGTTTTTGGTGTGTGTGTGTGTGTGTGTGTGTGTGTGTGTGTGTGTGTGTATGTGTGTGCATGAGCATGTGTTTTAATCTTCTACAGCACCTAATCTGTCACCAGCTGTGCAAATACCATGTAATGAATTGTTTCTCCCCCCCACCACTATATCATTGCTGGGAATGATATCCAAATATCACTTGGATTGGTATTTGTGAAGGGAAATAACATACGTGATGAAAATTAAGTATAGCTTTCAACAAAGTTCTTATTGCCATTTGGAAAAAAAAAATTCTGTTTGAATTATGATAAAAACACTTGAGTAAAACAATTTCCACAGGAAGCTGTTAGCCTTCTGAAACATGGAAAAATACAGATCACACTGGAATGGAATTTGGTCGTGTACTCCCTGATTCAACTACTTAGATACTGTACTTTCATTTAAATCGGCAGCTAAGCCCAAGAGAGGTAATGTTCTTTCATATACAGGTGTAATGAGCCATTAATCAGTGGCACAGGTAATATTAAAAAGGATAAAGGGATGCTGAGAAGCACTTGCTTAGTTACACTGACACACACCATATGGCCTCCAACAGCACTGTCCAGGGGGATGTCTACTTTTCCCCAAAGTTTTTTATCCCATCAACATATGTGTTCTCCCCACTTCAACATTTCTCCTGACTTGGCCACCATGGGGTAAAAAGACACCCCCAACCTTTTTCTCAAAAGCTCTTGAATCTATGATGGTTTAAGTTCCTTCCAGAAATGTGCACAAAAGGGAAGCTGGATTCTTGCCTCATCATGTAAAATGATCTTGTCTCCAGTTATACCTGAAACTAGCATCTTTATAAAATGCTAGTTTCATATTCTGATTGTGGTATATGTGCTGCCAAAGTGAGCACAAGATGTTGTCAACCCAAGTTAAATAAGCACATTTTTGGCAAATGTAAAAAAAACAACAATTAGACATTTTTTATAATTTATACATTAGCACATCAGGAAAAGACCTCATTGTTTAGAGACTCTGCAAAAGAAAAATTCAAACAAAGGCTGTAAATGTGCATACTTGCATGGAGGGGAGGCAAAAGATAAGAGTTTAGATGTTGTGGGGAGTTTATTAACCTACTTAAGGCAAGTCCTAAAATCTCAGTTAATTCACATGATTAGATGTTGGCTACAGGCTACAGGCTATCATAAGGAATACTGGCCCCGGCCTGCAGTGTTTCTACTCTCCTGGTAAACATAATCTGCCTTCCCTCTGACAGTCAGAACTGTTTTTTGTTTGCCACCTTCCTTTGAGACAGTCTGCAGAACAGCCATTGTCTTGTGGTCTTCTCCAAGCCACCTGGAACATACTCCATTTACTTTTGGCAGAGTAAGGTTAAAAGGAGACCATGAAGCTGCCCTCCTATATCAGCGGTTGGCAAACCACGGCTCGCGAGCCACATGCAGCTCTTTGGCCCCTTGAGTGTGGCTCTTCCACAAAATACCACAGCCTGGGCGAGTCTATTTTGAAGAAATGGCATTAGAAGAAGATTAAGTTTAAAAAATTTGGCTCTCAAAAGAAATTTCAATCATTGTACTGTTGATATTTGGCTCTGTTGACTAATGAGTTTGCCGACCACTGTCCTATATGATGGGTGATTACAACTGTTATACCATCAGACTCCCCATGATATATTCCTTCCTCTAAGTCAAGGACTTAGACTAGCAGAGCAAGGCCATTTACACCAGTAGGTATGTTTTAATGGTTACTTGACATGTAAGATGCCAACATTAAAAAAAAATCAGGTGACTTTTATATAAAAATACAGATTTCTGATTTCTTTTGAAAAATTATAGCATAGTCAAAATTCTACCATATCCCATTCATCAGCATCAGGAGGGATGCCCCTCACACTGAGGCTGAGTTTCAGTTGCCAATTACTACTGAGTTTGTGATGTGGTTTTTGTTACCTCTAATAAACTTGATTCACTACATTCCATGCTTGGGACCTGCTGAAGGCATTTTTGTTTCTGACTTCTGACCATGACTATAAATCAGAGACTCTGAAAGTCAGAGATTCAGCCATTAGATTGTAAGGGTCAGGTGGGCAGGGTCAAGAAAATCTACTTTGATCACTACTGTATTCTAGCACTTGCACAGCATTTGGGACAAAGTAGGGGCTAAATATATGTTGGATGAATGAACCTAATAATAGGGTTAATGTTTTCTCTCTAATTTTTGTCTCCTTGCTCAGGTAAGGTGTTATGGGTTGAATTGTGTCCCTCTCAAATTCATATTCAAAGCCTAACCTTCAATATTTCAGAATGTGAACTTATTTGGAGATAGGATTTTTACAGATATTATCAAGTTAAAATGAGAGAATCAGGGAGACTTTAATCCAACATGACTGGCATCCTTATAAAAAGGGAAATTTGAAAACATATATGCACACAGGGACACCACCATGTGAAGATACAGGCGGAGGCCAGGGCAATGCTTCTACAAGCCCAGGAATGCCAGTGATTGCCAGCAAAGTACCAGAAGCTAGACTGAGGAATGGAACAGATTCTTCCTCACAGAATTGTGCAAAATAAATGTGTGTTGTGTAAGACTCCCAGTTAGTGATACTTTGCTACAGCATCCCTAGAAAACTAATACATAAGAAAATTAACACTTTGCCTTAGCCAGGTTGTACTTTCAACCTCCCTACAAGACCATGCTTCCCTACTCTATAGTGCTACTGGGTCACACCTTACCCTTAATTATTCAAGACATGGGGAAGTCAATTTGTTTAAATCTGTCATTAGCAAGAACCTGACATCCTTATTATCTGTTTCCACCTAACTCCAAAGTGGGTATTAGAGAATTCTTAGAACTCCCTGAGATATTCATGCCTTGAGGCCTGAGTTGTGTGTGCATATTTAGGTATAATCTGTGGATATTTTTCAGGAAGAGAGAAGGGGATGACTATATTGATACATCATGAGGATGATAAAGGGTGAATCTGTGTCTGCCTTTGAGCATTTTTGTCCATTTATTAAAATACACTATTGGTTTAATTAGGCTGAGGGGAGTGGATAATTTCAGCAAAACCTTGGGATTTTTTTGTAACCTTTATGGGCTTTTTAAATTTTTATTCATTATTCAGGCTTTTCATTTTTAGACTAGTTTTTATCATTCATACCTCCTCAAATTATTTAGCAGCATTTTAGAAATATTAATTTTTTTCTATCACTAAATGGAATACTCAAAAGCAAATTGGTCACAAATGAATGTTTCCAATCACTACATAAATATTTAAATATTCAGCTAATTTTCTTACCCCCGGTTTTATCAGCTTTTAGAATTTTTGCATACTAAAATTTCAGCCAATAATTACTTCTTCCAGTATTTATACATGCTGCTATATGTTCTTTAAATTTCAGCAGTCACCACAAAACTTTCTTTATTTAAAAATATACAACAAAATATGCAGAAATGGTTAAAGGTTATTTGTGTGAAGATGGCATTAAGATTTTAATTGTTATTTTAACATTGAAATGTGAATAAATAGTGAGCCATAGTTCTCAGGATCATCTTGATTAATCACAGATATTATTCTACCATTCATGTTAAACATCCAATTTAGAATCAATTTAGAATCACTGAGTTTTGCTTATTTCAAACAATCACTTCATAAAGGTCAAGCATGGCTTAGTGGTTGATTATTGTCAATTGAAAAACAATGACAGCTATTCTTTTAGTTTGATCTTTGAATGGGTAAAATGAACATCACCAGCCAAGTTTTTTAGTTATCAAATAATGACTAAAATATTCTATCTTTATCATATTCCTGCTTCTGCAGTTTAATAGACTAATAAACAGCTTCCAAATTTATCGGTACTAGATGTAGGAAGAAACCATGGAAGTGAAAAATAAGAAATAAAGATATGCCATAATTGGTTTGAATACACTAGTTTTTACATCTACCTAAATGGTTCTAGGTGAAACCTAAGCAATAGTTTTTCCAAATTTGACAAGCCTAATATGACAAAATGAAAACTGAAAGTCAGTGTGAAATTCTGTGCCTCTTAGTTAAGTGAATGACATGCAAATTATAACTTAACCCTGGATATCTTGAATCTATTATTATATAGTCAAAATCTCAAGCATAATAGTCTTACAGGTCTAGAAGCAGAGCAGGGATTCAATGATTCAGTGAGCCTGAAGATAAAATGATAATCACCTTAAAGTGACTCTGGGAGGCTTCCCTGGGAAATGAACAAATGCATCATCTTCAATGGTTAGGGAAGTTAAAAGAGGAATACTTGAAAGACAAAGGCACTTATTCTGTGGTTTATGGCCTCTTAATTTAAGAAAGTCAGAACATATTCAAGTGAGCACAGTCATTAGTAAAATAAAGACTTAGATCAATAAGAAAATTTAGAAATTTGAAAGCAAAAATGGGCATTTTCCATACATACATGTTACAGAAAAACAAGGAGACCTTGAAGATCATTTCTTTTTTTTTAATTTCTTTATTGATTACGGTGTTACATATGTGTTCTTATTCCCCCATTACCCCCCCTATACCCCCCAATATGCCCTCACCCCTCTGTTGTCTGTGTCAATTGGTTAAGCTTATATGCATGCATACAAGTCCTTTGGTTGATCTCTCCCCCTTACCCCCACCCTCCCCTACCTTCCCTCTGAGGTTTAATGGTCTGATGGATGTTTCTCTGTCTCTGGATCTTTTTTGTTCATCAGTTTATGTTGTTCATTATATTCCATAAATGAGTGAGATCATGTGATATTTATCTTTCTCTGCCTGGTTTATCTCACTTAGCATAATGCTCTCCAGTTCCATCCATGCTGTTGTTACAATATAGCCCAAACATGTTGAAATATGTGAGTGATAATGGGATGATGGCTGTCATCTTGAGGTACCACTATGAACCCCCAAAGAACATCCTCCGGAGTCGAGCCACACTAGCAAACGAGAACTCTCAAACAACGTTTACTTTGAAAGGAACTTCTATTGGGGAAAAATAATATAAAGCAGCATTTTCAAAATGTGAAGAGGTAGAAAAATAAAAATTTCAGCTAAAATGTTTAGACCATTGTGGGAATTGGCTCACTTTAATATGCTTTCCAATTCTGAACACATTGGCAGTGTTGAAAACACATTACAAAAGTAATAGCATGGTAATGGAGTTGGGAATCCTGTAAATGTTACAAAGAATTCAATTTATAAATCAAAATGACTAAAAATCAAAGTTGGGCCAACTGGCTTAAAGTATTGAATTTTCACTACAGTGAATAAGACAAGGATCTCATAACCATGAGAATAAGCAGTGACCAATAAGCCTAGGGCCTACTTTTAAACTGTTTAAACTCTTAGTTATTCTTTCTCATTCCTTAAAAAAAAGTTTTCCTGCATTTTTCATTGAAATCTAAGCTCAGAGATTAGAAAATATAAGAATTTGGTAATAGTCAAATATTTGTGAATGTTGGGAAAATACTAGTAGAATAGTCTATAGAAAGAAGGATGGCACTGGAATTACATGATCACAATATAATCATCAGCATTGGAATTAAACAAAAACAAAACCAAACAAACAAAAAACACAGAACATTTTAGTTTTAAAAACAGTAAACTTATTCTAAGTTATTTAACTTATTTTAAATATCTTAAATGCAGTCTTATATAGAGAGAATTGTTTTCTTTAACACATATGGTTTAAGACTTTCTGAAAACCAAGTGTGTTGGGGCTGTTTGACAAAGAAGCAATGTATAATATGAGAAATTTGAAGTGAAGCATTCTCAGAGTAAAATTTAAAAAAGGGTGTTGAGCCTGGTCGCTGGGGCTCAGTGGTTGAGCGTTGACTTATTAACCAGGAGGTCACAGTTTGGTTCCCAGTCAGGGCACATGCCCGGATTGTGGGCTTGATCCCCAGAGGGGGACATGCAGGAGGCAACTGATCAATGATTCTCTCTCATGAATTGCAGTTTCCATCTCCCTCCCCCCCTCTCCATTCCTCTCTGAAATAAAAAAAAAAGGAGGGGTGGAGGGCGTTGAAATAACTTTTCTAATTAAGCAAAAGGAAAACATTGATTTCACTGCTAAGAATCATCCCACTCCATGTATGAGATAGCTTTTTTATTTCTCTTTCAATAGATATTAATATGGAGCAACTGAGGCAGAGAAGAAAGGAAGGCCACTCTTTATATTCTGCTAGGGTGTGAGAAAAAAATGTATATAACTTCAAGGTTAGAAAAAACTTCTGACTTCCGGTCTTACCTAGCATTTTGTAGTGACGCGAGAATGTGTACACTCAAAAATAGATTCCTCATATAAAAGGAAATTCAAGGAGAAATTTATACAATATTTCTGGAATGTGTTCAGGATTTAGAGTACTTCCTCATTGCAGAAAATCATCCATCTATTTAATCTAATTGCATGCAATTGGGACAATTTTATCCCCAAATTTATAATATGTGAATAATATAGAATTAATATCATAGGCACAATTGTCCATTAAAAACAAAAACAAAATGCTGAACTAAGATAGATAGCTTTATCCTAATTCTTATTGTATTCACTTGATTTGTAAATTTTATTTCCTAAGACAATCATGTAAGTGAAAGTTTTTATCAAAAGTTAAGAAAATGTCCATATTTGATGAATATATACCAAGCACTATTCTCAGAACTTTGTGCCTATCAATTAATTTAATTATCTCAACAATCCTAGGACTTAGATTTTAGTATTATCCCCATGTTATAGATAAGGAGAGAGATATAAATTCAGATAGTTATATCCATTAAAGTAATACTTTCAAAAATGGGGACTGAACTGTTAGTCAGTTAAGCAATATAATATCTATAGCTTAGTATGTAGAATAATAGCCCTAACTTAAGAATTACTGGTTTAAACAATAATTAATAATGTTTAGAGAAAAAGTTACCAAATAGATAAGTAGTTATTATTTGTAATACATTTTTTATTTTGAAAGTTTGTTTGAAAAAAAGAGCTTTAACTTTTATATTTAAAAAGAAAGTAGCCTTGAAAGTTACTGCTTAGAATCTTAATCTTAAGCCTTGTCTTAGGCTGAGAACTTCTCTCTAGTCCTCATAGCTCACCTTGTCCTCTCTGAAGCCTAAGTATCTCAGGAAAAATAAATGGCCTCTAGAATATGTCTTAAAAATCAAACTGAAAGGTTTCAAAATATTAAAGCAAGTCAAACTTTAGAATACATTTATTCTCAAGAGAGCTCAGATAGGTAAATTTCATGTTCATAGGATGCTAATAAGATACATAGCAAAGTCCATGAAAAATAGTGAGTCAAGACATTTTGAAAGTAAAATGCAAAGACGAAAGGCTGCTGAGGATATCCAGATTATATCTGGAATAGTGCTTGGTGCATTTGAACTACTCAAATATTTACTGTATTAAGTACATGCATGAATAAAGGAGAATGAAAACCAAGTCCCCTTTACTGGGAAAGAAAAGTACAAGTCATTCTGAGAAACCACTCTTTCCCCAAAAAATATCTTTATTATGTCTGGAGAGCCAGATGCCTAATGTAAACAACGGCCAAAGTCACAACAAAAATGACCGACCCCTGCTCGTCTGGGAACAAGGCTCACATATTGTACAGAGAATCATTAAGAGTTCCAGTTGATGCTATTGGTGTTATGTACATTAATTACTAAGAAATTGTTTCAATTAGTGGTCCAACTGGTTATTATTTTTTTATTTAAAAAAAGTCACCTCTTTTAGTTCCAAGCTTGTATACTGTCCCTTAACTAATGTTTCAGACATGTATTTTAAACTAGAATGCTAATCTAGTTAAATAACAGGTCTACATAACAGGATCCCACATTCTTATAAAGTACATTTTAACAGAAACTAAAAGTGTTATAACAATTCATTCAATTCTCCAAATGATTTCATGTGTCATTAGTTAATTAATTCAATAGATAGTTTGGGAAATTTTTCATCTTTATATGACTTATCTTGGGCATATACAATTATAATAGATTTTTAAGGTATTACGATCTTGAAAGAACAATGATTGTGTATGTGTACATGGATGATGAGACCTGGGGATTATGTCATGTATTTCTCCTCATATATTTTTATATTCCCTAAATTTTCTTTATTGACTACATTGAAATTTTACAATAAAACGTGAGTTACATAAACCAGAGGTATATCTATAGATAAATTGATAGATAGGTCTCAGAAGGGAAGACATCTTTAATGTCTGGCATCTGTCCCAAAAGAGCTTTTAGCTTCTGTACACAGCTCTGTCAGTATCAGTCTTTTAATCATGTATTCACAACTTGTGTATATTCTTATTTAAAATTTTATACGTGTACTACTCTATATATTATAAATATCATAAAACTTACTTCAACATAGATCAGAAAAAAATCACATAAAATAAATATTAGAAGTTCATATGCTTTCTTCCTTCACCCTAATGCAATCTTGAATTTTTAACACAAAATTCATAATAATTGGAATGTGAACTTTTATATATATATATATATATATATATATATATATATGTGTGTGTGTGTGTGTGTGTGTGTGTGTGTGTATATATATATATATATATATATATATATTAACCTATATTTTTAAAATCTGAAAACATTGCCCTAGTCTGAAAATAGTTATTAAGTTTCAAGAAAAGAAACTGAGATGGCATAAGTTTTATTGAAAATATGCCTGAAGGAATAGTATTTCTTTCACAAATTCTCATTGCTTAACTATTGCCTGGGTTTTTAAATCTATGCCATTTATCTTTTTAATTTTATTCCTCCTTTTATATTGCTCCAGTTTCTGCTTTTACTTGTCTTCTTTAATCTTTTACTTTGATTTAGATGCTAACAAATTACAACTTGCAAAGTGAACTTGGAAATCCTCTATCATTCCATTCCTAATGAAGTAAAGTTGCTCAAGGTCATACAGTTATTAGTAAATTTGGGATTAAAACTCCGATTTTTTTTTTTTGCCTGAAAGTACAGTGACCTTTAGAACACTACAGGATTGTTTTCTCATATCATTTTGAATTCTTCTAAAATGTACTTACATATATATACACAAAATAATATGACATTACCTCAATCTAGCTAATCAATTGTGATTGAGAGTGGTCTCTGAAGATATCTCATAAACACTGTCATGTTCTGGTTCATATAAAGCTAGTAGTTGTTAAAATAAATCCTTAATGCCAAGTTTCCTGAGACTATTTTTCCCTTTATACTTTGAGGCAGTACATACTGAAGGGTCACATTTTGGTAAACTACTCACTCTGGATCTCTGCTTTCTTCTTCCTATAATGATTTCTGGTTTATTTCATGTAAGCATAGATGTTATATTCTAAAAGGTCATGCACACACCCATCCAAAAAATAAGACTTAAGTCTTTTGTCTTTAATAAGGGTCAAAACATAAAGCTTTATGTAATAGAAACTTTATTAAATAACAATTTGAAAACCCTTGTTTCAAACTGAGAGGTGTGTTAACAGAGAGAATAATGGCTGTTAGCATTATTCATTTAAAAGCTATCTGAATCAAAATTTCACTAACCATAGCTTTTCTATTTTTGTGACTAAGCAATTATACTAAAAACCAATTATTTGGCAAGCAAATTGGAAAGTTCAATGGTGTTTAAGAGGAAATATACTGTAAACACCAAACAACAGTTCTGTTACAAGATTTTATGTGTCATTAGTTAATTAATTCAACAAACATTGAATGAATTAATGTGGTGTTTTGTCCCCTTACTTTGCACTGGGATCTGTCTGGGCTCATATGGTAGCAGGCAGGTATATAAACACAGAGCTCCAATAAAACAAATGCAGTAACAGAGATGCGAAGAAGACAGTGCTACTTTCTTTAAGCCCCAGTAAATGAGTTGACATTTCCCATGTGCAGCCCAGGAAAAGGACACTCCCGGTGCAAAGACAGCATATATGGTGCCACAAAAATGTGAAAGAACTTAGGGTTCCAGATTTAGGGAGACACCAGAGCACTGGGAATGCAGGAATTAATAAGGGCAGTACCCTCCCACCCCCACTCATCACTCTCTACTTCCCTAAATGAGTGTGACTTTTATACTACATGCAAGAGGGGTCCTTTGAAGGTGTGCATACCATTAATTGATTGTATTTGGGTCTAAATTTATTAAAATTTGTTCAGATCTGGGGGAGGGTTCGGACAAGGAAATATAGATTTTCATTTCCTGTATTGTGACTCTCCATTCTAGCTGATAACAAAAACAAAGAAAAAAAAATGTGCCAATTAAAGATAATTTGGTTTTCTTTTTTATTAAAATGCCACACATTTGAACCAGCTCAACGTTTAAATTTCCTATCAGCTGATTCCTCTCTTTAGAGGCCTCTTTTCTGCCTGCTTAGTTCTGGGTTTGCCTCTGGTAGAGGGGTAGGCAGGTAGATAGGCATAAGCAGAGCAAGGAGATGGACCAGGTACAGAAGGTTGCCAGGGCAGAAAGCCCTGGGTGCCTAGCAACAGGCAAACTGGGGGGAAAAAGACCTTACCCCCAGGTTACCTTTCCCTCTTAGAATATTGCTGGTCATGTTTAGACCCCCTGACCTTTCATATCTTTGGTCATGCGATTCAGATCCTCCCCTGACCTTTCCTTCCCTCCCTGGCCTATTGCTAGTCATGTGGGTTAGAGCCCCTTAGAGGGAGAATAAACACGGGGACTGGAGAATAGGTCTTAAGCATTAAGTCCGCAGGAGAAATGAAGTTCTGACCTGAATTAAATACATCTAGGCCTCAGTTGTGTTCAGCTCCAGAAAAGAAGACAAGTGACTCCATGGCTGCCTCAGGACCATCTGTGATGACTAATGACCCCCTATCCTGGCACTGACCGATCAGTGGAGATCATCACTTGGAAAGGATACAACTGGAAAGCTGATAAATATCCTATGGAGATTCATCCCTGGGACCTCTTTTACAATCCTCACTCTTTTTTTTTTTTAATATATTTTATTGATTTTTTACAGAGAGGAAGAGAGAGGGATAGAGAGTTAGAAACATCGATGAGAGAGAAACATTGATCAGCTGCCTCCTGCACACCTCCTACTGGGGATGTGCCCGCAACCAAGTTACGTGCCCTTGACCGGAATCGAACCCGGGACCCCTCAGTCCACAGGCTGACGCTCAATCCACTGAGCCAAACCGGTTTTGGCCAATCCTCACTCTTTAATGCCCTTAGGACAGAGAACCAAGAGGCTCTCTCTGTGAGCATGCCCATACCTTTCCCCATCCTCTCTCCACTGGGTGTTTCCTTGCCCCTCTCCCCTAAGCTCCAAGGGCCCTTCTTTTCCCTCTGTAACTGGTTTCCTGAGCTCATTTCTTCTATGGCTCACTTCTATCTCTGTGACTTCTAGATAAAGTTCCTTTTATAATTTGAGTCTTGGTTCTGAATTCTTTCTTAGCCAGAACTCAAGTACCAAGGTCCAGTCTCTTTCCACCAGTCCCAACACCTGGTGCCATTTCACTGCCAACAGTAAGGACACTGGAACTTTTCAGAGTCAGGAAGGCAGGTCTCCAGTTGGCATGTTTTCTTCTGAGTCCTTGCCAGCCTTCCTCAAGATGGCTGTGTTAATGTGCATTGAAATGTGGCACCTTCTGGTCTTTTGACTGCCTCACCCTAATCCACACTATACCTAATTTATATGTGCCCTCAGAGTTTCTACACACTCCCAGTGGGGCATGTGGGCAGTTGGTGTTTGCAGCCACATTCTGACCATGGGTAATGGGGAGAAGTATATCTTCCTCTACCATTTCTGCTGATAGCAGCTCAATGCTAGACAGGAACCTTCTTCAAGAGACTTGCATTTTCTTCAGGCATACCCAGGAAAGCAAGGCGCTAATTCTAACTTTCCCTGATTCCTCAAAACCTACCTAGGTTGTTCGAGAATTTTCCCATCCCAAGGGTGGCAACCATTGGGTAGGAACTTGGAAACACACATCGCAATTCTGCCTTTCTCTTTTCCTCTAGTTTGCTCACCAGGCTCTGTGATGTGATATGTGGAATCAATATGCCAGTGTCAAAAGTTGGCTTATTATCTTTTCCCCAATAAAATAAAATGGATAATCATTCACTTAACTGAATTATTCACATAAGTAAAACAGCAATCTATGCCTATAGGCAGGTAAAATTCTATGATGCTATTTGATCTGGTTGGACCAAAAAGAGTGTGTGTGTGTGTGTGTCGGGTGGGGGTGGGGGGAAGTGGTATTTCTGAATCTAGAAAACCTCACTTCTTAAAAAAGCCAAGCTTTCAAATTAAAAAAAAAAAAGTCTCATTGAAAACGAAAATAGTGCAGTGATTAAAGAGCTCATAAAACACTCCTAATTACAGGAGGATATTAGGGAGTGACTAAGCTAGGAAGGGAGAGGTGGCATTAGATGTGAGTTGTTAATAAAGCATTCAAGATATGGCAGTGCCCAAACTAAGACATACACATCAGAATTGAGGAGAAAGGCAAAATCTGAGTGATACCTAAAAGGTGGAATTGACAGGAATTGGTGACCAATTGGATGTGGAAAAGTGGAGCAAAAAGAAAAAAAATTGAGGATTAGTTTAAGGTTTCTATTGTGGATATCCTGGTGGGTAACAGTACCACCAGTTTCAATAAAGATATAGACCTGATGGATGGTTTGGGGAAAAATGTTTTAAGTTAAGTTTGATGCATTTATAGTTGGAGCTTTAACACTCAGAGTTGACCAATAAACATATGGTGTATGAATGAACAAGTATATCACAGAGATGTGAAACATATAGTCAATACAACCAGTGATGGAAGTTGGCTTCTTTCTTCTACAAGCAAAACAGAATGCAAAACCATGCAGTTAAGTGAATTATGAGGCTATGCATGCAGTAAAACAGCAGTCTATGCCTACAAAAGAAAAGCAACAAAAAATGATGTTTTGCAGATATTTCCAAAAGCTCAACCATGGGCTCTTAAACACACATATGTTGCCTTTTCTATTTCATCCTAACATTTACTCAAGAAATACTTCCTAGGGAGTATCAAAAATAAAACTAAATAATAGGTATTTTTTTCCATCTATCGTTCATATTAATAATTTTCCCAAAAGGCCTAAAAACCAAAATCATCATAATTTAAAGCAATTCATTATAACCTGCCAACACACTTAGAATAAGAGCCTAAAACCTAAAAATGAAAGGGAGAATACGTTAACACTATGTAGGAAATCAAAATAAATTAACACTGGCTGGTGGGGCTCAGTTTTTTGGGCACCGTCTTGTGCACTGAAAGGTTTCTGGTTCAATTCCCAGTCAGGGCACATGCCAGGGTTGCAGAATGGATCCCCAGTAGGGGGAATGCAAGAGGCAGCTGATCCATAGATATCTGTCTCTTATTGATGTTTCTCTCCCCCTCCCATCCTCTCTCTCAAAAAAATCAATAAAATAATATTTTTTAAAAAGCATTTTGCTTTTGTTTAGTCATTTTTTGAAAATATAGGACTAATATGTTAGGGACCTGAAGCAGAAGAGTGAAAATGAAAGCAGCAGTATCACACAGGGGGAAAATCCACAGTGTTCATCTCCTACATGACAGTTTAGTTCCATCATTCATTTCGTATCCCCAGGACTTATTAATGAATGAAATGGAGATACCCAAAGGACACAGTGAAATTCTTCAGCAGAAACTAAAGAGAGAAATGACAAGTTATGGAGCCCACATTCTTTCTAGTTGCACATTAGGGTTCCTGGAGCTGCACTGGACAGAGCTGGCCTTGTAATTTTGTAAAAGGCCTTAAGAAAGACATAGGTTAAAAATCATGTTTTGAATTTCTGTTTTAATTCTCTAATACTTTTTCATTACCAGAAAGAAAGAAAGGTTAGATATATCTGGTGTGTTTTCACAAAATAATGAATCAAGGAATAGATAGCAGAAGTCTGAATTTGGACTAAAATTGATTTTACTGTCTATCACAGCTTACAGAACGTCACTCTTTTCAAAGATAGGTAGTTTGTACTTTGTGTCAGAGACAGCCTTGGGAAAGGGACATTAGAACCAACAGAGTCTGAGTAACAATACTGGTCTCCCTACTTAAGACAGAACTCAGAGGGGTACTCAGCCAGTTGTCTGGTAAACCAGAAAGACACTGTAGTAGTTTCCGAGGCTGCCATAACAAATTACCGCAAATTGGGTAGCTTAAAACAAGAGAATTTTATTCCTTCAGAGTTCTGGAGGCCAGAAGTCTGAACTCAAGTTGTCAGCAGGATTGCTTCCTTCTGGAGACTCTGGGGAGTATCCTTTCCATGCCTCACCACTAGCTTCTGGTGCCTGCCAGTAATCCTTGGCATTGCTTGGTTTGTAGACCAGCACTCCAATCCCTGCTCCTTTTTTACTTCATCTCCTCTGTGTCTCTCTGTGTTTCCTTTTCAGTCTCTTATAAGGACCACCCATTGAAAGTAGGTTCCACTCCAATCCAGTATGACCTGATCCTCTTACCTTAATTATATCTACAAGATCTTATTCCTGAGGTTCTGGGTGAATAGGGGACACTATTCAACACACTACAGATGGATTACTAGGAAGTAAAGATAAAGCCAAGAGAAAAAAACTTGAAGGATCAATAGAGACACTGTTAACTTAGAGTCAGCAAATTTTCATCACCAAAACATGTGAACATATCAAAATTTCCACATCAACCCCCTTCTACAGGTAGATGTGGAAGTCTTAGTAGAAGGAGAAGAGGTGTACATTAATTAGACCACTGGGACCTAAATGGCTTAAACCCTGAGGAAACGATTCAGAGACTTAAGAGATTAGAAGAAAAGATACCATAACCAGTTTAAACTGAACAAGTACACAGTCAAAAAAAATTTATAATTTTTTCAGGTATAATTTGTTCTTTTTTATGTTAATAAATTCATTGACATTGAAATTGTAAGTTGTTTCATTATTAAATATACACACAAACAATTTTTCCAGGAATTATTAGTTTTTTTTATTTCTAAATCTTTCCATATCTAAATCACTTTGTGTGATGTCTTCAGGCTCTATAAATTAATAGGTATAAGCTGCTGCACATAAAGAAACACTTCAGAAAGGAAACTTTCCACATCCAGTTGAAATTTTACTAAAACTTCAATCATGTTAGACTATCATTTTATGTATTTAGCTCCAGACTTGTACCTACTTGAGATTGCTGTAACTTATCACTTTAATGTCCTTCAGGAGATTCAGTCATTCAACGAATATTTGTTGAACATCTACTTTCTATTACACACAGTTCCAGGAAGTAGGGATATACCAGTGACCAAGATAAATGAACCCCCTGTGCTCAAATGTTTACTATCTAAGTAGAATGAACATGTAAGCAAATAAATCATGTAGGTAGTGGGAAATGCTATAAAGAAAATATAACAGGGTAATGGAAGAGAGAGGTATTGTGGGGTGAAGTGTGGGGCTTGTAATATTTGGGCTGAGAAGTAAATGATGCAAAGACTAGAGAAAAAGCACTGACGACCCAGAGCACAAGCGCAAGGTCCTAAAGTCGGAGAGAGCGGATGAGCTCTGTACAGCAAAGCTCCACAGAGAAAGGCAGAGGCATGCAGGCAAGTCTGTCCTCAAGTCCAGGGAAACCAACCTATTTCAGAAGTGAAAACTGAACTGGCTTTGAAGAGGAGCAGGGTTGGCATCATAAACTCCAAGAGAAAGAAAGCACCTTGGTTTATCAATTTGCTCAGGATAGAAGAAATCAAAACCGCTAAAAACATTAAAGTGACTCACACCTCAGGTCCAGCAAGTGTTGCTAGGATCTAGCACTTGGTACAAAGTCCTATAACATCCTGGATTAAATTAGAATTTTTTTCATGTAACAGTTCAGAGGTGAACTTTTTAGGGTAAGTGGAAATTTTCATATTTGGATGTGAGGTGGCAAGTCCAGTTATCACTACTTCTTAGGCAAAAAGATGTGAAAAGGGGGAATGAAAGCCACCAGTCCAACAGAGAAGTAGGACAGATTTCTCTTACCTTCATCTTGCTGTCCAAAAGGTAGTTACACGATCGCATGGAGGTACAAGAGTCTAGGGAATGCAATCTCTTGCTAGGTGGATTTGGATGGTAGAAGGTAATTTGCAGTTTCTGACACAAATTAGAAAAAGGAAAGTTGTAAAAGAGGTTATGGCCATGACTAGAGGTAGAGATATAGATGGCCTGTCCCCAAAGCACTGTCCCAGCTCCTAACCAATATTCACCCAAGACAGGGGGATGACGAGAATGAGAATACTGATAAGTAATGATCACCAAATGCAACAGAAGTGAATCACTGAGCCATTGTTGGGATGGTCAGATACCTACAGTGAAGTGAGAGCAGAGGTCTATATGAATTTGCAAGGAATCTCCACGCCCAAGGGTAGAACTCACCCAGCAAGGCTGTTTCCAAGCACCTGGCCCATGGGTGTTAAACCAGAGACTAACTGTGACTATTAATTTTATTAATTAGTGTGCTCTCCAGACTGAGGAAAGTGTTCTGGGGAGTATCACAGTTATTAATTAAATTGTCACAAGTGTGCATATGTACAAATATCCCTCTCTATGTGGACACATTCAGTTCCTGGTATTGATTTCTATAGAGTGGAGATTGATTTCAGGTAGAGAGGAATGTTGAGTAAGCCAAATCTGTTTCTGATTTTTACATTGGGAGGCATCAGAGAGCAAGTATCTGTAATTGCCTTATTGAACACAATATTACAAGTCCTACTGTTTCCATATTTACAGTTTTCACCATTTAAGTTTCTTTGTTGGCATAATGTGTATTATATTTCCCATTGTAGTGTATTTCTGGCAACTATTTCTCTATTTAGTTTCCATTGCTCCAAGTGAAGTTACCTATTTCCTATTTATCCATTGCTCTAAACCAGAGATAGGAAACGTCCAGCCCTCAGGCCGTATAAGGCCCATGAAATCATTTGGTCTGGACCTGCCACAGCATTAGGGTGAGTTCATTAAGTGTTTGACCAAATATAGCAGGCTAATTTTTTTTAAAGTTTCTTTTTTTAAAATATATATTTTATTGATTTTTTACAGAGAGGAAGGGAGAGGGATAGAGAGTTAGAAACATCGATGAGAGAGAAACATCGATCAGCTGCCTCCTGCACACTCCCTAATTGGTATGTGCCCACAACCATACATGCCCTTGACCAGAATCGAACCTGGGACCCTTGAGTCTGTAGGCCGACACTCTATCCACTGAGCCAAACCGGTTAGGGCTGCAAATGGTGTTATAAATATCCAAATCGTCCTCGGCAGAAAAAAGGTTCCCCACCCCTGCAACTGTCGTCTTTGAAAATTTTTGTTTAAACACAGAACTCATAAATGACCACATCAATGTTTTCTCTTTACAATTGCCATCAAGAATTTATAAAGCAACAAGTTTACATTTATATGTACACATGTTTTGTAAACCTGTGACACATTCCTTGGAAAAATTATTTTCCCTAAGACTTTCAATCAGTAAAAAGAGATCAAAAACAATATATAGTCAACTTCTGCCTCTTCCACCTCACCACCTTAATGGCTGGTCCTGGAAAGAGGCAAGACAGATGAGATGAGTAGACAGAGATTGCTTTATAACCAATTTTGTTTAGATTACACATAATTCTTGATGGAATCTGAAAGTGGTCTTATATAGGGCTTAGATTAGACTTTAATATCAAATACTAAAAAATTGAAATGGCTCTATTAGTTCTCAAGGCATGACAATGACCTTATGATTGAGATACTGAGATGCAGGTATTGAGGCAGCGCTATCATTGGCTGGGCCAGCCAGTCTCTCTCTCTTCCTCATCATACACTTCCATTCTCCAACTTCCCCCCTGTACTCATTGGTTTTCCTCTAAGATAAAGCAGGACTCTCTCAAACCCTGATTCTGTCTAAGTGAGCTATAGCTAATACGCACTATCTAAATAACTTTTATATGCATGTAGAACTCTGTACCTCATATATATTCCTTTAAAAATATATGATGAGCACCCACTATGCACCAGATTATTTTCTAGGTGCTGGAAAGGTAGAATTTCCATTTTAGTAATTTTGCTCTCTTTACTACAGCATTAATCTGGAGTGCTAACCCTTGGCTTCCCACAGTGATTCCCAAATGTCAGTTAATATTTTTTGTCCTGCATCACAGGAATTCATTTGATAACAGGACCTATATATTTGAGTTCCCCAGCCAAGTCCTATAGTTCATCGGATAATCCCCTAACTTTCATTTCCACTCTAATGTCATACTCTAATAAATCTATTTTCCAGTCCTTTCCTAGTAAATTGAATTCCACCCACTTCTTGCCAGTCTCCTGAGTTAAAATCCAAAGACACTTCATTAACTCTAAATAGTCCAAATTTTGGGACAAGTATTCAACAATAGTTGGCCCACTTAGTCTTTGACAATAACATCTATGGATCCCTACTTTTATACCGAGATCCCCCGTGGGGACCCACTGATACCTTGCATAGGACTTGTAAGTGCTGACTATTTTCCTGACTGACCCTAGAGATTGCTAAGCCCTCATGAACTTTGTGTCTTCCTTACTTGGTTGAAAACCTTTTCCTTTCCCATATTGATACAAACATCTCTCTCCTCACCTTAGTGTCGTATTAATCCATACATATCTATGTAATAAAATAGAAAATTGTGGGGAAATCTATAGCTGCAGAAACTCCTGTATCTGTCCCACAATCCCTTCAGGACATAGACTATGCATTATGTATAAATTGTCATCCCAGATTTGTCACTGCATAATGGAATGTAAATCTTTTCAATTATGACGGATAAACACCATACGATTCTCTGGACCTTAGCTTTGTTGTAATAGCAATCCTTCTGGAAACAACATGTGCTGCTACATTGGTCCAAAGGCCACTAAAAGCAGCATTTGGCCATGAGTTAGCCTTTTATTTAATTCCATCATGTTGGAACAACACCACACATAAAAAATGAACCTTAGTGTGAAATATTTAAATTATATTATCTCTTGCTCTCTATTTTCATCTGTAAGTGCATTACTAACTGATGTTATAACTTATTTCAGCTCTTTCCTTAGTAAAGTGTAACATATCCATCATGCTGAAACACTTAAGTTACAGGCAGTTTACTCACATTAGATCTCATTAGCAATTACACTAGTGTTCAAAATACATTACCTCATTTGTCACATAGCCCGTATAGTTTTTTACATAATGAATTAGACCAATTAGTCTCACATGACAGAAAGAAATCTTAAATAACACTGTCCTTACTATGAGACAAGCTTGACTAAAGTGCAATGAAGGAAACTATAAAATTAATTTGTTTTGTAAAATGGAGAGCAAAAAGAAGTACATAATCAGACTTCAAGCTAAATGTTTGTAGCTGAGGTTAGGCATCAGAGAGAAGAAAAATAGCAAAAGTTGTCTTGTAAAACAAGTTCATTATTTGTGTAGCTAAGAGTCATGTTTAGATGTCCAAACTAACTTGTTCATAGACTTTTCAATTGAGACCATTATTGTCCTTTAGGGAAAACATTGCTGATTGTAATCAGCCAAGAGCTTTACAGCTATTGCACTGATCAGCAGCTAGAGATTTTTGGAAACAGGAAGCCAACCCTCTCTCCATGGATTCATTTACCAGGACAGGTTGTTTCTTAGTTCCCACATACTCCCTTCAAAGGACTCTTTCCAACATCAAATCCAATTTCCTATCCATTGTTAATATTTCTTTCTTCAGACTTCAGACAGAATCATAAAATGCACAGGGTTGATAGGAGTTACCCAACGAATTTTACATGTTAACCTGAGGGGGCAAATCCTAAAGATACTCCCTGCACTCCATGACCCTATACAGAGACTGTGCCTTTGTTCCTCATCAGTATAATAATTATCTGTCTCCTTTATAGATTATAATTACTTTCCTCATTGTTCGATTAAGGACTGCTGTGCAGTGAAATGACTATGGGCTGGTTAACTAGTTGGAAGTGCCCCCAGTCTTCCATTTATGGGCATAATAAATTATGTCACATAAAGAGTCAACAAAAGATACCGATCTGGGAGCAGATCAGTTCCTGAAAATATGCTCAGGAACCTAGAGGCAAAATTTGACCCAATAATTCCCCTCCAATCAAAGTGACTCTTAATAAGTAGTTTTTAATGTCATTACTATGTAGTTAAAGATAATTTATCACTGAAGGGGGAAAGTAAAATAAAGATTCTGGGTCAATAGGGAAAAAGGTTTTCAGAGAATTCTCACATTACAAGAATGAATTTTCCTTTTCCTTCTGAACCAAGTATCCTTTTCAAAGGAAGTGTACATTAGAGAAAATAAGTCACCAAGACAGTAGAATTAGAGTTTTTTGAAAATGCCTGATTGGAAAGCTCATTTTCCTTTTCCTACCATTTTCTTCTGCTTTAGCAAAAATATTTCTCATACAAAAAGTTATCTACCAGACTTCACTAATACATGTGCCTGATGTTCAAATTACATGTTTTAAACTGGCATAGTTTTTAAAAATTAGACTTTTGAAAATGCTTATCTTTGGCACTTTGGAAAATATTGACTCCAGTATTTGTCATTCAGAGCTGAACTTGGAGAATCAGGAGCTTTGCAAGTAAACTTTCCTTTTTCTCAACTCCCAATGTTCCACAGAAATTCTCATTATACCTGGTGAGCAACTCAAGGAATCCTGTGCCTCTGAATTAGGACAAAAAAGAGATGTTAATTAAGAATTTGCATCCTTAAGCGACCTTCAATATTGCCTTAAAAGCTTAAAAATGACCCAATTTAATCAAATTAAAAATGTAGTATGTCCTATACTCTATACAGATGGTTGAAAATTCATTTCAATTCGTTTTTATTAATGAACTCTTGATATGCAGCCCTTTGTCAGTTACAGTCAGAGATTCCTAAATTATGTGAAATAGCTTCTCTCTCAAAGACTTTGCATTCTACATAGGGAAGCAATTTGTGCATGCAAAACAAATAATTATATCAGAAATTATAAACTTAAGTGACACTATTAGGTTTAAGAGAGAAAAGCTCAAATTGTGACAAAGAAGATGGAAAAGACATTACTGAATATCCTTACCACAGGGAAGGACTTGGCTATTTGGATATAGTACAGGGATCAATATGTTTTCTCAAAAGAATTTTTAACTTTGTCTAGCTGATAGCCAAGTAGAACTCAGTCCTTCTCCTGTTTAAGAGCCTCCCTGGCACAGAGGGGCCTGTGGCTCCCATCTGCTCTCAATAAGCACCTCACACTTTCTGTCAGCCAGGATCCAATGGTCATTAAAAACACTAGATCAGCAACACTACTCTCAAACTTGTTTCTAATATTTATATCATTAATTTTTTAATTATAAAGTCCCATTGGCTTCCTTGCTTTCTTTGGTGGCAATCAAAAGCAAAAAAGGGCAGACAAGTCCCTGATGATTGCTCAAATATGTGGCCTCCCTGTGCAGTTTCTCAGCATCACCTTGTTTGCTTGGACAGCATAAGCCAGAAAATTCATTTAAAGTTCTCTGATGTATTGAGATGCTTACAGAGTAAGTACCCTCTCCTGTCATTTCCAAGCCCAGTGGATATGCAGTCATAGATCTATGTCATTTGGGTTTTATTATTGTGAATCTAGGTCTCCACAAAGACACTTTCTTCAATCTTCCCTGGGATTTAATCATTCAATTCTCTAGTCCCAAGTGTAGCCCAAAGCAGGAAAAGCCTAATCTAGACAACAATAAAGGCAATAGTAATATTGGACATTTACTGTGTCATTATTATGTGTCAATCACTGCACTATGAAGTTTATGTATAACAGCTCATTTAAGCCTCAAAACCATGCTGCAAAGTCACTCTTAACATTTCTATTTTATGGACAGACACCAAGTCTCAAAGACATTAAATGACTTACCCAAGGCCATTTAAAGTAGCTGCACAGAAGTGCCTAATTCATTTCTAGTGCAGGGGCTAGCATCACTATAGGGCATCGTTATGGGATGAAAACCAAGTCTGTCATGTTCTTTCTCTCACAGAAGAGTGGCTGCCCATCTTCTGCCTGTCAGAGAGACCCAAAAGACACTGAGGGAGAAGGTAGTCTTTGCTCCATATACTCTGAAGACTATGGAAAGGCATCCTTCAAAATCATAAAATCTTAAAGCTGATAGAAACCTTAAAGATTAACTAGCTCCAACCCATTGTTTTAAAAAATGTCCTATCAAGCAGTGCCTCATCATCAGGTCAGAATTAGAAGCTATAACCTAATTTCAAATCTAGGTGGTTAGTGTTTTCTGGTTACCTCATGAAGCTGTCAAATGACTTAAAACACTCTTCTTGCTGAATTACTGAGAATACTGAAGATTATTATCAGCTGTTGTAACAAATATAACAAATGCATCCCAAAATTTAATGGGCTCAACATATTCATCACTTATGCATCAGTCCAGTGTGGATGTTTCTGGATAGCAAGTGGCTTTTCCCTGTGGGGTGACTGAGGAACCAAGGTTTCTGTGGATCTCCTGGCTTCATCCTCCTCTGGGAACTTAGCATCCTCTGCTTCTAGCTGGTCTAAGGGGAAAGGAGATGGACAAGATAGTCTAGCATGTCAAGGTACAAGCGACACTAATGTTGCTCACATTTCACTGGTAAAATCTAGCCACTTGGCTGCACCTAGATGCAAACGGTCTGAGAAATGTATTCTCTGTCGGGCATCTGCTTCCCAGCACAAATGCAAACCCCTGTAAGAATGACCATATATTTTGGGTAGACAGCTAGCCATCTCTGCCACATTTTTTTTTCCTGCCACATACTCCTAAATAACAAACTCCAGTATTAAATATCTACTGGTAGTTGAATTTAGAAGACTTCTAAACTTCAAAATTTGAGGATAGTAGATTAGATTATTTTTCCCAACATTTTGTTCCTCCCCTTAAAAGAATCAAACACCCATGCCCTTGCTGTGAGTCTATAAATTGTCTCCCACTATGGGCAGTGAACACTTCCCCGCCCATTGATGTAGGGCATGAGGAGATGACTTGCATTGGCCAGGGAATGTGGGTGAAAGTGACAGGTGCCAGTTCTGTGGTAAGGCCTTAAGAAAGACTATCTGCTCACCCTCTGGTTTCTCTGCCAGAAGACTATGCCACAAGTTGTCACTCTTCCCAGAACAAGTTGTTATGTGGAGCAGAACTGAATCTAACTTGCATCTGAAACCAAGCTCAGCTGATTTCAGCCAAACTGTACAAAATCTGGAGCAAGAAAATGAAGTGTTTGTTTTGTAAGCCATAAAGTTTTGAAGCCTTGTTTGTTATATAGCATTACCTCAACAATAGTTGATTAATACAATGAGGTTTGATCATTCCATGAGTATAAATAATTCACAGCTGTTCTTCTAGGCAGGAATTTGTCAGCAAAATGACCAGCTTACATTTTAAAGAAACCAAAGATTTAAGAATAGCAAAACGTGTTTTTCATTGATGTCCCCAGGAGCATTTCATTCTCTTTAAGACTTCCAGGAAAAATATTTATTGTGTTTTCTTATGAGGAGAGACTAGTTCCTCTCCAGGAATAAGCCCAAGAACCCTTGGAGAAGAGGTAGAGACATCAATTGCAGAGCCCACTTTTTTTAGACTAAGGTGGCACAACAGACGTTCCTCAGGCCAGTGGGGAGGACAACTATGGGGGAATAAAACTTCCCAGGACTTCTCAGTATTCCTGCACAAAGCCCTAGCCTCCTGAGGTATAAAAATAAAGGATCTTTGCTTTCACTTCTCATATAAACATTTTCATTTAAATACACAAAGATTAGATCTATAATCACAGGTTTACCTAATTCATAGGACACAAAGAATAATAACACATCTTTTGTCTTCCCCAAAGCCAACAGTTACATCTCAGGATAGACATCTGTTACAACTGTAGATTGCAGGGGAACTGGAGCTTTGCCTTCCTAGGTATTTACATGTCAAAAGAGACATATGCCAAAACTTAAAGACATCTTTAGGCTGGACACCTGTGGGGCTATCTGGCATCTGCAGAGATTTTATTAACATAACAAAGGGTTGGAGTTAATGTTCAGGCCATTCCCTGTCCAAGAAGATTCTTCTAGGAGGAGAGGGGACAATGTTTCCTTATCCCTGATCCTCACTTATGAGGTGTCTGGCACACGGAACATTTGACCTGGTTTTTATCATAATGCCCTAGGTTTAGGGCCCTAGGTAATGAGAGGCTGATGCATTTATTATTTACTGTGAGGTAATTAATAAGAAATATGTCTCTGATCCTAAGATTTCATGTGCACATTCAAGATAAAATTAATAAAGATAAATATTAAAAACCAAACAACTAAAGGAATTGCCAATTTTATAAATTTTAAAGTTTGCTAAATTTGGCCTTATTCCCAGGGCAACTAATGCTAAGTAAGTACTCTATTTTTGTCTGCAGAATCCTCAATGGGAGACAAGTATAGACTGGACACAAACTGAAGTTCATATCTCAACAGCCAGCAAAGGACTGAAGCATCCTGCCAGCAACCACTGCATGAGCTTGAAAGCAAATCCTTCAGCCAGTCAAGATGATGCTGTCCGGGCCAACAGCTTTGGTGTAACCTAGTGAGAGATCCTGTGTCATAACTACCCAGCTAAGCCACACCTGGATGCCTAACCCTCAGAAACTGGGTGCGGTAATACATACTTTTTGTTTTTAATTGCTCCAGTTATGCAGACTAGGTAACTAATAAACTAATGTAAAACATTTATGTGGAGTATGTAAGACAGATAGGGCCCAATAAATATTAGCTTATACCACTAGCTAATAATGGCATGATACTTCCAATCAAGATGCATTTTCCCCTGCATCCTTTTCCCCAACCCAAATACTATCTCAGAAGTCTCTGAAAGCAAGGAAAGAGTATATAAGGAAAAACATTGGAATTGATAATGACTCAGAATATTTCAAACTAACAAAAGAAGTCACACTAAAGGTCCAAGAAGCCAAGAAATTCCAAGCAGGAAAAATAAAAGTGGTATTCTGTACCATCACAGTGAAACTACAGAAGTTAAAGACAAAAACAAAGTCTTAAAAGCATCAGGAGGGAAAAATTCATCTTTCAATATGTGATGACTTAACTATTAACTTATTCTGTAGCAACAATAAAAGTCATAAGAGAATGGATTGATATGTGTCTTCTGTCCAACCAGAATTTGATACCTATTAAAAATAACCTTCAATAATGAAAGCAAAATAAAGACATTTCCAGATTAACAAAATACTGCGAGAGCAAACTACCAGCATATTTCAAATAAGAATATTTCAATGGGTATACTTCAGGTACAAGGAAATCAAGCTCAGATGTAGGTTCTGAGAAATAAGAAGGAATAAATAGGAAAAGAAGTTGAAATATTTAGAAAACTATTTTTAAAAAATATTTTCTATGAATAAAAGAGAGAATAAAAGTACACAATAGTTATGTATAAGTTGGTAGGGAGAAAAAGTAATTAAAGTAGTCTAAGTTACTTTGTTTTGTCTATAATTAAATTTATATATTAGGAAGATAAGAAAGCATATAATAATTTCCAGAGTAATCACTAAAAGAAAAGAAACAGTGCATAATTTTTGAAATACTATGGGAAGACATGAAAAGATTAAAAAATCAGTTCATAAGAAGACAAAACAAAACATTTAACAAGTATGGTAAATGAAGAGCACAAAATAAAATGTTGGACTTAAACTTCTGCATATAAGCAATTATATAAAATAATATGTTCTATTTAAAAGATGGTGATTTTCAGCTGGAAAAAAACCTACAATTCAACTATATGGTTTTTATAGTAGACAAATCTAAGACATAAAATCCAGAAAGCTTGAAAACAAAAAGACAGAAAAAGTTATAGAACATAAACACCACTCAAAAAAAGAAAACAGCTATATTAACATTTTAAAACAAACATTAAGGCAAAAGATTTTTATTAGAGATAGAGAGGTCCAGTTCATATGGATAAAAAATGTTATTGACCCAGAAGATATAACTTAACAATTTTTATTTTGTGTGCATGTACCTAATAACATATTTATCAAAATATATAGTTAGAAAACAGAATTTCAAAGAGAAATAGACAAATCCACATTCACATGGCAGATTGTAATATTTCTCTCCTGGTAACTAGCATAGAAAAAAATCTTAACTTGGTGGGTGTATTTAGAACACTGCACCTAACCACTGCATTGTGAACATTTTGTTAAGCACTCGTGGGACATTTGCAAAAGGTGAGCATGAACTGGGTCACAGAGTCAAGTCCCAACAGCTTTCAAAGGATTGAAGTATGTTCTCCCACCAAAGTACAATTACTCTGGAGTAGAAAAAAAAAAGACCTATTTGTGTCACAATATGTTGAAATAAACTTATTCCATAAGTCAAAGAAAAAAATCATACTAGTAAAGGAATTTAGGAAGTATTTAACACTGGATGATAATATTAATTACATAATCTTGTGGTGATACAATTAAAGCAATATGTATAATGAAAATTGTTGATTACATGTGTTGTTTAATTAATGTAATAAACATCCATATAAAAAGTTAAAAGAAACCCAACAAAAATAGAATGGAGATAAAGAAATAAAAATAAGCTAAAAATATCACTAAAATAGAGCAACATATAATAGATAGAATAAAAAACCCTAAAAGTTAGTTCTAAGAAAACATAAATATTACCAAGAATGAAAAAGGAAACACCACTTTATATCCTGCAGATTGATTTATAGAAGAAGCTATTATGAACACCTTTATGCCAATAGATTTGAAAATTTAGGTGAAATAGATGACTACATAGGAAAAATAATTTTGTAAATAGTCTTAAAAATAGAAAGTATCAATATTTACCTAATTATTAAAAATATTGAATCAGTACCCAAAAATCTTTCCACAAAGGAAACTCCAGGCCAAGATTACTTCTCTGGCAATTTCTATCACAAATTCCAAAGTCAATAATTCTAATACTACCCAAACTCATTCAGAATATGCAGGGGCTGGGAATGGGAGCAGAATAAAACTCTCCCAACTCATTTAACAAGGCTAGCATAATCCTGGTAACAAAGTCTGCATGAACAGAACAAGAGAATTTAAGAATTTGTGGCCAAACTCACTAATGAACAAAGATCCAAAATTTAAATACAATAGTTTCAAATGAAATCCAGCCTGTATAAAATAGATAATGCATTGTGACTAAGTGGATTTATTCAGGAAATTTAAGTTTGATCTAATATTTGAAAATAAATCAAAGTAATTCACCACATTAACAGATAAGGGGAGGAAGGTCGCAATAGATGCAAAAAAAGCATTTGATAGAATAAAATTTTTAAATATTTACAACTTTATTTTTAAAAATAAAGTGACTATGAATCACTCGAATACAGAATGAGATATTAAAGAACTAAATGTATCAGAAAATAAATCATCTTTAAAGCTTGAAAAAAATCAATTTTATAAAAATTATCATTGTCCTCAAACTGATCTTAGATTCCAGCCATTTTTTAAATTTTTTACAGAAAAAGAGAAATAACTATTAAAATTTATATCCCAAAAAGGTTTTTTTTTCCTGCCAAGAAGAGCCAAGGCAACTAACTGACTAAAAATAAATAAATAAATAAATAAAAATTTGGAAGACTTACTGACTAGATGTCAAATTTCTTTATAAAGACAATGTAACATTGGTGTAAATAGAGAAAATGAATTATGACAGTGTAACATTGATGTGAATAGAGAAAAACAAGCAAATGAAATAATATAAAAAGCTGATCAATAGCCTACACATGTTTGGACACTTGCTTTACAAGACGTGTATTTAGTGGTGAGTACTGTGGATAGAACATACTTTTACTAGTAAATAAATGGCATTGGAACAATTTGGTGTCCATATGGGAAAATCATTCAATTAAACCATGAAGTCAGACCATACATACAAATCAATCCAGGTGGGTTAAAGAACTAAAAATTAAATGAAAATCTATTAAGCTTTTATATGATAATAAAGGGGAATATTTGCATAACTTCAGAGTAGGGAAAAATTACCTTAGCAAGACACAAAAAGCACTACCAAAAAGGACAAGACTGGCAAACTTACTACATTAAACAAAGAACTTCAGTTCGTCAGAAGACATCACGAAGAGAGTGTATAAGCAGTACAGAGAGTGAAGGGAAACACAATGCAATACGCACACAACACACACGATCACACACACACACACACACGCCTTTGAAATAGACCAAAAACTAAAAAAGGCATTCTTTTAAAAAGAAGATCCAAATAGCTAATAACGTATAAAAAGGATTTGACCTCACTGCTAGCCTGGGAAACAAATTAAAACAACCCTAATGAATTAAAACTGTATACCCACAGATTCTTAGGTAGCTAGAGAAACTCTGGCTCATGTTCAAAAATTTCCACAGTGGCATTGTTCTTATGAACCCGAAACTGAAAATACATACATACATATACATATACATATACATATACATATACATATACATATACATATACATATACATACATATACATATATATATATATATATATATATATATATACTAGCAGTAGGGTGAATAAATAATTATGGCATACTGGAATGTAGTATTAGGCACTATTCTAAAACAGTAAAAATGAATAAACCATGGCCACCTACAACAAGGATGGATCTCATAAATATTGATTAAAGAAGGAAGACAGAATTCAGATTTGATTATTTAGCTTAATAAAGTTAAAAATATAAAAGTAAACTACGTTCACTTTTATGCATGCATACATACGTTTATGTATACATACATATAGTGATAAAATATATGGAGGATATTTTTGGTCTTGGCAATGTTATATTTCTTGGTCTTGGCCATGGAAACATGCATGTTTACTTTCTATTATTTATTAAACTCTTCATCTATGGTTTATACATTTCTCTCTATATATATGATTTATGATTTACTTCACAAGAAAAGTATTGAATAGTAAAATGTAAATGAAAATTACTGTCTTATATTTATTTGGTCCCTGCTCCCCCCCAGTGGTCTATTCTAAAAGCTATTATATTATTTTTTTAAATTTCCATATGGGATTGCCATATATGTAATACATAACAAGCCAGTGGATTTCTTACAGAGACAAGAAAGGAGATTAAAGTAATGATTGCATCAACAGATTCATCCAGGCATTAAAAATGTATTTGTAAAACCCCATATACTCTTTGGATAAGTAATCATGATTTTGCAGCATTTTAAGATTCCTTTTAGGTAGTTCAGTGATGTGGGACTGAATCATTAGCCAACTCTCTAATGTGTAACTTCTCTTACCTGTGAAGAGAGGCAGAAAATGAAGTGTTTGGAGTAGAACAGAAAATTCTTGTTAGCTGAATGCTGAGAGGCTGGCACAAGTGGCTATTTCTGAGATTTACATATCTCTTAAAGATGTCCCGAGGGATATGGCAGTCCCTATCTCTTGCAAGGTTGATGACTATTACCTGGAGATCTTTAAGAAGCACAGCTGGTGAGCAATGGGACACAGAAGTGTAAAGAGTCACAGAGATAATTCCAAGAACGGATATGCCTAAGGGTAGCTCTTTCAAGCTCTTGTTTAAAATCATCTTTTTATCACACTTCTCTCTACCTTTTCTGTTAACATATACTAACTTCTCACTAAATACTGACCTTTTTTTCACCTCTCCTTTTTGGTAATTAAAATGACGATGAAGAACTGAGAAAAAGAGCAATGTCAAATGGCATCCATCAAAGATTTCTGATTCCAGCAAAGATGGAGTAACAAGGACCACATTTATCCTGCCACATTAAACAACTAGAAAACAGGATAAAATGTGTGAAAGAATGGTTTCACCCAGCCGTCTACAGGAGTGCAAGACTGTGATCCCTGAGAGAAGGGAAACAATAAGGTGAGCCCTGCCATGGTCCTAGCTTGCTGCCTAGAGAGTGTCCAGGCTACGGTGCAGAGAGGAGGAATACAGAGTTCAGTTTGTCCCACTGCATTGAGGAAACAGAGATTACAGTTTGAAAGGCCAAGGCAGCTAGAATGTGCAGGGGAAAGTTGCAGAAGAGGACTCTAGATGGAGAGAGAGCTTTGCAAAACTTGCAGAATAGTTACTTCAAGACTTTGGTTGAATACTGCCATGCACATGTATGAGAAAACCTACTTGAGGGTAGGATGCACCAGAAAAAATGTAATTGAAATATATGTGAAATTTGCACAGGGTTGGGACTAGTTTCTGTTCTCACCTACCAGAGTGATAAGACAAGAGCCTTGGGTAGAACACTTAGAAAGTATTATCTTAGCAATGGGCTAAATTAGCACTAGACCAAAGTTTGCTCCAAGAGTTTCCCTATAGTTAAAAGGAAGCCTCAAAATAATCTTGAGTCCAAGTAATTTATCTGCTCACCAGAACAAACACCATCATTATTTTTTAAAATGTAATAAAATTCAACAACCATGTAAAATTCACAATGTATGTCATTCAATCAATTTATGACATATATTGAATAGTAATCATCTTTACATATTTCCATACACACAATGAAGCAGGAAAATATGACCTATAACCAGAAAAACAATCAATTAGAAATATACACAGAAATCACATGTGATAAAACTAGCTAATATAAATGTCAAAACTGTTATAATATACCCCAAATATTAGTGAAGACAGAGGAAAACATGAATATGATAAAGAAATAGACTATATAAAAAAGACACAAATAATTTTCTAAAGATGAAAATATCTGGCATAAAAAATTATACCAGATAAAATTAGAAGCAGATTAGATATTGCAGTGCAAAGATCAATGAACTTGAAAGCACATTAATGAAAACTCTTTCAAAATGAAGCTATAAAATTTAAAAAAAAAAGACTTTAAAAAAATAAACACAGCATCAGGGACATGTGGGACAAATATTAAGCACTCTAAAGTGTGAAATTGGCCCAGCTGGCATGGCTCAGTAGTTGAGTGTCGACCTATGAACCAGAAGGTCACGGTTTGATTCCAAGTCAGGGCACATGCCCAGGTTGCAGGCTTGATCCCTAGTGTGCAGGAGGCAGCCAATCAATGATTCTCTCTCGTCATTGACGTTTCTATTTCTCTCTCCCTTTCCCTTCCTCTCTGAAATCAATAAAAATATATTTAAAGTGTGAAATTAAAACCGCAGAGGGAGGCAGAAAAATACTTGAAAAAATAATTGCTGAAAATTTCTCAAATTTGATGAAATCTATAAATCCACTACCTAAGACCCTTAAAAACCACAGAATTAATCTAAGGATTTGAATGGAGCCATGGCCTGTGTGCTCAGTTGGCTGGATGGAGCACCATCTTGTACACCAAAAGGTGGCGAGTTTGATTCCTGGTCAGGACACATACCCAGGTGGTAGGTTCACTCCTCAGTTGGGGCATGTGTGGGAGGCAGCCAATCAATAAAAAAGAAAAAAAAAGAATTTGAATAAAGAAGGATGGACATTTAGGTAATAAAATGTAAATGGGGGCTAGTCTAGAACCATGTTCTCAGCAGTTCCCAAAGTGACTCTCCATCTTTGAAGAAACTGAGTTACTTTATTTACTCATAAGAGAATTTGAAAATCATCCATAGTAGTGTGATATAAAAATGTACTTATAATTAAAATTATTGTGTTCAAACATTCTTAAATAAATGATGACTATACAAAAACATTAATTGGTAATCCCAAGATCTCTTCTGTTTCATCTGAAGTCGAGTCTTTCATTTTTTTTTTTTTCCTGATTTTGATTCTTTGGGCCCATAGCCACCACACTGAACAGACAGCACATAAAAGAAAACTGCCACTGCCGGAGACAAGTTCACTGCTTGCTGATCCAGTCTGGGGCCTTCTTTCTGCCCCATGAACTAGGGCACTGTGGAAACCCCAATGGAAACACACTCCACATTTGTTCTTTCCTAAAATAATCATCCTCCAGCTTCTTTAATCATGACTCATATGACTTCCCAGCTACCTCAGCCTGAAACTCCCAGTTCATCCAAGCCCCTTCTAAAGTGAAACACAGAATGTGCTGAGTATGGCTGGACACAATTTGGTGTCTGACTTTTCTTGACCTACAATATAGTCCAAAAGTATATGAGTTCTTAGAGCAAGAGTGTTCCTGTTGATTTGTTTTGAATTTGTTATTTTCTAAAATCATGAGATATTTTATATGAACTACCATCAAGTCAAACCTAACTCATACTTCATAAAACTGGCTTAAGATAATCTCCTATTACCTAATCCCTCCTTGGCCTATCAGTATCATTTAATTCTTAATTCTATAGCCCAACATAGTCACTATTCAGCTATTGGTAATCCTAAAATGTCATAAACAAGCACTCTTTGTTTTCCTCGTGGTATAGTATAGTATATTTTATTAAATATTGCACAGGAAAAAAATCAAGGACAGAACCCTGTGGCACAGATATTGATCAGAAAGAAAGCAGGAAGTGAAAAAAAGAAAAAAAAAAGACAGAAGTTTTGGAATGCCAGTAGAGAGAAGGGATTCCAAGTTTTCCAAGTTACATATTTGATCTTTGGAGTCCTTGTCACGGGCTCTTAAATTTATATGCATTGCTTAATGGATCTTATAAAAACAAGGACTCCTCTTCCAGAAAAAAAACAAAAATACGAACAAACAGAAACAGGTTACCGACATTATTTGGCATTTACAACAAAAGCTAACTCTACCTAAAGCTGAATTTTAACCAGAAGTTAATTTTGCAATTTCTAGTACATTCAGAAAATAATAATGGGTGGCACCTGCACATTTACAGAGTGAATATATTTCAATAAAATGTGTTGTGCAGCATCTTTTGTGAAAAGGAATAGTATACTTCCTTGTATGAGTAACTAGGACTTTTATTGTAGAGTTTTTCATGGTTCATATTCTAGTTCTGATATTTACTGTGTAACTTCTGGTAAGTTACTTAACTACCCTGTGCCGCATTAACTCCTTTTATACATCTGTAAGAATGCTCATCTATCTGTAAGAGTAGATCATCAGAGCTAACATTAGTTACTTGTGATATGCCAGAAACTGTTCTGAGAGCTTTAGATATTTTGATGACCAAATATGTGGCACAGAGAGGTTAAATAACTTGCCCAAGTTCACGAATTGAGTAAGTAGTAGACTCCAGATTTAAACCCAGTCTGAATCCAAGAAACATGGTTCTACACATTACCCTGCTTCTATATAGGCTAAAAATAGTACATACATCAAAGGGTTGCTGTGAGAATTATAAGAAACATTACAAGGGAAATACTTGGAATAGTAAGAATTCAAATATATACCTATCATTATTGCTTTAAAATCAGATATCCTTTTGCCTCTAACAGCACATTCCCCACACACCTTTCAAGGGATGTTCAATGCAGCACAGGACAGCTTATCATTTAAAGCTGCATCAATTTGAACAGTTTCAAGATGATAATTTATTTCAAAAATGTTTTAAGTCTAGTTGTCCTTTGTAACTTCCAAAAGGCACATGTACTAATCCATACAGCACACATCAACTGAGTATCTAAATAGAATTTTCACAAAAAGAATTAATTTGAAATGCATTTGGAGAGTTTAACATGTAACAAGAAATCCCAAGATAAATGCTTTTTCAAAAAATTACTTCTTCTGAAACAAGAACAATTTACCTCCCCTGTCCATGTGAATATATGCTTCATATATATTAGGGCAGAGAAAACACAATGAGTCACAGACTAAAGTGGACAGCATCCTGAGGGATTGGCTACCGGGGGCCACAGAGCCAGCATGGAGGAGATGGGTCACATGATCATGATCACTAAATAAGCAGCTGGCCACCTATTTCCAGGAAGAGGTTAAGAGAAAAGAAAGAACTGCTTTCTGGCTAGCAAGTAAAAGCTCTGTGCTTCTGCAAAATGTAAAAATGGGGAGAGAGATGGTAAGAGAGAAAATACGGTCTCCTGGTTTTGTCATTGTGTCGTCTGCTGGCAAGTGTGAGGATGTCTTTGCTATGGAGCTGTCTGACCCTGTGAGGTACTCAAAGCACAAGAAGTGTAGCACTGTCTCCTTCACAAAGGAGAGGATTGTAACACTGATGAGCATAACCAATAGGCTTAGTGAGTCAAAGCACAGCATGGACAAGGAGCCAGAGAAAAGACGCCAAGAAGGAAGTTTACGAGTCCCCGAACAAGGCCAATAAATCCTTCAGCGCCTGGGTGTCAAGGCCTCAGTCCGAGCACCAGATGCAGCCTGATGGATGGGTTTATCTGTCCCAGACGGCAAATAGAGATTGTTCTGCCTTTGGCCCCACACATAGTTGAGACAGAGCTCTAGTGTTTTCCCCCTCTAGCTTTCTTCAAATGTATTACATGTGTCCCACTCAGTACTTCAACTTCTTTGCCTTCCAGTATTACCACTGAAAGAGCAGCCTTAGGTCCTCAGTATGCAAGGAGTGTGTTTACTATCCTTAGACTGCCAGGACATCTTGAACAAAATCAAGAAAAATATATCTCCATTAATTAAATCCACTTGAAAGAGAGTAATATCTTATTTTCTTGCTTCTCACAATCAGAATCAACTTAGCACACTTTGGATCTTCTCCCAACATTCTTCACAATCACTTATAAACAGTATTCAGCAGTACAGACTCATGTGATAGAAGAGTGTGGCTCAGGCATAATTCCTGTTTGCTCATAACTAGATATAGATTAGGGTTGAATGCTGGCCAAGGAGTCCCAGAAGCAAATTATTCACCTTTACCATAGAGATGGTCAGTTTACAGAGATGCATCTTTATAAACTAGAGGACTGGTTTTATAACTAAACTAAAGAGCTGAAAGAGCCCTGGCCCATGTGGCTTAGTTGGTTGGGCACTGTCCCATGCACTGAAAGGTTGCTGGTTTGATTTCCAGTCAGGCACATGCCTGGGTTGCTGGCTTAATCCCCAGGAGGGTGCGATAGATGTTCCTCTCTCTCCCTCTCCCTTCCACTCTCTGTAAAAATCAATTTTAAAATCTTTATTTAAAAAAAAAGAGCTGAAAGAGGGTCAAATGTGGTCTGAATGAACAGAATTAGGGTGGAAGATATAGGAAGATGTGTGAGGAACACACTGCCTTGAGAAGACCTGAGCCCCTATCATGGGATAGTATAAATGCCTGCCATTAAGCTTTTGATTTTGGAGGCATGCCTTTCAAAGACATCCATCTTGAATAAATATACTGCCAGATATATAATACAGCTACTAGCAAACCAAGTAGATAAGGAACAGGCTGCCTCACCCATGAGGTTCCCCTTTTAGAAAGCCCTGGGTAACCTAGATAACTGACCACCTGAATGAATCGGCTTCTTCCCACTCCCTAATTCTTGTTTTTATGTTTTAATTCACCGATAAAGAATGAACCATGAAACCTTAGACACCCAACCCTCAGACAATAATAAAGGCAGAGAGAGCCTCAGGTTCTGTTCCCTCCCACTCTATCTACCTATAACCTCACTGTGTGGCCCACACGGGTGCAGTACACACACCCCCAGGACCCACAAGTGATGTCTTCTTCTGGCTCCAGTCAGAGAAATAAATGTCTGTGGGGCTCAACACAAGTAATATGGGCCAGGTGAGTGACTCAGGTATTCTTAGCCAATAGCATCACTGTTGATAGGCTGAGACTGTCACAACACCTGGATAATTGGTTGCCAGAGATGTCCTAGATGAAGTAGCACCCTCATCAGACCATGATACTCAGTCATCTTCCAAATAACCAAACACCTGGCTGACCTTTGCACTTGCTGGCTCCTCTTTGTGGAATGCTCTTCTCTAAGACAGTTACATGTTTTTTCTCCCTCTCTTGATCCATGACCATGTTATATTTATCATTGGAATGCAAAGATAGTTCATATAAAAATAATCTTTAGTGAAATATGCCATTGACAAAGTAAAAAAACTAAATAATTGGCTCAACAGATGCAATTTTTTTATAAAATTCAAAAGTCATGATTTAAGACAGGATTATTAGAAAAAAACTATAGTGCTATTCTAGTGGAATGTAATTTTCTTAACCTGATTAAAATTATCAATCAAAAACTTGAAGCAATCAACAGTCTGGACACACCAATATTGAAGTTGGACAAAAGACAAGAAAGACTTCTATTCTGGCTTCCATTCAACATGTACTATATACATCCTAGATGATGCAATAAGACAAGGAAAGAAATAAAAAGTAAAAAGATTGAGAAGAGAGACAAAAACATAATTTCCTACATAAAAAACATCAAGGTGACTCACAAATAAATGATTAAGTCTTTGAAAGATATTCCTATATACCAGTATAAGCAAATTAAAAACTTTAAGTAGGAAAAAAAAAAAAGCGCCTTTCCATTTACAACAGCAACTAAAACCTTTAGCTACTTCATTAGAAACCTAAGAAATAAGATTCAAGACTTTTGTGTGAAAAACTTTATAAAATACTAGAGGCCCCGTGCACGAAATTCATGGCAGGGGTGGGGGGTGTCTCTCAGCCCAACCTGCATTCTCTCCAATCTGCCAGTTGGACATCCCTCTCACAATCTGGGACCTCTGGCTCCTAACTGCTCACCTGCCTGTCTGACCCCCCTAACTGACCTCCCCTGCTGTCCTGGTCCCCCAACTTCCCTCCCCTGCCGGCCTGGTCGCCCCTATTAACTTTTTTTTTAATCTTATCCCCTTCACACACAATTGTATTTGACTTCCTTATTGGCTTCTCCCTCTCACACAATTTTCCTCTCTCCTTTATGTAACACTTTTTCCTATTGAATCATCATCTATAAACTTTTCTTTCCTCCTTATTTCCTACTTCTGTTCCATCATCCTTCTTCCCATCTTCCTTCCACCCTCCCTCCCTGCCCACATTCCTTCTTTCATTTATCTATACCCTGCCCTCTCTCCTCCCTCCCCTTTTCCTTCCTTCCCACCTTAATTTTTTTTCTTCACTTCCTCCCTTGGACCTGCTTTACTCCCTCCCCCATTTCTTCCTTCTTCCCATTCTCCTTTTAAGATCTACCAGCTCCCCTTTAAAACTTTTCTTCCCTCCCTCTTTCTCTCTCATCCACATTCTTCTCTACTTACTTCCACTGTTTTAATATCTGTCTGCCTAATTATTCACTATCATTTATCTTTTTTTCTTTTCTGACTCCTACTTTTAAAATCTGCCCCCAGTACACAACTATACTTGATTTTCATTATAGCTCCTACAGTTCACTCATATATCCTCTTTCCTTCTTTAACTCTGCTCTCTACTGACTCCTTTATAAAGTTCTTCCTTCCCTACTTAGGGCTTCCGTTTTTTTTTGAGGGGGGGGCATTAACCCCTATTCCAGGGCTTAACTCTGGCCAGATGTTTGCCACCCCCCCTTCCCCAGCCTCCCTGCCGCTGTCCTGCTCCCATTCCCTGCCCAGGACGCCTGGCCCAGCGAGGGTGGCCGAGGCCTGCTTGGCCTGGGTGCTGCTGCTGCGAAACAGGAGCACCTCTGCCCAGAAGACCTCAGACCGTCCTCCACCAAGTGAGCACCGCCCTGCCAATGGCCGCCACCGCCCTCCTCCCACATCTGGGCGGGGCTCCCCGCTCCGCAGTGCCTGTGCCCCACCCCTCGCCAGGCGCACCTGCTCTCCACCCACTCCCGAGGTTGCCACACCCTCCCATGTGCAGCCCCACATTTCCTTCCCTTTTATATCCCTGCATCTTTTTCTTGTTCCCTTTCTGTGTTTCTGTTTCTCCTCTCGGCCTGTCTGCATGCAGGCCTGCCTTCCTCTCCCTCTCCTTTCTTATCCCCTCCTATCATATCCTATCCTACCCGGGCCTTGCAGCTGCCTGAGCAGAGGGCGGGGATGCAACCTGCTGATCCAGTCATGACGTGATGCTGTAAAGGACAAAATTGCATATTCCTCTATTATTAGATTAGATGAGGAAACTACAAATAAAGGACAAAAACTATAACCTGAATAAATAAAGCACTATTATCCAGTAATGGCTTAGAAGACATAACATTATAAAGATATCATCAATTATCCTCAAATTATACATCAATGTATTCAATTTAAGATGCCAACAGAATTTTTTTATGAAACTTGACACATAAAAGTGCAAAATGTCAAGAATAGCTAAGATCATATTTTAAAAAAGCAAAGTGGGAAAACTATTTCTAACAGATATTAAGATGTATTTTGAAGCTAGTTTGCAATATGGTACTGATGCAGAGATATACACATTGATGAATAAAACAGAATAGAGAGCCCAGGAGGGAAAAAAACAAACAAACAAAAAAAACCCCTTGAAAATATGGCTATTTTTTATATGACAGAATTGGCATTAACTACTATGAAAAAAAAAAAAAGGAAATAGACTGCTCACAAAATTTTGCTGAGATGATTAGTTATCAGTATGGGGGGAAAAAGAAATACACTTTACACAACAAACAATAACAAATACTAGCTAAACTATATATTTCTATATAAAATTCAACACTTCCATAATTTTTAAAGAAAATATAGACATATGCCTTTACCAACTTGGGTTAGGGCAGAATTTCCTAGACAAGGTGCAAAAAGCCTTACCCATAAAGGAGACAACTTTTATTTAACTAATTATAAAATTTAAGACCTTTTCACAAAAAGAGAGAATAATCAAAGTTAAAAGATAAGTCACAGACTTAAAACAGATATTTACAATCCATATAACCAATAGATAGTTATCTTAAAATATTCAAAAATTCCTCAAATCAATAAGAAAAAGAAAATAGAAAATAGGCAAAGGATAGGAAAAGAAGAAAAATCACAAGGGGCCAATAAACATGTGAAAAAAAGGCTCTCAGCCCAATTGATAATAAAATTTAAATAATGAGATGCCATTCACTCCCATTTCAGACCCACCAGATTGGTAAAAATATTAAAATTGGCAAGGATATGGAGCAATGGAAATTTTCACACACTGACATTAAGAGCATGAATTGGTCCAACTGTTTGGAGAATAATTTGGCAATATTGAGTAAATCTGTTTGTTCATACCCCATACACCAGAAATTCTTCTTCCGAATTTTCATCTTGAGATATTTTTGCATATTGTTTTCAATGAAATGAGTGCAAAAATGTTTATTTTCTTATCATTTGTATTTCTCATTGTAAGAAGTAATTATCCATCAACAGGAGAATAGATAAATATACTATGGCATATGTAGACAATTGTATGTGATACAGCAGTTGAAATGAGCAATGATACAGCACTTAAAATAATCTATTAAAGGATGAAACTCAAAAACATCCTATCTAATAAAAGGGTAACATGCAAATTGACCCTAACGGCAGAACAACCAGAATGACCACTGGACCAGTCACTATGAGGCACACTGACCACCTCTTGGTCCCTTTCCCCAATCAGCAGGCTCAGATCTCCTAATGGCCACCCGTGGCCGGGGCGGGGATGGTGAGCGGGCAGCTAGGGAAGATGGCCCTGATCGCAGGCCAGGCCTAGGGACCATACCCACCCACAAATTTCATGTGCCGGGCCTCTAGTTAACAATAACAATAAATACATAGTATTTACAATGTGCCATGTGTTGGACTAAGTGCCTTACATGTATTATTTACTTTTCTTCACATTAATATTTAACATTCATTACAAGCTTAAGAGATTGGTACTATTATAATCCCATTTAATAGATGAGGGAACTGAGGCATAGAAAAGTGAAGTGATTTACTTAAGGCTATATAATGGCAAAGGACTATTCCAACCCAGACTAGCTCTTAACTTTATTCACTAGCATACTACTTCAAAATTTTTAAATTGCATAGCATACTATTTATATTTATTTTTTAAAACATGCATTTATTGATTTCAAAGAGGAAGGGAGAGGGGGATAGAAACATCAATCAGCTGCCTCCTACACACCTCCTACTGGGGATCAAGCTTGAAACCCGGGCCTATCCCAGACCAGGAATCTAACCCTGACCTCCTGGTTCATAGGTCACTGCTCAACCATTGAGCCACACTGGCTGGGCTATATTTATTTTTAAAACTGCAAAACAATACCATGTAATTAATGTACAAAGATATACAGATATGCTGTAGAATTATAAAATCGTAAATCATTTCTATTTATAACATAATTTACAGTAACGATATTTTATAATTTATAACATAAATAGCACATTTTAAATGTTTCACGCTAGCCCTTACCCCTGATTCAAATCTCTCCTAGGTAAAGAAACATGAGGGCATTGCTGCCATTGACGACCTCATGATGTACTTCCCGCTTCAGTGCACTCCCCTAAGGCAGTGAGCAGCTGTGGTCGGTACAGCAGTCACTCCCAGCCTCAGTGTCACCGCAGCCACAGTAGAGCAGCCTTTGATATGCCTGCGACTAGAGCAGGAGTGTTTGAAGAGACTAAGAGTGGAGAGAGGTGGGGGTCAAGAAAGGGAAGCGAACACCACCCCTTCTCATAGCCCGTTTCAATTCCACCTGTCCCGATTTCAAGTGGATTTGCGCAGTCGAAACCACCAGTTTGGGCTTCACCACAGGTTCAGCCTACAATGTGGACACTTCAAAGACTTCAAAGGCAGGGGACACAGTGCTATATCTGGAGTGAAACCAAAAATGTAGGATTTAGCAAAGTTTTCGGAGGGTGGTTCAAGGGCTTGAAGTGATTTCCACTTCAATACACTGTGAGTGAGTGAACAAAAAGAAATAAAAAAATAGGCCTGAGGAAAGAAAAAAATCTCATTTTTCTCTTTTGTTAATGCTATAGAAATATCAATCCTGAGGGCTTGGTGAGATTTTTATAAAGCCTATTCCACGAATCTGAGCCTGACTTTCAGGAGCAAAATTCAGGAGGCTCGACTTTTATGCCTTTCTACTCAGTTTCATTTTTAAATAATTGATAGGTAGAAAAGAAAGAAAGGAAAGTTTAATAGGAGGCAACTCCAAGCCAAGTTGTATGCTAGGTGCTTTCATCTATTTTCATCTCACACTCCTAACAACCCTATAAAGTAGTGTGATTGGTTCCTATTTACAAACGAGTACACTGAGGCTTCGAGTGGCTACCCCAACTTGCTTCCCTTAAGGCACAGAACTGAATTCAGCCCAACGTTTTGAAGCTACAAAGCTCATGCCTTTCCACCAGGCCATGAGGCATTACGATAATTGAATATGAAAATGGCCTAACCTAACTAAATAAGCCAAAATACAATCATTACACCTAGTTAAAAATACTCATCTTTAAATTTATATACAAGCCAAAAATGCTTTTTGGATCTCCTGAAAAACTTGCTGGGGGTTGATATTGTTTGGTTTTGGTTTCCTGTGATCTGTTTAGTTGTTTCATAAGGTTTTAACTAGTGCCCATCAGGAGTAATGGTGTGTATTGCAATAGGGGCTCAGGGGCTCCAAATCCATCCTCCGAAGGCTTTCTGGCATCTAGTGTTTGAGTTCTAAACAATTAGGAAAACTAGACATGGTTATAGTAAGGGCCTTTCTAATTGAAAAAATACAGGGTTTTAAAACCAGTTTCTCTAGGAACTGTCCTGGCAAAATGAATATTGTTTAATTTTCATTTTGAATTAAAGACTTGTAAACCTGAGCAATACAGAGGCTAATGATAAACTAAGCTGAGCAGAGACTCCTCTGAGAGCCATAGTGATGTATTAAAACAAGAATTATTTTGTACACTGTGCTGTACTCCAACAGTGGATTCTCAGCAGACTGCAAAATCACTTCCCAGATAATGAAATTATAAAAGAATTTTAATTTCATGTTAGAACTTGTATTACAAATTATTAGGGAAAGAAACAGGGGAGAACATCATTTTCAAGCAAACTCCTCCTGTGGATTGCCAAACGGATGGACTTTCTGATGAGAAGTCCTTGTGAAAAGTGTTATCAGAGGCAGCAGAAACACTTTAAACTTTCAAAACACAGATTCTGTTTGAGGGCAATGTGAATGTATTTAAGTGTCAAGGACATTTAAGGGCTGTGATTCAACAGCCCTGAAAGGGATCACTTTCAAAATTATGGTAGGCAAATATCACTCACCTTTCATTACCATGGATGCCTTATTGAAAGGGGCCAAAGGATCAAGGGCATGGTGCTCTTCCCCGAAATGAGCAAGCAGGCCTAGTCAAAACTAATATCACATTCACGCATCTGTGGGAACAACCACATTTCCAGGGAAGTAATGAGCTATGCCATTCCCCACAGAGCTGCTTCCCAAACCACGGCTGATTCCTCTGTAGAGACTTGGGATTTGGTCGAAATGAAATAACATATATTAAAGCATCCTCAGTTTAATGAGGCAAGAGGAATTTCCTCAAAAGCCTAAGGTGATAGAAGCCAATTCTACCATAGAAGAATGTTTAAGGACATGTTCTCTAATGGTTGGAATGGAATTCCTTTTGTCCTACATCCCAACACCACTGAGGAGAGTAGGTGTTCTCCTAGAGATGATCACACCAGCAGGAAGCAGATAGTCAGGATTTTCACTTTTCATTCCGTGTTGCAACCGGATCCAGTTCAGCCTAATTAAAGTCCCTTAGTCCATTGTGTGGGTCCCACAGCCATGAGCCCCCTGGGGGCAGGAGAGCACATCCCCCTGCAAAAGGAGCCCCAAGAAGGCAAGAGGACCAAAGGCCAAGAGAGAATGCTCTTTGTCTAGGAGTTTGAATATTCAGATTTCACACCCATGCAGTGGCCACGCCTTTTCTGACCACTGATTCGCTTTCAGGTGTGACTGACAGGAAAGCATCTTCCCACGTCATTCAGACCTTAATGGGCATGGGTCTGTCCAGTCCCTTCCCTCATCGAGCAGCAGGGAACAGACTTGGAGAGTGTTAAATGAGCAAAGCTGTATAAATGGCATGCTTATATTATCTAGTCTTCCTTTTACTCCTTTCCTGTTAAATAATAACCAGATTATTATGAAGGTATCATAACTGCTAAATAATATGTTATTGAAACATTATAACATAATATCATGAATATATCAAGACATTTCAAATGTTTCAACAGAGGGAAACACACACATATACACCCTTTTATATACATGTATGTTTGTATGCATGCATATACATACAAGAGCATTCGTATGTATGTATATTAAGTTCAGCATAATGAAAGCTCTGAAAGTATCTGAGGTGGCAAAGCAGCAAGATAGTAAAGGAACTTTCTTTGACATAGGTATTTTTTCATTCATTAGCCTAAGAGAAACATCCTACCAAATAATGCCTAGCATTTTGTCTAAAAAACAAATTTACTGCTGAGTTATCTCATTGTAAAACTGACTTCCAATGCCTCACATAAATCTGCTCAAAGCTGAAACCTGCCCTAGGCTGGGAAAATAAGAAGAAGTGGAGATAAAAGCAAGAGTAACACATGTGGTTTCATGTTGGCAAAGGCGTTTATCTCAGAGCACGTGTTTAAATATCAGCAATATAATCATGTCTTTAAAACCAGTTATTTTATTCTAAATTCAATTTCAGATTCTAACCACCTTTACTATACCCTTGTGTGATGTGCAAACCATTGAAAATTTTCATAAAAAGAGCTCTGGTGTGAGGAAGAGAACCAGTGTTTTCTGCCCACTGCTTTGAAGCTGACAGAGGACCGTGTGTCTTAGTGAAAAGCCCACAGCTCCCAAAGCGTGATGAGTGATTCCTATGAAAAAGGCAAAAGCTAAGCAGAGGGTTAATAGTCTGGCTCTGGAGCCAGAGCAATTTCAGCTCCACCACCTAAGGCCTGTGTTACTCAACCTTTCCAAGCTGCAATTTCCTTACCTCTAAAATAGGGACAACAGTAGTGCACACCTCATGGGGCTGTGAGGAGAAAATGAGCCAATAGTACTTGCTCATCTCTCAGCTTTCTTGTGGCCTAGCATACAATAAGCATGCAGATGCTCAGTTCTTCTCCTGGCTATTGTTTTCAGCATTATTTTATTTTATTTTATTTTATTTTATTTTATTTTATTTTATTTTATTTTAAATATATATTTTTATTGATTTCAGAAAGGAAGGGAGAGGGAGCCAGCAATAGAAACATCAATCATGAGAGAGAATCATTGATTGGCTGCCTCCTGCACACCCCCTACTGAGGATAGAGCCTGCAACTCTATCCCCCGTATGCCCTGACCAGGGATCAAACCATGACCTCCTGGTTGACAGGTTGATGCTCAACCAGTGAGCTATACCAGCCAGGTGTCATTGTTATTTTAATTATGATTATATTCATTTCTATTAGAACATACATGAACTCATAGGACCCAGTTGGTTGGCTAGATTTTAAAAAGGATATATATGGTAGGGTAATCTTGGAGACATTTTGTTTCATTCTCACTTTATTTTCCCTTTTCCTGGTCAGAAAATGCCTTTGTGTGTCCTGTGTTCTAGCGTGAAGCACAAAAGTTGGCTAAAAACATCCCTTGACCACTCCCTGGCATTTGGTCTCAAAGCTTAAACTCATAGAAGGCTTTCTCAAAAGATTTTTTTCAACATCAGGCAGGAAGCTGAGAATAGTGGTATATATGTCCTTGTCCTCCAGGTGCCCCAGGAAGGTATCGGGATCTCAGAAAGTAATTGTTTCATGGCACCCCAAGGGGAGCTGGTTCAGGGTCCAGGCTCAGCAAAGATTCCCAGAACCTAGCTTGGCCTGGAACAAGCAGAACCATTACCTTTAAGAATCATGAGGACAGCAGGTTGACCAAAACCAAAGGGCTCTCCATGAAAGTATTACTGCATATAAAATTCTGCTCAGGAAAGGAGACTCAGCAACAAATGGGACTAAATTCTGCCGGAAACTGATCATTGTCTCACTAATTATAAAGGTGTGGACAAGGAACCCAGAAGGCTGGTCAACCTTGAAGCTCTGAAAGGTCAGAGCCAACCACTCCCTATCTAATTGAGACAATGGTAGCTGAAGCAACTTCCCCATTAAATAATCATGTAAATCCTTACTGATAAGATAATCTGCCTGTTACTGGAATTACCTGCCTAAGGGCAATGGGTGTGTCCCAAACCTGAATAAAAGGGATGGCAAGGCCAAAGCAAGGTGTAGTCCTCCCACTAGAGTTGGGCTTCCACCTGGCTCCCATTTCCCAAATTAATATTTTTCTAGTCTCTTTTCATTTGTGTGAGGCCTTCTCCAGAACCCGGACCCTGAACCGGAACCCTGAACCACGTGGAACATGAAAGGGGTTCCCACAAAATTCCTTACCACCTTGGTGTAGTGGGTACTCAGGGCAACATTTTCTCAGTTTTTAGGAAAATAATATGACCTTTCTTGCACAGCTGAGTGTGTGTGTATGTACATATATATATATACATACTAGAGGCCTGGGTGCATGAGATTCGTGCACTCAGGGGGTGGGGGTCTCGTCAACCTGGCCTGTGCCTTCTTTCAGTCCGGAAGCCCTTGGGGGATGTCCGACTGATGGCTTAGGCCCGCTCCCTGGGCAGTCGGACATCCTTAGCGCTGCCACGGATGTGGGAGAGGCTCCCGCCACCTACACTGAGCAGTGCTCCCCCTGTGGAAACACATTGACCACCAGGGGGCAGCTCCTGCATTGAGTGCCTTCCCCCTGGTGGTCAGTGCACATCATAGCAACCAGTCGTTCCACCGTTTGGTAGATTTGCATATTGGCCTTTTATTATATAGGATACTAGAGGCTCAGTGCATGAAATTTGTGCACGGAGGGGGGTCCCCCTCAGCCCAGCCTGCACCCTTTCCAATCCGGGACCCCTCAGGGGATGTCCGACTGCTGGTTTAGTATTCCCTCACTAACCCCCCTGCCAGCCTGGTCACCCCACGCAGCCTGCAGTTTGGTCGTCCGTCGGTTGTTTCAGTTGTGACAGCCCCAGCTTTTTATATATTAAGATGTGCATATGTATACACAATAATCTATAATAATAAAAGCGTAATATGCAAATCGACTAAACGGCCGAACAGTGGAACGACTGTCCTAACGGCCTTCAGATGAAGCCGGGGCTGTGAGGGCCGAGGCAGCAGCCAGGTCAGCTGTGAGGGCCGAAGCAGCCAGGGCTGCAAGGCCTACCCTTGCATGAATTTCGTGCATCGGGCCTCTAGTACATATATAAATATGTATACATATATACACATATATTTAAAGAGAGAGAGAAAAATCTATCCTCAATTTGATAATTCTAGAATTATTATTAGTGACAAAATTTTTATCATAGAGACTGATGTGAAGAAATGACAGCGATAATGGCATATCTATTCTCCACAATATCCACACAAACCAGAATTAAACTGATCTACTTCCAATAAAATTTTCCCTTTCAAATTACTGCATTTAAAAATATCATATCTCAGGAGACTCAGGAAGTCAATTGTTTATTGACTTTCCAGCAGGTCCATATAGTGTAATGAGTCTTTATATCTCTATTTTTAAATTGCTTATTGGATTTTTAAGATTAAACAAAGCATACGAGAAAAATTATAGTGCTGGAAATTGGGAGTTGGTCAAATAAGTACATTATTACCCTATCAAAACTATATTTAAACTTTCCAGGAGGAATATTGAATCATTGCAAAGGTTGCTTTAAAAAATTCTTACATCAAGCACTTTATAAATTATATCTTTATAAAATGACTATCTTTTTTTATAATTTTAGTTACTATAATATGAATTTCTATCCCCATATAAAAAGTCTAATGGCCTTCTCTAGATTAGGTAATAAAATTAGTTCCCAACTTGAATGAATTTGTACTGCTATTTAAAAGTCATAATGAGACTTTCCCTAAAAAACTTTAAAATAGCAGTGAAATTCAGAACTTTTGACTGATACCTTATAATCAGAATATTATTATAGAGGCAAATCTGATAATGGCACTCCTCTATTTAAAATGCTTCTAAGGTTTCCCGTTATTCTTAGGCTAGTGACCAATATTTTGAATGGAGCCTGTAAGTTCCAGCATGGCCTGCCTCTACTTCCCACACAACCATATCACATGCCACTCTCCCTACTTGCTTTCTGCCTCCACATGCTTTTGTTTCACCCAGCTAACTCCTCCCCATCTCTTTTTCTCTATGTTCTTCTGGCAAGCTCTGCACACTTCCATAACATTCATTTTTCATGTAATCCATTGCTCTAGGTTTGACTACACCTAAGTGATTTATTTATTTACAATTGTATTGAGCCCTGGCATTGAACATCAGTGACTTGGAATCATGTCCATTGAAGGAGTGAGTTGCATCCGAGCACAGCTTGCCCACTCCAGTAAAGCCCTCTCTTTCACCACCATATAGACAAGGTAATAAAAGTTCCCTTCTTGCAGTAAAGTAAAGAGAATCCCACTCCTCACCATGATGACTATTATGAGTTAGACAGGGACTAATTCCTATTTTTCCCATAAATATCAAATAGTACATTTGTTTGGGAAGGTTTTTTTTTATTTTATTTCTTTTACCCAACCAGTTTAGAAAAACAACAATTTGCAAATCATATACTTGATAAGTGTCTTATCAAATCATATATTTGATAAGTATATTTGATATTCTCACACTTAGAACAAAACAATAAAAGGACAAATAACCCAATTTTAAAATGGGCAAAGGATTTGAACAGACATTTCTCCAAAGTAGATAAGCAAATGGCCAATAAGAAGTACATGAAAAGATGCTCAGCATCATTATTCATCAAGGAAATGCATTTCAAAACCACAATGAGATACCACCAGGATGGTTATAATCAAAAGTCAGACAATAACAATGTTGTTGAGGATGTGAAGAAATTGAAACCCTAACACCTTGCTGGTGGGAATATAAACTGGTACAGCTATTTTGGAAAACAGTTTGGCAGTTTTCTCAAAAAGTTAAACAGAATTGTAATGCAGGCTGAATTGTGTCAACCCACCCCCAAAATTATAGCCCCTACTACCTCAGAATGTGACTGTATTTGGAGACAGGGACTTTAAAGAGGTATCTGAGGTAAAACGAGGTTGTATGAGTGGACCCTAATCCAACATAGCTGGTATTTTTATAAGAAGACGAGATTAGGGGGGAGAGAGAGAGAGAGAGAGAGAGAGAGAGAGAGAAGATGTGAACACACAGAGAGAGAACCATATGAAGACACAGAGAGAACCATATGAAGGTTCAGAGAGAGGGTTGCCATCTGAAAGCCAAAAAGAGAGGCAATAGAAGGAACCAAAACTGCTGATACTTCAATTTTGGACCTTTGGCCTCCCGAACTGTGAAAAAATAGTTTTTTATAAAAATAAAAAATAAAAAATCCTATCAAGATTTAAGATTTTCCTTCCATTTTTCATTTTTTAAATAAAAATTTCCAGTGGAAAACAATAGTTCTGAAGGGTGACAAAGCCTTTTGCAGAAGACATAGAACAGAGTGTAGAGAATATAAGTGAAAGCTGTGCGGTACCCTAGTACAAAGCCTTTGTTTGGTGACTAAATCACCTTCATAGAAGTTTTGGAATCAAGGAATCTACATTTGCCAGAAGAAATAGCCCAGAACTTTAATGAACTGCATAAATCACAATATAATCAGTTTCACCGTTTTAAGTACAATGCTAGACTATTAGGTATGTATTTTCATAGCTTTCTTTACTTATTTGGTGCAGTTGAGTTCAAATTGCACTTGTAAATCTAAAAAAGACAAATGTTTATGTCACATTTATTCTGGTTTTCTAAACTGCTCTGTTACAGCTATACAATGAAATTAAAACAGATGTGCTTTGAGAAACTGTGAGGATTTCTACATTTGTGCGAAGATGTATTTATCTCCTTTCTATCACCCAAATACAGGCTGAATTCATTTTGTTAAAAAATGTATTTGTGCTACCCCTATGAGTCCATTCTTCTGGATATATAAAATTATCTCCAAGTACCCTTGGCCTTTAGTCTCAAAGTTTTTTGCCTCTTGGTATTCTTTAGTTGCATTTCTTCTATTGCTCAGTGAATGGGGGAAATCGTGTAAGAATTCAGTTTGTAAATTCTGAGTCTCAGGTCCTCAGGGCGCCTATCTCTGCCTCAGCTTCCTTAGACCAAGCAATAAAAATGCTCATGAGGTGGATATTTCTAGATTGTGTGAAAAAGCTTCTTTTCTCTTAGCCTTAAATTAGAGGATTCTAAGGGACTTGAACATTGCCAAATTTTGATATCTGCCAGGGTTGTGGAACCAGTCCCCTACAAATACAAAAAGCTGGCTACAGTTAATATTTAGGGAGTCAAAAGTTACATTAAGAATTTTTACTGTGTTTGGAGGGAGAGAGGGGACCTAATCCCGTTATTGTTCAAGGGTCAACTGCATGTTTCTGGCATTTCAACAAGAAGCCGAAAGTCTCATAAGTATTTCTGAGGACAATCGTTCCAAGAATTTGAGGGGTTGGATAAGAAATGAGTGAGAAACAGAAGTTGGTATCAGGAGCCAGTGAAGTTTCAACAAATCAATAAGTTGTCTAACATAAAAGAAAGATGAGAAAAGGAGCTAAGGACTTTGGAACCAAAGAATGATTAAGCCAATTAAGATAAGTTTCAATGTATTTGAAGCTAGCATGTCAAAAAGCATGCAGATGTTATTTTTGGGTTTCTTCTTGCTCCTTGTGCTATTTCCATGCTCAATTATGTTTGTTTCATGGATAGGGTTTCATTAGTCATACACCATATTTATTAAAAACTGTGAAAATGAGAAGCCTAATTCCAAGACCCTGACTACATTAGGTCCAGACCTCTTAAAATGCAGCACAACATCACCATCTAGTGTCCAAAACCTAAAACTTAAGTGAGATGTCACTGACCTATAAAGTCCTTGGACAGGAACCTCGGGAAGAAACCTTTATTCCAAAGGTAAGGAAACTGAAATTCGGACAGTGTAAGTGATGTATTTGCTTGTGCTCACAGACCTATGAGAAAACAGATCTCTTAACAACCAGTCCAATCCTGTGGCTTCAAACACAATTCGGTGATAAGTGAACCTAAGTCATTTAGTGTTCCTATGTTCTAAACAATGTCCTGGAATTCCTTAGAGGAAACAGCAACAAGAGGGGGAGAGCCTCTGTTACTTCAGTCTTCAACTCTAATCAACAGATCTGCCCTCAAGTTAAAATATTTACATGACAACTAAATGTTATCAAATGTTAAAAGGAACTTAAATAAATACAGATGTAATTAAATAAGCCTTCAACTAGTTCTGGAACAAAGGAAAACAATAAGAGAATTAGGTAAGGGCATATTATTTCTCAAAGGGCTTCTTGTTTAATAACCTAGAGTATTTAGTATATTAATATCAAAGGAAATGCCCCTTATCCACATATTATTTGCTTACAAGTAAAAATAGAATTTTTTAATATATATCTTCACCAGCTTTTCTATGTCATCTAAACCTTCAAAAGATAGTTCAAGATAGCAATTCAAAACAATGACTAACATGATTTCATTAATAATTTTCACTGTACTGGTAATTTCCTCAAAAAGTCACCTTTTAGCCCCTCATTAGTCTGGTTTACAGACACCCCACCTCTATCACCTATGAACCCATATTTAGTAGCATCTTTCTTTATCAGCAACCTTGGGAGACTGGCCGAGATTGGAGTAAGGATGGGAAAGCACTAGGATGGGGTTCTTTTTTCCATCTCATTCATAAATCCAGCATCAAGCAGATTAACTGTTAATCTCTGCTTCTGCTTATACCAAAGGCCTTCACCTCCTTCCTTCTGGCTGCTCCCGGTTTTCAATACCCAGAGTTGAGTACAAATGGTAAGAGTCAGCTAACAGTGCTAGTAATGCTTAGGGCACCTGCCATACTTTTTGATTCTCTGTGCCCTAGCTGACTACTTAGAACAAACCCCCTGCCATCAGAGCCCTAGCTTAGCTGGAGTCCTGACAGGGCCTCTGCTGCCCTTCCTGCCCTAATTCCATACTTGCCTGAGGGGTACAAGGCTTTAATCAAAGGCATAAAACCTGGATTCTCAAGAAGGGGTAGGGAGCTTATCAAAATCACCTCAGGAGATTTTCCTAATTATAGCCCCCCACACACCTCATCTTTTCCTTACAGAGGGAGTATTTCATAACCCTCAGGTATGTTAGAGAAGGAAAAAAGAAGTTGGAACCCATTGGCTTCAAACAATGAGAAAGGTAAGGTTAATCTTCTTTTGATTCAGATAGAAAATATTTTGAAAGAAAGAAATGAAACCTGGTCTCCTAAGGATGAAACTATAATAAAACCTTAATTAATTTGGACCCCATTAATTCAAAACATGTGATAATTAGAAAAATGGTTAGGTTAAAATTTACCTTTCCTCCAGCTGGGCGGAAAGTGGCTGAAAATTACTTTCTTGTACCTAGGAAAAATGATTTTGCTAAGCAAATTAATATTTCCAAAGACAAAAACATCTCACTGATTGAGCATGTAGTTTTCAGATAATTTAGGTACATTTAACAGATAAACAAATGCTACTGTAATTATAAAGCATTTCTTTCTAGTCATTAGAATAGACTCCCCCAAGGACCTTTTCTAGGCAGCACTCAAGGAATAAAAGTCATCTATCTCTAATAGATGACTAAAATTAAAATTCTTTTCAAACTTTCCACAAGTCTGGCTGATTTACTCCCCAGTTAGGCTAATTTCTATGGTTTTACAGAATTTCATCTGCTGATATGCTCAGAAAGCAAACCTAGCATCTCTTCTTGCTTATGTGTTTCAGTCATCAAATAATATCGAAGTCCATTCAGGTCCTTATTTCAGCAAAGAGCAAAGTAGACAACACTTGTGAAAAAGTAAGAATTATGGGTAGGAGGAACCCAGCTTTGTAATGCATGCACACAACTGGTTAAATACCAATATTGATTTAAAAATATGTATCAGTGTTTCCTCAACATTTTTTAAAAATTCTATAGCTTGTGAAAAGATGTTATTTGGAATGGGGTTTGTGGGAAGAGTTGGGAGAGAAGCTCTATGGCCAAAACATTTTGGGAAATGATGGATTAAACAGGTTAAGCAGGTTGCATTACTGCAGAACCTTTTAAAAACCTTTCCTAAGCAAACAGGCAATGTCTGTTTCCAAGACAGCAGTGCAGTAGTTTTAAAGGGAATCCTTTCTTCACTAAGCAACCAGGAAACATTTTCCCAATGCTCCATGAATGCTAATCATCAGAGAAATGCCACAATGAGACCTCACCTCACACCTGCCAGAATGGCTCTCATCAACAAATCAACAAACCACAAGTGCTGGCAAGAATGTGAGAAAATGGAATCCTCATGCACTGTCGGTGGGAATGCAGAGTTTACTCAAAAAAAATTAAAAATGGAACTTCCTTATGACCCAGTAATCCCACTTCTAAGAATATAGCCTAAGAAAACAGAAACACTAATTCGAAAGAATATATGCACCCCTACATTCATTGCAGCATTATTTTCAATAGCCAAGATCTGGAAACAGGCCAAGTGCTCATCAGTAGATGAGGGCATAAAAAAGCTGTGGTACATTTACGCAATGGAATACTACACGGCCATAAAAAGAAGGAAATCTTACCTTTTGAGAGAGCATGGATGGACCTAGAGATTATTATGCTAAGCAAAATAAGCCAGTCAGAGAAAGACAACAAATACCATATGATCTGACTTATATGTGGAATCTAATGAACAAACTAAGCTGACAAACAAAAAAAGAAACATGCATAGAATCATGGAACAGACTGACAGCTGTCAGAGGATAGAAGGATGGGGGGACTGGATGAAAGAAGGTGAGGGGATTTGCCGAAAAACATATCATATATATAAAAGTCTAATATGCAAATTATCCCCACAGGAGTTTGACCTGAGACCGATCGCTCACTATGACATGCGCTGACCACCAGAGGGTGGTGTGGAACAAAGGAAAGCCCCAGCCAGCAGACGGCAGCCGGGGAAGGGAGGCACTGGCCGGCAGCTGACAACTGGAAGGAAGGCCCTGGCTGGCAGCCAGAAGGCCCGATCCACCCTGATCACCAGCCAGGCCTACGGGCCCTACCCATGGATGAATTTCGTGCACTGGGCCTCTAGTATATACATAATACATAGACATAAAAAACAGTGTGGTGATAACCAGAGGGAAAGGGGGGTGGGGACTAAGTGAAGTTGGGCAAAGGGGAGAAAAAATAGGCATGGAAAGAGACTTTCTTTGGGGTGATGGGCACAGGATGCAGCGTGCAGGTGATATTTTATAGAGTTGTGCACCTGAAACCTGTATGGTTTTGTGAACCAATGTCACCCCAATAAATTCAACAAAACAAAACAAAACAAAACAAAACAATGCTTTTTGGGAAACACTAAACCATTTGTGTAGCGATTAATGAATATCCTCAGATTTTCAATAGTTAACTAAAGATTTTCTGTTGCCTAATTGTTTCAACTCAGCAAACAGAAATAATAACATAAAGTTATACCCATCTATAATAATAAAAGTGTAATATGCTAATTAGACCAGACAGCCAAACGACCTTCCAGACATCCTTCCAAATGAAGCCACGGTGGTGGGGGCCAAGGCAGAGGTGGTTAGGGGTTATCAGGCAGGCAGGCAAGCAATTAGGGGCAATCAATCAGGCAGGCAGAGTGGTTAGAAGCAATCAGGCAGGAAGGCAGAGGCGGTTAGGGGCAATCAGGCAGGCAGGCAGGCAGGCCAGCAGTTAGGAGGTAGTGGTCCCGGATTGCGAGAGGGTGCAGGCTGGGCTGGGGAACCCCTCCTCCTCCCAGCCCCCCCAACCCCCCCCCCCCCCGCACAAATTTCGTGCACCAGGCCTCTAATATTATTATATTTATCTACCCTATTGCATTTTAGTTTCTTACAATTGCTGGCTCTACCCTGAGGCTTTGTGAACTGAAGTTCCTATGGTTTGATTTAAAATATTTTAATTAAGTGAAGCTTTCTGCCCCAAGGCTTTCTAAAGCAATTTTCAAAACCTCAGAAACAAACAAATAATCATTATACCAATGGGTTACCATTGACAAACCACAACCATTTCCAGGCCCTCATTTCCTGCTTTGTTTTACTATGCATAGAAGTATTTTATTTCAAATAACAACAATAAATCACAGAGTTAGGCACCGTAGTTAGTAGTAGTTAGTACCTAAGTTATGTGCCCTGGATATTGTAGGGAAATACAAAGCACACCACAAAACACCTCCAGCCACTGAAGAATTCATCTGATACAGGAGCTGCTGTGCCTATACCTAACGTAGGACTAGAGTCATCAAATACCTGGTGGAGAGTTATGTCTGATTTCCTTCAAAGTGTTAGGAGTATACATATGCATTTTATTGTGGAATCCACACAAATCTGAGGAGATATCACAGCAGAATTTCTCAAAGTGTGGTCCTAGGACCGGAAGCTTCTGCATCACAGAAAACAAATTCTAGAGCTTAAACATTAGCCTCATAAAGACCAAAATGTGATATGTAATCTTTCTAAGCCTTAGTTTCTTATTCATAAAATGATTTTTAAAAATAATATTACCTACCTCAAAAAGTTGCTTTGAAGAAATGAAAGTGATGATATATGTAAAACACTTTCTGTAGTGCCTGGCAGTATTCAGCTTGGAAACAGAACAATTAAGTAATTTTTTGGCCCACTGGGGAAACGGGAAGCCTTACTTAGGAAGGAAATAAACCTATCTTTTCCCTACAAAGTTCGTTCTTGAATGGCTGACTCAGGGAACTCTAGTATACTGTGAATCCTCTACAGGTGTGCCCCCAAATTTTGTTCAATGTACAAAATTGATCTTTGCTATAAAATCGGTCTTTGCTACTCCAAATGTATACTTTACTACAATGGCCGTTGGACAGGACATTTTGGCGATGGGTCCTGTGGTTGATAAGAGCAGAACTAAAACTTGCTGTATGGTAAGAGACTGCACATCTTTGCCCAAGAAAGATCTAGAATTGACTGGACCAGATAGATGTGAAGTTGGCTTCTGGAGCTCAAGACAGTGCTGTCAGGACAGTGGACAGTGGACAGTGCCAGGGCCTGAAGAGCTCTCACAAGCTCCAGGGGCTGTAACCTCTAAGTTGTTTCATTTAATCTCCCTAATACCTCATGATTGAGGTCCTACTCTTCTTCCCCCTGTTTACAGGTGCAGAAGCTGATATTTCAAGTCAATAAGTAAGGGGCCCAAGGTCACAGAGTCAGTATCCAGACCTCCCTCTGGCTCCTCACTGCATGCCCCACTAGCTCTCAATCCTCAGGGTGCTATTGTGGACACAGCCATTATCGTTAAATGGTAGCAGTGATTGTGTCGAAATTGTGCTGAATTGCTTAGTGTTGTTTTGAGCTTTTCAATTCCTTCAAGTTCACCAGTAAATGTCTAATACCCCAAGGTGTACCAAGAGCACAGAAAGGAGGCTAAGCACCAGGCTAGGTTTTAATGATAAGTTTCCACTCAGGTATCCTGCCCTGTGCCTTGCCTTTACAAACCATGCTGCAAAGCTTTGCCTCCTTTGATCTTGTCTTCCTCTAAAATGAGTTTCTCTAGAGTAGGTTTAAAACTCATATTTGTATTCTACCTTGAATGCCTACAGTGACCTGGAGTCTCATTTTCTATCTTCCCCTTTGGAATTCGCCCCCTGGCTTCTGTTTCCTGCTTTCTCAGTCTGAATTCTTAATCGGCCTTATCTCCCCCTCATCACCTCTGGCCTTGCTGGTGACCAGTCCCTGGGGAAGAGCCCAAGTCCTAATAGAGCAGAAACTGCTCTCCTTCCATTTGCTGGAATAACCCGTGACTGCAGTCTTCCGCGCCAGGAATCAATTGAACCCATACAGCTTAGCTCTTATGCAGCTTTTCGACCCCCCACCTGCTTTTCCAATATCATCTTATGAGTTCCCTTCTGATCCAATCCATTACATGAAACTGAAGTATACTTCATTTATTAGCTGCTCTTTTAAAATTCTGTGAAGACATGGGGAACGGAAGAAAGCGGAATGATAAACGCTCAAAAATGGAAATTTTGGCCATTTTGGGAAAGGGGTGTGTTGAAGTCTCAGTACTTGAGGGTTTTCATTATATACTTCAAAGTAAAATTAACACTATTTCTGGGTCTTATTCGTGCCTTTTGAAATACATATGCACACTGGCAGCATCCCGTGGCTTAGTAAACTCGTATTTAAGACTGATTGATCCTCTTATCTTTCACTAAGACTTCTTGGCCTTTGAAGAGCATTTCCTGTGTCATTAAGATTTTCATTTCCAGTTCTTGAAACAGACAATAAACACCTCTTTTCCAGTTTTATGGGACAGTTGGGCCCTTGTCATTAGCAAACACTTCAGGTTTCTGAACTGACATTTTGTTCAAGAGGATATCAGAGGAGCTAATTAGGCTGCATCTCTTGCTGTGGAGCTGTTGGCCTTGGTGAAGCGGCTTTGTATGCTCAACTTTGCAAGTTGGATTGAATTGTTCTCAGGCCAAAGCAAATCCTATAGTGTGGTGAGTTTAGCTAAGCTCCTTCATATATTGCTGCCTAGGCACCCATTTTTGTGACCAGGTTGTCTGTGGGGGCCTGAAACTGGCACTAGCCCCCTCATGTATGCCCTAGAGAACAGCCCACAGAGTCACAAGTAAATGAAAGTTCCCGATATGACTTCCCCAACAGTCCTCCTGACTGACAGCCACCACCTCACCTCAGGGCCTTTACCCATTAGATTAGACCCCATGGAGCTCACCAAAACTCTGCTCTTTTTTGGTTTGAATTGACCAGTTGTGCCTAAGCCTGGGGAATCCCAAAGCACTCCACCCATGAACCCTAGTAAAGGCCTGTGCCCCAGGTCCTACCTCTCTCTCTCTCTAACTCTGCCTTGGTCTCCCACTATGGCTTCTTCATACATGCTGTGTACTTCCTCTAGGACCTGTGAGTAATAGACTTTCCTATTTTGATTTCCCTTGCAGATTTTTAAACCATGGCTCACCATCCAGCACCCTGTGTTGCACTTAATCAATGTTAATTTAATGAAGTCATAGCATACAGTGACATAAATAGAATTTAAATCTGAGGTCTCCGAGATACTTCTTCATTTTTATCGAAAATACTCCCAGAATTTATCTGCATAAACAATAAAAAGAGAAATAAAAACAAGATAAACTGGGTGTTTGTTTCGATGATCTCCCCATTGATTTAAATAAAAGGTAGAAAAAAGTAAATTATATTCTCAGAAGAAATGTGTTTTTAATGGTGCACCTAATTATTTGGTTTTAAAAAGATGGCACATAACCCTGGCCTGTTTGGCTCAGTGGATAGAGCATCAGCCTGCAGACCGAAGGGTCCCGGGTTCGATTCCGGTCAAGGGCACACATGCCTGGGTCATGGGCTCGATCCCCACTAGGAGGCGTGCAGGAGGTGGCCAATCCACGATTCTCTCTCATTGTAGATGTTTCTATCTCTCTCCCTTCCTCTCTGAAATCAATAAAAATATGTTGTTGTGTTTTTTTTAAAAAAAGATGGCACATGCATTGCAAGTTCAAGGAACTTTCTCTGAAGTAACAGAATTGGGGGCACATAGTTTTATGTTATTTGTCTTCATTTTAAAGTCCGCCTTGCACATCATTACTGGGGATTAGAGAAGGCTAAGCCCCTCTGGTTCTTGACCCAGAGGACAAACAAGATATCTTTGTGCTGTAGTTAGTGTCATGACCTAAGTGTTGAAAAGCATTTCTGACACTTCTTCTACAAAGTTAATCACAAAATCCTAGTTCTTCCAGCAAAGCATTCACTGAAGACTCCAAACACTGGGCGATTTGGCACTAGCAGCACTTCTGATGTGCCTGCCTGCTGAACCTCCCCACATGTCTAAAAAGGATGCCTGCAGCATCTTAATTCTAACTTATGTTGCCATTCAAAAGATTACCAGATCCAGATTTTTTTTATAATCTTTAAACACAAAAGTGGGTATTTTCTACCTAAGCTGGAGATAGGGAGAGAAAGACAGAGCTCTCCCTCTGTCCACAGCTCAGGCTAATCAAGGGTTCAATCTCCTTAGACAGCTTCCTGGGCAAAACCAGCCAGATCTTTCATTTCTTTATCTACTATGACCTCGAGATGGCACAAACCGTAATGCCATGGATTATTTTTCTTATGATTCATGGAATCTTTGCTCTTTAGCCATGTTCACAGTATCCTCTCGTTAACTGAATGGCAGCCCTTACAAGATAAGCAGGTTACAGCATTCCTAAGAAAGAACAAATAAGATAAACCTACAGTCTGGAAAACAAAATCAATAGACATTTTTCATGTTAAATTCATGTGCTAACTATACAAAGTTCACTGACGTTATGATCCGTCTCCTCCCAGGACTTCTATTTCTGATGGGATATTTTTTTCAATTGTGACTATTATTTTTGTTCTCAGTAAATGTTTCCTTAGCCCATTGGGGAAAGGCAAAACTCAGAACTTTCAGATGTGAATTTATTGTTGATTCATGTTTCATTACGTCTTTAAATTGATACCTGCTAGATATATTTATAGTGTTGTCTATTTCTATAAAGACAGCAGCAATACAAAAGCCTAAAAATGTAAAAGTAGAAGAAGTATCCTGTAATTAAACTCACACTCCAAAACCTTCCAGCCAGCTACAGGCTAAGAGAAATGGTGGCTTTCCGATGTGGAGAAAGAAGTTGAGAGACTTGAGGCAGGGCACTTCCATGCGCTTAAATGTGTCAGAATTTAACAGCTATCTGGGAGCACCAACGGATCTATGAACAAACCCTTTCTCCCAATAGCTTCAGTTTATAGCCACAATTGGCCATTTATCCTCCATGTAGACTCAGTAATTTTCTTTACAAGTTTAAACAGTGAGTTATTTTGAAAAATTATTACAACACTGGGGTCGTTCAGGGGGCAACAGCTCCTGGTTTCCGTTCCCATTGGTTTCTCTTCATTGACCCAGAAGAGTACAGTGAAGTTTCACCTATCAGCTAAAGAGGCACATTTTTGTTAGGTGCCTGGGAATTTATACCTATGCAATAATGATTCATATATAACCTCCTATCTCTTGTTAATGTTATCTCTCATGCTTTTGACAAACAAAAAATCCAGAAAAAGTTAAGGCATCTATAATTTTTTTGCATTTTAAATGTTTGTGACAATTCTTTCACAGAGTACATGGCATTATTTTAAAAGAAAACTTTGTTTCTTAGCATGTATTTGCTTGGCATGCAGAATAGGACCCTGCTCCCATTGAGGAACTGTTCTGGGACAGTGATTTTTCAGGAGTTCCAGGGAAACGATAACATTGTAATCCTTTCCTCTTATTAGTTCAAGATTTACATGGGATATTTTACTTGAACACTTTTTCCCATAAGATATTTTTCTCTGTTTTTCCTTCATTATTAAGTAGTTGTCTATCTTGCACATTGCAAAGAAGTATTTGCCAGATTTTCATAGCATTCAGACATTTCTAATTGCAAAACAACACAGTACTATTTTATGTGAAACCATTGGATTTATATCGGGTAAGATTATTTCTACTCATCAATTTATTTCTTTAGTCCCTTGATGCAGTATCCATTCAAAATTGTTTATGGAATGCATTGAAGCCTATGGCCTATCCAAAATTATTTGGACTCTCTATGATGTTCTTGTTTCTTTACAAAAATGCTTTTACTACTTCAGAGGCCTATATACTAAAAGATCTATGAATAATGTTATCAAAGAAAATAAAGACTTTGGATTCAAATCCTAGCTCTTTCATTTACTGGCTGTGTGATATTAGAAATTAAAACAAACAAACAAACAAAAAAAACCCAGAAAAATGCTTGCATAGTAAGGTAGTTGTCATAACCAGAAAAATAATGTGCTTTAAATGCTTGTCACTAAGCAGGCATTCTATATGTTGAGATTAGTATTGTTTTTGAACTAGAATATAGTGTAAGAAACCCTGATCACCCACCACACTCACCAGCTCCTTCTGAATAAAGCATCAATCAACAGTTCCTTAAGCACAACCCTTGGTCTCTAAGACCCCACCACCCTTCCTATATGCCTAAATCAAGGTAATCATCTGAATCAAATCAGCAGTAAGTACATGGGTTGGCGCAGTAGCCTGTGGCATCACCCAAGGTGAGAAATTTACACAATAGTAAGACTATAATAAATCATGATAACCAAACAATCCTCTAAGATCTCCTCATAGAATGTAAATGTAAGGCACCCAGAGACCAGATGTGGAGCAGAGCAGAGAAAAACCCAGTTAACTCCCAAAGGTCTAGTTGCAGGTCAGACACCATCACTAAAATGAAGAAATTTTTGCTTTATTTAAACATTTATTGAATATATACAAAAGAGCCAGGCACTAAGATACCACAGAAAATGAACAAAGGGCCTGGTTTTGTGGTGCTTATTAGGGTGTCCCAAAAAATGTATACACAATCTTTGAATAATTATACAGACAGTGTTTACTAAAATCTTTTCAAAATTGAACTATCAGCTGTTAAAGTGTGTATACATTTTTGGGGAACACCCTGTATTTTGGCATGGGAAACAGAAACTAAACAAATAAACAAAGGAAGAGAGGTGGCATTTCCAAAGGAGAAAATGGAAGGATAGTTAGGAAGTATATTAATGGCGGACATTGAACAATAAATGTCAAAGATGTGAAGGGCTGTAAGGAGAGAACAGGACATGCGATGGCCAAGAGAGCCAAAATGAGAGGAGAGTCAGGAATGGGATGGAAGCAGACAGTTTCGTAGAAGAAGGAGAAAGACGCTGACTCCTGACAGTGAGGGAGGGATGGATAAACCCACTCCTACGTGTGGCTCCCAGGGTTGCTATTGCTTCTCTAGAACAAGTCAGGTCTCCTAGATGTTCAGCTGTGAATAGCCAATTGCCAACGATTCTTCATTTCCCATAATTTTTATCCCTTGTAATAAATTCCCTCCACCTGGTTTGTCTTTGTGCCTTGTGATCATTCTGAGTGTTACTAACTTGGTAATGGAGAGTGGAAGGTAGGAGAAGCAAGGGAGGAAGGACTGACTCATGGCAGAGCAAACTCAGGTCTTTATTCTTCTCCTTTTGCCTCCATTCTTTCACTTCCACCACTTAATTAATCTTAATGTTGAAAAGTACCTTAAAAGTGACTTAAGCTAACTATCCATAGGACATTTATTGTTCAATGTCCGCCATTAATATACTTCCTAACTATCCTTCCATTTTCTCCTTTGGAAATGCCACCTCTCCTCCTTTGTTTATTTGTTTAGTGTCTGTTTCCCATGCCAAAATACAGGGTGTTCCCCCAAAAATGTATACACACTTTAACAGCTGATAGTTCAATTTTGAAAAGATTTTAATAAACACTGTCTGTATAATTATTCAAAGATTGTGTATACATTTTTTGGGACACCCTAATAAGCACCACAAAACCAGGCCCTTTGTTCATTTTCTGTGGTATCTTAGTGCCTGGCTCTTTTGTATATATTCAATAAATGTTTAAATAAAGCAAAAATTTCTTCATTTTAGTGATGGTGTCTGACCTGCAACTAGACCTTTGGGAGTTAACTGGGTTTTTCTCTGTTCAAAACCTGGGCAATTAGCCTCTCCTGGCAACTCCAAGCTCTCTCAGATCTTTTCAGTACATTTCACTCTTGCATAAGTGACTTAAGATGTTTAATTTTGCTTTAATAAATGAACTCCAGTTTACACACTTCTTAATCAATGTTTAAATTTCCTGTAACACACTCTTTGCTTAACCCTGAATAGATACCAAAAGAAGCTGGAAACACGCAATCAATCCCACAGCTTCCCACCTTAGAAAACCCTTTCTCACTACCATAGGTCCTAGTTCTGCCCTCTGCGGCAAAAGTAAACCAACTTAATCCCGCTGTCACTAATACGAGTCACTAATATTAAAGTAATCAATAGGAAGATGGTGTGAATGGTCATTCTCATTAATCTGTGAGTAGTTATTTGCATCCCAAATAAGGAATTTATTAATTCATAAAAGTTTATAGTTTCTCAATAAACATTAGATTATGAGGGGCCAATTTATTTGGTTTAGGTTCCTTGTTTTGCTTCTTCCCTACTCCAGCTTATGATCTTCTCCCAACATTTTATATCCTTTCCTCTCTCTATTAGAACAAAAGGAAAGAGAAGAGAAAGAAAACTAATGAAAAGAAGGGAAAATAAAAGTACTAGAGCAACAAATATTATTTAGCAAAATCAAATCACACATCCTTTGCCACCTTGATCATATGTCTGAATATGTGCTATTGTGATGGATTACATACTGAACCTTGTCTATAACATCACAACTTGGCTAGCTGTGAACTTATTCATCTAACATACATGTATTGAATAAAGTATTTTCTATTTCCCAGAAGACTCAAAACCTTGAAATTTTTGAAATGGAAGCTTTCTAGTTGAAAGGAACAACAGAGGTAAATAGAAAAGTAGCCTGATTTCAAAGTAAATAAAATGAGACCATAAACCAAGGCATTTGGAACAGAAAAATGCAGTCCTAGACAGATCAGTAAGAAGAGTTTCCAAAGTGAAATAGGACTAGGTTTTGTATTCTAAAATCGTATTATCTATTTCGTATGTAGCTTGCACCTGGGTTACCTTCATATCTGTTATAAAGTGGTTTTGTCTATAATGAAGAAAACCAGCCCCAAAGCATGTGGCAGTTGTGGCAATTCATTAACCTGAAAAGGTAAAGGAAACCCAAAAGGTCCAAGTTCCTAAGGCCACAGCCATGAGAGAGAAGCTCGAAGGGTGTTGGCAGTAAGTCATCATCAGAACTGAGTCTCCTCTTTTTCTTTCAGAACCGAGCTTTGCATTGCTTCGCATACCCTGGGTATCTCTTCCTTAAACTGCTCCACTACCCTGCTTTCTCTCAGGCATAACTCATCTGCTCCCACTGCTTCCATACTCTTACTTCCTTCAACAAGATTATGCTAATATGAATTTTCCCATTCACATTATTTCTAAAACCAATTGTACAGAATTATTAACTAGCCCACTTAGTGATATTGTTTTACTACTTTGTTAACAGTAGAGATATGGAAAGTAGCAATATGCAACATAATTATTGGCCAAAACTTGTAAGAAAACTTGTTTTTACATGAATAGGTCTCTCTCATATCTGTGCTCTTTGCCTATTCCATCACTATGGTCTGGTTCAGGTGTTTTCACCTCTAAATCATACAACTGCCCATTCTAATATAGCCTTCTAACTATCCCTCTCTTATAACATCAATATCTTTCCATTCCTCTCTCACAATACTAGGCAGTCTTTCTAAAATACAAGTGGATAATATAACATCAGTCCATAGCACAAGGATGCAGATATGAAATAGTATTACATTTAAAAACTTCTGAAAGCTGCTGAATAAGTATTTTCATACTTTAGGATTTTATAAAAGACACATCAAGACAAGTAAATTTTAAAATATCAATAAAAAACCAGTTTAGCTATGGTTTACAGTAGACATAAATAAACAAATAAAGCTGCCATATACTAATGCCTTTCTAGCTATTATAAGATACAACAGTGTCTTACATGCTGCAGTCCTCAATCTCAATAACCATATTTTGCACATTACTATCCTATGTATAATGTCCACATATAGTACAGTGAATTCTTAGAAAATTCAGGTGGAAAATTACTATTTTTCCTCAAATTCAACTAAATAGGTGGAAAATATAAATTTTTATTTTGCATTTTAATTTTGGAGCCTAAATTGTTTTGGGAGAAAAAGGTAGCAATACTCTTGATATCACCAACATTTTAAGATAATGTAAATCAGGAGCTCACAGTGGTCATTTTATCATCACATGGTAGAGACCCCATCTGAGAATAAAGCCTTCTGCAAAGAAAGCAGAGCCCCAAGGACAGAAACAGATCCTTATCAATGCTTAGTGTAACTAAACCTAGCTGTGCTTGAAACCAACCTATTGTCTAAACATCTCAAGTGAATTAGGCAATGATTTTTAATAATATGAGTTCAGTTTCTAACACTGCAACATGGATCATCCTGACTAATATAGCAACCTATTCTTTATAAAATATCAAGGTGAGAAAGGAAATATAGGGAAGATATGAGCGGTCTTCCTTCTATGGGAAATACATTCATTCATACTAGGGATTTGCCAGGCTTTCTCAGTGAAAGTTGTTAGAGATTATAGCCATTCCTTCATCTAATTGTTGCACCCTGCCCCAGCCCCTCCTCTAAGGGAACTTATCCACACTTGTGAGTCCAAGCCTGACCCCACAGCCTTGATAAACAGGCAGGGAGTTCCAGGACCTCCTCCCAGTCACAACAGAATTCTCTCTCCTGAAAAACTGAAATTGTCTACTCTGATGTTGCTTAGACTAAAAGGACATAACTTGGTGTGGACATTTTATACACATGCTCATTAAAAAATAAATCCAACAAACAAGGAAATAACAGAGATAACAAAGAATGAAACTAAATATTTAATGCACACCAAAGAGACCACAGAAAGATAATTCCCTTGGTCTCAGGCTTATTCTCCTTCCAGGTCCTGGTTGCAGTCCCCCTAAGGTCTGGCTACATTGATTGCCCTTCAAATAACTCAATATATCTCTCCCCACAACCCGCACAGCTAGAGCTAGTTTGAATGGCTTGCAACCAAGCAATTTCGCTCTGAAAAATAGCCCATCTAGTGTATGTGGAATATTTTTAGATCCTTTAAAGAAAAGGCTAAACCAATTCGAAGTCTGAATAAAGGTAGTTCCAGCTTTTAGATTCAACTTGTGCTTTTGGCGACCCCATCTTTAAGAGAAATTCCACAAAGGCAAATCCTCTGGCCTGTGCACTGTTTTCGGGTTGTCCATTTAAGGGCCTTAGATTTAGTTGTCTGGACATTGATGGAAAACATCGAATGATTCAGTCAGGGAAAATGAAAAACAGATGTACAAACCATATTTTTAAAGCATGACTTCAGAAGTACTTATGGGTACTTGTCACTAGAATGATCCTTCTAAAACCCTGAACTGATCATGCCATTCCTGCTTCTAATCTTCTTTTAGTGCTCCATTTCCTTTAATATAAATGCAAACTTATAGATGCTTAGTGCCTACGACCCCTCCAATTCCATGTTCCACTCAATTATTTAAGTATGCCTTACGAGCACTCCTTGAAGTTTTTCAGCACAGTATCTCTGACTCTAGAATAAAATAAGCACATCTTCTGGGGTCCAGGGCCACTGCCAATAGCTGCTCTTGCAAACAGAAAATTCCTGTAAAATATTCTTGCTTGATGGCATAAATTGTTACATTCTACTCAATAATATATACACATTTGTTTTGAGATATATATATATATATATATATATATATATATATATATATATATATATATATTTCCCCAGAATTGACAATCCATGAGTTTTAAGAATGTCTCATTGGTTTGTCTATCCCTCATGTCTGTCCTAGTGCCTAGCACAGATTGGGTGTTCAATAACTATTTGTCAAATGAGTAAACAATTCTTATTGGATGAATAAAGTCATATCTGTTCTGGGCCTTTTACACCCCCTGGCACAGGACTGTGTATGCCAGCTCGAGAAGCAGGGCTCTGGTCATTGAGAACTGCTGTTCTCTTTCTAACACGCTCTTCAAGGTACAATGAACTGTAATCTACTTAGAAGCTCTCCTCCCTACATGAAGGAGGGAGATTTTAGTGCTCTTTAAGCATCACTACTAGGAAATGTAGTATATTGCATTATAATTATGTGTCTGCTTTACTGTCTTTCCTACAAGATCTGAAACTCCCAGAGGTGGTGATCATGCTGTGTTCCCCTCAGGAGCACCAGCACCGGGCCCATGGCGGGCTTGAAGGAACACTGTGTCGAATGAGTAAATGAATGAATGATTCTGATGACTTGAAATAGACACATGGTTGCCACTGCTATAGGTCTTGGCAGGTCACCACTAAATGCAGAAATCAGCATAGTGAGACACTATAACATCTGGGATATGCCTCTGGCCAAAACATCATCTGTTACCTCTCCTTTAGAAAAGCTGGGCAGATGAAGAAACATGTTACAACCACAAACATGTTACATTCAGAGACACCAATTCTGTGATTGTGCTGGCCCCAAGAGCTGCAATACATTACTATCCCTTTCTCCCTGATCCTTTGCTTCAGCCACGTGGGCCAGTGACTATTGCCAGAGTCTAACTTTATTCTTAGCACAACTAAGCATTTAAATATGTCAGAAAATTAAACCCTAATGAATTTGTCTGGCAGCCCAAATATTTATCTTTTGCTTTAGAAACACCAAAGGGAGGAAATAGAAGCCTATACAGGTGGGTCATGGGTACGTAGAATAAACAGCCACTCTCCAGTGCGGTTTGTACCCTGCTCAATGTTAGGAAACCCTTCCAACATCACTGTGTCCTTCATAATCTATAACACTTTGGGGAATCTGGAAATTGTTTTGCTGCCAAAGCATAGAGGGGAAGGAAAGGCAACACGCCAGCTCCTCTTAAAGCAAGCACAAAAGTGCCATTCTCTCCTCCAGCAAAACAATGCGATTAGCTCTTTTATCACTAATTTTTCACTCTCCTCGCCTACTTTGTAAACACAGCATGGATGACTTTGCTCCTTATCAGTGGCAAACTGAATCTGCCTTTGTGGAAGCACAGTCCATCAGCAGGCTTTCTGTGCATACGCTCCGTGACATACCCCAACGAAAAAAGACAGACTTTCATTTTCCCCAGCAATATCAGAGAGAAAAAAGCAAAACACAAAAAACAAAAAGGACTCCTCTGTACAGTATAACCTGGAGTTCATTTACTCTGCCAGACAGAATGAGATTAAAAACCAATCAAGGTCAAAGCTATTAGCATTTGGATCAGAGGGCATTTTGCCTGTTAGGATCTAGTTAGACGGGGCCTTTGTAATTGCCCAGTTTGTTTCCAACGTGCCCTGTAAACACTAACATTAGCTAAAGCCTGGGTGGTCTCAGGCTACACATAGGTAGCTCAAAGGCCAGCTTTATCTTTGATTAGCAGCAACAAAAATACGCATTTCTTTATACACCCATTTGAATAGTCAATGAACCTCTTCATTTTTGCTGGTATCACTTGGTTGTGACATTTCCATTTCCAAATAAACCACAACTTGATTTCCCTTTAGAACCCTTCTGCTGTACATGTTAAGTACATGATTGACAGCTTCCTTGCACACTAGGCAACACTGAGGGTTAGCACGTTCAACTTAACAAAGAATGCCCTTGATCACCAGGGGAGACAAAGGAAATGTGAGTGCTAATCCAAAAGATAACCTTTTTTAATTAAATTACTGTCAACACACCAAGAAACATCTTATTTCTCAAGCTCTGGCACTAACATCTTTCCTTAGCTCTTATGCTTCCCCAAAATTATAGCTGAACTCTGAGAGAATTTTCTACCAGACTAAATTGCAAATAAGGCATGGGGAAACTGTATATAACTTTGAATGCGTGCCCAACCCCTTCAAAAATAGCTGAGCAGTATTTACATTTCTGTAAATATCGGTACACATAAAGGAAACTCTTCTACCTTTTATACCTCTGTTTTCTTCTCTACCCACACATATCTCAGTCCTCAAATCTCACATTCTTCTGTAGCCTTCCCTGACCACATCAGAGGTCTGACATCTCCCACTGTTATGAGTGTTCATATTCTGTCCAGACTTTATGTGGGAACCGGTATGGTTTGCTATTGTTTCTTGATTACTTATATCAGTCTAAAATTATTATTTGTTGATTCCCATCTCTCCTGCTGCACTCTGAGCTTATCAAGGGCAGACTCTTGTTGTCCATATTTTTATCACCAGCATCCAGTGCTTTCTTGGGACTGACTCACTGTTAAATGAATCTTTAGAAGAGCAGAAATCATTTCAAAAAAATGCCTTAGCTGGTTTGGCTCAGTGGATGGAGCGTCGGCCTGCGAACTCAAGGGTCCCAGGTTCGATTCCGGTCAAGGGCATGTACCTTGGTTGCGGGCACGTCCCCAATAGGGAGTGTGCAGGAGGCAGCTGATCGATGTTTCTCTCCCATCGATGTTTCTAACTCTCTATCCCTCTCCCTTCCTCTCTGTAAAAAATCAATAAAATATATTTTTAAAAAAATGTAATATTCCTTTACTCCTGAAATCACTGAAGTGATTTAAATTAAACATCGTGGCTCTATGTATTAGCTATAAGAATGTTGTAACTATTAAGAAAACTTTATATATACAAGTCATGTTGGAATTACAAAAAAAACTCATAAATACTAGAGGGTTATTTTTTAAATATTTTTATTGATTTCAGAGAGGAAGGGAAAGGGAGAGAGAGACAGAAACATCAATGATGAGAGAGAATCATTGATCAGCTGCCTCCTGCATGCCCCACACTAGGGATTAAGCCCATAACCCGGGCATCGAACCGTGACTTGATTCACAGGTTGATGCTCAACCATTGAGCCACGCCAGCCAGGCAAGGGTTATATTTTTAAAAATTAAATGTTATATGTTACATTGCTTTTACTACCTTGATTTGGCTAGACTGTTTAATTGCAAAGAGACAAACTCCCAAGGAAACTAGGAAAAAAATCAAAATAAAAAAAAATAGGAAACTCAAATAGGAGAGCCCAGGCTGAGGAAACTGCAAAGTCAAACATCTACCCCTCTGTTCCTGTCCCTACTTTTGCTTCTCAAGTTACTGTTCAATTTTTTCTTCTGCTTCTATTTGGTATATCACTGTAATCTCAACACTGTGGTTTCAGCCCTTGAGCCTGTATAATATTGCAGACCCAGAACCTAGAGCAATCTGAATTGTTCTATCCATGTCTCAATTCAAATTTTGGCATGGAAAAACTAGTTGGCCCAGTTTGATTTATGTTTATGCCTCTGGTCCAATCACTTATTGCCAAAGTCAACAATACATACACTGCCTCTATTGTGGGATATGAGTGGGATATGCTCTTTAAGATGGGAAGGAAGAAAGCAAAAATATAATAGACATCTCCATTATACAGATTTCTGAATGTTTCTACCATGACAGAAAAGCTGAAGTAAATAATTTATTGTCTATTAATGTAACTAATACTTATTAAACTTTGACTTTTTTGAGAATCTAAGGTAGATTTTCAGGTACAAAGATAACTTGCAGACTCAGTGCAGAAGAAACACACACTTCAATGGGAAAGCAGGCATGGAAAGAGATCATTAAAGCATATTATGATATGACAACGTTCTGCCGGCTCTTCAACACATAATGTTGGAACATTTGGATATTCATATGCAAAAAAATAAACTTAGACCTAAACCCCACATTTCATACAAAAAAATAACTCCAAATGGATCATAGGTCTAAATGGAAAGTGTAAGATTATAAAAAATTTAAACAAAAGCATAGGAGAAAAACTTTATGACCTGGGGCTATGCAAAAAAGGTCTTATATATGAAAACAAAAGCATAGTCCATAAAGAAAAAGAATGATTAGTTGAACTTTTGCTCCATAAAAGATATTTCTAAAAGATTAAAAATACAAGTTACCGACATGGGGAAAAGTATTTGAAAAGCAACATAATGAAAAAGATAAAAGGTATCTATCTATATAAAAGCCTAAGTGACCATTGCAACCAAACAGACAACTGAACAGGCTGCGCGGGGCAACCAGGCGGCAGAGGGGTTAGTGAGGGGCGACCAAATGACTGAGCAACAGGCTGTGTGGGGCGACCAGGCCTGTAGGGGGGTTAGTGAGGTGCAACCAAATGACCGAGCAGCAAGCTGCATGGGGCGACCCGGCCAGCAGGGGGCGACAGTGAGGGGTGACCAAACGACTGAACAGCAGGCTGTGTGGGGCAACCAGGCCAGCAAGGGGGGCAGTTGGTGGCAACCAGGCTGGCAGGCAGAGGCAGTTAGGGGTGAACAGGCCGGCAGGCAGGTGAGCAGTTAGGAGCCAGCAGTCCAGAATTCTGAGAGGGATGTCCGATTGCCGGTTTAGGCCTGATCCCGGGATCGGGCCTAAACCGGCAGTCAGACATCCCCCAAGGGGTCCCGGATTGGAGAGGGTGCAGGCTGGGCTGAGGGGACCCTTCCCCCTGCCATCCCCTCCCCCCCGTGCATGAATTTTGTGCACTGGGCCTCTAGTAAGAATTAGAAAAGAGGAACCAAAATTGTCACTAGTCACAAATAATAAAATTATCTTATCTACCTTTTAAAACATATTTTGAATTGTTTCTGATAATCATGGTATCTGGACCACCTCTGGGGATATTCCTCTTGTCTGTATTTTGTCTTGCTTTTTATTCACCTAATTCTGTATCCTGATATGCCTGATCAGTATTTATTGAATGTTGGATATTGTGAATGCAAAACTGGACGAATCTGAACGATGTTTCATTCTTTGGAAAAGATACAAGTAAGCTTTAATTATTCTTTGGGAAAGACTGTTTAAAACTTACTTTTTCAACTTATGTCAGTTTTTAATACATACTTTATATATTCCCAGGAATTTCCCTATATGCTCTATATTCAAATGTATTCAAAATAATAAAATTATGTTTGTATTTTAATATTATCTTATTTCTGCTCTACCTTGTTCTCTGTTTCATTCTATAGATATGTGCCTTCTCTCTCTCTCTCTCTTCTTTTTTTTTTTTTTTTTTACCTTGAGCAATCTTGTCAGAGTTTATATTTATTAGTCTTTTCAAATGATCAGTTTGGCTTTGTTTCATTCTATTCTACCTTTTTTTTCTGTTTCATTATTTCTTTACTTACTTTTATCCTTATTCTCATTTGATTTTCCTAGCTTTATTATGGATTTACTTTTTTAAGTTCTAACATTGGAAACCTAATAAGATTTAATCATTATCTCTTCTTTTGGTACATCCTTACAATGCATTTGCTTATCTTTTAATATCCAGTCTTTCTTGCTTATGTGGTCTTCTTTATATGTAGATATAGTTGGATTTTAGCCAACTATTCTTAAATCTTTTTGTGTTTGCTGAAAACAAGAAATATTTAAGGAGATTATTTTTCCTTTTAGGCTTTGATATGGGAGAAAGAAAGTACTGTGAAGCTGGAAATAAATTATTTTTAGTATTGATATTCCTCTAATTAACTTCAGGACTTTTGAAACTTCCATAAAACTTCTGCTTACATTTTTCCAACTATTAGATTAGAAAAATAATACCTTCTCCATTTGTCATTTAAGTTTTTTTTTGAAATATAAATACAGAGAAGTTACCATATTTTCAAGTTGTACATATAAGATAACATTACTTTTAAAATACATTATATTTTTCCTTGTTAGCTTAATTGGGAAGAGCCAAGTTTAATCTCTTGTAAACTCCTTGCCATCAATAAAATGTCCAGTAACTTCCTTATTTTATTACATCAATCATGGTATAAGAGCTGAGATCACTGCTCTGACCCACCAGAAAGAAGTACAAGAGGTACAGCCACGCAATGCACTCATTAGTAAGTTAATTCTGTGTTACTGATTAAGTTGGGACAAGTACATTTAGAGGTATTTCTTAATTTCAGATATCAATTCTTATTTCTGCTTTTAGAATATTTTATTTGTATTATCTGAGGATCTTTCATATTAAAATGTTGCTTTATCTTCTGATTTCCACAATTTCTCTTTTATTCTTGTGATTTTTTTTTACAATATTCTCATGATTCACGGTATCTCTCTTAAATCCCCATTATTCTTTGTCTCAAAAATATACTCAGTTAGTTTTCTGTTTCTGCCTAGAGAATAGTATATGCCTGAGTGTGGCTTCTGGTATATTTCCAAGGTCATTTACCCAAAATTTATTTTAGCCTTTATTTCAATTCCATAGTCCATAGCCCTTATTTCACTCAATAAGAAATATGGAGCTCAGGGAATTTATTGACCAAGAAGTAGATTTGAAAATACTGACCCATGAGAAGCCTATATTATTTTCTCATTATCATTTCTCCAGAATGTCTGTGACCAAGAATTCCAGGGCATAAATTACAACTTGGTCAACCAGAGTTATCAAATATAACATAGAGACACTGAAAAGATGACTATATCTTGCCCTAACCAGTTTGGCTCAGTGGATAGAGCGTCAGCCTGCGAACTCAAGGGTCCCAGGTTCGATTCCAGTCAAGGGCATGTACCTTGGTTGCAGGCACATCCCCAGTAGGGAGTGTGCAGGAGGCAGCTGATCGATGTTTCTCTCTCATCGATGTTTCTAACTCTCTATCCCTCTCCCTTCCTCTCTGTAAAAAATCAATAAAATATATTTAAAAAAAAAAAGATGACTATATCTTGGAAATCTTTAAGCCTATTATGAACTATGATTTCATAAAAGGGTACTGTCTAATTTTAATCTACCTTCCCTATACTAGTCAAAAGAAGACAAGAACTCAGAAATAAGTATGGGTGTTTCTAGTCAATGTTTTGTGCAGTTTTTGTTTTGTTTTGTTTTGTTTTGTTTTGTTTTCTGCAAGAAGCATGGACATTTTCTTCTTTCAAGTAAGAAATAATTTTCTAACAGATTTTCTGTCAACTTTTAAACAAAGTTTCAGGTTAATAATTGAGGGAATTGTGTGTGATCACAGACTATTTCTAACATGTTAGATTACAAATGTTAGATGTAAATGGATCCTTGGATATAATTTAGCCCAAACTTCTACATGGTAAACCTGAGGTAAATGATTAGTAATAAAGATATATGTTTGAGGTTAATTCTCTAAAAAAATGTTACAACGAATATATATTATAAGTCTGTGAGCAAGGATTTAGACATTTAGTTCTCTGTTATCTGTTCAATACTCAATTTAATTTTCCTGTTACACAAAAAATCCAAAGTCAACATCAATTGTAAGAGTCAAAAAAGGAACCATCATCCAAGAAATCTGATCACAGCCTTGATCCCCCAAACTACTATAGAGTCACATCAGAGATATTTCCAGTACTTATTCTCAGGGAGATTATGCCTAACACATCTCTCTAAAGCCGATAATAGGTATGAGCCCACAGTTTAAAGAAAATTTTTCTAAAATAAGTTATGTTATAGGCATTAACAGCATACAATATTCTTTTTACATGAGGCAAATTTTGTAATTGCATTTCTGAATCTCTTCTCAACATGGACTCTTAGCATCCTTAGTAAGGAATCAATCTTTCAGATGACAGGAAAATATTCATGCTGGTGGACCCTTGGCATCTTAGTTCCCATGTTTCTGTTAGAGGCTGAAGTTGCTTGATGAATGCCAGAAGTTATACGCAGCAATCTATATCTACAATTTGATAGGAGAAACAGACAATGATGGCTATTCATGGCAATGTTGCAAGAGACTGTTTTTGCCATTTCTGCCATGAACTTGCTAAGTGGTTCTCTGCATTTTGTAACTGCCCTTGAGTCAGCCATGTCTGTCTTAAATCTTTTCCTTAGAATCACTTAGAAACAAATTTTTAAAAGAGAATAGGAGCGAGAGACATTTCTATTACTTTTGGAGGCTTAGGCAACATTGTGATATGGGTGACTCCTGCCTTAAGCATCTGTGACCTGGCTGTTTTATTTGTGTGTGTGTGTGTTGGTTTGTTTTTTGTTTGTTTGTTTGTTTGTTTTCAGAGCAGGCAGTCTTACTTTCCCCTATTCTGTCTCTTTACTACAATCCTACCTAGTGTTATCCCAGGAAACACCCTGTTCCCCCACCAATTAAACATGTTCTTTGAGAAGGATCTGGTAAACCATTTATTCTGAAGTATAAAGGACAGATAAGGTTTAGTAAATAACCTTCCAAAAGGCACTGGTTATTTTAGAAAAGGAAAAGCAATGTTTATAGTTAAGAATAATCTAAATGACTGAAATTCCCATTATGGAATTCCAGATATTAGATAATAGCTATATATTTCTTGGAAAAGGTATAGAGGTGTTTCAGTACCCAAGAATATAACTGTTACTAGAGCAATAGTACTATTTATAGGTAAAAGTTGTGTATTAGTATGTAAAAGAGATAAAATAAATAAAGCAGGTTCTCTTCAGTTCAGAAGAACAACAAAAACAAGAAATTTCATCATTCTCTGAATCAAAGTTCAGTCTCACCCTTTTTATTTCTAGAATGTACAGTCTCAAGCAATGTCTATAATGGACTTTGAGACGAGGTCAAGAATGTGGCCACATGCACTGTTCCCCATTTCTGGCTGTGAAATGTGCTATATATTCATATGCACCTCTCCCCACAAAGGTCTGAGGTGGATGAAGCAGGCTATATTTTGATATGGTGCTTTGGGATATAAAACAAGTGTAGAAAATAAAGCCAAAGATAATTTAACCGAATAAATTCTTTTCTGAATATTCCCTTAAGAAGGAAAAATATATATGTTAAATATGCCTTATATTCTCAAAAATCTTAGTTTACTGACTCTAGATAATAACTATATGCATGTTTCTTTATGGTACTTTTATACCAGAATGTATACTAGTAAATAATCTCTTAACACTAAGTCATTAATTCTTGGACACCCCATAGGGGTGCTGGTGGGAGAAGAGTGAGGGTTGTGAGAAACATATAAATGTGCTCTCACCTTGGGGGTTAAGTTTCCCAGGACTGATTTCATTTTTGCCTTGAAAAAAAATAGTGTGAGTCCTGCATAAACTAAGAATAAGAACAGGAATAGGACTTTATTGCTAGCTTTGAACAAGTCACTTTGATCCCTATGTCTGAGATACATACATCTCTGAAATGGCAGTTTTACAAAATATGTCCAAATTCCATCAGGTTTTGATGTGTTCTGATGAACTAAATTATTTCAAAGGCATTTGGCCCCTAGAGTTGTTCTCAAATGGCTGCCAAAATTTCATTTTGAAATGTGTATGGAAATTACATATACCCATTGTAACATAAAATTATGAGTGAGATGAGATTGTGAGTACCATAGAAATTCTAGTATTCCCAAACACCATCACAGTGCAGGTTACATAATTTGCCAGGAATGTGAAAAATGAATATGTGGGTTCCCTCATTCAAAGAACAGGGGGAAAAAAGCTTTCCTCCTTTCTTTGGCAGTCATTTTCTTGACCTATTATGATGTTTTCTATTGGCTATATTGTCATACTCCCTCTGGCCTAGGGATAATCCTACAGAGAGTGCAGACCCTGCCCAGCAACTCTCTGTTCAATGTGCAAGGGCATTCCCATCTCCAGGCCCCACATGGTGTGAAAAGTGGCAGCAGTAGCTACGCTGGGACAAGCATGGGCAGGCCAGCAACCTGTCTGGGGAGGTGGAAAGCCGAGGCAGCAGCATGCATCGTGAGCTGTCCAAGTACCAGGTGCATGCTCCATTTTCTCATCAGACTTCACTCAGAAAACATAATTTCAAAGATGAAGTTATTGAGGATTTCAAGACGGCCACCACAGAGCATTAAACCTATGCTTAGGGCCACCTTCTGAGATACTGCTTGTGCATGAAGCCAGCCCTGCATTAGTAAGCTTTCGATTAGAAAGCTAAAAGGACAAGGATACTATTTGCAATATAAATAACAACTTTGATGAATTGTCTGCAACTAACTCTAATGAAGATGTAAAAGAGATCTTTACAGAGAAAATTGTGAAATATTATTAAAAACATAAATTAGGACCTGAATAAATTAAGCAATCTACTATGCTAATGGATAGAAAAACAATCATTAAGACATAAAGTCTTCACCAAATCAGTCCATAAAACACAAGACAGTGACAATAGGATTTTTTAAACAGAAATAGGCAAACCAATTTTTTTTAATTTAATAAATCTTTATTGTTCAGATTATTACAATTGTTCCTCTTTTTCCCCTCATAGCTCCCCTCCACCCAGTTCCCACCCCACCATCTGCCCTTACCTCCCCCACACTGTCCTCATCCATAGGTGTACAATTTTTGTCCAGTCTCTTCCTGCACCCCCCACACCCCTTTACCCCCGAGAATTGTCAGTTCACTCCCTTTCTATGCCCCTGATACTATTATATTCACCAGTTTATTCTGTTCATCAGATTTTTTATTCACTTGATTTTTAGATTCACTTGTTGATAGACATGTATTTGTTGTTCATAATTTTTATCTTTACCTTTTTCTTCTTCTTCCTCTTCTTAAAGAATACCTTTCAGCATTTCATAGAATACTGGTTTGGTGGTGATGAACTCCTTTAGTTTTTTCTTATCTGTGGAGCTCTTTATCTGCCCTTTAATTCTGAATGATAGCTTTGCTGGGTAGAGTAATCTTGGTTGTAGGTTCTTGCTATTCATCACTTTGAATATTTCTTGCCACTCCCGTCTGGCCTGCATAGTTTCTGTTGAGAAATCACCTGATAGTCGTATGGGTGCTCCCTTGTAGGTAACTAGCTGTTTTTCTCTTGCTGCTTTTAATATTCTCTCTTTGTCTTTTGCTCTTGGCATTTTAATTATGATGTGTCTTGGTGTGGTCCTCTTTGGATTTCTTTTGTTTGGGGTTCTGTGCGCTTCCTGGACTTGTAAGTCTATTTCTTTCAAGTTTTCGGTCATTATTTCTTCAAATAGGTTTTCAGTATCGTGCTCTCTCTCTTCTTCTGGCACCCCCATAATTCGGATGTTGGTATGCTTGAGGTTGTCCCAGAGGCTCCTTACACTATCTTCAAGTTTTTGGATTCTTTTTTCTTTTTGCTTTTCCAGTTGAGTGTTTTTTGCTTCTTTGTATTTCAAATCTTTGACGTGATTCTTGCGATCCTCTAGTCTGCTGTTAGATCTCTGTATAATATTTTTTATTTCAGTCAGTGTATGTTTAATTTCTAGTTGGTCTTTTTTCATATCCTCGAGGGTCTCGCTAAATTTATCAGCCTTTTCTAGGAAATTCTTGAAAAACCTTACAACCATGATTTTGAACTTTATATCCAGTCATTTGCTTTCCTCCATTTCTTTCATTTGTGACCTGTTTCTTTGTCTCCACATTTTTGTTGCTTCCCTGAGTTGATAGAGTAGCTTTGTGTGGTAGGTGTCCTATAGGGCCCAGTGGCTCAGCCTCCCCCAGTTACCTGAGGTGGACACTTTTGGTGCACCCTTTGTGCACAGCCTTGTTGTAGTTAAGTCTTGTTTGTTGTTGGTATCACTGGGAGGAATTGACCTCCAGGCCAATTGGCTGTGAGGATCAGCTGTGTCTATGCTGGGAGAACTTCTGTGCTGGAGACACCCTTATGAGACAAGACTTGCAAAATTGCAAAAGCCTCTGTGCTCAGCTTGGATGGGGTGGAGTCGCAAGGCAGAGCAGACAGCCTTGGCTTCCCGTCAGCCCTGCCCTATGAAGCCCCTGGGTCTCAGTATCCCTTGGTAATCGCTGCAAGCACCTCTGAGAGAAAGCCACCCTTGAGTTTCACCTGCTGCCAGACAGTCCAGTTTCTTCCCGAATGAGTCTGGGTTCCCAGAAAATCGCCTGGAACTGGAGTTCAGTGCAGTCAGGAGCTTACATCTCCCTCCTGCTTTAGAAAGCCAGCCGCACACTCAGCCACCCATGCACTCAGCAGTCAGTCCTCTCTGTGCGCGCACACCTCCGAACCTCTGCCTTTCGCAGCTCCCCTGAGTCTCAGTGTGCTTTCTCTTTTTCTGACAGTCCAGATTCCCCCCCAAATGAGTCTGGGTTCCCAGAGTCTCACCCTGGACTGGAGTTCAGTGCAGTCGAGAGCTTCCATCTCCCTCCCACTTGGGAAAGCCAGCCACACACTCAGCTCCCCGTGCACTCAGCTGCCTGTCCTCTCCTCATACATGCATCTCTGTACCTCAGCCTTTTGCAGCTCCTCTGAGTCTCAATATGCTTTCCTCTTTCCTTCTAGTTGTAGAATTTCCACTCAACCAGCTTTCCTGTGGTTTTGGATGGTGTCCGTTTTGTCTTTTATTTGTAGTTTTGATATTGTTGTGCGAGGCAGCAGTTTAGGTGTTTACCTATGCCACCATCTTGGTTTCTCGGCAAACCAATTTTTAAGTCATATGGAAAAGAAAAGTCTGATAAAATCAAAGTTAATTCAGAAAAAGAATTTAAAAATAGGGCTTATCCATCAGATTTCATGACTTATAAAGTTTTATTCATGAAAAAAAAATAATGATAGATCAATGAAACCAAAAGAATGATAGATCAATGAAACCAAAGCCTATAGAGAAACCTGGTATATGACAAGGTGACATTATAATTCAGTTGGAATTATGTAACAAATAGTAATGAAACAAAGGGATTCTTTGTCTACATAAATATTAATTTAGATTCTTTGTTTATACCATACACTAAAACAAATTTCATCTATTGGGTTCAGGGCTGAAGTTGGCTGTGCTTTCAGTCTCCATGATGAACCCATTAGTGTGGCTTTACAAGTAGCAAGAGAGTATTGAACCAAGAGCCAAGTTAAGAAGGAAAAAAATTTAACTGCCAGAAGAAAATACAGGAGAGTAAATTATGATATGAGCATATGAAATAATTTTTTAAATCAAGACACAAAAACCTTATTCATCAGGGGAAAATTATTAAGATTAACAACATAAAATTTTTAAACCAGAAAGATAAGACAAGACATAAACTGGGGGAGGAGGGGCGTTGATATTTTCGATGCATCTAATTGATAAAGGACCAGAATTCAGACTATCTAAAGAACTCCTACACATAGATTCAAAATATGAACAACAATCAGCAGAAAATGGGCAAAAGATATGAAGAAGTTATCACAGAAAAGGAAGCCCATATTGCCAATAACCATTAAAAAAAAATGCTTAACCTCCCTTCTAAGCAGGGGATGCAAATTAAAACAATGGTAAGGTGACATTTCACACCAAAAGGTTAGATGTATACTAGTATATATATTGGCAAGAATGTGGGTAAGACAGGAATTCTACATGCTTGGAGGTAAGAGTATAAACTAGTGTAAGTATTTTGGACAACAACTTGATGATATCCCATGAAGCTAAAAAAAACCAACATATGCACAATAACCTATAAATTCTACTTCTAAGTATATTTCTATTACAATTTTTGCATATGTGAACTAGGACTCATGTAGGAGATTTATTATAGCTTTAACTAGAGGCCTGGTGCCTGAAATTCGTGCACTGGGGGGGAGGGGGGAGTGTCCGTCAACACAGGCTGCACCCTTTCCAATCTGGGACCCCTTGAGGGATGTCTGACCACCTGTTTAGGCCCGATCCTACTGGGATCAGGCCTAAATGGGCAGTTGGACATCCCTCTCACAATCCAGGACTGCTGGCTCCCAACCACTCACCTGCCTCTGCCTGATTACCCCTAACCATTTCTGCCTGCCAGCCTGATCACTCCCTAACCACTCCACTGCCAGTCTGATCGACACCTAACTGCTCCCCGGCCAGCCTGATTGCCCCTAACTGCTCTCCCCTGTGGGCCTGGTCACCCCTAACTGCCCTCCCCTGCCAGTCTGGTTGCCCCTAACTGTCCTCCCCTGCAGGCCTGGTCTCCCCCAACTTCCCTCCCCTGCTGGCCTGGTCACCCCTAACTGCCCTCCCCTGCAGGCCTGGCCATCCACAACTGCCCTCCCCTGCTGGCCTGGTCACCCCTAACTGCCCTCCCCTGCCAGTCTGGTTGCCCCTAACTGCCCTCCCCTGCAGGCCTGGCCATCCACAACTGCCCTCCCCTGCTGGCCCAGTCACCCCTAACTGACCTCCCTGCTGGCCTGAATGCCCAAAACTGCCCTCCCCTGCAGGCCTGGTTTCCCCCCCCCCCCCCCCCGCAACTGCCCTCCCCTGTAGACCTTGTCTCCCCAAACTGCCCTCCCCTGAAGGCCTGGGTCCCCCCCCAAACTGCCCTCCCCTGCAGGCCTGGGTCCCCCCCCCCAAACTGCCCTCCCCTGCAGGCCTGGGTCCCCCCCAATTATCCTCCCCTGCTGGCCTGATCACTCACAACTGCCCTCCCCTGTAGGCCTGTACCCTCCCAACTGCCCTCCCCTGGTGTCCTGGATCCCCTCCAACTGCCCTCCCCTGCTGTCCTGGTCTCCCCCAACTGCCCTCCCCTGTTGGCCTGGTCTCCCCTAACTGCCCTCCCTGCTGGCCTGAATACCCACAACTGCCCTCCCCTGCAGGCCTGGGTCCCCCCAACTGCCCTCCTCTGCTGTCCTGGTCACCCCCAACTGCCCTCCTCTGCTGGCCTGGTCACCCCTAACTGCCCACAACTGCCTTCCCCTGCAGGCCATCTTGTGGAGGCCATCTTATGTACACATGGGGGCAGCCATCTTTGACCACATGGGGGCGGCCATCTTGTGTCTTGGAGTGACGGTCAATTTGCATATTACTCTTTTATTAGATAGGATTATAACGGCAAAAAGTGTAACATACATTATCACTTACCCTTTTACTTTTTTTTATGTTAGTGTGGGTTTTTATTGAATTCATTGGGGTGATGTTGGTTAAGAAAATCATACAGGTTTCAACGGTACAACTCAACAAAACATCATGTGCATACTGTATGATGCACTCACCACTCAAAGTCAAGTCTCTTTCCAGTCCCATTTTTACCCACTTTGTTCACTCCCACTTCACCCACCCCTTCCCTCTGGCTATCCCCATACTGTTGTCCATGCCTATGTGTCATATATATATATTTTCGCTTAATCCAATGAAGTTTTGTTTCTTCCACTTTGTCTCTACCTCAGAAGTTATACTTTTTACTTTCATTTTAATAGCTACAAAATTTTAATGTGCTTATTTGAATTAGAAAAGTCATAAATTAACACTTGTATCCTCATCCTGGAGAGCTCAAGGATTACATATATTACATATGCCCACCGGGATCGGGCCTAAAAGGGCAGTCAGACATCCCTCTCACATTCCAGGACTGCTGGCTCCCAACTGCTCGCCTGCCTGCCTTTCTGATTGCCCCTAACTGCTTCTGCCTGCCAGCCTGATCACCCCCTAACCACTCCCCTGCCAGCCTGATTGATGCCTAACTGCTCCCCTGCCAGCCTATTTGCCCCTAACTGCCCTCCCCTGCAGGCCTGGTCACTCTAACTGCCCTCCCCTGCAGGCCTGGTCACCCCTAACTGCCCTCCCCTGCAGGCCTGGTCCCCCCAACTGCTCTCCCCTGCAGGCCTGGGTCCCCCACAACTGCCCTTCCCTGCAGGCCTGGTCCCCCCAACTGCTCTCCCCTGCAGGCTTGGGTCCCCCGCAACTGCCCTCCCCTGCAGGCCCAGTCACCCCCAACTTTCCTCCTCTGCCGGCCTGGTCACCCCTAATTGCCCTCCCCTGCAGGCTTGATCACCCCCAACTGCCCTCCCCTGCTGGCCTGATTGCCCACAACTGCCCTCGCTTGCAGGCCTGGTCCCTCCCAACTGCCCTCCCCTGCTGGCCGTCTTGTGGTGGCCATCTTGTGTCCACATGGGGGCAGGATCTTTGACCACATGGGGGCAGCCATCTTGCGTGTTGGAGTGATGGTCAATTTGCATATTACTCTTTTATTAGATAGGGTATCTGTATATAAGAGGTATAAAAGGAGATGTAATACAGGAATTTGTTTACCTGGTCATAGAGGTCAAGATATCCCACGACCTGCTGTGTGCAAGCTGGAGAAGCAAGAAAACCTGTGATGTAATTCAGTCCCAGTCCAAAGACTCCAGAATCAGGAGGCTGATGATGAAAGTCCTGGTCCAAAGACTCATGAATCAGGAGTGCTAATATCTAAGGGCAGGAAATGATGGTTGCCAATAAAGCAAAGAGAACAAATTCACCTTCCCTCTGCCATTTTGTCCTATTCAGGCCCTGAACAAATTAGATGATGCCCACCATCCCTGGGGAGGATGAATCTTCTTTATTAGTCTACTGATTCAAATGCTAATCACAGACTTTCCCAGAAATAATGCTTTACAGCTATCTGGGCATTCCTTAGTTAACACATAAAATTAAGCAACAAAGGGAGTGTTCAGTGAGTTCCTACTAGGGCAAGTACAATACTCAGCCCTTTACTGCTAGGTCATTTAATCCTTACAACAATTTTCCAGTCTTACAGATGGGGCAAGGGGCAACAGGAAGTCTGAGAAGATAATTAACATGCCCAGTGCCCCACATAGGTGCATGGCAGAATGACTACATCCAAAGTCCCTGCTCTTTCTATCCAATCCTGCTATCTACCTTAACACCAGCATAAAACTCTCTCTCTCTTTCTCTCTTTCTCTCTCTCTCTCTCTCTCTCTCATTTGTCCAGGAAACAAAGAATTCTTTGTTTTCATTTAATTTTATATTATTTCATTTAATGCACAATATATTTATCCCAATTTAGTTTATCAGATAAGGTGCAGTTCTGTCCTGTAATACAAAGAGAATCTAACCCTAAGGGGACTAGATGGAGAATAAGTCCATTTAAATGGATGGGATGATGTCAAAGGGGCCCAGGAGGCAGAGGTGCCCAAGCAGATGGAGGGAAGAGGACCCTAAACACAGATTTTGCCTTTTGGCCTCCAGTCTTTTCTATACTTGCTATTTCTACTCACTGTTTTTGCCAGCTCTTCTGGCATTCCTAAACCATTGCCAATGCCCCACAGGTTACACATCCAAGTATAGAAATCTTCAAGGCTCATACCTATAACTCTTAAAAAGTTCAACAATAAACTCTCAAACTGAATTTAAACCTTTTATTTCTTCTTACATGCACTCTTTCTGTTTGTATCATCCAAAGAAATGAAAGAAAACAAAATCAATTCCATCTCATGTTTGGATTTCAGCAAAGTGTGAGAATGATTTGAGCCATTTCCTTGTCCTATTTAGGAAAATACATTTTCCATGACATGGTTGGCTGGAACCACACAGGTAAAATAAAATCTTCAAACTGCTTCCCTTCTGATCCAGAAATGATGAGCAATTTGACATTCTGTATCCCCCTGACTGCAAACCAGAAACCTCTCTGTCAGAACCTATTCTTGCAATATTATACCTCTAATGTGTGGGAAGTTGTTTGAGGCAAAAGGCAGCAGTCATAATGGGATTGTGTTTCAAAAAAGAGCTGGCTGCAAGGCCATGCTGTAAATGAAAAGCATAATAAAAGGAACATTACCATTCTTAAAAAACAGTGAGACTGCTCAAATAACTCATTGCAGGCTATTTTATAGTCCCCTAATTCTGTTTTTAAAATCAAATCCAACTCTAAAAGAATAGCTCACTCCACATTGGGAAGAAAGCCAAACCACTTCAGTTTATGGAGAATCTCAAATCCTACCTGCTAAGATTCATTCATTCTTTCATCATTCATTCATTCATAAAAGCATGTATTGAGCACCAACCATATATAAAGTATTGAATTAGATGGCGAGGAGCACTTCCTATGCAGTGTTTATAACCAGAGGCAATAAGACCTGTACATATATCACTAATAGAAAGCATAATAGGTTAAATGTGCTAAGAGAAAAACAAAGATGCAATAGTAGTGAGAAGTTGGGAAAAATAAATTCTGGCTGTGGGGATTCCAGAAGACTGTGGAGGAAGTAGCATTTAGGCTCAGCCTTGGAGGATGGGAACAGAGAACACCCTTGACAGCAGAGACAGTGTGTGAAAAGGCAGGGCAACAGAGTGTACTCATGGGAAGGCAAACAACTCCATTCAACTGGAATCTGACAAAAAGCTCAAAAGGCAGACAAGAGCAGGATCATGGAGAACCCATTTCGCTAAGGCTAGTTGTATGGCCCACTGTCCAACAAAATCTTCTGAGCATAAAATAAACTCAAAAGTTTTAGTTGGCTGCTGTGAATAATCTGCTTTGTAGGGGAAGACTGAAAAGGGGATTACTACATAGTTAAAGAATGACTATGAAGATGTTCCCTCTTTGCCTTGGTTGTTATGATGCTAAAGTCAACTCCTCTAGCAGAGAAAGAGGACTGCTGGCATTTATTTTGCACACCTCACTCATTTTTGGTTTCATGTTAGGTTCCTTAGTCTATTTTATCCTTTGTTCTTAGTTCTTCATATAAAAATATATTTCATATTCCATATGTTTTTATTGTAAAACAGTGACCAAATAAACAAATGCAACATTGAGATACAAATGAAGAACAAAATAAAAAAGGGAGGTATGCCTCCAAATGAATCCATTTTCCAAAAGTTATTGACTAACAAGTGCTATAATTTCTACAGATAGAAATGTTTTCCATAGGTAATTTTTTGTAGCTATGGCTCTATAAATACAAGTGAACACTACTTTATATAGTAACATGTCTTTTTTTTTAAAAGAATTAGATATCTTAACATGGAATTGTTAAGCAAGCAGGCAAAATCATTTTTTATGCAATGTTAAAGCAACAACCAAATCTGCTTTTGTACTAAATCTAAATCAATGCTTACAACAGCGCTATGAAGTACTTTAGAGCAAAACATGACAATTCAGAGTTATCTGGCATGTTCAAATATAACATGGCCATAATAGTAATAGTGATAGTGATAATGGATAATAAAACATGCACCCTAGGACATCAATGTCCTATGCATCTTCAGATGACTCATCATATCACCTTAAGTGGGTGAGTATTTAGTTTTCATTAAGGTATAAATCTGAGTACTAAGTATGCAATTCATCAAGGTATCCTTCTAATACTTTCTGCTCACCTCAGCATTGTTCTAGCTGTAAACTGATGAACATCAAAGATCATGTCTATATAATTGCATGCATGCTGAGGCATGTCAAAAGAAACATCCAACCAATGACCAAATGGCTTGCCTAGGTCTAGTTAAAACATTGTTGTATCCATCTGAAGCAATGAGAATAACAATGAAAAGCAGGAAGAATCAGAGCTGAAATTCCTGTAGTCCTGTAAATATTTGCCATGAGCAATGGGAAGAGATAGTAGATTACACACATGGTTGGTTGGTTATTTCATCTGTTAAACAATGTCTTAGCAGCTGTTGAAATAGATACTACTTAATTATAAAACACATGCCTTCACCCTGAGTTTATGGAGGAGTATAGTGTGACTTCTGTACCAGCATGACCAGGGAGTCAAAGCACATCCTTATTTTGGGGTATAAATACATTTCCTTGAGAGATTTTTAGCATTTGCTTGACTCATACATATTCTCTAGCCAATACCTCCTTCCCAAAAATATGTAAGAGAAAAAATAATAAAGGCAGGAAGCTTTCAAATTTCTACCTGCATTAACGTACAAGAGCATAATAGTTTTGAAACCATTTCTGTTTAATGAACACCCATTCTTGCATTACAAGAGCACCTCAGGGTGCAATAAAATCAATAAAACATAGATAATTTTGAAACCAACCCTTCTCACTTCCTAAAAGATCCTTTAACTATAAAAAACAATTTTAATAAAAAGGCAGCTGTACTCAGATCCTCCATTATATATAATGTATTTCATCATAACATAAAAGTTTTGGCCCAAAGACCAACTTTAAGGAATTCACAGTAGATTAATGTCATTATTAGTCATGACTGTGTACAACAAATCGTGTTCTCACGGCTCTTCCAACATGAGGTCAAAAGAGGAAATTGAATTTTAATTTCTGTAGAATAATTCCTTAGCTGTCCATCTACGCTGGTTACTGCATGAAGGATGAAGTTGAAAATGAAGTCTTTCTCATCCACTAAAGAGACTGCCAAAGGTATTGAAGAAAGACCCACATAATGAACACTTTTGGTCAGAAGTAACAGCATTAAGTTGCAACTCTCTAAATCAAACTCCAGAAATGCCTCGGGTTGTAGCAGCAGATAATAGGGTCACCTGTCCCCACGTGCCCAAGACCTAGAATGTTAGTGCATAGAAAATGATGAAGCTCAGAAAAAGTGGCAATTCTTAAAGCACAGAAACACATAAAGCACATTTTTATATCAGGTATGTAATTTAGAATTTATATTATATATATCTTATAATGTATATTTAAATTTAACTTATGATCAGAGTTATTCTGCATTTTTAAAATATTACTTCTTTTGAGAGGCCTTCCCTGACCACCCTATGAAAAGTAGCTACTCCTTTCAGTTCTAATTCCCATAACCTATTTTACTTTTCCTCATAGCACTTATCTCCCACTGACATTTTATATTTTATATTGTGTGTCTTCCAACTAGTTTATAAGTTCCAAATGGTGAGAATTTTACCATTCTCCAGTGCCTAGAATAGTGTCTGGTATATAACAGACACCTATTAAATGAGTGAATGAATGAATGAAATAGAACAAGTTTTAGATCCTGATGGGAGTCTCTCTCTCATCTCCCACGGTGAACTCTTCCAACTATGAGCTCTTTGTGAGCAGGTAGTAGAGTGTCTGGCTCCTAAGGAGCATTCCAATACCTCAGAAACTATTTTTTGGGTGAGTGGTATATGATTTCCTACTGTAACAAGGTACCATAAACTCAGTGGCTTAAAATTCTTATTTTACAATTTATTACCTTATAATTCAGTAGAGCAGAAATCTAACACACGCTGAAATCAAGTGCTGATAGGGGTGCATTATTTTCTGCAGACTGTGAATGAGATATGTTTCCCTGTCATTTCTAACTGCTAGAGGCTGCCATATTCCTTAAGGGGATGGCTCCCTTCCTCTAATCTCTTCACACCTGCCTCCTCTGTGGTCTTCAAAGTCAACAATGGTAGGCTGAGTCTTTCTCACATTGAATCACTCAGACCCTACTTTTGTCTTCTCTTTCTCTCTTTTCAGCCTTCCTCTCCCACTTTTATTGATATCATTTTATTAGGCCTGCCTGGATAATCAAGGATATTCTCCCCATCTCAAAGTCAGCTAATTAGCAACCTTAATTCCATCTGCAGCCTTAACTCCCTCTTGCCATTGAACATATATATCCACAGGTTTGAAGATTAGATGTAGACACTTTTGTGGGCTGTTATTCTGAGGGGGAGGGGGAAGTTGTGGGTTGGTGAGTGCTTGAATGAGTGAGTGAGAACACCTACAAACCAGTGAAAAGATTGTTCTAAGCTGCACAGTAGCTTAACAGGTTATGTAAAAGTAGCAAGATTTTTTTAAATGACCAAATATGTTTTTACTTGAGGAGAAGGGATATGGGTAATCCCTGACTCCACTTTTGATCAGAAGAGTGAGATAATAAAATTTGAGTTTATGGAAGACTAATCAGGAAACAGAGCACCAAATGCTTCAGAGAAAAAGGAGACTGGAGGTAGCAAGACCCACAGAGGAGGCAATTGTGAAGAGATCTGAGTATTAGGGATAATGGCCTGAGTTAAAGATAGAAAGAGATAAATGTGAGAGACACTTCAGAAAATGATATAATGATGATGAGGAATAAAGAAGAGACAGGAATCAAAGATGTTTACAAGATTATGAACCCAAGAGATTAATGAAGAAACCAAGAAGTGGGAAGTGGAGCCAGTGTTCACATATGAAAGACATAAGCTTGAGATCACAAGATCACTAGGTAGAAAAGTTCAGTTTTATCCAACCAGACAGAGTTTAGATAAGGAAACAAGACAGGAAACCATTACCTTGGAAGTAAATGATATCCTCAAGAGGTAATGTGACAATAAAGGAGCTGTAGCCAAGGACCCTAAGTTGTTTTATCCAGAATGCATCTCACCTGCATCCAAATCTCTTCACTCCATAGTCTATCAACCTGCTCCCTTCCTTAGCTCAGAACCACTCTCACAGACACCTGAGGGTGATTCTTAATGAGGAGCCACTTGTGTTCTGATTTCTGCTGCTCACCCATGTCCTGGTATCTCCCTGGACTCCAGCCAAACACACTGAGAGTTTGGGCTGCTAACTTCTGTTCCTGATATCTGACAGCTGTCACAGATGTTCCTGGGCCCATGTTAAAACTCCTGGTGTTTGAATCCTTGCTGTTTTTCACATCTGCTAAGTGTCCTCTCCTTGACTTCTCTTTAAACTTCCTGAACCTTCTGCCCACTCCTGTTTCTGATACTTTGTCATTTGGAATCCAGATTGTCCCACTATTTACCTATACCTTGATTCTATTGAAAAAAGGGTAAAGGAAACCTTATTCAAAGTGGAGTGGGGAAGCCACAAAAGGAGAGCTCTCACACATATACCATTCATTACAGCCTGTGTAACAAGCAGAAAAAAGAAATATTAAAAGGATTTTAATAAGGGAGGACATTTTTCACATGGGAATTTCATCTCCTGCTTTAAAAAGAAGAAACAATGCACTAACCTGCCCTTGTAGCAATGCACTAACCACCACTTTCAAACAATAAAAAATCACCACAATCTCAAACCCTTGTTCTCCATCAATGAAATTTCATTAAAAGCTGATCTGCCCTTTGTCTTTTTGGACTTGCCTGTAGCTTGTTATAGTTTGCTTGTTCCAAATTGCAATTCCTCTACTATTCCCCAATAAGCTTATCTTTTATAATAAATTGAGCTTGCCTTAGTTTACCTTTTGTTTATGTCAATACTATTCACTCCTATCTACTATGATATGGAGGTAAACAACACAGATCTCTGTAATGAATGTAACAAAACTCCCAGCTGATATGCAGAAGCACATTGACCTGCCCAACTGGGCTAGAGATATGCCAAGAGAGTAATGTCCTCACCTCACTATCCAGTCACCTTCAGACTTGGGAATCTCACCTGGAAACTCCTCTGTGCTGCACAATCTTCTACAAGCATTATAATTTGAACCAAAAAAATTGAAAAGCATAGATCTCCAGTAGAGATCATAGAGGAGATGAAGAGCAAAAAAGAACAGTCAGAGAGAAAAATGAACCAGGAAAACAGTGTCATGGAAGCCAGAGGACAAGGACATTTCAAAAAAGGGGAGAAGCAGCAGTGTCAATTGCAGCAGAACAGCCAAGAAGAATGAGGACTGAGAAAAGGCCACTGGGTCTATAACTGTGTAAGTTCATTTTTCATGTCCGGCAAACAGTTGATTCAAAAAGGAAGTGTAGGGCTAACAGCAACTAAAAAACTAAAAAAAAAAAAAAAAGGTCAACTTGATGCCTGAAGAAGCAAAAGAATGTTAAAAGGTATCAGGAATGCTTTACTAGTAAGGCCTAAAAATATGCCAGGAAACTTAAAGCTATCTTCAGCTAGCAATAACATAACTGACAGAAATCATTTACATAACTGAGACAGCTTATTAAGTCAACCATAACTGTCAACATTTGCTTAAGGATCTCAAAACAAAAAGGAATGAGAGGCAAGTGTTTAAGTTAAATAAAAATTAATCCAATTCACAATCAAATGGAAATGTCATGAACCCAAAGAACATTTATGTGTGGGATTTCATTTCAAGACCCTAAATTTAACAAGCTGAAATTACCATGGCATTCAATGGTTTAAAATGAAGAATTTCCTTTTAATCAGATATTTTCATTTCATTAAAAGAAAGAAAGAAAGAAAGAAAGAAAGAAAGAAAGAAAGAAAGAAAGAAAGAAAGAAAGAAGTAACAAAGGGTTCTTAACTTGGTTTCCAGAGAAGCAAATATTTCTTGTGCTATTAAGATAAGCTTTGTAAAGGGATAAAATGGAAATGGAGCTGTCCCTGCCCACCGCACTTCCCATCCCTCGCCAGGCCTTCCAACACAGATTATGTTTCTTGCTTGCAAATGGAGGCTTGCCACAGCAGCTTGTGAAAGCAGCTAGGTAAACATGAGTGAGATCTAGTGTCTTTGGGGAAAAACACCTCATATTTGCAACCTCAACCTCAGTACACAGGAGCTCTTGACCAATCCTCAAAACCCAGTTGCCTGTCACTATGACAGGTAGAATGATAAAGTAGTGTTGAGTAAGAACTTTGCATTCAGATAGAACTGAGTTCAAATATTGGCTTCAATAGTTATTGCATGACCTTGGGCAAGTTACTTAACCTCCTCAGACCTAGACTTATCACTTTCAATATCTACCTAAGTTTCTGTAAGGATCCATGTATGTAAATGGCTGGCACACAGTTATTTGAAGGATTTGCTATTTGTCTCCTGCAACCTCATCCATTCTCAGCCCCACAAAAACTATTTTCCTGCCTCAACCAGCTTCCTGCTCCCCTGAATTCTGTCTTCCTCTGCCTCACCTGGGTGGTATGGGGCTCTCTATGCAACCTCCCATACTCTGGCCCTAGTTCACATTTCAGCTTAAAGATCTATGGATAACTGGCTCCTGAGGAAGCTAAGTACCAATGGAGAACAAAGACCAGGAGAAGGAGAACAGCATACATGTCAATCAATGTTTATTCAACCAGAATTACTGGAACAGGACCAAAGTCACCCAGTGATGAGCATGGCAGTTTTCAGCTACCCGAGTAATGGTCAGAAAACTGGGCAATGAAGTCTTTCATTATTTGGAAACCAACTCTGCCAAGTCTATATCTCCCAAGTTACTACATTAAGCAATTATATAAACATTAAAAGTTCCTAATAAATTTGAGGTGGGGGAGGGGGGGACTCATCCTGCTCATTCAGCTTTGCTGTCCTCACCTAAATTCAAATTTCAAATAATTGATCTAAGACTTGATTACCTAGAAGCAAAGAAAGAATATTAAAAAAATTAGCTAACTTTTTTCACCTTCTTACATGTTAAATGTATACTGAAAGTCTTATAACTAAAATCAGGAGAATATGAAAAGTTAAAAGGTTTGAAGAAAATGTGATTGGGTCAATTCCAATATGGGGTAGAGCAAAGCATTGGACCATGCTCTCTGTAAAGTTTAAGTTCTTGCTTGTTTTAAGGAAATTTGACAACATATTTAAAAAACATCTTAAGTAAGCAATAAGTAGTTCAAATTATAAAAATTGATGGAAAAGAAAGTATACTGAATCTTATTCCCAAAAGCCCAAACTCTTTTAAAACATTTTAGTAGTTTAATTAAGAAATCTATTAATGATAAACTAATACATTCTTGAGTCAATTAACACTGCTCAGGTCTTAACCATGATCGATAGCTATTTGGTAACACAAAGATTTCCTAGATATAATATATTATTATTCTAAAGTAACCTCTTAGATCAGTTAGCTAAAGTTGTGATGCCAGGTTCAAAAGATTTATAACTATGCATGTCTTAAAAATAAAAATAAAACAATTATAGAAAAACTAGAGGCCCAGTGCACAAAATTCATTCACGGGTAGGGTCCCTAGACCTGGCTGGTGATCAGAGCTGATTGGGGCCTTCCTTCATTCTGTGCCACTCCCTGGTGGTCAGTGCACATCACAGTGAGTGACAGAACTCTCAGTCTCCCGGTCGAACTCCTGCGGTGACACTTTACATATTAGCCTTTATTATATATAGATAATAAGTAAGTTAGGAGGGAGTCAAGAATTGAACTCCTACTTTTTATAGAAGAGAAGACAGAGTCCTCAAACTGGTCCAAGTAACACAAGGAGTTATTGGTGAAATCACAACTAACAAGCCATCTACTGGCACCTTGTCCATGCTGTGGATGTGTCATATTGCTGCTACCTCACTGTTCAGGCTAGTATCTGATGGTCAAGGGCCTTGCTTAGTCCATTGGCTCAACTAGTGCAGTCTGTGTAGGGCTGCAATAATATCTCATCAGTCCATTCAAAGTCTGGCCTGCCTTGTCCATTTGTCATCTAACACATTCACTATGGCTTTCATAGAGATACACCAACCAATCTATGGCAGAAACAAAATAGTAAAGTCCTTGTTGATTAAAAAAAAATTTTAAGTGTTATATGTACATTGTTCAAAAATCAAATAGTACAGATTATGAAAAAAAAGTGTTTTCTTGTCCACTCTCCACTGTGAATTCCACCACCCTTTGTAGTCACAGTTTAGTCAAGTGGTCATAAATATGTAAAGCATCTCTTTCATGATTTCTTAATTCTAGACATTAACTTTTGATTCAATGATACCCAAAAGCCCAAACTCTTTTGAAACATTAAAGCTGAGAAAAGTAACTATACTTTTTCCCCTTTCCCTCCCCATCAAGTTTTATTAGTAATATTACTTTTAGTCCTTCCACTGTTTAACTTCATAACTTTAAATAATATCACTAACCTTCCATATAATGTTCCATTGACTTTAAATTGTATCTCTTGATTTTCCATTGTTAGATGAAGAAATTAGAACCCTCCCATCCCTTCCACATCTTCCCACCATCCATCCTCACCTCCTGACTCCTGTCAGTGCTACTGTAACTTTCACAGTGTCAGGGTTTATAAAAGTCACACTTTGCTCCATAACTATAATGTTCAATATTTTGTCTGTGGGTTGATCATAAGAGTAAAATCCAATAAAAATATCATTTACAATATTATGATGAGTACTTTTAACTACAGAATCAAGTTATCTCATTGGACCTAAAGAGAAAATACATCACCAAATCTCAAGGGAGAGTGATACAAGTATAAGCATTAAATAGTACCAAGCTACTCCAGTCTATCAACAGTACTAGAATAATAACCCATTAAGAAACACTTCCTTTTAATAAACATAAGCTTGTGACCAAAAAACAAAAATCACTCTTTATGACCTCAGTATATTTGCACATTCAGCAAACATGTTAAACTCAGCTACCTATAGCCAAAACTAGCTGCAGATATTCAAGGCAATATCTTGGATTCTCATCAACAAATTGATGTTTATAATAAAAGAGCTTCCCTAACAAAGAGGGGTGGCTCTGTATTTTACAAAGGGCTTGTAGCTCCAAGTCCAAATTATACTTTGCTACACTTCAGCAATTTACTCCCCAAGCCTCAGTTTCCTCATCTAAGAAAAATTAGAGCAATACAATCTATCACATAGGCTAGTTGTGAGGATTATATTAGAAAGTACAAGTGAAATGAATGGAAAATTATAAGCTGCTATGCAAATACAAGGTATTATTGTTATTAACAAAGAGCACAGGGTGCTGCTTTTTATGAAATTGAAATGCAGTACAGATACCTAACATCAAATTAAGGCCATTTGGAGATAAAAGAATCAAAATAGTATGTGCACAAATTGGTGTTATATCCCAGGAAGGAGTTTAAAACTGCTCAACAAGACATTAAGAAACCTGCTGCTTTAGATAACTTATTCAATACATCGATAATTTTATGCAAGACAGAATCAGCAAGGAGCCTCATTCTTGCAGCTATGTCAACAACAGTAGCTTCAAGAACTTCTGTATGGAGCATTTCATTGGTCAAATGAGGATAAAATAAAAATGGGTTTTAAGGTTTTGTGTCATGAATCTACCCATGTGTCTGTCAATAATAAGGAATTAACTCATATCATTTTGTCTCATCAAAGGAAATTTTAAAATGTCCAGGAACCTAGATTGGTTTAAACAGTCTTAGTGCTACTCCTTGGACAGTCTTTCTACATGTTAATAACAACTCCTTTTATCATTTCAGCACATACAACACACAATCTTCTGGTATTATTAGACTACTAGAGGCCCGGTGCATGAATTCCTGCACCAGTGGGGTCCCTTGGCCTGGCCTGTGGGATCCGGCCAACACCAGCTCTCAGATATCCCCCGAGGGGTCCCAATTGCAAGAAGGTGCAGGCCAGGCCGAGTGATCCCACCGGTGTATGATTGGGGCCGGGAGAGACACAGGAAGTTGGCCAGCCAAGAGGGACTGCGGGAGGGCTCCAGGGCGTGTTCAGCCCCTCTCACTCAGTCCCGATCAGCTGGACCCCAGCAGCAAATTAACCTACCAGTTGGAGCATCTGCCCCTTGGTGGTCAGTGCATATCATAGCGACTGGTCAACCAGTACACTGCTGTCCCCTGGTGGTCAGTGAACATCATAGTAAGCAGTTGAGCAGCTTTAGCATATCATTAGCATATTACGCTTTGATTTGTTTAATGGACAACTGGACGACCAGATACTTAGCATATTAGGCTTTTATTATATAGGATCATTCAAATTCAAAGGACTATGGAGACCAAAGAGTCCAATCAAATTACCTTAGGGATATAAAGGAGGATCTAGGTCTGATGTAGGAATTACCCATGGCACATGTTCTTCACAGTATCTTACTAGGAACCTCAAGTCCCCAGCAAAGAGAATACCCATGAATATTACTCCCCCAATCCCTGGGAGACAAAATCCTAACCTAAGGACTCTATGTCAGTGTTCAGAGTTGTTCCTCCCATGTTTGCCTTTTCTTAAGTTTAACACAGACAACCCTGGGGACCAAAATCATTGAACTGTGTCTGGGATCTGCTAAGAGCAAAATATGCCTAAGAAACATTGCATTCCAATAAGTTAGTTGTGATCCAGTGTAGGACGATGGGACTCATTAGAGCTGCAGACCTGCTGAACTCAGGCCATCTCCATTCCTATTAAGAGGCTGCCTCTTTTACCCTTAATGGCAACTGAATTTTTCCTCAGCTGTTGATGAGAGGAATCTCTGTCTTTATTGAGTAGATATTTCCCTCAAGTGTTGCTCTCCTTAATGGCAATTTTACCCTATTATGTGTATTTCCCAGGGAGCCAAAGAATGTTAATGAATGTCAAGTCCACGTTTCTCTCAGTGGCTGGATTTCCGAATGTGGTTAGAGCAGTGGACTGCTGCAAGCGCACATGCTAATCAGCCTCCATCTGCACAGGAGGCTGCTTGCAGAAACAGACAATTATTTTGCTCCATGTAGGGCTGCTTGGAGAGGGGGAGCAGCTGCAGAGAAGTAAATTCCCAGGGCTTATGATGATTAGGGACCCCCCAAAGTACACTTAAGTCTTTGAAATAAACACCAAAAAAAAAGTTTCCAAAAAACATGAGAAAAAAAGGATCTTACTCTTCGGTTCCCTTTACCATTTATTTCAAAGCCTTTTCCATCAGAGGAAATATTTCTCTCCAGCTGATTCAGGGACAAGGGCCCAGGCATGGGGAGCTATCCCACTGTGTACTCAGTAGTAGGTGGGTAGGTTTTCCTTTCAACTAAATGAAGAAGTTCTGGAACAGGAGGCCACAGACAATGCTATGCCATTGACACTTGAGAGTAGAGAATATTAAATATATCTCCCGCTGAGTAATCGTTTCTCTACTGCAGTGTGCCCAAGGGGAGAAGTCATAAATGAATTACTGATCATCATAGGAATGTTGAATTTATAAACCACCAGACATAGTCTCTGGTGGCCTCCGTTCCACAAATGGACAAATTTATGACTCTTTAGGCACTGAGACACTCTACCTCAAGTAATCACTTGACATCATTATTTTGAAATTGAGAAATATTAGATGACTCTGCTTCTCATGTTTCACCCCAAGCCTTGAAATATGTTTTTGGAAGGGAGGCACATGCACACCACAAGAAAGCAGGGATCATGAAGGCAATCTGATAACTGAAATTGTAGGATTACCAAAAGAGTTGCCCATTTCACCACATGGCAGAACAGAGCAATTTTCACGTCATCCCCTGACCCTCAAAAAGTCCTAATATGCTACCTTGGGTGTCTGAAGAGGAGCAAGGAGTGACAGAGTTTTAGCTTCTGTTTGGATACTTCTAAAAGCTTGGTGTTGGCCACATATAGAACTCCTGTAAGGTCATGATCATGGCCCGTCCTGGGTCAGTGAGGCCTCTGCTCTGGAAACCCCAGGAGAGATCTTAAGCAGAACAAAGGCAGCTTTAAGTCCTGGAGCTTTCCAGGTGCCCCAGCCACTCTTGGAACAAAGCAATATCCCCACGGGGCACAGCCCAGGTTCTCACTGAGCTCCAGGAAGAAGTAGCATCCCCAGTCTGCTGCACTCTGCACTGCATCTCAGCAGGGGCCCAGGGCCAGGTTAGGGCAGAAAAGAAGAGAGCAGAGGGGTATCCTAACACAGTTGGCTATTGGCACCACCAAACAGAGACTTGCTTCTGAAATCCATCTGTTCGGTGTCAGTGAAGGCTTACCTGTCCAGGAGCCTGCCAAGCCTTCTCTGGAATGACGGTGTAGTAAACTGATAAAATTGGCTGGTTAGATTACAACTCCTCTGGAATAACAGGCCTCATAGCTGCTGATACGGAAAAGAGGATAAAGGGTGAAAAAAAAAAAATTCCGATTAAGGGAGAGGAAGAGGAGAGACTAGAAAGATGCCTATAACCCAGGGGTGGGCAAACTTTTTGACTCGAGGGCCACAATAGGTTCTTAAACTGGACCGGAGGGCCGGAACAAAAGCATGGATGGAGTGTTTGTGTGAACTAATATAAATTCAAAGTAAAGGAGTGGAGGGGAGAGCAAGAGAACCGGATAGAACAGCCGGATCCGGCCCGCGGGCCGTAGTTTGCCCACTGCTGCTATAACCCATGCCCTGCCTCATTTGCCTTAAATAGAACAGAAAGAAATTAACAAGTGAATTTGCACCTTCCCCCCCCCCCCAAAAAAAAAACAACAAATGGGAAAAAAAATTCAATTTGCATGTCCAGATAAAAATGATAGAAAAGTATTGCTCAAATGTATAGTCCAGAGATTCAAATGTTCTGAAACATGCAGAGAGGGATGTAATTGCCTAAAGCAAGGCTCTTTGCACGCCACACCAATAACCCAGCCACAGGAAATCCTGACGTCTGACAGCATGGGTGTTTATCTTAATCTTGATCCCAAGGACTCACCTGGCTGTATGCTAACTTCATTTCTATGCTCGAACCTCAATCCTGAGTGATGGTGGGAAATATCCCCAGCCAAAGAAAACACATTTTTGTGGAGCTAGACTAGGAAAGATACAAAACTTTCATGACCCTGATGCAAAATTTTCTAAGAGTCCTTTCAGTTGAACTGCACTCTGATGTCAAAACGTAAAAATATCTGCCCATTTGTTATCTCATTTAATCACTATCATCACACTTGAAGGCAGGTCTCATACAAGTCCCATTTTTTAAGGCCTAAAAAAAATGAAGCATGGGAAACGTAAGTGAGGGGCCCAAGATCACCCAGCATCTTAGTGACAGAGATGATTTCAGAACCTAGATTCCCCAATGCCCTAATTCAATATGACTAGTGTTCTTATATAAAAAAGAGGAGATTCAAGACACAGACACACACAGAAGAAAGACAATGTGAAGAGAGAGGGGGAAGACAACCGCCTGCAGGCCAAGGAGAGAGGCTCCAGGAGAAACCAATCCTGCTGACACCTTGATCTTGAACTTCCATCCTCCAAAATATGAGAAAATAAATTTGTGGTTTAGGTCACCCAGCCTGTGGCAGCTCCAGAAAACTAAAGCAAGCCCCAAAGAAAGGAACCTGAGTCTTCCTCCCAAGAGAGACCTTTTGACTAGTGGCTTTTCCCTTCTGTTTCCATTGCCTCATCCATAAAATATGGATAAGAATAATTAATACTTAGCCCAAAGTCTTGTTATGAGAATCAATCAAGATAATAGAAAGAACTACCCACCTAGCAAGCAGCAAGGATTACTTGCTGTTATTATTACTCAGAATGAAGACTGGATCTTTACCTTTTGTAACTCCTCAAGGCACCTTCATCCAGTAAATTCCCAATAAATGGCTGACTAAATGTTCCTAGGATTAGCAGTTTCAACAAAAGAGAAATTAAAACATAATATTCATGAAAAATAGGTTCATATGGCTGCCTGAAAGTAGATGTCTTAAATTACTGACCATTGAGCTGTTAAAACAGGTGCAAATAAAATATAGGTCATAGCCTAAGACAAGTAGCAGCGGTCCATCTAAAATAAATGGAAATGGGGCTCTAATAACATTCACATACCATTATTTAGCTATTGATATATCCTCAAAATATCATAGAAAATAAAGCATGTTTAGACTCAGAAACAAAAAATATTATCTAGCAAATGCTACAATTTCAGAGAGGAAAATAAGCACAGGACTGCATTTTATTTTGCATTAATGTATGACATTTTCTGCCTTGGAAAAGTTCATGGCTATGGTGCTCTTTTGTTGTTTAGATTGTGTGTGTGCGTGTGTGTGTGTGTGTGTGTGTGTGTGTGTGTGTGTGTGTGTGTTGCCTTTTTTCTCCACATGCATTATGGTTGAATATAATGATTGTGAGTAAAGTTAATTCTTAGAAAGGAGCAGTCTTACCTTATACATATTAATAAGTGCTTTCTTTGAGAAGCAATGACAGCCCTTGATACATTTTGAAGAAAATGAAAGGGGAAAAAAACCCAGCACCACTATTAAGAACACCCCTGAGGTGATAGAGAGCCACATCTTTGATACATCAGCTCTTGGTCTCAATGCACACACTTATTAACTCACCTGTGCACCAAGAATTAGAATGAGCTCCTTCTTTAGACACATATTCTTAACAGCGGTCCCAACAGACATGCTGGAACCTAAAGCAGGGCTTCCTTGTGGGCTGTGGTATAATTTTCTCACAGTCTCACAGTACAGTTTGTACCGACAGCATCTCTCAGCAGATTAGAGACAGGCAGCATGGAAGTGATCATTAAAAAGCTTGGTGAGGCCAAAAGGGTGGAAAAAATATCTCAGCTCCAAGCAAAACGCTGTCCTTTACTAAGAGAAGGGCATGAGGTTGTGCCTTCCAAATTATTGCCTCAAAGATTCCAAATGATCTGAAATACATACACAGGGACAAATGAGTGCCAACTCCAGATACCCACATTTATATGACTACTATGCCTTTTCTTCAGAGTGACTCACAGTGCTCTGCAAACACTGTTTCATTAATCCCCTCCAACTCCCTGGGAGGAAGCAGGGTGATGGCAAGTAGCTGTAGCTAGAGAAGCAGCAGCACAAAGAAGCCCAACTAAGTGCAGAAAGGGTTTCAAGAACAAATGCCTCAACCCTCAGGCTTTTAAAAAGCATCCACTGCAGCGAGGTCGTAATTTAGAAGAACTACTAAAAACAGAAAGGGGGTGCAAATTAACCTGTATAAGTGGTTTTCCATTCTTTTTATACGTTTTATGAGTGTATTAGTCAAGATCCTTGGGATCACACAAAAATGACACCCACAGTGATGAGAGTTGACTGCAGGAACACTGGAGGAAGAGAAGCTGCCTGGGAAATGCCTTGTCTGTTCCAGGAGCATTAAGAGTCCAGGACTCCTGACTGCACAGGACCTGGGATGGAGGCCTAGCATCATTCACAGCCACCACCTGGCTCAAAAAGAATAGTAATAATAATAGCTAACTCCACTGTGGAGTTAGCTATTGGGTGGCATAACAAACCACCCAAGCCTCAGTGCTTTTACACAACGACCATTTACTATCACACATACATCTGCACATTAGTTGAAGTCCAACTGATCTAGGCTGGGTTCCCCAGGAGCTCTGCTGCAGGCTGTAAAAGCTGGGGTGACCCCACTTCTCATTATGGGCTGGGGCTGCTCTGCTCCCTGTGCCTCTCATCATCTTTGAAAAAGAAAGCAAACTGACACCTTTCCATAGCGGTGGTCAAGAAGGAAGGCGGAAACAGGCAAGACTTCTGATACCTCAACTCAGAGCTAGCATGTAGTCAGTTTCACCCACATGCCATTGGCCAAAGTGAATCATGCAGCCAACCCTAAATGTAAGGGGTAGTCTGTGCACTGACCCCAGCTTGGGGTCAAGGCAGGGTGTGAACACAGAAGGCTATGAAGAATCAAAGCCAACAATTCCATCTACCTCACTAACATTATCCTGAATTAACTCGTTGACTTAATCCTCACAACATGCCATGTGATAGGTAATATTATGCCATTTTAGAGACAAAAAGACTGAGGTTTAGAGAGGTTTCCAAAGGTCTAAGTTCCCACTATCTTGTAATAAAGTGTCTCCTAGGGAAAAGGTCATGCCAACCCCACTTAGAGACAGATATCTGAGATGATTAGCCCTTATATGGCTGCCTTCAACAGTGCCCAGACCCTGCAGGCAATCAGCTATCACTGGCATAGCAAAACTAGGATGCTAAAACTACGTGGTTAGAGCATAATCACTCCATAGAGAAGGATATCTGGAGGTGTTATTCTCAGAAGAGGGTTATGTACTGGGCTTCATGACCTTTCCAGAAAAATAAGATTCTTTCATGTTTATCAAAGTCCCAATGAGCAGCTTCCGGCCAAGTAAGAGAAGATATGCTAAGTATCCACAGCTACATTAGGAGCCGGATTCAGAGTTGCCCTCAGGAATCCATTGGACAACAGAAGCTAATACATAGGAAACAGAATAATATGTAATCAAGTACTTAATGAGGATATCAGGGGTTTTGAATTAAACCATTTAAAATGAGCACAGTCATTTTCTAGCCTTTCTCACCCTTACCGCACATGCACCCCAAATGGAGACAAAACTCTGGCTCAGGTTAAAGAAGGGAATCTGAAGTCCAAAATTTGAAAAGGCATCAGGAAACATTTATCCAATGTCTCCTATATGCTAGGCAATTTACCTACAATACTTTGTTTAATTCTAAAATTTTATGAGGTATCAGTATTCTCATTTTAGAGTAGAGTTAACTGATACTTGAAAGTTATAATTTCCCCAGTGTCTCACATTCAGAGAGGTGAAGCCAGGATTCACATCCTAATTCACATCCTGTGTCTCCAAGCACATGATCTTTCCTTAGATTGAGTAGTATTGCTTATTAGAGATAAGGCATATTTTCAGTTCAACAAGACTTCAATAGAAGTCTCTTTAAACACTAGCCTTACATGATCCTGCCTTGATCAGTGAGAAAGTTGGGGTTATATAAAGTATGACCAATAGTTTCAGTAGCATAAAATAGATGACAAAGGGTTATGATTTGAGGCTGGAGATGGAATATGGAATGAGAAGTGGCTACCACAGGAATGTAACTGACCCTTTCCACCCAAATCATGAATGTGATTTGCAAGGACAGATGCTCTAGCTGTGATGGAAGCCTTACTCCCTTCATACAAGCTCACACACAACTTCTCACATTTTATTTCACTGCTGTTGAACAGGGCCCTTCATGTCATTTAATTAAAGCCTCAGGCGCCAAATAATCTATTTTAAAACTAATTCTATAACTAATTCACTTTAAATAGATATTATTGCATAATTCAATCCTTACTTGTAGCAATTATTACTTTTTAGTATAATAAAATTTAGCACAAATTGTATAGCACCTAGAACCCCTGACTTGAAACTTGTAAGTGGGTGCCTAGATTTACCAGCTGACTTTTAAAAAGAAAAGAAAAAACAAGCCATTCCTAACCACTCTCTCCCAAGAAATTAAACAAATGGAATGAGTCTGGGTAGGCAGATCCATTTTTGAAGTTGCTAAATCCACCCAAAGCTGTGAATTGTTATAAAATCATTGGCAATTATTATCATTTATCATGTTCATTTACAGTAAAGGAAATGGTATTGGATGGTTAATTATATAGATTATATGCACTTAAGTGGGACTGAAAGAAAAAAAAGAGAACTTCAAAAGGCCCTACAAATTCTGAAAGAACTCTTGAAAGGTTCTAATACTGAAAAAAAGTCCTCACATCCAGTATTTTGGAATACTTATTTTATCTAAGATTTAATGTTTCATATAGTTGTAGATCAGAGAAATAACAAGATGCTTTGCACCAAGAATATCTTATTTATTGAATGAGCTATGTCATTCAATATGCTTACAGACTTCCTCAATTTAAAAATAGTACAACATACTTCTTGATTTGTAAAGCCACTACTGGCTCAAACTATAACTCTTATTACAGAGCCATTATACTTTTTCTCTACCCCCTACTAAAATTGCTAGAAACAGAAAAACTCAATCAAATGTTGAAGAGAGATACAATTTTAAGGTCTAAGCCTTCCTAGCACTGAAATCAAGATAGCACCTTACTAAACCAGAAAGAATTGTGAGACAGATACACTAAGAAGCAACTTCCCTATATGATTCACACTGAGAACTCAGGCAGAATTCAGGGACAATGAGTTAGAGGTTAAGAATACTCCGATGAGTGTGTGGCTGAAAGAGAGCCTTCAGAAAATGACAGAATACAGTGCAAAGCCCAAGATGTGGTTGTTATATACTCAGGACACTGATTTTCTTTATGGGAAATCTGAGAAAACGAATTTTTTTTCACAGAGATGCTAACAAGGATGGCTATGGGAAAGCCTAAAACTGGTAAGGAACAGAGCAGTCTCCCAACTAGTCCAGGAGAAAATAAAATGGTGACCTCAATGAATTATTTCAAAGTGACAAGAATGGATTTGATTTAAATAAAGGAGCAAAGGCCACTGCTGTGGAATGGGAGGAAGGATGTTTACTTGCTGAAGGAGAACTAAATGTTTGCATTTTTTCTATCTAAAAAAAAAAAAAAACACACTACAAGGTTATGCATAGGATCTTAAAAAAGAAATTGATACTATAGTATTGCAACATTCTGCATTCCATGCAAGATCAGCAGAATTGCTTTTGATGCTATATACACTTCCCAGGTATGGGATGATATATGGCTAAGAAAAAGTCAATCTTAATAATTAAGATTGCTTCATCAAAATAATAATAATCTTCCTCTCCTTCACTTCACAATTGTATGCAGCAATTAACAATGTGGTTGCATTTCTCAAATATGCTGTAATTGCAATTTTTTTACTCTCTTCTGAATCATTAAAATTCTCAAATTACCTTATCATTCTAGTTTTAAATAACCACCAGAATAGTTTTTCTATAGAGAAATACTTTTTCTTTTCCAATGTATATATTAAAACAAATTAATTTTTATATATTTGTTTTAGAGAGCAACTTTTTGCGGTCAAGGTTTATTATGTTTCTAAAGATGACTACTTTTTAAAAAGAAACCAGTGTGTAAATGGCGTAATCCAAAATCAACCAGTTTGCCTCATGAAAAAAACTCCTCAAACCTACACTGTATTAAAGTCTCCTAAAGGAGAGTATCTTGAAGACTCATTTGGGACAAATTCTGGAATGCTGTTTTTAAGGGTATTATGGTTCTCATGTTTCCACCAGACATGAGATACAACTCTCCATTACAGCAACCAGGACAGTTCAAGTGAACCCCAAATAGCTGAAATAAAGAGGAAAGGAAATCCGTACATTACTTGACCCTGTCAAGCAAAAGAAGATTCATAAGCCTATTATTTTATAAATGCAAGAAACTGCATAAGAGCATAACTCATCTTCCAAATCCCATTTATTAAAGTTAAGAAAAATCTTTTCTTTATAGATCATTTGCTCAAAATATTTTTCTTTCAATTTTTATGACTAGCCATTAATTTTCATATTTTAACATACTGAGATGTATTTGAAGGTAGTTTACTAAATAGCATGATTTATATTACAGGGGGGAGTGCACATTTGTTAAACATATTCACGAATTTTTCTCTTCTAAGATACTATATATTTTCCCTCAGCAGAAAATATACAGAAAATCTCTCTTTCTTGCTCAACATGTATCTTCACAGAGACTAAAGGATACCAGCGTTTCTCAGACAGATAAATCTCTAGGATTCAAAAGCCCAGCTTCTTCAAAAGTAGGTCGTTTTAGGGCTACCAATCAAAATTGCCTTAGAAATGCTAAGAGAGATGTCAGCATGCAGAATGTAATGTTGGAGACCATGAGCACATCTCTGTTCTTGCATTGCCTTTCCATAAAGTAAAACTGGAACATGGGGACAACCATATAAAGATTGAAAATCAGATTATTTTCTTCTATTTAAGGAAACACATAGATACCAGTATCTCTCAATGAATGAATCGCATAGGTGCCAATTGTCTAAAACAAAACTTAAAACCCAAACTATTCATCCTTGACTCTATAGAAGTATATATAGATACTTTATATTCTGATGCACATTTTTATCATAATTAAATTTTCGATTTTGTAAGGTGGAATAATATCATGGGATGCTAGTAAATGATTCCTCTCCCACCAACTTGCTTATTAAAACAGCTAATGGTATTTAATCCTGTGTCCCATGCCTTAGAGGAGGAATATGGTAAAAAAATAAATAAATAAAGGTTACTTTATGGTTTAGTTTCCAGAAGACTAAACCCTGTAAAGAGATTATACCAGGTAAACAAAGTAGAAGACTTTCAGCTGGGTTGGCGAGAGGAAGGAAAAAAAGAGAGATTTGGGTACTTAAGGATGGGGCAAGATCTGAGGAGCCATGCAGACAAGAACGGACACTTAGTAAAAGGCTCTCAGAGGGGCTTTGATTGTCCAAGAGCCAAGTGGGAGAAGAATAGTCCTCCATAGACTGCCTATTCTTCACTGGAAGGAGCATCACCCTCCCCAAGACCCAGTGTGTGGGGTCCTTCCTGCACTAAGGGCTAAGGTGGCCCCCTCATGAGCAGCCTGCTCCTGGTCGGGCACTGACCAGTAGGAGTGCTGCCTCTGTGTGGCCTGGACTGGGCTCATTCCCTGTCCTACTCACTCTGAGCAAAAAAACTACTAGCTCATAATATCCCACAGGCCCGAGACAAGGGCATGGAGCTCAAATGCCTAGCGGGGTGGGATAGGGCACCTATTCTGGGGCATCCTGAACAGAGATCATGATTATCCACACCCCTTTCACGTGTGTTTTATTTTGGCTATGTTAAAATTAGTTTGTAGCAAATATTTGAAATTCTGGAGACTACTTCTTGTCCCAGCTCCTACCCGGGGAGCATGCTATGTGAAGGAAGAACATTGATAGAGGACTTATCGTTCCACAGATAACCCCTAAGGCTCAAAATGGCATATGAGGAATGGAGATCACAGTTTGACCTGTGGAACATCTTTGTGAACAAACACTGCAGCCTTACCCTGGGGGCATCACACTGTAATGGATGTGAGGAAGAGGAGAAGATGCTGCCTCAGCTGCTACTGCACACCCTTGGTCCTAAAGCATTCTTCTTCATCACAGGTAAACTCACCTTCTCCTCTCTCCCCCCCATTTCCTCAGAATATCTGGTGTCTCACTACTCGGTGACACATGCACCCCTGCAGTTAATCCTAAAGTTTCCCTAACTGACCATCTTTAAAGAAAGAAAAAATAAATGATTGAGGGATATATCCTTCACATAGGAAATAAAAAACAGTACCTTTGACTTATCTGTGAAAGCTTGGTCTTCAGAGATTTTAGAGGCTATTCATGAACACAAATAATTACTGAGATAGATTACACCCACACAAACAAACATATTGCACACAATCCATTTGTCTTCTGCAGGCACTCCACAGTGGATTATGTAGTTTTCATTAGTTTTTATTTTGTGGAGGTTAGATGTTAGATGCTGATAGTGATATGAGAGAGGAGGAAGAAATCAATCTTCAAGTCATTCTGAAGCAGAATGAGAAAAGCAGTTTGTCAATGTTGGCCTAGTAAGTACCGTATTTTCTCCCACACTTAAAACATTGGACCCCCAAATTACAAATTTATCATGCTGTTTACCCAGGCAGCACTGCCTTTGGGAATTTTGTATAATCTTAGTAAAGAGGAATGACAAGTCAACCCATTGGTTCACTCTCATTCATTTATTTGCTTATATACTTGTTTATTCATATATTGAGCAACCACATGTGCCTAGAAGGTTCATAGACAGAGAAATACTTGAACTGTGGCTTTAAGATCAAGCAGTTTTTTCCAGCTGGTGTTGCTCAGTGGTTGAGCATCAACCTATGAACCAGGAGGTCACGGTTTGATTCCCAGTCAGGGCACATGCCCAGGTTACAGGCTTGATCCCCAATGTGGGCATGCAGGAGGCAGCCTATGGTTCTATCTCTCTCTCCCTCTCTCTTCCTCTCTGAAATCAATCAAATATATTTAAAAAAAAAAAAAAGATCAAGCAGGTGCTTTCCAGGTGACTAATGGGAAAGGGGGGAAGGAATCCAGGCAGAGACAAACATCTGCAAAGGGACAAGGCATAGCAGGGCATGTTAGGAAAACTCCACATACTTCAGGATTGATGGGCCATAGAGCACGAGGGTTAGAGACCTGAGGGAGAAAAGGCTGGAAATGACAGCAGGAGCCAGGTCCTGAAGAGCCTTTTATGCCATGTAAAGAAATTAGCAAGGTCACTGAGGCCAGCTGCAGTGGGGCAAGAGATGAGACAGGCAGAACTATTAGAAGGCTGTTGCTGACAGTGACAAAAACAATATTTAGAATTTGACTGAAAAATTCCAGCATTGGAATAAGTGCTGATTCTTTCCTTTACTTCAAATTTCGGACCTTGTTCCGGCTCCCATCTGTATGTGATGCAACTTGCTTGATCCATTCTACTCATTTTTAACTTGAATGTCAATGTGAGGTGCAATTGGTGCAGATGCTTCTCCTTAACAACCAAATTTTTGACTTGGAAACTTATAAAGACAGCCAAGATAATTAATTGAGAAAACTTTGAAATGAACCAAATAGAGTCAACCAAAGAATTAACCTGTGCAAAAACAAACCAGAAGCATCTTGCAAATCTAATTATAAGGTATCTCTGGGACCATCTGTGTGCCTTCCTCAGGAGGGCATCAGTGAATTCCCTAGTCCTGTAAAGAATTATGGGAGGGAAAAGTGTTCACCTCTCTTTTCCCCATGGCTTCTAGTTCCCAAACAAGAGCTGCCTACAGTCCCTTCTGGGGTGGCACTCCATCACTGCCTCACGCTCTTCTGCCACAGAGGTCATAGGCATCCCATGTCAACCAGGTGATAGGCCCCTTCCTTGTATTTGTGCCAATAGCAGCAGAGAATTCTTGGTCTCTCTCCGGACAATTGTTCTAAGATCCAACACAAAGATAAAAGTTTATATTAACTGCATTTATAAGACATTATTTATGTTATGTTAATGAAGGGGTTCCTGCAAATACTAGGAAGCCAGAGCACATGACTCTTGCCCTAAAAGTTCAATATGAAATGTGCCTACTACAAATAGCAACTCCTGTCTTGTGTCTATGCAGTAAATGAGCCTTTCTGGCTTTTAGAAGGAAGAGAAAAGGTTCTGCTCTGAGCCCTGACAAAAAGAGTTTTCCTTCCATTACCTTAAAGACTCCATTATATTTTCTTCCATTGGCACCCTATTAATACCTACCACCAAACACAACTACTGAGCCATTTCATGTCCTCTCACATTTGTGTTCCAGTAACACCACCTCCGTGTTCCCATCTGTAAAATGGAGAAAGCAGAAAGTACATCTAGCTCCTTTTATTAAGATTGCTCCTCTCGATAAGTAACACTGGAGACCAAAATTTCCCTTATCCGTGGTCAACCTAAGGAGACATTTTGCCACCCGTAATCACCATAATAAGGCTTCTGTATTAAATTCCAAGTTCTAGGTCTACCTTCTAATTATTTCATTGGCAGAAAAGCAGAATTAAAGGATGAATGAAGTCAGGGCATTGACCCAACCAATAGATACGTTATTAACTGGTATAACAACAAGCACCCAACTGTCCACTATCTGAGCAAAACGGGTACAACTTTTGGCAGTTTGTTTAAACCTTCCGGAGGAGGGATGCAGGGCAAGCACAGAGCTTTAATCACAGATGCCAACCCTGGAGATGCATTTGATAGCAAAGCCTTTCCCCTTCATGCATGCTTTAGTGTGGCAGCCCGGAGAGAAGCAGATTTTTCCTGTGGGCGGAGACCATATGCTTCTGTGTAAAAGCAGAGATAAAATTCAGCTCCTCTGTCGCAGCCTGTTGTGCGACTGGTTTTCCAGCATCCTCATTTGAAAGAAGTTCCAGGTATGAACTGAAAGCTTGGTTTAAAAGAGACAGAGGCTGCTGAAGCATGTCTCAGCTCAGCTTGATGGATCCATAGAGTGGTTATTTAAATGGGCTGTTGTTCCAGGCTTGTCTGGAATGTCTATGAAACATATGACAGAATTCTCCACTCTCCTGAATCTCCTTTTTCAGCCAACTATGAAGAGACAAGCTTTTTTTCCTTCTTTTTTCAAAGTAAATCACACAGCAAAAGCTTTTGTGAAACTTGTCTGTAAACGGAGACTCTATGCAAAAGGCAGGTCAGGAGGGAATGCCGTCTCTCTGACAAGCAGTCATTATTTGGAGGAGCATTCATGTCACCAGACATGAGCTGTATGCTGATGAGTGAAGGCCAACTTTCTCAAGGCAGTTTACTTGTCCTAGAATAAGTATGCTAATTACTTCAAGGGAAAATTACTATATATCTTTGACTCAGCATTCAATCCTCCCCAAATCATTTTACTTCAGATTAATTTGCCCGAGGACAAAGTCCTTAAACTGCCCTAGCAGATCTGAGACAAGTAAAGAGGAATTGGGTATTGGCAGGCAGCCCTTCCCTGTTAAAAGTCAAACCTGATACTTCCTTTTCCTGAGGTAACAGTGATTCCTTCCAGGGTTCTTCAAGTGATTAGCATGGGGCCAGAATAAGCTTTAATTTTTTTTTTTTCAGGCCAGACATTCTATCTCAGGAGTCACCATGCCAGAAGCCATTCTGAGTATCCCGCCCTTGTGCAATCTCCCCGCTCTTGTGTTTGCATAGCTGTATCAGTTGTCCCAGCCTCTGGACTTTAATTTGTATCCACCCTTTACATCAAAAGAAGGGTAAAGTTTTAAAAAATTGATTTTTATCATTCATATTGGCTTATATACTTTAAAACCTATAAAATATAAACACAAGCAATTTTTTTCTTTTATTTATTTAAAAGATAAATACTGATTTATTTTTTTTAGCCATTGGGTAATTCAGGCAAAATACCTGTTCCCCAAATTGACAAACAGAATAAAAATTGATTTTTTTCTTCCCACTAACCCTTCACTTATTAGCTAAGCAGAAGTTTGTAGCAGAAAAGCAGTGTCCACAGATTCTGTGTGCACACTACGGGGTCTGCAAGGGACAGTCTCAGCCTGACAGAACTAGGGACATTTTCTCAGGGCATGTACCACACAAAATTTCTAAAAGTAAAGTGTTCTAAAATGGAGCAAGTTTCAGATTCTAAAGAACAATGAATACATTGAGTAGCAGTATAGTTAAAAGGAGGACTGGAAACCTGCCCCCGCCCCATGCCTCAACCTATCTTCCTTGAACTTCCCAAAATGCCACCATTAAACATGCAGGACCTTAAATTAGCTGGCCTGCTAATAAAAAATATTTTCCCAGTGATAATTTTGCAGATCTTAGAATTTTTTTAAGAATCAGATGAAAGGTATGGATCTTTTCTACAGAATAAGGCACATAGGTCCCCAAACACAGAATCTTGCATATCATTTTAGGGGCTCATAAGCCCCAGGTTAAGAAACCCAACACCAGTGTCAGCTGATGCAATCAAATATTTTCTCTCGATATATAATCAAGATAAGCACATTGACAGAGATGGATAGTAGAGATGTATAAAGTGGATGAGGAATGAGGTCCATGAGCAGATAGGGAGTAAAAGGCAGGGGCTTTGGAGGAGTGATGGGGGGAAAGAATCTCTACTTCATACATATCTTTAGAACCAATTTGTACATATGTAATTGCTTTTGAAAACGTTATGTTGTTTTCCATGACTATTATGATATTTTTTATACTCATTTTTCAGATGATGATAATAAGCTGAGAGAGAGTGACTCTGGCAGCATTTATATTCCCCGGTTGTTGAGCTAAATTACACACAGTCAGGATGTGATTCTATAATCATAGCTGGACAAGGGGTATGTGTGAAGCAACTGTTGCATGTGCTAACAGTCTGCGCATCTTTGTTAATCCTCACTGGGGGATATTTTTCCATTGATTCATAGAGACAGTGGAAAGGAGGGGGGGAAGAGAGAGAGAGAGAAACATCAATGTGCAAGAGACGCATCAATTGGTTGCCTCCCATCTCAACTGGGCCAGGGATTGAGCCTGCAAACAAGGTACTTGCCCTTGACTTGAATCAAACCCACGACCCTTCAGTCTGCAGGCTGACTCTATCCACTGATCCAAATCGGTTAAGGTAGTCTGTGCATCTTAATTGGGAGGGAAGAGAGTAAACATATTCATGGCACTTCAGTTTTCTAACTGGAGTGTCAGACTGGAAGGGCAGTAGTGATAGCAGCAGCACATGATGCTGAGTTCTCTCTCTCTGAAAAGTGGCTTCTGGGAGCACAAAATATCATGTTTATATGCTGTAAGAGAAGTTACCAAAAGAATCATAAATCCTGTTCTTTCTATTTTCTTATTTTTTTCAGACACTAAAAGATTACCTTGTAAGACATTTGAAATCAGAGAGCTTTGGCCAATCTGAAGGTTCCCGGGAAGTTATGCCCAAGAACTGACATCACAGCATTAATCCTTATCTTTAAACTCGGGTCATTCCTGTTATTGCATTGTCTAAATGTACCAGAAGCTTCTCTTCTTTCCTCTAAAGATTTAGACTTTTACAAAGAATTTTACAAGTTCAAAGCCCAGTGCACTGCAACTCTGCCAACTTGTGATATGTCCCACCCTCCCCTGGCCAGTGGAGACTGAGAACCTTTCAAGACAAAATGAGTTCGATATGTGAAGAGAGAATGAAAGAAAAACTCAAAGGGGCTCAGAGCAGCAGCTGCCCTTACTGAGAACTGCTGCTGGAAATTCAGCGGAGAAAATGCATGTGCTGCAAATAGGAATTCCACTGAGGGAGAAACCAAGGCTCCGTCTGTCTTGTGAAATTCCAACCCATGTTGGCTGGAAGTAAGGCTCCTGGTGAATCCTTGGCCCTAAGATAAATACAGAAGGAGAGAAAGTTAAGAGAAACCTAAGCAAAACTGGGAGCAATGTTCATAAAATGACAAGCCCTCTTCGACTTAGCCATTGAGAAATGGAGATAGTCAAAAGGAATGGCTATATTGGGAGAAAGCGATCAAGACTCATGTCAGAGAAGTGTCATGTTGATTTAGACAGACTGTAATCTTTTTCCCTTTTTTTAAAAAACATTGATAGAGTGGGTAGTTTGATATCCACTCTGAAACTATCAATTTAACAGCCACTGAAGCATAGAGTAACAAGATGTCAGAGTGTCCCAGTCAGCCTTCAGGCTTGTTCAAGTTCCACCCATGAAGGAACTGGAAATTGGAGGAAGAAAGGGTCAGATCGGCTTTTTTTTTTTTTTTTTTTTTCTTTTTTAAAGGAGCACAAAGAAGACATGAGAGATTGATCTTTTATAAGGAAGGAAAGTTTAAGACAAGAAATAGAAAGTCTAGCACGTTCTAAACCATAATTTTAAAAAGATGCTAATCAAGACTACATTTGGAGAAGCAAAAACATATTTAATCTCCTCTTCGCTAAAACTGTTTCTGTCTATGTATAACTGCACTTCTTGGATTTCATTTGGGATTTAGAATGCTAAAATGGAATAGCATTGATCTTCAGACCAGAAAGCCATAGACAGTACAAAGTAAGCTAAGTAGCCCCAGAAAATTCCATCACTCTTTGCCACTGCTTGCTTCCCCACCGCCCCCCAGCATGCTAAGCTGAACAGTTTATTTGAAACTACTCTTCCACCTTGTGACTCCCTTTTTTCCCCACCACTGTGCTCACAGTTTCCTGTTGACTCACCTTTCGCTTTCTCTCTACTTCCCCAGGTCTGCATTTGGAAGGAACTGCATCTTAATCACACTGTGCTTCTCTCCTCGGACCTTCCTGGAGCAGGACCTTGTATGCTGTGTCATTGCTCAGTGATCAGTCTTAGCCAGGGGATGCTTTCTTCCACCTGCTGCTTCTGCAGCAGCAGAGGGTCAGCAGGCTGGCATTTGTTAATTCTTCCTCTGCTTCCTCCCTCGAATGGTCCTTTGTCTGCTTTCTTTCTCTTCTCTTGTGTAAAAATGGTCCAGAATTCCATTTTCCTCCTTTCTTTTCCCTTTCAACCTCTGGCAGTTTCTGCTTATTCATGTCTCCAACTCAAAAATATATTTGTTAACCTTCATCCTGATCTTTCTTTATGAGGACTTGACTTGTCTATTCATTCACAAGCAATTGCCAAGGAGACTAGATAAGTTAGCGTCTGCATAGAGCTCTTCTGAATGCCTCTTATCAACACCAGGTGCCCTGAAAAATGAGGCAGCACAAAATGCGGCCTCTGTCCACTTCATAAAAGGTGCCCAGTGAGACGGCAATATTGTTCCTATATTCCCAGAAGAGGATTAAGCTCAATACAATAATATTTCATATAGAACTCTACAATAAGCAGATGCCTTTCCAGAAAATAGCTACAAACTGGGGAGAATGTAAAGAGGTCTCTAAGCAGCCAAAGTATGTCACAAACTCCAGGCACTAAAGCTGAGGCACTTGTCCCAGAAGAAAGCCACCAGGGATTCATCATCACTCACTGATGTTTATGGTCCATGTAATCCTGAATGCAGAGATCAGATTGCTCATCTCATAGTTCATTAGAAATAGCAAGTTTGAAGAAAGGACACAGACTAACTTAGACAAGAAAATTTACAGTGGTGAGAAGAAATAGTACACAGTCCAGAAGTAGACAAGAGCTATAAAAGTTAGAACTCAAAGTGCATGGAAGTGTGTGGATTATAGGTACAGACAGTTCTGTCACGGCAAAGCATGGCTCAGATGTGAGGTGTGATGTTTTAGTAACATGGACCCAAGAGAAAGACACCAGGGTGCTGGGGTAGTGGGATAGCAGCAGCAGGTCTGAGTTTTTACTTGAGGGACTTTAATGGTTAGGAAATGATTCGTGAGTCTCCCCATGTTTCATTTGCTCTGAGACCATGTCCCTAGGTATACCTTCACTGCTCCCCATTCTGTACCCACTGATTTTCACACCTGATCTCAGACTCCAGAGGTAAGAGAGAAAGTGGTCACTCACCCCTTCAGGCCAGATAGGAATCTGGGTACCAATGCTGACCACCGCATGGCCCACTATGGCCTCCTATGCCAACTTCTATACCTGTCCCTTCCAACTCAGCCAGCATTGTTTAAGAATCCACTGCAAGCCAGGCACTGTCCCAGGAACTTTCAGGAAGGCAAGAGCATTTGGTCCTCACTATAACCTCTTGGGGAAATATTGTTATCCCCATTTTTAGAAGGAACTGAGGTTCACTAGCAGAAGAGGTAAGACTGAAACTCGTTCTACTGACTTAAAGCCTGTGGTTGTTAGACTACACCATGCACTCCGATGTATAGACAAACATAATGTGTCTCCTATCCATACCCCAAATCACTTGATTGTGCCAATTCAGAATGCATTTTCTTTATCTTTTTTAAAAAGCAGAACTATATATTTCTAAAAGTTTCTTTGTATTTTATTGGTTACAAAAATAACCCAAATCCAAAATCTATACTATAGGTAGGTATTCAAGATTAGATAAAAACAATTTAGGAAAAGTTTTTCAATATCGCTGAACTGCAATTTACCTCTAGGTTGTTCATATTTAGCAAAACATATATTAGGCAAACTCACATTTTTGGAGAGAAATTATTTTCAGATGATTCCCAAATGGTTCAGCCTAGATGAGAACAAAGAGCATAGGGTATGGCTTATTTCCCTTGACTGATTTAATGATGCTTTCTTTGTTCACTAGGATACTGGCTTCATTTGTATGTTAATAATGATCAAAATCAGTGGAACACTCAGCGAAAACATGCACACTACTACTGTTGTAATATCTATTCAAGCAGTTTTCTCAAAGGCACTTTAATGAGATCATTAAAGTTGTTTAAGTTGATGTAGCACTAAAAAGGGAGGAGGAAGGGACCTAGGGGTTCCATATTTTAATATTCCAATGTGTGCACCACATATCCAGTTCCAAGCATTTTCCACATCCCAGTCCAGAAACCACACTGTTAGGAACGGAGCTGGGAGACTGGGCAAAGGTGGAAACACAGATCCCCAGTCATTGTGTAGTGGTTAGGGTCCAGTCAGGAGCACTGAAACCTCCTGGACATTTCAACAGGGTATTTATTAGAGGCAATTGGTGACACGGGTGTGGGAGGACTAAAACAGCCTTTTAGATGGAAGACTGAGAAGACAGAGTTACTAATTGTAGGAAGCAGTGCTCCCTCTGGCTGAGGAAACACAGAAAAGAACCTAGAAGCTAGAGGAGTCACCCCTCCTCTGGGCTCCAATGTCTGAGAAGGGGCCACCACTTAGTGGCCACTCAGGGAACTGGAGATGGGCCTTATAGAGCTGGCTTGGCTATGACTGAGAAGAGGGGGCTGCACAGCTGCTGGTGGTGCCTCTGAGGGACACCAAGAGGTGAGTTCTGGAGACTGGGTGCACCTCCTGCTGATGAGGTGATGTGCCATCCAGGGACATTTCAGGAACATCAAGCAAAACAAAGGAGCAAGTCCTTCCTCACTCACCCCTTTCCAGCCCCTCCTCCTCATGCCCCTAATGGCAGAGTCTAAAGGGAGCAGCCAGAACAGCAGATGGATGGTTTGCAGAGTCCCAGTCCCAGCATCACAGAACAGAGTGAGGAAAGGGCGTTGGAGCTGAGCCTCAATAGCTTAATAATTGGACCACTTGGCTTTTGTTGCCAAATCTAATAGGAAAGATGAAACACATGTGCAAATATAAAGCTAAAATTAACAAGTAACCCAACATTATGTAGAACATGATGATGTAAGTGTTCGGCAGAGAACGTATTTCCAAGTGAGGAGATCAGAAAAAGCTTAATGGAGGGCATGAAATTTCACATCAGTCTTGAAACAGGATAAAGTTTGAATAAAATGAGAGAGGACAAAGGAAACGTTGCACAGAAGACATAGTATGAGCAAGAACAGGGTGGCTGGAAATCACAGAGAACAACAAACTGGGAAGTAGATGGGAAAACATTGTAGAGGGCTTTATATTTTTACATACTTTTAACAGGACTCTGCCAGATTGTTTGCATTCCAGGTGATAATATTCAAAAATTAGCATAGGGAGTCACTTCTTTGCTGGGATGAAAAAAGCCCTCACGATAGAGTATAAATATAAGGCCCCTCAAAAATCAAAGTTGTGACCTTGCAACTCTCTGTACTGCTCTACAGTGCCAGGCTCCCCATGAGTAGCCAGCAAATCAAAGAAGTGGTAGATGTTTCACTAAACTCAGTGTGGTGTTTAGACTATTTGGAGTTCATTTCTGGCATGATCTCTAGGTGGAAACACTTTTCATTTAAATCTCTGCCCAACTGCTGTGTGCACAATGGTTTAAATGATACACCAGCTGCGTAACACAGTCATCTGTCATTCCCAAACGTGGACAAGAATATCATCAGTTCTATGAATAAATATATTTATTTCCCATTTATGTTGGCTAACACTTTGGAGAGTAACTGCATACAATGTGCCATCAACTTGGAGTTGGGGTCATTCATATGAATCTATGGTACTACACCACTGTGTGGAGACAGACTGGCTCAGGGGAGAGAGGGATTTTGTGCGTGTGTGTTTTGATTTTTGTGATGTAAATACTTCCACCATTGCCAATTCCAAGCTATGAACCTGAAGTCACAAACCTTGGAATTAGGAAAAGATGTGCAAAATTGATTCTCCCAAGCCAGTATGAGCTAGCTCTAGTGCAGTGCTGTAAGCACTAGGTAGACAAGGAAACGATGAGATGTAGCCAAGTGAAAGGGGCCTAGAAATATGGATTACAATTTAAACTAAGGGAGCAACACAGACACAGAAACCAATAGAACTTGCCAGAAGTATTAAAAGCCATTGAAAACATGATCATAGGGGAGGAGGAGGAAAAAAGGTGACCAAAAATGACCAGTGTGGTCAGCTGCCTACCTGGTGCTCTAGCTTGGTGAATTACCTGACCTACTTTATTGACGATGAGCATTTTATTCTCCCATAATCTATTCTAATACTTTATATAAGAAAACTTAGGAAAATAAATTGTATCTATTAAAAATTCTGAAGCTAAGATGTGTGACTTTTATATGAGAAATGAGGCATATTTTCTTCATGACTTTGAGAGATGGCCCATTTCTTTGTTCTGAATAGGTTAAGAGTACAAATAAACATGTTCTATAGTGTTCCTGATGCATGGTGTGACACTCATGTAGTCCCTTGATAATGGCCTGGTCAACCAGCCTGAGTCCAGTAAAATATTTAATTCAGCCATAAAAATGACTACATTAAAAACTGAGTTAATAATGATTAGAATTAAGTATTAACCATTCAATTAAATTTCAAAAATCCAGGGACTTTCAATTCTCCTTATGGAGAAAAACAGAGTTAATAAGCTTGACAAATATTTAATAAAATATTTAACTTCACATTCACATCCAATATGGAGAAGAAAAAAGTTAAAATTTGATATCATAGGTTATAAAACTGTCATGTGCTGAGCTTTTACAATGCCCTTGAGTTAAACTAGAATGCTGATGGAGAATAAGCTTGTGTTTCAATCAAAAAGGAGGCATATAAATCGGAGCCAGGAGTCAGTGCATTTTTCAACCAATGAATCTAATCATTTTACACAGTTTCTCGTGGAAAGCAAAGGATTTAAGGGCTGGTGAGTTATTAAACTTGTGCTGCACTCGACTCAAACACAAACGGTTGAGCACACACAGAGAGAAATAGCAGCTGTAGCTGCTGTGAAGGTAGGCGCTGGTAACCGTTCCCTGCCCTACAAACAGCACAGCATTCAGCCTCACGTTGGAGGAGCGCCTTGTGCTTATTCTGCCACCTTGTGTGATGCACACATATTACAAGGCCAAACATCTTCAGGCACTTGTTCTATTGGCCCTTAACATACTGTTTTCTTCCTTTAAAAAAGAATACTAATGGCTCTATTTCAATGGTTACCTCTGCCAAGTCATTTGTGCAGCTGAAGAGCAGTGATTTGACTCCCGAGGTATTTTTGTCTCGGGAGTATTAGCTTGTGATGCAAGGGCACAGAGGTTGGCCTACCCACATACACAAAGAAAGATGCTCATAAAGACACGCGCATGATCTTGCTGGGCTCAGATGACACTCGGTCCAGGGCACCCGCAGGTGGCGATGAAGTGGAGCATGGAAGACCACAACACTGATTTTGTGCCTCTGGGAAAGTGACTGGTGGGTAATCCTTGGCATTGTGTAACCTGCTCCATCCTCCATCCTGCAAGCATCAATGCCAGCTCCACGCAGCTTCACTGTGTTTGCATCTATGCTTAGTACCAGCAGCAGGGATTTGGAACAAGACCTTCCAAATGACTTCCCTGCCTCCTCTGACAAAACATAGGATGGATCTAACAGCCCAAGCTGAGCCACATTTGGAAGTTGGAGACATCAGGAGCAGAGGAGCCTGCGAGCAGCGGGCACAGTTAGATCTCCCAGACCAGCCGCTCTGGACAAATCTGTACAGATAGCAAGCCAACCGTCTTTAGGCCAGACATGATGCTTGTCAGTCAGCAAGGGAACTGAACCACATGTGCTCTGGTTCCAAAGTAAATGTCAAATTTCATTCCTGGCACTACTGAATTCCTGCTAACACTGTCTTAAATATAGCCACACAGGAGCAATGATAAATTAAAATCACAATACTTAGGAAACAGTATCACTTTTAATAATATTACTCTCCCTTTTAAGTGCTATATTTGCTGATGAAATTGCTCTTCTGATTCTTATAACCATATCTGAAACCTCATCCAATGTTGAAGACAGTTTGCGACGACCCCAATTAGATGTTTTGTTACCATGTGCAGAAAGCACTTCTCCAAGGAGGCCGTGCACTGGGGAGAGAGAGCCTGGCTCTGGCACATCTCAGGCCTCGGTTTGAATCCCTCCTCTGCCCCTTTGACAAATCTCTCTGATTTCAATGTAAAAGAGATCAAAATGCCAACGTTGGCAGAGTATCTGTGTGTTAGCCATAATATATGCAAAATATGCAGCACATAAGAGATGCATAGTAGGTGCTACTCCACATATTATAAATATTCTGTCGAGTGTGGTCAGAAGACAAATTGCAAAGAGAGGAAAAGAGAGAGGGAGACCTGAAATGCATTATGCCTGAGACTAAATGATGTTGATATACTTAAGTCTTATACTTTGATATCACTGAGAAAATAAAGTTTCATTTCTTTTCATCTTGGTATCATTTATTGACAAGGATTTAACTGGAATGTAATGTTATGCTGTGTTATTTTATGTTATGCTGTGTTATATAGTGCAATGCATTTCAATTTATGGAATTCCTACTCAAAGTTTAAAGGCATCATAAGTGACAGCACATGGTAATTTATTGGATGTTTACATGATCCCACTGCCAGAGTTGTGGCAGCAGAAGATCTGGAGTTGCATTATTTGAGAGCATGAGACTGCCACTGAACCAGATAAATTCCATCTTTCAGAATAATCTCACCAAACACATGAAAAAAATGATGTAAAAGATGTTTTATTTTTTTACTTTCATTTATTTTTGTTAATCCTCACCCATTGCTTTTCAGATAGAGTAGGCGGGAGAAAGAAAGGGCTGAGAGAGAGAGAGAGAGAGAGAGAAACATTGATGTGAGAGAGATACATTGACTGGTTGCCTCCCACAGGCACCTCAACGGGGGACAGGGATCCAATCCACACCAAAGTACATGTCCTTGACCAGAACCAAACCTGAGACCCTTCAGTGAACAGGCCAGCACTCTAACCATTCAGCACACCAGCTAGGGCAGAAAGATGTTTTATTAAGAGAAAGCAGCAATGAGCTCTCACCCTTACTTGAACATGGACAGAGTATGATGGTCTCAGCTCACAATGAGCCTTATCATCATCCACTTCAAATACCAGACACCACCTGGCCTCAAGGCCTCAGGACTCCCAGGACCAAATGCTGCCTCCTTGCTTAGTATTGGGTCACTCTCTAGGCTCTAGGTTGGGAAAGGGGCCCTTCCTTAGCCTCCAAGGACACCGACAGACCTTCTAAGTCCCTTCTCCTCACAGCCACCAGGATTCCTCACACTATGTCCTATCAAGGGCCTGTAGGAAAAAGTATCTTCCCCTGAGGACATTTTCCTTTTGCTCTGCTACAACATCTTGAGTAAAAATGCCTTCTCCCGCATTTTAAGTTAGCAAGTCTTGTCATTCTTCTCAGTACAGGATGTGCATGGGTGAAGTGAATATTGCCTATGCCCTTCTGTCCTTTGAGGGCTTTTTCATCAAGGAAAAGAAGCAGGACTCTGTCACTGTACCCAACCTCAGCACAGGGCCACATGCACGGAAAAGGACTACTCATGTTTGTTGCTTGAACAACCAAATGAGTAAACAAACTCCTATGTTAGTCACGAAGATTTTCAATAATTATCAAGGGTTAAACTATTCTATTCAGGAAAGTATTCTTATTTTACTTATTCTTCCAGAATGTCATCTAGCTATCTTTTAAACAGTTTCTGCCACCTGCTTCTATACTTGTTATCATCCATTTCTTTTCTGTCAGAAATCTTCGTGTTATATTTAACTGAGACCCTAAAAGAAACCTAACATCTCCTGATCAGCATCTTTTAATTAGCACGTTGAACTTCCTTGAATGCCAGAGTAAATTGCAATATTCATCAAAACTACTAATGCTGACAGAATTGGAAAACACTAGAATATTAAAACTTGTGCAAACCAAAAATCAATTTCCAGAGAACCTTTACAAGATAGGAAAACAAAAAATAATGACCAGAGAAAATTATTTTTGTTCACTTGAGAGAAATGTCTGAATCTTTATGCAAAATGATTTTTCAGAAACATATTAGGTTTCAATAACGCATATCTACTAATTTAGTAAAGCATGTAATGACAAGTGAAATATTTAAAAACATTTTCTGACATGTAGCAATTAAGAAAACATTATTATTTTTTAAAAGTTTAAGCTGACAAATATTTGAGATAATAAAGACTAAAAAAACAATATTAATAGTATTAAGAGCCAGGTCCATAAAAATTAAAGAATTTCAATTTGTTTTGCCTTAAAAGGTGTGATTTAATTGGTGTTTGTGTTACCATGAGGAGACACCTAGCCTATTCTCCATTTCTATAGAAAAATGGGACCAGGAAAAAAAAATTGGCTTAAATTTTAAGGATTTCTACAAATTAAGGAAAAGAATATTATCAATATAAAGATAAATTAACACTAAAATGGGGTACCTAAGATGACTGGAAGCTCTGTTCCTAAATAAGTCTAAAGAAGGTCTTAGTCAAATAACCTGAAAGTCACTCTTTGTACCCTGATTTATTGATGACACAGAATCGATTTGTATGGGGAACCCTTCATAATTCCCCATGGAGTTCAAGAAATATTGTAATATTGTAATGAAGCAAGGAGACCCCAAAGAGAACCTTAATTCTTCTCCCTTGTCTAGAATAGAAAAAAATTCATATAATCTGAGCATCAAAAGAATGTGCACACCCAGAGGCAAGAGAGAGTCAAAGGAATACAGCAAAAGCCTGGACAGCCCGAAACAAGCTTACTTGTTCTGTTTGACTTCTAGGAGCATCTGTCTCTGCTGTGCCATTTCTGCATTCCTCTTGTCTATCTCACTCCTGTAAGCAAGAAAACAGATCAAAGTGTAAAGAAGTTCTTTTCAGGTGCTTGAGAGAGCAAGAGTCTGCCTGTTTCAAACGATGTCTCAATAAAGCATGCCAGAGCACTGGCTACATGATCATGCTATTAAATCTGAGAATAACTCCCCAGATTAATACCAACCCTGGCAGAAAGCACTTTTTAATGGAGAATAGATTTTTAGACTTACCATCAACACCAGTGGATTGAGACCATTTGGGACTTGGCAAGTTTGACAATATCTCTCTGAGTAACATTGGAGCAAAGGTTCTATGTGTTTCTTATGCAGTTCTAGAGTGGCGGTTCTCAAAATGTAGTCTGGTACCGACAGCATTAAAATCACCTGGGCACTTAGTAGAAATACAAATTTTTGTGCCCCACCCGATTGACCAGATCAGAAGTGTGGGAATGAAACCTAACAACCATTGTCTGAACAAGCCTTCTAGGTGATTGTAATGCCTGCTGAAGTTTGAGGGCATTGGCACTGTTCTAGGGCAATGGCACTCCAGTGTCCCTGGGACCATGTTAGCACTCGTTCTTCACTAGAGAATCAAAGGACAATAATTTACCCATCCTAGTCTATTATAATAGAATACTCTAGTTCAGAAATTAGGTGTCATAAAGAACCAAAAGATGTAAGTGAAATTGTTGCATGGTTGAAATGGATGAATGGTCCTCTGTGACTTAAGAAGATACAAAAAAGTCACAAAGAATTGTGACATAATTTACAGTGAATAAAGGATTGTTTTATTATGAAACACGAGCTTCCATATGTCACAGCTGATTTATAACTAGGTGACGTTGTTAGGTAAATCCCGAGCTTAAACAAATGGCCTATTAAAAAGTGAAACTGTTTGGGGAGGGGGGAACTATATGCTCTAAATCTTAACTATATACTCATATCAGCTTAATAACTGATGCAGAACCTCACTAGTTAAATATAAAACAGCTAACATTTCTTATGTTGTATATTGCCAGTAAGTGTGGTTGAGGTTAGTATCACTGCCCCATTCATTAAAAAATATATATATATGGGGAGTGGGGGGTGAGAGAGCCAGAAGAAATTAACAGAAGAATTTATATGCATATATGCATAACCCATGGACAGACAATAATACAGTGACAGCACCGATTAAGGGGGTCAATGGGAAAAGAAGAAAAAACTATGTATGTGTTTGCTAAAGCATTTTAACACTAAAAACAAAAGATACGTATATAGAAACACACAGAGAAAAATAGAACATATTCTCTGACTACAACACACTAAAACTAAGATAACAATATAATTAAATCGAAACTCTATTTACTGGGGCAGCAGGGCGGGTGGGGGGGGAGGGGGAGCAAAGGGGGCATAGAAAAAAACTATCTTCTTAAAATAATTGGACCAAAGAGGAAACCAATCAATATAAATAAAAGTAATTTTCTGTGTGTTAATTTCAGAATTTGAATGCTGTATTTAGCATGGTCTGAAGTAAACTATACACTATTAAGGTAAATGTGAAATTTGCTTTGGGGGAGGGAAGGGCGAGGGCTAAGCAGTGTCTATTGAAATAACGATGTCCTTCAGAGCAGCTAAAACTGAGGAACAGTGAAAAAGAGATGAGAGAGATGTTCTTTGTGTACTTTGATGTCCTGGTGGAGGAAGGAGAGCAGTTTCAACAGGAACCTTACAACTCCATTTACAATGTAAGGAGACTCCCTCCCTGGCCGGCCTTAAAGTGGGCGGGGGGTAATAGCTCCCAGGGGCACCCAGCTGGCTGAGTGATACAGGATCTAAAGCAGTGTTCCCAGTGTTCCTCCCGAGACACTAGGTGTCTCTGATTATTCTCTAATCTCCAAATTTGGGGCCACTTGTCCTCCGGGGCCACAGCTTGCTTTCATTCTTTTAATTGGTTTGAGTCAGAAACTACAAAAAAAAAAAAAAAAATGGAGAATAGCAACTAATCCGTGTTTGTTCTCCTTTTATTCCCTATCTAATGTAATGCCAAGGACTGTCGCAGCATGGTCCACCTTTCTTGCCACACTCTGTCAGTGGTGGGGGACTTTGGTGTGAACTTTCTGGATTCTGCAGCTGTTCAGACTGGCCTGGTAATGGTCACGGGAACAGAGAGGTTTTGCCTGTAGCCTGCAGCTTAACCTCAAAGGGACATGAGCAGGGGGTCAGAGGGGTGTGTTCTGATGCCTGTGGGGGAGAGAACACGTTTCCTCTTTTCAGCAACCCTCTTATTAGAGTCCCTGGCTGTAACTAAAAATTAAACTGACAAAATAGATTAACGGGAGAAACGTATACAGTTTTGTTTAATGTAAGTTTTAGGCGATACAGGAGCTGTCATAAGGAAATGAAAATCTCCTTCCAAAAAAGAAGGTTAAGCCTGGTGTTTCATGCTAGGCGTGATAAGGGGTGGGGAGTCTCGGGGAAACCTGCTAGGACAGAGGGCATGAGCTCAGGGTGGTAAGCTGGGGAAAACTAGCAAAGCCTGCTCATTGGGATTCCTCTCAGCATCCTTCTGTCTTCTCGGGTAAAGATGCTCCTCTCTTCCTTCTCTCTGACCTTGAGCCCTTGCTTCTGCTGTTTCTTAAATTCCTTCAGCTTAAGTTATCCAACATACAAAGATGCCATATTCTGGGGTGGCTTATCCTGACTCCCTTCGCCCTCGTTAATGCTTTCCTAGGACAGGTATTGAAGTCTGTGGTGATATGCAGTTATAACCTTTTTTAAAAATCTTAAATAGGGTACAGAGGGATGCATTTTTCTCTAACTTGTTTATAGAGATATTTGTATCCAAGGAGGAAGCAGGCAGAATTTCAAAACAGAAAAGCAGTTTGACTTCATGGTTCAGACTGTAGCCCCTGGAGCCAGACCCCCCGGGTTCAAGTCCTGGCTTTCACTAGCCTCTCTGTGCCTTTGTTTCCTCATCTGTGAAGGTGTGAATGGTATCTATCACACAAGGTTGTTTCAGGATTAATCAGATTAATATTCACAAAATACTTAAAGTGGTGCTTGGCAAATAATAGTTGACTTATTGATATTAGTTTAACACACCTTGCTTCTTAACAGTCATCTTAGCCTGTTAGACCTGGAAGTTAAAATGAGAAAGAAAAGGTGATGCATGACAGACCACAATCTTAGACCCAGTTAGGGGAATTTTCCTGAGATCTTCAATAGGCCAGCTAGTAATACAATGAAAGCTTATTTAGATATAACAAATGGTTATAAAACACAATAAACTTTATGGAATTCATTGATCTACTTCTAGGTAAATTTATGTTCAAGTGTTCTTATTGTTTAAAATATAAAAGAGAAAGGGAAAAATAATCAAATTAATAATTTAGGAAAAGAAATATAAGTAGCTTCAGAAAACAGAAAAATGCTAACAATAAAATCATAAATTAAAAAAAGGAAAATAGCAGTTAATTCATATATTCGAACATAAATCTTAAGAAAAAAAACCAGCACAATTAGAAAAAGACAATATAAAAACCAGTTACAAAAAAATATTAGGAAATTATAAAAATATACAATGGATCATTATAAACAAACTAGAGGCCCAGTGCATGAAATTCGTGTATGGGGAGGAGGGGGGAAAGGGTCCCTCAGCCAGGCCTGCGCCCTCTCGCAGTCTGGGACCCCAAGGCGTATTAAAAAATAATCCATCAATTCCAAGTAGTCAGTATCCCAGGATTTTAAAGAGGGATATTAAAAACTTGTATTATATCATATCATGTTAGTAGGCTAAATAACAAAAAACTGAATTGTTCAATAGACACCTATAAGACACTTAATCCTCATTCCTGTTAATGACATTTTAAAAAGGAATAATGGCTACTCCCTTGACATTATTAACAAAATATTTTCCCAATTAATCCTGATATTATATTTCATTGGGACATATTATAGTGTTTTTTCCTAAATGGGAGTTCTTCAGAAACAGCCATCTAAAATGTTAATATGTACAGTTCTGAAAAAGGGAGGGCATGGTAAGAGAGTATGTTATGAAGACTCCTTGTCCAAATAAATGTGGGAAATGCTGAGATGAACAAAGTTTAAACACTTTTTACCTCAGGACTTTTTGTAAACATTAATATGGTGGTGAGAATTGCACATCTCAATGGACTGCAATCTTTTTCTGCTCAAAGCATAGTTCCCTCAAAATACAGTTTGGGAAATGTTGTCTTAAAGGAATTCCTTTTATATTCAGATAAAATAAGGATGCCTGTTATATCTTACAACTTATATTGCTTTAGAACTTCTGACTGGTAAAAGCAGACAAACAGGCATGAAAATTAAAGAAATGTGAAAAATACAGATTGTATTATATAATCATATAACATTACATAATTTATCTGTAACTATATTATCTATAACTATTATGATATATGTATACTCCCAGTAGCAATAAGACACATAAAACTTTATGCATCTTCTGGCTAATAAAAGTAGACTATATGAAAAAATAAAAATTTTTATAAAAATAGAAATATTTTAATAAATGAGCAGACTTACAATATTCTCAATTAAAAAGGTTAACTACTACAATCAAAAACCCATTTGCATTTGCAGGATCTTTAAGGATAATTTTAAAGTTGCCTGAAAAATGAAAAGTGAGATGAAGTTCTCTCATACCTTGATCGTGTGATTTAAATTAGTAAATTATTTTGGAAAGCAACATGATAAAGCAAGTCATCAGTCTTTAAATGGATCAACCCAGGAATTCCACTTTGGAGTTCTAGCCAAAGAAAATAATACAAAATCTGGAAGTGTGGTATATGCAAAGATGTTCCACATTTCATTATTTATAATGTCAAAACCTGGAGAGAGCCTAAATGATAATAACTGCCATTCCCAGATCATGCATTCACTAAATACATGGCAAATTTTACAGGTGTAAAAACTGAGCTCAAGAGGAAAAATTACTTGCTTCTGGTCACAGAACAAGAAGTTGTTGAGCCTACATTCAAGCCCGATTTCTAGATGTTCACCATCTCACTCTGCCACCAAAGCTATAAAAACAAGGCACTATTTGAAATAGCATTGGCAAATATGTTCTCCCATGCAGTGGGCTTTCTTGTTGTTTTGTTGATGGTTTCTTTTGCTGTGCAGATGCTTTTTATTTTGATGTCCCATTTGTTTATTTTCTTTTTAGTTTCCATTGCCCTAGGAGCTGTATCAGTAAAGATATTGTTATGACATATGTCTGATATTTTGCTGCCTATGGAGTTTTCTATGATTTTTATGGTTTCCCATCTTACATTTAAGTCCTTTAGCCATTTTGAGTTTGTTTTTGTGTATGGTGTAAGTTGGTGGTCTAGGTTCATTTTTTTTGCATGTATCTGACCAATTTTCCCAACACCACTTATTGAAGAGACTGTCTTGACTCCATTGTATGCTCTTGCCTCCTTTGTCAAATATTAATTGATCATAATGACTTGGGTCTATTTTTGGGTTTTCTGTTCTGTTCCATTGGTCTGTATGTCTGTTCTTGTGCCAGTTTCAGGCAGTTTTGAGAACCGTGGCTTTGAAATATAGCTTGATATCTGGTATTGTGATCCCTCCAACTCTTCTTTCTCAGGATTGCTGTGGCTATTTGGGGTTATTTGGGGTCTTTTTTTTATTCCAGATGAATTTTTGGAGAGTTTGTTCTAGGTCTGTGAAATATGTCATTGGTATTTTAATGGGGAATGCCTTGAATCTATAAATTGCTTTGGGTAGTAGGGGCATTTTAATGATGTTGAAAGAGACATGTAATACTTTAAACAATAAAAATGGCACTATTTAAAGAAGTAGCTCTCATCTAGTCTTCAAAGTATTATGACCCTTCACAATAAAGATGTAAAAATCTTGTAGTGAAATGGAAAATGTTTATAATATTATAAAATGTTTTTTTAAAAGCTGTAAGCATATATGTACACTATAACAACTAAAAGGGAAAACCTACATGTCCAGAAAGAAAGGACTAGAAGAAAACAGTAAAATGCCAGTATTTTTTTTGGTAAGATAATCACTTTATGGACAATATACACTGAGTGGCCAGATTATTATGATCTCTGAATGCATAATAATCTGGCCATTCAGTGTATTTGTATCGCAAATGGGTACCAAAAGTATTCTAGACTTTTGCTGAAGATCAACCACCTATTTGCCCTGAGCTTTCTATCAGCCAGTGCAAAGGGGAAAATTGATCAGGTGCACGATTTATAGTATCTTTGATATCAAATAAATGAGGTACTCAAGAGAAGTACACTGAGCGGCCAGATTATCATGCATTCAGAGGTCATAATAATCTGGCCACTCAGTATATATTCTCTTGTTTCCAATTTGTTGGTAATGTAGTTGTATTAATTTATCATTAAAAAACATAAACTGAACAAAGAGTAAAAACCTTATGACACACTGGAGTAAAATCCATAGGAGAGGAAAGGTGTGGGAGCTGTGTCTAATACAAAATTTGTTTCTTTCACAGCACCTTGTATGTACTCTGCACATATTATGAATTAAATAAATATGCTGTGATTAGATTGAAGTATAGCCACATATTACATTTAGCTTTTTGCAACAAATTGAATGCTCACCCCAAACAACTATGGACAAGAAACAAAAAACCTTATCTGATAGAAATTACAAGGGAGATAGGAAGAATACAGTATCCATTTTGAAATTTGGCTTCAGCCGTGTAGTCTATTGATTTTATAATGTCCAGAGCAACCAAATGCAACAAACATAATATGCCACACAGTACACTGTCTACAGTTACTTTGATCATCACCTAAATTTCAGAGAAGAGGTAAGAGACAGAGATACACTATCAAAGAAAATTGATTTTTTTTTACAGCTAATGACCTGTGCTGGGTGGTAGAACACAGTATCAAAATCACCATTCTGTGTTCAGATAATTTCACCAGCCTTCCCTGCTGTTCCTCTGCCACTCCCACAGCTCTCCACCTGCCGCCAGCCACCTCACTCCCAGACATTCTGATGACCACACAAGGACGGTTCAAAACGTGGCCCAGTAATTTGTAAGGCATCTTTGATCCGTGGGGCCTTTTCCACTGTGATACAGAGATTAAAGTCTCAGGAAGGGAAGAGTGGTGATATATCTTTCAGGGAAATTGAATTTTTTGTACTAGAGGTGAGAACACTTAAGAGGACACTTTATCCTCAGTACAACATTTCCCTTACTTTAGGAAAACAGTTTGGCCTGGGATGGCAGCGACGTACTCTGGATTCAACTCCCAGCTCTTCCCCTCTCTAGAAAAGGTATGTATTATGATGGGAACACTCCTCCCAAAGTTAAACACCATAATCCCAGAACCATTAAACTCTAGAGAACAGTATTTAAAAATCTTTAATATGTCCCCTTTTTTCCCCATTGACCCCTTCTAGCCAACCCCCCACCCCAGGCCTTCAATACACTATTGTCTGTGTCCATGGGCTGTGCATGTAATTTCTTTGGTTGATCTCTTCCCACCCCAACCCCAGTCTTAACAACTGAATTAAACTTACATCATATTCAGAGCAACACGTGAGCCACAGGCAACTGCCCTCCTGGGCCTCACAACTAAGGGAGGGCACTGGGAAAAAGCCAAATCACCCATGAGCCCTTTCGGTTTTCTCCACTTTTTGTTTAATCTGTCACTCATTACCACTTACTGAGCAGCACTGGCCAGGCTGAGATGAAGGAGATAAAGAGGAGTAGGGGAGAGATTCCCCCATTAGAGAGAGGTGTGTATAACTTACCATTGATACAGAGCATTGAACCTGAGTCCCCACTGAGAAAGGGGTCAAGATGTTCCAGCTGTGTATGGAAAGATGGGTATATTCCAATAAGCCTTTTCATTTTATCTTTGAAAACAAAATGATTTAACAATTTCAACAACTAACCAACTACATGTCTGACTTGGAACCGGGAAATAGAGAGAAAAAATGAGCTTAAATAATGTCACTTTATGGTTTTCAGAATTTGCTTAACAACAACAACAAAAAAAGAAGTGGGGGTTAAACCTAGAACCAAGGGAGAAACAAATAGAAACAATGGATTAACCTGAAGCAAAGAAGATTTTGAATATGATTTTTGAAGATTTGGGATTATTTTGAGGAAATTCTCCCACGTTAACAGAAGTATCATGGTAAAAGGAGTAATAAATAACCAAATTTATTAATGTAAAGTGCCTATTGCAGACTTCTTCACTTATAAATGTTTACTCAAGTTACTCTTGAGTAGATCATAATTGCTTTTAAACTTCCCATTTAAATAGTATTGGCATCCTCCTCCTTCCTCTCCTTCCTTCCTCTTCTGTTTGATATGTCTTATCTCAATTCACTCCTCTGCCCCCAAACCAAAATGCCCACTCCCTCGAGCTGACATCACTCAAGTACTAATCTGATTTAAGCAGCTAGCACCAAGCATTAGTTATAAGGGACAAATAGAATTAGTCCTTCCAGAAGGTACTGACACCTCAGATTTTCACCAACTCATTACTGACCTCAAGGACAAAAATCGTTGGAAGTAACCATCCTCAAGCACATGAAATTCAGAGAATCCCTGACATTTAGCCATATTCTCTGAGACTCAACCTCTACCAATGCACACGCAACTCATGAGCTTTGTAAGTTACTGTACATTAGTGGGCTTCTGGTAAAAAATCAGTTATAGCTTTGTGCAATATTGACATCAAAATCAGAGTTCTCCCACTGTCTTTTTCTTTAAATTCTTCATTAATGTTAACTTTGTTTCTAAATTAATTTTAAAAGTCTTACTGGCCACAAACTGTAACTTCAAATTCTGATAGAGTGCAAATTCCTCAGAAATTCCCAACTTCCCTGGGTTGTTTTATTTTTTCTTCTCAAAACAAATGGCATTGGAAATTAAATTGACTTTTTTATTTAAAATCCCAGCTCAAAGCGAAGAAAAGAAACTATTAGTACTCAGGTAACCCAGAAGCCACATTTGCAATCAACAGAAAAAGCAAATTACTATTGTTTGCCCTGTCAAGTCTGGTTTAATAGGATTTTCCAACACATAAATTAGAAATCACAAAGAGCAAAAACTGCATGTGAAAGGGATGGACGTGCTTCACCATCCAGGGAACTCTGCTCTGGAAAATGAAGAAGATAAAGGAGCACCTGAAATGGGGCTAAAATTATAATATATAGGTGTAGGTACAGTTATATACAGGCATATCTCAGAAACATTGAGGTTTCGGTTCTAGATCACAATAAAGCAAGTTGTAATCCTTTTGTTGGTGGAGGGTCTGTTCCCTAAAAATAGACAGTAACTTTCATGAGTATTTGTAGAAGAGAGCTAAATGTAACATCTTTGGTAAACTTAGCAAGAATTGCCTCAGCAAAGAAGAATGGTCGCTCTGTGCCTCTTGAGGGTCTTTTGTGTGAGTACATATGATTATATACATGAAGGTAAAGGGTAATGTATAATGCTCTCCCTCAAACCCTGTAATTGGAGCTGCCCAATTAGGAGAGTCTGGGTAATTGATCCAAGGGCAGAGATATTTAATCTGGAGCAGCAATCATGTCAGCATAAGAGATCAACAGAGATGTCCTTATTCGAGTTAAAATCTTTGTTCTGCAATTACACCAATGAGAGAATATAGCTTCATCATTTTCTCAAAAGGAAACATGGATATTACTTTTTCCCTATTTGGGACAAACAGGAAATGGAGTCCAACACGTTCCATGAAGGGATTTCCAATATTTATCTCTTTCTCTTTCTCCATTGGCTATGATGAGAGCAGGGACCCAGTAGGAAGAATACATCTCCAGGTTTACATGAAGTATTAGGTCAGGCAAAGAAGATGCTTCTAATTAAGAACTAAATGATACCTTTACTTATCTCAAATGTTATAAATAGGATGAGTAGACTGCCTGTGGCTTAAGTCAGAAATCGTGAATCAGAAAGGTGGTTGCCACAAAGTTGATGTCAATTCCTGGAGCCATCTAGAGGGGAAAGACAGAGAAGCAGAGAAAGGAACAAAAAACAGGACTCATTTCCTGAGCACCAGTGCATGCATGACAAGCTCTCTGCTATATGCTTGACACATGTTATGTGTCATGACAGTATGTCTCTACTATGTGGTTCCAAAAAGATAGAAAGACCATTCAAATTTTTTTTAAATCAACCTAAATGGAAGACTATGATTACATTAAATTGTAAATGACAATAGTTAAGTCTCAATAGAAAAGGCATTTCTTTTTTAAGAATTGTTCGAGGTGATTATTTAACCTACCAATATGTGTTTGATCAGCCTAGTATTGGGCAGGTTGAAAAATTTGCTATTCTAGTTTGAAGTCCTGCGAAAGCACAAGTCTTCTGGTTCAAACCTCTACAAATGCCAAGTGATCATTGCTACATCACCTTCATTGGCATAAAGATATGTTTGGGGGAAAACTGCCTCACAAATATCACCCGACTACATTTAAAGCTGATAAATAGCAACAAAAGCAGTGGTTCTCAAGGGTTAGATTGATAAGGTTCCCCTGAGTGTGTATATGTCTGTGCGTCAGGTACTAATCTGGAATGGGGACTCGGAGTGTGCATTGTCACAAACAACCAGGCAGTTCTTACGTAGATGGCTGGGCTCACTCTTTAAAAACACCCACCTACGGTTTAGTGTTTGGCATGACAGGATGGCCATAATTACTCTTATAGTCTGAGGACTGCATTCTAGCTACAGAGATGTCAACTCGTCAATCAATGTTGGTTGAATTTATTAATTGAACCAGTGAAATTAAGGCTGACACAAAAGCCCCTGGGAAATAGAATCAAGGTTACCAAATAAGCTATTACGAAGCCAAAGTCAGAGCCACCTGAAATTTGGCTTCAGATCCTCCCTACTTATACCCACTTCAACTTTTCTGACTTTTTTCAAAAGAACAACATCTACACAAACAGCTTTTATCAGCGCCTCCAACTATGACAGATTATTACTTAGCAACAAACCTGGAATTCCCAGGCCCTGCAGGGCTGTGAGGATTCGCTGCTACTTCAAGATGGTCAGGAGTTTCTGTTGCAGCGAACTACAGCTGCACTCACAGTGTGTCCTTCTCTCTTCCTCACTCCTTTGCTGGGCTGAGACTAGCTGCTCTATAATGTCTTCCTTGTTCTTTGCATCTGCTTTCCTGGCAACTTGAAAATCTGTCTCCTTAGCTTGCCAATACCTGGGGGCCAGGTAAAAACTATCATGTTCTACAATTGGTTTTTTATAATCCTAAAAGTCTCCCAATTTCATTTCTAAAGACAGGAATAGAAATGTCAAGAAATGCATAGGTAAGAATGACTGCCACCATTCCTAGACAGCCTCTTCCTGCCGGGCTGTCTCCTTTCAACAGTGCCCGTCCTGCTTTTCACACACACGTCTGTGCACTCATGATTCAGTGAGCATGCCCTTCACATTAGCACTAATGGAAAGTAGGCTTGTGCCCTGAGGATATAATGGGCCAGCCCACCTGAAGAAATAAGACTTCTAAATGCCTGAGGCAAATTGGTACCTGCCCACGAAACATCTCAGCAGGTACAGGGGGGCAGTCCCACCCAGTTAAATCAGACACAGTCCCTGCATTTCCAGCCACATTTCCGTTGCCATTCTTAAACTTCAGAGAAGTGGAATGCACTCCAGCTAAGCTTATCTGGAAACTCTGACTTTCATCTTCATGGAAAGAAAAGGGTTTTGAAAAGAAAATTTAAATGAAACTTCAAACCTCATTAACCAGCTCTCCAGGGGCAGGCTACTGGCAATGAATCACAAGGCTACCCTGCCTAATGGGAACCATAAGATGACACGGAATCTTAGAGCCACCCTGGCTGCACAGCTACTGCTTCAGTGAGAGTCACTAATGCTACAGCCTGGAAGTGGGTTCGCCTGTAGCGCCCAAAGGGCACCTTTAACGGGCATGAGGGAAACTTGCATTTGTTATTCTGCCAACTCGCTCCCCAAGATTTATTTGTATTTATGAAGCATTTTCATTTTATGTAAGTAAAATGCATTAATGAGAAAGTAAAGTCATTCTTCACTTTATTTTCTGCACCACATGAATTTTTCTGACCTCTGACCTTCCAGTATATTGTAGTAACATACAGGAAGGCCAAAGAGTCAAGAAAACTAAGTCTTGATTGGGAAGCAAAAAAAAAAAAATCATGCACAAGGTGCAAGGAAAGACAATAATCAAGTAATTTGCATAGTATTTCTGAATTTTCTCAGAAAACTTCCTATCTATTATCCTTCTCAATGCAAGCATCATCCTTTCTGTCCTGAAATAATTTTAGGTATTAAAATGCAACTATAATTATTTCTAAAGGAAATGTCAGGCTGAAAAGAGCAAACTCTAGTGTGCTTTCTGGTCATGTTTCTCTCTTTTAAAGTAGATTTAATGAGCAGTCCTCAAGGGCTCAAGGGGGAACACCACAGTGATAATCCTCCCTTTCTCTACACAATCATCCACACTGAGTTTCTATAACCACAGTTCTCTATATCCCACTTTCACCAGGACAGCCTGTCTTTTCCCAGTCCAACTCCTGAGCTACACCCCATGTCCACTTTGTCAAAGTTCACAATGACTTTTCAAACACTTGCTCCCTAGTAGTATATGGTGTTGCTAGATGTTTACAGTTATCGCAGACATGTAAATTTGGGACTAATAAAGTAACTAGGATAATAATTATTCCTATTTATTGAACACTTTGTACAAGCTATACACCAGGCACTTATAACTACCTGGTAAAGTAACTACATGGCAAAGTAGGTGTTACACTCATTTCATAAGTGACAAAACTGCAGAAAGGATCAATGACTTGCCACACTTCAAATTGCTAGTACTGATAAATTAGAGGTTCTAAATAAGATCTGTTTGGTGGCAATGCCCATATTCTTAATCACTACACACAATCTCATGAATAGACAGGAGTCCTCCTATTTACAACAAATCCTTTCTTAGACTTGGCATTACTGTCTAGGAAGAAAGCATACACAGAATGTTTGACAAGTTTTTTGCTTGTTTTTTTTTTTTAACCATGGCTGTAATTACCACTGTTGCTATTGCTGCTGCCAACACATCTTTTAATTATTCAAATACTGCTAATATTTTTGATAATTTCATGTTTTATAAACAATAATACTCAACAAGACACTCTTTTAGCACAATAAAATGTACCTATGCGAACACTCAGTGAATGTCAGTTTTAGAAATTATTAAGAATAATGACTTTTAAAATGTTTAATATGTTTTTATTTATTTCAGAGAGAGGAAGGGAGTAGGAGAGAGTGATAGAAACATCAACGATGAAAGAGAATCATTGAATGGCTGCCTCCTGCACACCCCCTACTAGGGATCGAGCCACAACCCTGGCATGTGCCCTGACCAGGAATTGAACCATGACCTCCTGGTTCATAGGTCACGGCGCTCAACTACTGAGCCACACCAGCTGGGCAGTACCATTTCTTATTAGTGCTCCATGGATATTAAATTGGTCCATCATCATAGATGCCTATATTTTTATTTGATTTTGATGTTTTAATACATGCATTTTGTTGTCATTTTATGTTTTTAAAGTTGATTCCTTTCCACCCACGTGCACTCTAGTACCTACAGCCTGGAAGTGGGTTCGCTTGTAGCACCCAAAGGGCACCTTTAACGGGCATGAGGGAAACTTGCGTTTATTATTCTGCCAACTTGCTCCCCAAGATTTATTTGTATTTTTGCCCATAGTAGAAGTTCGGCAAATGTTTGATTTGATTTGAGCCATTAGAGATATATTCATTCTCTAAAATCCATAGAAGAGTAAAATAATCCATCCAGGGAGCTGTTCATCTTCTAAACTATTAATTATTGCACAGCCATCTATAACAGCAACATTAAAGACTACTAAGTCACTTATCTTGAAGTCTGTAAAGCAGATTTCTGTTGGCGGACTTGAACAGCTCAAAGCATCTGAAATATGAGTGAATAGGTCAATAATCCATACATTAAGTGGTCACTAAGTACTAAAGCTCTTTGAAATAATAGGCCGTTAGGGCTAAGATAGTTTCATTCATGGATATAAAACTGACTTTCAAAATAGTCTCTAGATATGAATTTCTAAGCTAGGTCACTCAAGATGTACTGAAAAAGGTATGTGTTCAATCACTTAACACCTTCCTTAGCAATGTGATACAAGTTATGTAAGGTACAAGAAAAATTGTTGTTCCTAAAGAACTTACAATCTAGTTGAAGTCTTATCTAAACAGATCATATCATAATAATTAAAAATACATATTGTAAATGTGCAGCATTGTTGGAAAGGAGACTATTGTATCAAAGGAGGTTAATGTACCATCTGAAGCGAGCCTGGCTTAGTGGGAGAGAATCACAGACTGAAAGTAACAAAGGACACAGAAACTAACCTAAAATGAGGGGATCACACACAGAGCAGTAGCAGATTCAGGATGTCTCCTCAGTTTCCCAAAGTCCCTCCAAGCCCCCAAAATAGCGCATAGCTGTCCGAGATGAGGCAAATGAAAAGTATAAGTAATAAGAAATGTAAATGGTCTAGGCAAAAATTGTTATATTTGGTTTTAAAATATATACAGCTTTGGGCTTTGTAAAAAAAATAACAAAAAGCATAAGGACTCAGAAATACTTAAAAGGCTAGAAAAAGAATGTATCACTTAAATATTAGCCAGAGGTTGGATTAATACCAGAAAAAAAATAATTTAATAAAAATACATTTCAGACATTAAAGAAAGATTTATCTCTAATCTCAACATGCATGAGACAAAAAAAATTGACAATACTGTAAGAAAAAGTTGGGGAATTTTAGTATACCTCTCTCAAAAATTGATAGATGAAACAGACAGAAAATGAATAAGGTGATAGGAGATTGAAAAAACTATAAAGGAATTCAGTTTAAATGACATATATAGAACTCTGCATATAATAATTCAGCACTAAAAATACTTTATGATAATTACCACACAATAGACCAAAAACAGAGCTCATCGAATATCAAGGAATCACTGTAATAAAGTCCATGTTCCTTGGCCATAGTGCAAGTAAATTAAATTAAGTAACAAGGCAAACCATAGAGACAGAAATCAGATCAGTTGTTGCTAAAGGCTGGGGATAGAATAAAAGATGGATCAAAAAGGAGCATGAGGGAATTTTATGTGTAATGGGGGGATTTATATTTGATTTTAGTAATGGATTCATGACTGTATATATTTGTCAAAACTCATACATAAAATGGGTAAACTCTGTTGGGAGATGATAGTAGAAAACTCCTATTCTGTCATCTTATTGATGTCAACCTTCCCAAAATATTTTTAATACAAAAAATAATAGTCTATCATTTTCTCATCTCAGTTATAAACATTGGCCCAAAAGTCAAAAATAAAGTATTATCAAACAAATCCAAATACATTATCTCCACAGCAAAAGAAAATATCCCATATCAATAATACAGTCACACAAAACCCCACACTCAGAATGTCAGCATCTTGAAATTCTTCATTATTTTATCTTTGAATTTGGTGAGTGAAGGCTGATAAGACAATGGAGCATGTACTGGGACCTTAGATGCTTATCTACCACCATGCATTGCCTCCTCACCTCTCAAAAATTCTCAGCTGCATGCTCCCTGCCCCCCCAACTAGCAACTGTTGCTGCCATCTCACCCCAACGGGTCCTAGGAGTGGGTTGAGGTTGGACATAGAAGCCCCAAGTAGGATAGGGTGCAGAACAACTGGGAGGCTCTGCACTTGCTCTGTAAGTATCCGTGATCCTGAGGGAGAAAATTAAATAGCAAATTAAAAAAAAAATAAGTCAAGGCAGAAAATCTTTTTCCTACTGTTTGAAAAGGGTCCACATTTGTATATCGTACTAGACTCCACAAATTATGTAGCCAGCCCTGTAGACCTTATGTTCTCACCCTCCAGCCATTCCCAAGCCCATCCTGGAAGCATCAGTTATAGTAAACTTTATTTTGATGTCCAAACAAGCCAACCTCACATTTCCCCTTGCTTCTACACTCACTGTTATATCTTCTCAGGTATCTTCTGACCATTGCCACTCCAAGGCTACAAGGTGTACTTGAACAGTGCTCCCCTTTTCCCTGTCCATATGCTAATATACTGCAAGTGCTATTTAATTGTCTCTATTGCTGCTCCTATTTGACTGTAGGCTCTGGGATGGGAGGAGCTGTGATTGTTTTTCCCTAGGCACCTAGCATGAGCTAATGAATGAGCCTTACATTTCTATAGCATGCTCTGATTTCCCAAACATGCATGCGCGCACACACACACAGGCACCATCAGCAGGTTTACATGATTATATTTATTTTACAAATGAAGTAAAGAAGCTTCATTGAAGTTAAATGATTTGCCTAAGGCCACACAGGCTATATCGTCTTCCAGAATAACTCCTGGCAAAGAGACCATTTTAAGTCCTTAGGAGATCAAGGAGGGAGATCAGCTGAATGGGAGAAGACAGATTTTTTTATTATTCTTATTTTAATCTTTATTGTTCAAAGTATTACATATGACCCTTTTTTCCTCCATTTACCCCTTCTAGCTCACTCCCATCCTTCATCCCAAGCCTTCACCACCCTATTGTCTGTGTCCATAGGTTATGCATATACGTATATGCATATAAGTTCTTTGTTTGATATCTTTTCACCCACTCACTCTCACCTTCTGATATTTTTGTTGTTGTTGTTAGTTGGAGTGACCAAAAACATGGGTGCGTGTTAATAAGTCTTGTCCTTGATACATCTTTAGAAATGCTTTCCTCTCCACATTGAGGATATAGTACAAATAAAATGTAAATATTAAAGCTTAGCGTTTTAAGGCACTGTTGTTAGTTTAGACTCAGAGCATGTGGGGGTAGCTGCAGAGGGAGAAGTTTTGATGGTGTAAATACGAAAAGCCAAAAAAAATTATAAATGAAAAGACCAGGACAGTCACAAAAGGAGAATTCATGATCAGCTGGAATGCAGAGAGGATAAAACTTTTTCCAATAAAGGTTTTTAAGTTCCTTCATTGCCACAACATGGAGAAAGCAGCCACCTCAAAAAGAGGATGCTAACCTTTGCAAGAAAAGAAAGCAAATGACAGGTATTTTGGTTTACAGATAGTGAAATGCAACATCCACTGACAAGCTTAACAAGAATTCAGTGACAAAGCATGTAACAAGGACAAGACGTATGTACCCATGTGTTTGTCCACTCCAACTAACAACAACAAAAAAATCCCATTCAGCTGCTCTCTCTCCCTGTTCTCCTAGGGACTTAAAGTGGTCTCTTTGCTGGGAATTACTCTGGTGAGCAGTATAGCAGAAAATTTAAAAAGAATCCTATGCTCAGAAGGGCACCATCTTGGTTTAATGCTCTGTTGCAGCCACCTGGAAATTCTTAGTACCTTTTTAACAACGTTTCCCACGTTTTCATTTTGCACAGGATCTCACAAATTATAAAGCTGGTCCTGATAGTGGGGTGAAAAAAAAATCTATTTAGCACACAACATGCAGGCAGCTGGGCAGGACAAACCACACTTGACAGCTATGAGTGGCTAGCTAGTCAGGTCAAGGGAAACCTCTGGGAGACCCCACAAGGGCCAGAACCTCTGCCCCGGTGCCCTGAGGCTACTCACACCTTCCCCTACACCAGGGGCCCACTTTGGAAACTAGGGTGGAATTTTAAGAGGGAGAAACAGCAATAATAAAAGCTTGAAATTTCAATCAACTGAATATTTATCCAAAATATAAAACCAAGATATCTTTACAAAATTTTTTTAACCACCATTTTCAGATATTGCACTCAAAACAAAGGAATAGCTATAGTAAATAAAATTGTCCTTATTTCCCCATCTACATCATCGCATGCAAATTTTTACTCCTCTATATAAGGAAAGTCATGTACTCTCAGAAAATGAACTATTTCTGGTTCAGGAAAATATGTTGCCTTCCCACACATGAGCTACCCATGAATATTTTTGGTATATGTGCCCTCATTTGAGACACTATTTTGTTAAGCTTTCTAAACAAAGGGTGGTCAGACACTGGTTTGGGGTTTGGGGAGGCTATTTTGTCCTCTTTCAGCAATCATCTGGACAGGTAGCTCTGAAATAGGCCTATATTCATGGTACTGGCAGTAAAATATGACAATCCAAAAAAATATGTAAGATATACCTTCCAGAGCAGATTTTTAAAATATACCAGGCAGCATGGCTTAGTGGTTGAGCATCAACCTGTGAACCAGGAGGTCACGGTCTGATTCCCAGTCAGGGCACATGCCCAGGTTGTGGGCTCCAGCACCAGTGGGGGGTATGCAGGAGGCAGCCGATCAATAATTCTCTCTCATCATTGATGTTCTCTCTCTCTCTCTCTCTCTCTCTCTCTCTCTCTCTCTCTCTCTCTCTCTCTCTCTCCTCCCTTCCTCTCTGAAATCAATCAAAATGTATACCAGATTGTTGGTTATTGTTTTTATTTCAAAGTTTCTTATAAAACATGTGAAATAATTCTTATCTTTAAATTAAGGCCACTCAGGCACAGCAGATATGATCTCCCACTTAGGAAAACATTTCATTACTTCAAAATAATGTAGTTGGCCATAAAATGCCCTTTCCTTATGAAGTTAACAGGTAAACTTACTGGTATTACTCTTCCTCATCTGTTTCTCCTCCATGCACATGCTTTCTTCACCAAGAAGTTCCCTGATCTGTTTCCCCTGCTCTTTAACTTAGTCCATTTGGTGCCTCTTGTGCTGAATTTTATTAAATGAGAAGAGAAGGTCATAGTGAAGCAGTCAGAGAGCTCTGACAAGAAGGCATCTATAGTTTCCTATCCCCAAGTTAGGATAACAGGTGTTAAGTCCACAGTGTTGCACTTTGCATATAATAGGTCCTCACAAATAGTTAGTCACTTCCATCATCTTGCTCCAGTTATGCTCTCTCCACTGCCCTTTCTGGGAACCTACCTGAACCAGGCTTGTTAAGAAAGCTAGTCAAGGATGCCCAGGAAGATTATGAGCAAAAGCATTGCTGTGAAAAGTTAATTAGGTTATAAAGGGCTTGGTGAATGCATCGTAGTTTTGTGGTGAATGTCACCTGATAACTTATTACAGTGTATCTCAATTTTTCTATCCATATAAAAGCACTAGAAGACAGAGAGCATGCCTCTCTGGTTCATTGCCACACCTCAGCACCCAGGAGAGGACATAGTAGGCCCTTAATAAATATGTGTTAAATGAATAGGCAAATTAAACAAATCTTAAATGATGACACAGAAAATCACGTAGCCCAATCCATTTCACAGTGGCTCAGAGAGTTGCCCAAGGTCAATGGAATATGCAGTTTACCCTAAAAGTAATGGATTTCTAGGTCCCACTGCACAGATCCCTGAATTATCAGCACTTTCTCCAACTGAAATAACATGAACATAATTTTCTTCCCAATTATTCTGGCTGAAGGATATACAGAAGGTTTCGGGGGTGAGAGATTTATGGCACAGCTTCTGGGAAAGCCTAGAAACACCATGGGGCAACTGCAAAAGGTCTTACGGTAATTAAGTCGAGAGGCCAAGGGACCCCTGGAGGCCTGCACCATAGGCAGGGGGACTGTGCTCCTGGAGGAAAGCACTTTTGCTGACGTCCATTATATAAAAGATCCTTATGCAAGCAAGATGAAAGCAAGTACAAGAAAGGAAAAATGCCTATGGTTTACTATTGTTTCTAAGGTTCTCATATACACTGACCTCTAACATAGCCTTCAGCTCAACTGAAAGATTTCCCTCTACCATTATAGCAAGGTGGCCAATTCACATCCTAAAACTCAGATATGCTGCAACTTCTTTTGTATCCCTATGACCGAACTAAACCCCTCATGCGCATCTCCATCGCACTGGGAAATAGAAGGATGGGGAAGATAGATATGGAGACAGTTGAAAAAGAAATTTTAAATTAATAAAATTAAAGATTTCTCTATTTAAACTGGTTTAAAAGAATTTCTTTAGGTCTCATTTGGAAAAATACTCAATCTCTAGTTTTCTTTATGACATCCCCACATTTTTTTGAGAATATGGCATGTGGGTATAAAGAGTAGCTTGCAAGCCTTCAGTGTAATGGGGCCAACTGAGGTTGGGACTAAATCAGCCTCAGAGGGTCTTCTGGGTCCTGTCAGCAGGGCAGTCTTGGGCCTTGAGGTCCTGTTCTGTGACCACTGGAGGGCAGCACTGTGCTGGGACAGCAGCTGGTGTCTATGTACAAGGCTATGCATCTCTGTTTGAGAAGGACTCCCTGATTCCTGATTGCCCATTCTACATCTGTATGTTCCCCCAACAGGGCCCATGGGAACTTTGCGATCCTCTTCACCCCAGTCACTGGCTTCAGAGACTGAGAAGTGCCAAGCTCATCTCTAACCCATGGCTAAATTATATCCTGCCAGTATGAGCATCAGGTTCAACATATTGTTACTCAGACAGATGGCTGCCTCCCCAGGCTACTGCTAGGGAAGCAGGACATTCTCATCTACCCTTTCACTTCTGCTTCCTACTTGGTGAGAACATCCTAAAGGTTATATCCCCTTTCTCTATCCTGTGGATATATTTTTTCTAGTAGTTATCTGCCCTGGCCTTTTGTAGGCATAATAATTAAAGGGTAATGAAATATATGTTGGCTTATATTTCCAAAAATAGTATATATCCATTTCACTAAAATCTCAGATAGTTCAAGAGGATATAGGTTTGACTCCTATTATTTTGGCCAGACATTGTTCAAAGATTAAGCTACAATATAAATAACATAAAACAACACAGTAAAAATCTTACTAAATGTAGTAGCATTTCCAAGTCATAATTAAGCTTTGGTTTCTTTATATTTATAATGTGGATAATAATACCTGCTTTGCCTACCTCTTGCTGGATATAAGGAAAATACTATAAAAGCTATAAAGTTTGGAGAAATGAAATTCAGGATTGGAAATTTATAAAACAAGTTTTATTCTTGAGCCCCAACCCTGTGGCATAATGGAACCCACTACATACATCAAGAAAAGCCTGACCAGACATCCCCTGACAATCTCTGAAGGATCAAGCATCAGTGTGCCATCACACAGCATAAAGCTTGGTGGGGAATATAAAGGTGCTATTGTTGAACCAGATCCTATATGTACTCTATTATATTCATAGAAAAAGCCACATTTACATGAGTGTGGTTGAAAAGATTTTCTGCAGAGCAACCATTTTATGGGAACATGAGTGTAGGGTAGGTTTGATTGAAGTGCATATGGCAATCCTTGAAGACTGACTTAATAAAAGGAAATGCCTGTCAGCCTCTGGAGCCCTTGGCTGCAGTAGTTCAGAGCCCACAGATGGTGCAAACATTTTTAGGAGCCTTCTTCTGGCTAGCAATGGGACACATTTTGAATCAAATAATTCTGCAGATCAGGCTTATTCTGTAGTAGTCCTCCAAGTATCTGGAACCCTTTGCTGAGAATGATTATATTGTGTAGTCCCAAATCCACTGCAAGTTGTACCAGCAAGGACCCACCTCAAAAGACGGGCAGGAACACAGAAAGGCTGGGAAACGCAGTGGCATGATGTCCAGCCCAGGATGGATCTTATTCCAGATGCTGGGCTCTCCCTCACTCCTGCAATTGCTTCAGGGTCCACACACCCCATTTTCTCCACATGTATCTATAAGGTAAACGCTTTATTTCACCTTTGATTGAAAATGTCAGGTGTGTGTTTTTGTCATGGCTGGATATGCAAAGTCCTAAATATATATAAGGAAAGCTTGAGAATTTAAATATAGCACTTTATTAGTTGTGGCTTTCAGGTGACTTCTAACTCATCCAAGACTGGTTGCTCCCATCTCACCAGCTAGACCAGTGGTCAGCAAACTGCGGCTCGCGAGCCACATGCAGCTCGCAAGCCGCGATTTGCCGCTCTATTGACTAATGAGTTTGCCGACCACTGCATAAGGCATTACCCTTATCCAGAAGTTTTGACTTCAGGTTAAAGACATTAGTACATTACTAAAATGTTTTTTAAGAGTTTTTCCCTAAGGCAGTGGTCAACAAACTCATTAGTCAACAGAGCTGCAAACCGCTCTGAATGATCCCTAACTGGTGGTCTGTGCTTATGTTTCATGAACTACTTTCTCATGCATTGCCTTATGTCAGTGGTCGGCAAACTGCGGCTCGCGAGCCACATGCGGCTCTTTGGCCCCTTGAGTGTGGTTCTTCCACAAAATACCACGGCCTGGGCAAGTTTATTTTGAAGAAGTGGTGTTAGAAGAAGTTTAAGTTTAAAAAAATTGGCTCTCAAAAGAAATTTCAGTCGTTGTACTGTTGACAAATGAGTTTGCCGACCACTGCCTTATGTTATTGTCTCATAAAATCCTGACATAACAGCAACACAGGCATTGCTATCCCAAAGAGAGAAGGACCCAAAAATAACATGTGGAAAACATTCTCTTCTGATAATGAGAAGAGCCACGATGAATGCCCAGGTCTCCTAAGTCCCAGGTGAATACCTCTGCCTTTTCTCATGGCTTCTCAATCACAGATGCATTAAATTTTATTAAAAAGAATGACAGGCAGTCACGCTTCTTTCAGCTGTAGTCCTTGCCTTGACATGTTTTCTTATATGATTTTCAAAAGGTAGATATTGCAAACTCCCAAATCAATGTTCTTACCTATTCTATTCCTCTGTTCACATGATTCCATGCCAGCCATGGGGAAGATGAGTAGCAATCATTTGTCTCCCTGATTAAAAGGTTCAGAGCTATCTGTTATTTTCATCTCTCAATACAAGATACAGGTAAAGATAGATATTGGGATTCTGAAATGGTATTGATTAGCCTTTACCAAATAAAATGTGTAATTTATGAAGATATAAGATTCCAGCTGACTTCTGACTAGAAGAAAAAAATACACTCATCTCATAAAAACAGGCAGTATATGTCATGCTGCCAATAAGAGATATTTTATATCTAAATGTCAAGGTCAGGAAGGACCAGAGTGGTACTGGCTTCCACTTCCAGGCAGCACTACACCTAGCTGAGTAACTGAGTAGCACTCTGGAGAGTCTTGGGACTGCAGCAATACAGATGCCTACTCTTCCACCTTCTAGATTCCTAATGAAATTATAAAAAACATTTACATTTACACTTATATTTTTAATAAGTGTATATTTAATAAGTCTATATTTATACAGAGCACAAGGCAGAAGATTTAATCCAGTTCTGCCAAATGCTAACAGGATTGAAGGAAGAATACAAGGCCAATCCATGATGATCCTTGTAGACAAAGAAGAAGTCAGTGAGGAGAGTCAGCAGGTCAATCTGAAAGGACCAGACGAGAGGCAGGAGCTGGGGTAAAGGGCTGCCTGTGGACACTGTGGTGATATCTGAGTGCAATAGTGGCATCAAGAGATGCTAGGAATGCTGCCAGCCACACCAAGAGGGGAACTTGATGAAAGGCCTAAATTTGAAAGAAAAACTTTCAGAAAAATATAGAGTAATACCTTCTCAGCCTTTGAAAAAGTGAATCCTTAGGACTAAAAGCATAAGCAAATTAAAATATTGATAAATGTGACTCACTTAAAATTTATACATTTGCTCATCAAAAATCATTTAAAAGGAGAAATGACAAGTCACACACCTGAGAAAGTTATTTGTAATGAATATAACCTATATCATATTCATACCCAGAATCTATATATAATTGCTGTAAATCAATAAGAAAAAGATAATACACTCCCCAAGCAACAACAACAAAATTTGGGTTTCATTAAAATTAAAAACTTTTGTGCATTGAAGAACATTATCAAGAAAGTGAAAAGATGACCTACAGAATAGAAAATGTTTGCAAATCATATATCTAATAATGGTTTCATACCCAGAAGATATAAAGAACTCCTACAACTCAACAACAAAAATATAAACAACCCAACTTTTAAAATGGTAAAGGACTTAAATAGATATTTCTGTGGAGAAGGTATACAATCACACATGAAAAGATGTTCAATATCAATAGTCACTAGGGAAATGTAAATTAAAACCACAATGAGATACTGCTTTATACATACTAGTCTGGATATAGTTTTTAATAGGAAATAAGTGTTGGAGAGGAGGTGTAGAAAATTGGAACCTTTGTACATTTATAATAGGACTGTAAAATGGTTCAGCTTCTGGGAAAATAGTTTGGCAGTACTGTATCTTAAAAACATAGAATTCTAAAAGTAAGATTTCCATGACTCACCAATTCTATTCCTATTTATATATACCGAAAGAATGGAAAACAAGGATCCAAGCAGATACTTGTATGTCAAAGTTCAGTTCAGCATTATTCTCAAAAGTCTAAAAAGTAGAAACAACCTACATGGCAATACACATATGGAAGGATAAACAAAATGTGGTATATACCTGTAATGGAATATTATCCAGCCATGCAAAAGAAATGTAGTTCTGATACATGCTACAACATGGATGAACTTGAAGACATTACACTAAATGAAAGAAGGGAAAAATATTATGTGACTCCATTTTCGCAAATATTTAGAGTAGGCAAATTTATAGAGACAAAATGTAGATTGGAGGTTACCAGGGACTGTTTGGGGTGGGGAGAGAAAGTAATTACCACTTAATGGGTACAGACTTCTATTTGGGATAACACAAAATTTCTGGAAATAGATAGTGGTGATGGTTGCATAACACTATGAATGTACTTAATGCTACTGACTTGTACATGTAAAAATTGCTAAAATTGCAACTTTTATGTTATGTATATTTTACCACAATAAAAAAGAATAGAAGGAAACAGATAATTAAGCCAATTTGTAAGTGGACAAAACATATAAACAGAAATTCAGAGATTATGCAGCCCAAAGGCCAATAAACATAATTAGATGTTCAGTCCCATCCTATATAATAAAAGGCCAATATGCAAATCGACCGGATGGCGGAATGACCAGTCACTATGTACCAGTCACAATGCAGGAGTTGCCCCCTGGTGGTCAGTATGCTCCCACAGGGGGAGCGCCGCTCAGCCAGAAGCCCTGAGCCAGGCTCATGGCTGGCGAGCACAGCTGCAGTGGCGGGAGCCTCTCCCGCCTCTGAGGCAGTGCTAAGGATGTCCGACTGACGGCTTAGGCCCGCAGGGAGCAGGCCTAAGCCGTCAGTTGGACATCCCTTGAGGGCTCCTGGACTGCAAGATGGTGCAGGCTGGGCTGAGGGACCTCCCCTGAGTACACGAATTTTGTGCACCGGGCCTCTAGTTAGTAATAAGGGTACAAAAATGAAAACTATAGAAAGATACCATTTCTTACTCATCAGATTAGAAATTATTAAATAGCCTGACAACCACAAGTGTGTGAGGGCACATGGAGTGATTGGAATGATGATACACTGCTACTGGGAGTGTAAATTAGTATTCTCCACCTTGAAGGGTAATTCAGCAATAACTAGTGAAGTTGAAGCACATGTAACAGGACTCAGCAATTCCTCTCCTAGGCATGTATCCTAGAGAAAGCCTTGCATGTGTACATAAAAAGGCATAGACAGCAGTGCTCATAGCAAGGTGTTTGCAAAGTCAGAAACTAGATGCAACCTAAATGAGCATCAAGAGAATGATGGGTAAGTTACCTGTAGTACCTCCATATATGGGAGACTGCATAGATGTGAAAATGAATAACTAGAGCCACACATATTCCCATGGATGAATTTCACAAACATAATGCTGAACCAAAAAAGGCCAGTTTCAGTAGAATAGATGATTCCATTTACATAAAACATTAAAAAATGAAAGGATGTATACCCATTTTCTTATACATATTTATCACTGTATTCTATAGATTATTGTCTTTAATAAAAGAATAAGATTTAAATGGGAATAACAGTTACCAAGCTTAAGAGAGGGATACCACTGGTTGGGGTGGGGAGGGGATAAGATGAGAAAGGATACAAGGAGTTTAAACTTATTGGTAACATTTATTTCTTAAACTGAGTGGTGAATACAGTTATTCATTGCATTACTATTTAGAGCTTTTTTGTTTTAACATTTTAAAAAAAGAAAATGAAAAAGAATCATGCATTTTTTTGTGTATCTTATGAAAGGCACTGTGCCTACCATTACAGATCCTGAGCTACACAGTGCATGATCTACTTCTGGGTAAAACAAGTGCAAGAATGCATAATATCTAAAGCGCATGAATATCATATTGTATAATATAAGGATTGAGAAAGGTAGCCCATAAACCCTATTGTCAAATCCTGGGAGAATAATTCCATTTAACAGTAGACACAAGAAATGGAGAGAAAAATATATATCTATATTTCATTACCTTTCACTTCCCTTTCTATTTTGAGGGTTTGTGCCAGATTTATTTCTTCTTATCTAATTTTTTTAAGTGCTTCATTCCCATGAGCCATATGAAATTTATGTTTAGAGAGGTAAGGCCTGGATATGACCAAATAAATGCTTCACCCTTGGATACCCATACATGAGGCTGTAGAAACTCCATTCCATATTTTCAAAGTTTGACACACTCAATTTGGGTAAGTTTGAATATGCTTCACAATACTCTATCCATTTCCCACATACTACGTAAAAAACCAGGGGTCATTTTCACATTTTCCTTATTTAATAGTTTCATACCAGCCTGAATGCAACTTTATATATTCAATAGTTTCACACCAGCGTGTGGAAGTGGAAAAGGACACTCTATGGGTACCCAACAAGAATTCACAAAATTAGTTACACCAACTTTTATATTAATGTAAGTATATTCTATATTTAATGTTAAATCTTCATTGTAAAAAAAAAAAATATATATATATATATATATATATATAGTCTTTAAGGGCCACCCTCTATTGTCAAGGGAGCAAAAATGTAAAGTATATCCCCTGTTTTATCATAGGAGTGAAAGTTAAGGGGCTTGACTCACATCACATATTAGAACTTGATAACTTAATAAAATTATCTCGCTTAACATGTGCAACAACTGTATTATTAAATTAAATATTATTAATAGTTACTATTATCATCATTATTAATTATTCGCAGGTGCAGAATCAGAATGGAAAATGAAATTGCATATTTTAATTCCTACGTGGCTTCTGGAACATGATTTTCATCTCTATCAATGATAATGTACCCTTACTCCAGTCCAGAGTACACAATAAATTAGTTTCTACTCTGCCTCCTTGGCGACAAGAGTCCCCAGTAGCAGTGTACAACAACAACTCACTTTATTGAGAAAATGGTCACGGAGGCTTCTCTTCATGTATTTTGAATTTTTCCATCATTGAGGAAATATTCACTATATATAATTGCATGCTTTCTAATACTGCTTTCCTTCAAATTGGATTTTTCCCCCATAGATTTTAAAACTACTTCCATTAGAGAAATGTAAAAACAGTTGTAATTTCAGCAATTTGCCATTTCCCTCCTTTTGGGATAGCTTTAACTCATTGCATCTGAAGGATAAATAACTAAATGATCTTGAAATATTTAATGTGAAAGAGTTGCCAAGATTTTCAACACAAGAAAGCACATCTAATATGCCACAAAAGGTAACTTGAAAAACAGAATCTTTTTTAGTAGATATGTAAACTCCTATTTAACTACTAGCACTTTCCATTTCCTTCTTCCTGCCCTATAATGAGCCATTCCATGTTTATTGGTATTCAATTCTGCTACTAGTGCCACTCAATACATAGTTAAGGCTTTGAGAAGCTATACACACACACACACACACACACACACACATATACACACATACACACATACACACACATATACACACACATACACACACATACACACACATACACACATACACACACACACACACACACACAAAGTAAACCAAACAGCAAGGGAAAGCAACCAAAGCATAATCACTAAGAGCCCTTTGGGGGTAAAACAGAGCAGTGTGTCTTAGGTTGTGGAGATTTAAACATGCCATAAAATTGTATCCAGCATCCTGCACCGGGCCAGTGGACTGCTTTTACATCATGCCCCGTTTCTGAGAACTGCAGCCATCCAGAGAGTAATACTTTTCAATGAGTTTAGATAGTCACTATCCAGTTCATCCGGGTTTCCACTGGCCTAACACAAGTCATATGAATCAGAAGTACTCCCTACCAAGAATCAAACTTTAAAGAGGAAGACTATTGGGGGAGTATATTATTTTGGCATTATGGGTTTATAATGAGAATGTGACCCCCTCACTCCACATAAAACATTTTCCTTGGATTCCATCTCTGACCAAAGAATCCTCAAATTGCATTTCTTAGAAGGCTAGTCTTAGCCAAGTCCATGGGCACTGGGAGCTGTGATCATTTAAGATATCAACTTTCCCAACTACTAAAAATAAATCCCAAAAAGTAACTGAGAGGAAACCACATGTCACTTTGAAGACTTATTAAAACAATATAAAGAGACTGGAAAACTCGTTTGAGTTTTTTTCAATAATAAGATAGAACCCTTTTAGTAGCCTGGGTTTCTGAGGATCACTCCCAAGGCATAATACAATAATAACTCACACTGACAGAGCACTCACTATGTACCAGGAGTTGTTCCAAGGCTTTACATATATTAAATCACATTTTCTCATAACTCTATGATATATATTCTACTAATATTCTCATTTTACAAATGAGGAAACTGAAGCACAGAAAAGTTAAGTAATTTGTCCATGGGTACACAGACAGTGAGCAGGAGAGCTAAGAGTCAAACTCAGAAAATCTGTAGTCAATAGTTTTCACTGACCTACTCTGGTACAGTCCAATGTAAAGCATGAATCAAAATACAACCCAAAACAAAACTAAAAATTAAATAATTAACATTTTAATTATCTTTTGGTCATTCCACATATTTGGAATTTATTTTTTCATGCAATGTATATTTATTGAGGTTCTACTTTGTGACAAGAAGTGGGGATAGAGAGAAAGAAAAGTTATTTTAAGATGCTCAAGAGACCAACAAGAAAGAGATGAAAATGAAAAGATAAAAGAAAAAGAGAGAGAAGCTCAGGGTACTGTAAAATAAAGTACTTATAATACATGTCCAGTGCTAGAACTACATTGACAAAATATATCCTAGCCTTTAAAAAGGGAAGGGGAAGAAAGACAACAAAGAAAAGTCTCTTCACTGACTTTTTTTGCAAATCCAAACATTGCCTTCCTGTTTCCCACCACCCACTGCTCCCATCTCCAAGTGCCCGAGGCTTATGGTCAGATTTACTAAAACATTTTTCTTAGCATTGAGTTAGAATTACAATATTACTTTTATAGGTTTATACTCCCTTTGATATTCTAAAACCAGTGTGAAAGTTGACTTCAAAAATTTTCCATCGATAGCAAAGGTTTGTTATTTAGCAGCTCAGACAGTGCAGGTATTTGAAACCAGCACAGAAGTCTGACCATCCATCCATCCATCCAGGCCCAACTTTAGTGAAATCACTAAAATCCGTGAGCCTACGCCCCAGCCTTGCCGAGTATCGCTCTTTGCAAACCAAGACTGTGTCACTATACAGACTCTTCAGAAGCCATTTGCAAGCTGCAGGTGGAAAGTACCTGAAATGGTTTGAAACTGAGGAGCAGGGAAGACGCTCGTCCTGGGAGGACAACTTGAGACTGGATTTTCATTCTGCTTGGGCTGATTCTGCTGGAATGAAAGTCATGCCTTGTTTCAAACACCCTCCACCTCAGGCTGCCTGCTTGAGGATTCAGCTCAAAGTGAGACAGAACAGCTTTCTTTCCAGAAGGATTAGGCCATGGCCTGAAGCTTCCCATATTGATTTTGAAATCCACACGGCCATTTAGAAGATGGCTTCTCACACCTCTTGTGCCCCTCTGCTCCACAGGAGGCCCTGGATCTCCCTCCTCGCCCTGAGGAGACTGCACCTGTCAGGAACTAAATCATTTAAGGTCTCCTCTCCAGACTTAATGCAGTTTCATTTGCTGTTTGGATTTTTTAATTTCAAAGCGGAAAGACAAAACAGAACATGTAAAAACAGATTGATTATTGCCTTCTACAACTGCCTTCTCCTGTAGGGGCTTGGGCCATTGCTTTTCTTTGCCTCAGTTTCCCTTTCTAGCAAATTAAAATAATCCCTATTGATGTCAGTTTATAAAGGACACTAGTGTGAATTTTTAAAACTGTATTCATTGGCTCTCTCAGTTCCTTAAATGTCTCTGTATGAGTTTCTCCCACAAAAATTAGGACCAATTTTCCTTTCCTTCTGCTCCATTGCATCCAAGCATCACCGGAATTCTATAGAGCTTACAAGAATTTGAAAAGTTGCTGATCTGGTGGGCACTTCAATTGATCAGGCATCGGGCCTGAAGCCTAATTTTTTTTCAGCCTCTAGCTAGGTCAGCTCTTATGTCACCTCCCAATTCATTCCCCAATTATTCATCGATCACCTGTAATAATGTCAGATGCTATATAGGTGCTAGGGAGTAACAGGGCACATGCTCAGTTCTTGCCCTCAAAGATCCTGCATTTAAAAGTGAAAATAGGAAGGGAAACGTCCAATCATGGACAGCCCTGAACCTGGTTCACAGAGCACGCCTGATTTAGAGGAGCAAATCTGCAGCAGCTTTGGCCTTTCCCCTCTACCCACTCCTAACCCCAGGCCAGGCCATGTAAGAGCAAATAACTTTCCATGAAGAAAAGATCCAGAAAGCAGAGCTAAGTGACCTCCCAAGACTCCTCCTCTGGCAGCCAGAACCACATGACCACAACTGACAGCTGCTGATGGGAGAGCACTGGTCCTCTCTGTGATGTCACTCTCATTGGGGAACTCGCATTGCAGAGGGTGGAGGCCAAGTTTGTCACTGTGTGGCTCACTTCCCTTGGTTGGGAGCTTTCACAGAGCCTTTCCCCGAAGTCCTTATTCTGATCACTTTCCTGGAAATAAAGACTCAGCTAAGGAGGGGCCCAGTGTTGTTCCCTAAATTTGCACCCTCACACATAGTGCAGCAGGAAAAGCAGCCTGCCACCTGTACAAGGACATCCTGGCTCTCTCAGGGCTTCTAAGATCTTGCTGACTCCATGGTGCCACCAACACCACCTCTACCACACACACTCCTGCCTTTCCACTGTGCTCTGTTCAGGCTTTGTGCTATCCTATATGTGTGTGGTGTATGTGTGTGGTATGTGTGTGGGGGGTGTGGGGTGTGGGGTGTGGTTATGTGTAGGTGTGTAGTGTATGTGTGTGATGTGGATATGTGTGTGTGTGTGTGTGTGGTCTGTGTGTTGTGGGGTGTGTGTGTGTGTGGTGTGTGGTTATGTGTCTGTGGTCTGTGTGTTGTGTGTATATGTGGTGTGGGTGTATGTGTGCCCACATGTGCAGCACACATGCTTTTCTATCTTCACAACAAGCTTATGAGCCAGGGTCTATTTTTATGCTCATTTAATAGATTATGAAACTGAGATACAGCCTCTGGTTCCACACTGAAAAGTCTGCCAACCTTGTCTATTTGCTTTGAGGCTCAAGGAGGAAGCATAAGTGAAAGTACTGTGTAAACAGTAAAGCTTCCTGTAAACATAAGTTCTCATTAAAGACAAAATGAAAAGATTAAGAAAATGGACAATGATTTCTTGCTAATAAGATAAAAGCCAATAACAAGACTTTATGTTAGCAGACATAAGCTGTAGGTCTTTGTTCTAGCATCTGCCAATATAGAAAGAAAAAGAAGCATGAAGAGGAGAGAATAAATTATTTCTGAGAAATGTCTTTAGAAACTGGCTACGGAGGAAGCATCATGGGAATGATCCTTAAGATGAGCAGTCTGTGGGGTGCTGGAGAAAGCTCAGCCTTCTCTTTATATTACATTATATTACAAAACTCAGGGTTTACTTTCATACTGCCAGCACTGGAGAGCAGTGGAGAGAGAAGAAACCACCAGCACGAAGAAAGTTACTGGAACAGAACTTTGAATGTCAAAGAACTTCAAACAAACTAAAAGGGTGGGAAGAGGATATGTTAGTGAAGCTAGCTTAAGACAACTTTTTTAGAAAACCATAACATTAAACATAGAAGAACAGACTAGCATTAAACAGTTACATAGGAATTTGTTTGTTCAACATTAATGCCCTGGCAAGGCCAGACCAAATGATTTCTTGGGTCTTATATGGCCCACAGGCTGGACGTTCCCCACCTGTGCTTTATTTTATTTTTTTAACATATTTTTATTTATTTTAGAGAGGAAGGGAGAGGGAGAGAGAGTGACAGAAACATCAACGATGAGAGAGAATCATTAACTGGCTGCCTCCTGCACTTGAGCCCGCAACCCTGGCATGTACCCTGCCTGGGAATGGAACTTTGACCTCCTGGTTCATAGGTCCACAGTCAACCATTGAGCCGTGCCGGCCGGGCTCCACCCTTGCTTTAAATCATGACTTTGTCTCACCAGGAAGTCAACATCCAGCTGATCTAGCCCAGAGTCCAGTAAAAAGGAGACAGGCCCAGTCAGCTGTCATTTGAGGGTCTACATCAATTTCATCCACTTCTGTATCCACAGCAATAGTATAGTGCCTACCACAGAGAAAGCCCATCTATAATAATAAAAGGGTAATATGCTAATTAGACCAGACGTCTTCCAGACATCCTTCCTGATGAAGCTGGGGCCAGAGGGAAGCCAGCCTGGGTCCCGGGTGCCTGCAGGCAGCCTAAGGGAAGCCAGTGTGGGTTCTGGGTGATGGAGGGAAGCTGGTGTCGGCAGCCAGAGGAAGGAAGGCCAACTCTTGCATGAATTTTCCTGCATTGGGCCTCTAGTATTATAATAAAAGGGACAGAGTCAAGTTCTCAAGTACTGATTTTGCCATTAAATAACCTTGTAACTCCACCTCTCTAAACCTCACTTTGCCTTTTGTAAAGTTGCGTGTTAGAGAGTCTCTAAGCTCTCTTTAGTTTCCAAAATTCTGTAATTCTATTGTTCCCATTGAAAACCAGATACTTAGGAGAAAATTAAAAGTTCCTGCGTTACTGGTCTTTTCAATCTAAGCCTGCTAAGCATAAAAGCTGGAAGTCTTAACTGATGAAGAATGCCTCAAGTACAAGATAACCTGTTCACCTTGCCCTGTTGTTCAGTGCACAAAGGAAATTAGCATTTCCTGGGGAAATGGCTAGAAAGGGATATTTAAATGAGGATCACACCTATCATTCCTACATACAAATAACTCAAAGCACAGACACCACTGTGGCACTCGTATAAGTTCATTATCACAAGGGAGTATTAATAACTTGCCAAAATATCATGAGCACAATACTAAATATAAACAATACAAAATGAGCAGCTATAGCTTAACCTTGGCCTGTGAGAGTTTATACTGTAGGTCTTTCCAATTGACAACATGAAATTAATGTGATATTTGAGGACCTTAATGACAATTTCAGAATGTGTATAAGCCATCCAATCAATTGCATAGCAACTGGCTACAGCAAGTTGAAAAATTCAGTGACCTGATGTAGTCTATTCCCTGAAGTGCTAAATAACAGGGATTAAAAGTAGAATTCAGGAAAAAGGGAAACTGCCAATATCATTTCAAAATCAGGCAAAATGTATGTAATCTGTGCACAGTGCAGTTTTTGCCTTAATTAGATGAGCCAGAAAGATTGGGAGAGGTGCACGGCCAGCTTCTTCAGTGAGAAGCAATACACTTGCTCCCCTCGCTGTCCAGAACAGAATCTCCATCCCTCCAGCCCCCAAACACGCTGGTCTGCAGCGCCTTTCCTTCCCTGGCCTTCTCTCTGAACTGAGTGAGCACACAATTGAATTAGGTCTTGCCATTAGAGAAATTGGTCCCTAGAGAGCAGCTCTGAAATCATCCAAGCAGAAAAGTGAGAAAGCACGTTTTATGGTTTGCTGAACGATTTGAGGCTATGTATAAACCAAGAGCCGAGCCTGCCGCTTGCTGAGCTCTATACATGAATTCCACATTAGATCAACGGGTGATAAATGCTCAGATAAACATTTTTATTTTATGCCTCAACAATTTATCCTCTCTTCCTTTTATCAGACTCTGTTGACCCAACTGACTCAGTGAAAGCACACATTCAGGGAATAATTGTTTACCTCTGCTCACTCAGGCAGGCATGTGCGAAGATTCCACCCATTTGTTATCCTGGTTACTTTCTCTCCCTCGCCCATTCATCTTGATTTTCTCTCCCATGCTATTGATTTTATGAAAGAGACCTTTTTTTTAACTTGTTGCTCCTATTGACATAACTGTTTTGCTATTTTGTCTTACATATTGTACTGTAAATATGTTGTGTGAGATAGTTCATTTTTTCCTGTGGGGAAAAAGCCTGGTGTGGGTGCTAGAATAGCAACTCAGGGGCAGAAAACAAATCCTCTCTCCTGAACAGTCTTTCTAAATATCAGGGACATTTGAATAAAATCATGCCTAACCTCCTTGCTTCCCTTTCTCCATTTGTGAGCAAGAATGTTGGGAGTGGCTAGCACAGGGTAAACAGATGAAGCTACATTTGGAATGCATTTTGGGATCACTAGATAAAAAGCTCTACATAAAAAAATCAGAAATAATAGCATAGCTATCAGTTTTGTGAATACCTTCACCCTTCACCATAGATGAATTCCTCCATAATATTCATAAAAACAAGAAATGAGGTGTTCAGGAGATATATGCATATCATTTTAAAGGCAAATTTTTAGTTGATGTCAAGCATTGTCATGAATTGCTGTACCAAATTATAATTACTACTTCTTAGGAGATGTTTTTAAGTGTATCTACTTGTAAAATCAATTTAATAAGAAATAAACAAAATAAAGTCAATGTGTAGTTGGGTGGGAGGGGGAGTCCCAACAACACTTAGAGATGAAATTAAGAATTATGTATCTATATTCAAAGGGTTCCAACAAATATCTTACTTTTATGGTTTTTATGTCAGCAATTTTTATTGAGATAAAATTGGTCTAGCACATTGTATTTTCTTGAATATATTAGAATCATGCCTCCAATATTAACCATATATTTTGTTTTGTTTTTACTTTCTATTTCTTATAAAAGATAAAATGAGAACAGTATCTCATCACTGGTGAACCTAATTCTCTGTTAACTGAAGCTTTTCCTAGTCCTCTGTAGCCCAGAGAGAATATAAACATTGGCCTTTAGGAAGTAGTCCCTTTTGTGTTTTGCAGTCTTCAGAGGACAGCCTAGTGAACATATATATTTCACCTTTGCCTTCTCTTTGAGGCTCAAAGCCTGAAACAAGCCTCTAAGAGGACACATTGTATAAAGAAATGTATAAGTATTTATTTTTTTTTTGAAATGTATAAGTATTTAGATGCAGATTAAAGTGCCCAATAGGCCATATGAGAGGCAAACATGTCCAACACTACCAAACTTTCAGACCCAAACTTTTACCCTAAAGAAACCAACAGAAGTTAACATGTTTAAAAAAAATAGAGGTACAGGTATAGATGTCATTTTAAATCTCATTTAAAATTTTCTAAAATCTCAAATTTTTGGACATCAGACTGTGACATTATTTATGATTTATTTATCATCTATACTTGGCCAACTAGAACCCTTTCCCAAAATATCAGATACACAGCTTAGGGTTGGAGGAAATTGTGGGAAATATTTCTCAAGGCAATTTTAGTTCCACAACCAGAAATACTCAAGTTGTTTGAAACTGGATTATCCCATTTCAACACAATTTTTATTCTTGTAGATATAAAAAAAAGATGGGTTTTATTTTAGGTCACAAAGGATCTTACATTATTGTAGGTGTTTTTTTTATTTTGTTCAGAATTGTTTTAGTATTTATTAACTAATACCATCATTATTGAATATTCTCAGCACTTGACAGTCAATCAGGATTCCTGAATTCTATTTGGAGGGTGCTAAGAATACAAGAGTATTTCAAAACTATAGCATTCTTATAATACCTTACTATTCAATTATTAATTTTAGAAAAACCACATAAAGCAGGTTTGGCTTAAATAATATTTATAGGCAGTCAAGGACTTTTAGAGGGTACTCATTTCTACTCAGGTACTCATGTATATTTTATCAAATCACCCTCTTTGAGGGAGCTGAATTGCCCCCCACTCCCCACCGACCCCAAATTTATATGTTGAGATCCTAACCCTCAGTATCTCCGAATATGACTATATTTGGAGATAGGGTCTTTAAAGAGGTAATTAAGGTAAAATGGGTTCATTAGGGTGGACCCTAATCCAACATGACTAGCGTCCTTATCAGAAAAGAGATTAGGACTGCACAGAGGGAAGACCATGTGAAGAAAAAGGGAGTAGGCAGCCATCTACAAACCAAGGAGAGAGGCCTCAGAATGAAACCAACCCTGTAGATACCTTGATCTTGGACTTCCAGCCTCCCCTCCAAAACTATAAGGAAATAACTTTCTATCCTTTAAGCCACCCAATCTGTGGTACTTGGCAGATCTAGAAAACTAATGCACACCCCTTCCTCTCAACGACCTTGGAGAGTTAACAACTTTTCAACAGAGGGTTAGTTTGGCGCCCTAAGTCTACTTACTAGTTTCCAGCTGTGCACCGTTGTGGTTACTAGATTGCCATCAGACATCTGGAGACTCTCTGCTGACACGATTCCATCAGGAACCTTGAGGCCTGTCTATTTCATCCACAAATTCCCTGTCACTTAACTATTTCAAAATGCAAGCCCCTTTGGCTGCCTTGTCTCCTCATGTGAAAGCAGCTCACTGTCCATCTGTGTATTTCTAGACAGTGGAGAAGCCACCAGGCAGGGGGAAAGCAAGGGATTCTTAACTGCCTTCTCTTTTTTCTACTTAAAACATTAATGTTAGGGCTTTTAGGCATTTGTTTTTCTCCCTATTTTAAATTTGTTATTTCTTTCCAGATTTTCTTGTTTGGGAACAAAGATTATTGTTCCTCAAAGACATTTATTTTGTATTTATTAGTGCTCTCTTGAATCACCATTGAGTTCATGCATTTCTTAATAAATGGAGTAGAAACTATTCTAAATCTGTCTGCTATTCTTTAATCCCCTACATGAAATGTACATGTGTACATTTTTCTAAAACTAAGCACAGCTCATTGTGGTAGAATCAGACTTGTTGATTTCATTTCTTCTCTAAAGTTTCGCTTTAAGTATTCATAGTTTACTGGCATCTTGCATCCTTTTTATCTTGGCCCAATTTTTACTTGCTTGGGCATTAATGGTCCATTTCATAATTGTTTTTAAATAAAACTTTCCACAAAGGACCAAATTATAACCAGCTAAGCAGCAGTTAGGTATCACACTGGGGAAGCCCCCCCACCCCCAGTGAGATGGCAGAAAGCCACATCTACTTAAGGAAGACTGAGATAAGTAGGCCTGGAACCCATCACTCCTGAACGTAAAAGTGGCTGTTCAACACCAGAAGTGGTACCTAAGGCCACATTTACAGAAGAGGCCAATTACTGTAAAGCATGTTTAGTTTCCCCAAACACCTAGAAATCTGAATGCGAACCAATTTAAGGCTATTAGCATTTCATAGTCTCTTCAGTGTTTCAAACAGTGATAATATCCCAGTTGGAGAGGGAATATGACTAAAGAATCGTCTCTTCCTCAATTAGCATACTTGAATAGTCTGATCAAGCGAAGCATTTTAAATCTGCCCATAAATTTCTTTCACCTTCAACTCACTAGAGTGGTAGTTAGTTGGTACAGTGTTTTGTTGCTTTTACTAACTTCCTATGAAGTGCCAACTTAAGTTTTGCTTTATTCAGTTCCCTTGGTAGAAGAGACTGACCCAAACATAGCATTGAAATGCAAACTGATATGGCCATCTTGTGAAGCAGGGGTTGAATATTGATTCTAGAGGACTCCCCATTCATAACCTCTGTCTTTACTACTTCTAGCCACTTCTATTGACCAGCATGGCCAGGAGCAAGATTCCCTGAATCAGATAATCAACCCTCTATCCAAATGAAGAACCTTCCAAAAATCATCATGGAATACTTATGAATACTCATAAGTCTGAGGAGGAAGTTAAACAATGGCACTCTAAAGTAGCATTTCTCATTCCATTGGTTGTATGCTCTGCTGGTTTACAGATGTTTTAGGTGGTCCACAGGTGAATTTTTCTATTATAATGTACATATAATTATTTAAATAAAATATTAAATTGTATTTTCATTAGAAAAAGTATATAATTGGCATAACAAATCCATGATTTCACAGACTTATTCTTCTATATTTATTTATACTATACTTAAGGACTAAGTCAATTTAAAGAAAGATATTAAGTAAATGACAGTACTAGTGGTAAGCAGACAGAGCAAATACTGTGAAAGTAATTGATGAAAGATGGAAATCTGGGAAAGGCAGCACAGAATTTCTCTCTAAGGCAGTGATTCTCAACCTTTCTAATGCTGCGACCCTTTAATACAGTTCCTCATGTTGTGGTGACCCCCAACCATAAAATTATTTTCATTGCTACTTCATAACTATAATTTTGTTACTGTTAATGAATTGTAATGTAAATATCTGTGGTTTCCTATGGTCTTAGGCTCTACAGCAGTGATTCTCAACCTGTGGGTCACGACCAACAAGTTGAGAACCGCTAGCAGGGTCACCTAAGACCATCAGAAAACACAGATATTTACATTATGATTCATAACAGTAGCAAAATTACAGTTATGAAGTAGCAACGAAAATAATTTTATGGTTGGGGATCACCACAACATGAGGAACTGTATTAAAGGGTCGCGGCATTAGAAAGGTTGAGAACCACTGCTCTAAGGCAATTCTTTTTCCTGTTACTGAGCAGGATAAACAAAATGAATTCTACCTGGTGCATAGTGAAACTGGAGTACAATAAAGATGAAACAGTGTTTTAAAATAAATAGATAATCTGGAAAGCAAAGACAGTCCATAAAGGACTTCCTAATAAAAATACTAGAACCCGGGGAAAAAAAGAAAATAATACAAAATGCTGAAAGAAAATAACTGTCAACTTACTGTTTTATGCCCAGTCTCACTATTATTGAAAAGTTAGGACAAAATACAGACATTCTCAGACTACAAAACTGAGCATAAATACCATTAACAGATCCCAACAAAATATCTTTCAAAAGATGCACTTTAGGAGGACGAAGTTAGCCTTAGAATGGAAGAGTGAATAAAAAGGAAAGGGATATGCAAGGGGAAATGGTGAGCAAAGAATTGGAAACATGGGGGTAAATCTAAGCTTTACCTTGGAAAGTTAATAATAGTGACTAATTTTGAGTTTTTAAAAATTATGTGAAACTAAAATATGGGACAATAACATCCAAGCTATTATAGAGATGATGAGAACTACTAAGTTCTAAGGTCTATATATCATTTGGGAGGAGAGTAGAACATTGGCTAATCTTTGGCTTTATTAATGTCAAAAACATGTTTAAAAATAAATGTGTGTATGAAGTAATCATTAAGGAGTGAAAAAGGAAATAAATAACCTTCCAACCAGCAAAGGCAGTGGGTGCTGGTGGGTGGGAATAAACAAAATCCCATTGTCTTATTGAAAACTAGAGACCTGATACACGAAATTTGTGCAAGAGTAGGCCTTCCTTCCCCTGGCTGCTGGCACCGGCTTCCCTCTGGCACCTGGGACCCAGGCTTCCCTTGCAGCCCTGGCTTTGTCTGGAAGGTTGTCCAGAAGGATGTCCAGAAGGATGGCCGGTCTAATTAGCATATTATGCTTTTATTATTATAGATAGAGGAGATAAAAGAAGGATAAGGAAAACTACCAACAGACCCAAAGCAGAATCTAAACCTAAGTTGGACACTACAAAAGAGCTACATCCAAAAGCAGGTTGCTTGTTTCAAAATGCAGATGGTTTTCTGTTCACACACAGCACACTCTATTGCTGTCATTATTCTCACCACCACTTTTTGTTAGGGAGACCAACAGATTTAAGTTGCCAGAGTCTAATTAGGAAGCCCCCTCCATCCACAGCTGCAGCTATGAGGCTCACCCACCACAGGTCCTCATTATTCCTGTTAGTGCTCAGTTTTAGAAAGCAACCATTTGGAGGAGCAAAACAAAAACCCTCCCCAAGAAGGAGCTCACATTCATAAGTACACATGGGTACACTCCAAAACTCTAGCACTTGTTACACACTTTTTTTATTATCTTGATTCTTAATATGCACTGTATAGATCCCTGAAGTCAGATCCTCTTCCCACTATAATTTAGCTAAGATTCTGTTACATCTGTCTGAAGAAAAAATTTAATTTTCAGAATGGAAGGTAACAGAGCTCACCTGAAACTGAAATTGCAAGGTTGGAACTTCCCTGCTTCTTAGCCTCAGTAGGCATGTTAAAAGAATAAGATTTATGTCCCTATACCTAAAATATTTTGAAGCAATTATTTACTTAATATTTTGCTACATTACTGAGGATTGAAATTTTGATTAGGGAAGCAAAAGAGAAGTCTGCAGGTGGCCTGTAAAGCTAATTTTGAAGATAGCTCTGCTCAGCTCAAGCACTGGTCTTGAAGAATATTAACATAGTGTTAAAAATCACAGTGCCCTCTGGGTGTTCACCTGCCATAGAATTTAATTTACTTTATAACTCTTCTAATAGACTGAGTCTCATCCATTAGGTAAATATAATGTAGACATATTGTCTTGTTTCTCTAAAGAGGAAACCAGCAAAGACGCAAATTCATTCTCACAGAATCTTTTGCTATTCTAATTTGATTCAAATTCAGGTTGTGTGGTGACCTGTGCATCCCTCATTCAGGATATAGGATACTGCCTACATGGCACAAGATATTGTGTGCTACTTTAGCATTTGTAATATAAACAAAAACAAAAATCAAATCAAATAGACAAATTCTGTAATAACTTTACCAGTTGAACTACAGATGTCATCATGTAGTTGCCTAGCGTTCATAGACTGAAAATATTTCTAGTCAATGCACTCCTGAGTTCAGTGTTTGAGCTGTTATCCAAGGCTCATAGGGCAAACAGACCCAGAACTGGATAATTCTGAGAAATGGTTCATGTTAGTGGTGGAAAAAGAAAGAGGCTTGGAGCAGTAGGCAACCTTTAAAAATAAAAATAAAAGTAAAGTGAATTAAATATGACATTACAATAGAGAGGAAATTGAATTCACCTGCATACGATAAGGGTGGCTTCATTATTCATGGGCTTCCTGGCTGTGCTGTGACACTGAAGACTGATGAGGCCACCCCATCTCTGGAAGATAAATTCAATTCAATACACAAGGTATTGTTCTAGTATATTTTCTAAATGTATAGACTATACCTAACAGATGGCAATGGGATAGTATTTTTATCTTTAGACATTTCTAACAAAGAAGGAACATAATTTGCAGCAAGGCAAACCTGGAATAAGTTTCATACAGATTCACCTTCCTAACTCACTTGGCAAAATTAGAATAGTTTCTCAGGAGGAGAGATTGGAAGCCAACGGCTTTAGGATGCTTTAATAAGTCACCTTGGTAGAAGTGAGTTCTTCACCATCAATAAAACAGTAGAGAATGTGATCTCCCTAAGCCTTTAAATAAGAAAGCCTCCAAACATTTGGAGAAATCATCCAAAAACAAACAAAAAAAAATTCAATAAACATTCACTGACTCATTTAGTTAGTTTAATCTTTGTCTACCAGGTGTTTTTTTTTAACTTCTTAATTTTTTTCTTGGCAACTAAGAATTCTTTCTATTCATCTATTCTCTCACTCCTCCCAAGTTATAAATTCAGTTGGATAGTTGCCATATGTCAGTCATATAATGGTTTTCAATGTGAGATTACGGTGATTTCTCTAAAATAAAGTTACCTTAAAGCCTACTTCTCAAATGTATAATCTAGAAGTAGTTTAAAAGAAGGTGAAAAACCACCAGGGGAAAAACATAAAATCAACTTAAATAGCATGAGATACTACTACAACCTTTATAGTATTTTTGGAGAAATCTTTGGACTATGGAGGAAGCTACTTGTCCAAATGATTGCGAATTATCTAAAAAACACAGAATAGTTTCTTTGTTTTCAAATGCTAATGTTTGCTCTTTCTTAATTATAGAGAAAATCATTGCAGATGAGGTGTCATTGTCTCTGGGCCAACCGTCCCAAGTGAAGGACTGGAATGGCAGGTATAATTGAGGTGGGTGAACTTCACGATATATTTAATCTTCTAAAAGTTGAGATGCTTCTCTCCTGAGTCCTTATAATTAAAATCTCTAAGTCGTAGTTTCTTGCAATGTTTGGTCAGAATTCAAAACTTTTAATCTAAAAATTCTACTTGTGTAGCCTTACTTGTGTCATTAGTGATGTGTAGTCATAGAGTGATATGTATTTTTTGTTATACCCTGGACTGAAATAGGGGTTCATATTGGCAGCATCAATTTAAGTTATAGGCTCATGGCTAAAATGTTAAGGAGGCCCTTCTTGCCTATTGTTAAACACAAAATAATTATATCTCCAACAAGTTGGTGCTTTCTTACTTCCATTCAGCTCATAATAACAGCTATTAGATAGGTATTTACACTTATATCACTTATTGGGCTTTCTGTCCACTATTAATGAAGTATTATACAATGTGTAATAAGTGAGGTGAGATAACTATAACACCAAGATTATATACTATTGCAACATTCAGAAAGTGCTTTCAAATGCATAATCCCATTTGGCTCTTCCAATAACCCTGTAAGAGTTATATTAACTTAAAAGACAAGGACTTTAAGGTTTAGAGAAGCATTGTAACTTTCCCAAGTTTGCACAACTATCAGGAAGACAACCATTTTTTTATTCTGAGCAATGTTTTATTTCCTACATGTTTGTTTAAGGATGTCCTGATCCAATTAAGATTTGAACTGACAAGCTCTGTGTATCCACTGGATTTTCTCTTCCTAGGAATAAAGAGTTACCCTGACTCAGAGGACAGAGATGATGTTCCTGGAAGAAGTGAGAGTGTTTGGATCCACCCAGGAAATGCTTTAGAAGTTATTTGGAGAAACTACAGGAACACAAAGTCACCAGGAGCCTGGAATGGCAACCACTGAAGAAATATGAAAGGACACATATACAGGAATAAAGTTACCATGCAGAGGAAGGAGGAGAAGGTGCAGACATTTAGAGATTGAAAGTGCCAGAAAAATATTCAGGGAGAATATTCCAAATACCTACAAAAGAGCTCCTTTCCATGGTCAAGCAAATAAGTATTGCATATTTGAATTTCCAAAAGTTAATACTACGCAACAACTTTTTGAGGGGAAAGTTCAAGGGGATATCAGGGCTGAAACATTCAGGGTTTTTGCCTTAACAAACCTTGAACTCTGCAAGGGAAAACCAAAGTGAGTGAACCAGAGATACCTCAAGAAAGCAAAGATAATCTTATAGAACAGAGGCAAATCCACCCAAGGGAACTATTTCACAAAACCTCCACGCTGTTTGCCTGACCTACAAAGAGGAGGCCTCTCTTCGGTTAATAATAATATATTCCACCCAAATGGCAACTTGAGACACCTTAAAACAGCAGCCCTATGGGCATAGTGACTGAAGAATTCATAAGTGTGGGACTCAAACTTAGATCTTATGACACTAAATTATATTCTCTTCCTCTCTATATCATAGAAGAGAAAATGCATGCACATGGTATTAGAAAGTATCTCAAAGAAAAATTAAATAAACTATTTTCCATTTTCCTTTTCCACTCTCATGTGTTTTATTCTGATCAGACTGCTATAACAAATGAGTTGGGGGTGGGGAACCAACATTCAGTGTATGGCACCATGTCATTTCTTGTTTGGACAACTGTGTTTGCCCATTGATGGGTCACCTACCCCCTACTCCTCTTTGCTTTGATCCATCTGCTACACTGTATCTTGAGTGATTTCTTTCTAAAATATGGATCTGATCAGGGCATACCCATCCTCTCTATACACACACAAACACACACACTTAAGATACTTTAGTGTTTTCACACTAAATACAGATAAAAGCCTAAATTCCTTCGCATTGAATACTCCTTGTACCTTTGCCATACTGGTTTCTCAAACACAGCACTTCTAGCCTTTGTGCCATGTTGGTACTGTTTGCTTTGCCTGGGATACCTTCACACTCTGTTCTTCTGTCTGCTAATTCCTGCACAAAATAGCAGCCCTGAGGGCATAGTTACCGAAGATCACCGGGCTCACATCCCCTAGACAGCCTTCCCTGACCCTGTCTCCCAGTTTATTTCTTCTACTTAAGTAATGTGATTATGTTTTTATAATGATGTGGAGAAAACCTAATTTCTGGCACCAGAAATTCTCTTAGGAAGGGATTGTATTTCTTTAGGAAAAAAATATATCCCAAAAATGACCAGGGTGGAAGTAAGATCACAAATGGTCTGGGTACAGGGAGAACTGCTAGGCATGAGACAATGGAAGAAATATGGTGTTCTGCAGAAGGATAAGGAGGTGAGAGTGGGAGAGAAAGGGATGCGGAGTGGGGGACTCTAAAAAAGCAGATTAAGTAATACTCATGAAATCCTTCCATGAGTAACCTAGACTTATTGGTACATTCTACAAAAATGCAAAAATCTTGAAATGGAGATTTACACTTGGAAACCAATATAGGCCAAATCCTTGTGTCCTGGAGGAAGCAGGTGGAAAAGTAGGCATTAATACAGGAACCAGAGCATAGTCGTTTAAGCCCAACAGATTTGAAAAAAAAAACAACACACCAAAAAACACACTTTTAGAAGGTTCACATATAATCAAGCCATATATATGAGGCAATGCTATCTATGTCTCTAGAGCCAAGAAGACCCAAACTGACAACTAAATTACTCTTCAGTTGTGGGCTCTACCCTAGAGAATATAATTTAGAGTCATAAGATCTAAGTTTGAGTCCCACAGTTATGAATTCTTCAGTCACTATACCCACAGGGCTGCTATTATTCTCTCTTTATTATAATCATGCATATTTCTGAATCCCACAGTAAATTATGATAACTTATAAGACACCTCAGAATTTTCTTGTAGAGGAGATAGAGAAAAATACTTACAAGCAAAACTCAACAAATGTTTGCTGAACTAAATTGAGTTGAATTATTAATAAAAGAATTTTCAAAATATTCATAAACTCCAGAATGATTCCTTTTAGGTGAAATTTTCAAATGTCAACCAAAATATGAATGGGAGCTTGGGAAGTAAAGGAAAGAGATTATGTGATGTGGTGGTGGCGAAGCTTGTGAAGTGGTTGCAATCAGCATGGTCAACATGAAATATGAGGCCAACATGCAGAAGATATATCCTCAAGAATAATTTCTTTCATTAACTTGCTCAAACTCCAGACTGTTGACATGTTGGATCAGATCATTCTTTGTTATGCAGGGCTATCCTATGTATTATACAATGTTTCACAGCATGCTTGGCCTCTCTCCACTACATGCCAGTGACACCTGCCAGCTGTCTTTAAATACTGCCAAATGCCCCTGAAAAGCAATATCACCACCCCCCCCCCCCATTGAAAACAACTAATGTGAAGTGTAGGAGCCTTATAGCACCTACTGAGGCAGAACTGGGTCCTAGTATTTAAAGGGGACAGAGTGACTGTCATGGAAACAAACATTTTACCACGAAGCATTTGACTAACTTGTTCACTATACCTCACTCTTGAGTGGTCAGCCTTACTCTTCATTTCAGGCCCTATTCCTCAATGCCCATCAATGCCCAACTCTGCTGCATCTCAAGTTTGGCAACTCTGGCGAGAAGAACATGATCTCCACTGGCTAGCTGGTTTATCCCATGTCTTCTTATAACCCCTCACTTTGATACTTTTAATTATTTATCACTTTGTCATTAATTTACTAAACACTCCATTCAAGACTCAAACTCCATAAGTCAAAGTTAGCCTGGCCCAAGACCTGCCACTCTCCAGTTCTGCTGCCCTCTCCTGGCTTCCTGCAGGAAACACAGCTGTCTGTCTGTGTTTTTAAGCTGAATATTACCCTCTGCTTTGACATTAAAGGGTCAGCATGCAATCTGCAGTACATGTGTTACCACTGGAGCCTATCAGCCTATCTCTGTGAAATAAAAATCATTGACTATCACTAAGCCTAGCTTAAAGATGTACAGCAGCATTTCTTTTCTGCATTGTGGTTTCTCAATATCTACAAACTACCTTTTAAAGGGAGAGGGGAAAATGGTATCAAAGAAAATGATGGCAATATTTTTTTATTACTCCGTAATGCATCCCATTCCAAATAAATGTGTAAACATTTATCCTCTATAATGTAATACGCTAAATAATTTACTACTAAGGTTTTAGAATAATAAAAAAACACAAGACTTTTATCACTGTGACAACCTTGGAATGGATAATAATGTGAAATGGAAAGAAGGTGGAGGAAGGTAAGGAAAACAGAGATTGATATGTCCATCCATTCAGAAATTGAGGCGAGGTCATTAAAGAAAGCCTGCTCCCACATAAGCCAATGAATAACTCAAGCATAGCTCATAATATATATAAATTACAAGTACTCATGATTCCTCAGAAACTTCTAATTCTAATTAGAATTGAGAGAATTGACTCTGAAAATGAATTATGGTAATCAGATTATTATAAGACTTGAGTCCCAGGAAATCAAGAGTCTTAAACTATTAATTGACTCATTTTGCAGAAAGATATATACTTAAATCAACTTGCATTTCTCTATTGGCCCTATTTTATACCAAAAAGAAGATAGAATTAGGGAGTGAGCTATCGAGCATACAACCTGTGACTGATTGGAGATTAAGAAGAATTTAGGATGGTTTTACCATTAAAACCCTGATAAGAAATATAGCTATTTTTAAATCAGATGCTGCTCCAGCACAAGAGCTTTGTCCTCATTCAGTTTTCCAATTACAATAATTAAAGAATATATAATTGGCTGTGCCTTACTCTCAAATGTGAGAACAGTTTTTCACACATAGAAACATATGCACACACATCCAAACATAAGACAAAGCTAGTACATTCATTCATTCAGTCAGTCAGTCAGTCAGTCACTTATTCAACAGATATTTATTGAGGGCCTCACCTGTGTTACACAGTGAGAATAACAAGATAAATTTCATATTAGGTATAGTGTTTACAGACTGATTCAAGTAAATCTTCCAGGACTACAGTTCTTGCTCAAGGGGCAGACATATTTTATCAGATGTCTCACAAACTCCCATAGAAAGTGCTTGGTTGTCACCTGACACAAGTCCAGGCAATCCTAAAGTTGGCCAGTAATCAGTCTGACCCCCCCGCCAAAAAAAAAAAAAAAAAAAGCTAAGCAGAAATCATGAGATTTCCCTCCCAGGACATTTATGGAGCAAATTGTAGGAGTCTGAAATAGTTGATATGAGAGCTAAAGTCCACAAAGTAGGGGGCATCAGAATAGCTAAAGTGCCATATAAAAGATGGAGCTGAGGAGATTGTGCTGTGAGTCAACAGAGGAATCCATTTGGAGAGGGAGAAAAGAGGAGCATGGACACGACCCAGCAGAGACACACGTAGAGACCAGGAGTCCTTGAGAGTAGCAAATCCCATGAGGTGCCTCTTTCCTGATCACTTCTCATCCCAGGCTATCAAAATTTTGATACTAAAACCCTCTTTTCTCAAAGTATTTGAGTGAGTCTCTGTTCCCAGACCCTGGGTGACAAAATGTAGGCTCCAGGCAGTCCTGTGCTCAATGTATCAATAACCCATTGAAAAGATTAGAGACAAACAAAACAAAAAAACAGAAAATCTCACCCCAGTTTTGAGTCAAAATTCAGTTTTGATACAAGCACAGATATATCAGGCTAGTAACTTGATAATCCACTTTACATGCAAAATAAGGACCTCCCACCCCCTCTCCAACCAGCCTTACCGTATGTTAAAAGTTTAGAATTGCTGAGGAAATTCTATATGAATTTGTATATCGCTGTCAGGCTCCACTCTGCACTGTTTAAATCCCCCATGTTGCTTACCCTGAAGTTATGAACAGGAAATAAAGGCAAAATGGATGGCACCTAAACTAGCAGAGAGACAGATGTAAGTAAAACACAGCATTGTACTGTGGAATTTGTAATTGGTCCTAATCATATTTAACATCTGTTTCTCTACTTTAGCATATAATTTAGATGAAGCAGTTTAGAAATCTCAGCAAGAATCCATATTTTACATTTATTAAAAGAGGAGCAGTTTCCAAGTGATCAAATTGCTCTCCTAATTCACTCATAATAATGTAGCAATTTGTAAAGTCTTTTTTTATTTTCCTATGAAATGTTCTTAATCAGTAGTCCTAGCTACTAAAGACTTCCCATCTGCCAGCCCACCAATAGCAATGGATGTAAGATCATTTACCCAGAAAAACTTATCAGAATCCTCCCATTCTTGGATATGTCTCTCTCTTCATTTGACCTCTAACTTCACCTTGCTGCTGAAACTGCTCTCTACAGAGTCACCAACTGCCTCCTAATGATCAGAATCAATGCACCATTCATACATCTTGTCCTCCGTGGCTTCCCAAAGAAATATAATCTGCTCAATTTAAAATTCTCACTTCCCATTGCATCATAGAGATTGGTAAATCCTTGAATTATGGGAATTTGGCTCCAATCCATTTCTCTGACTGTTCTATCTTTATCCACTTCAGAAGAAGAGGTCTGTGACCCTTGGTCTAATCAAGGACTACAAATATGTTCTATTTGTTCTGCACAGTGTTTTTGAAAAGCCTGACTTCATGTGTTATAATCCATGATTCTCATTATAATCTCAAGTTATGACTTCTCTTGAAAACTCAGAGGATCTGGCAGCACCTGACCCACTTATTAAAAGTGAGTCCCAGGTGTGGAAAAAATGGCGGCGGAATAGACAGACATGTCCCGAGCCTTGTCCCAGAGCAGATAGAAAGAACAGCTGAAGGTTGCACAGGGAGTGTCTATTGGAGAGTTAAGGGATAGCTATACTCCAGGAGAAGGTGGAGGACTGCTGGATAGGGGTCCCCTGACCGGGCATTCCCCACTGCTGCCGGGTTCCCTCCCGGAGCTACTGGCTCGGACGCAGAGACCGCGCCATCTTGAAGGGGAAAGTGGATGTTATTGGAAACCTGAAAATCTACAACTGTGGCACCCACCAAATAGCTGCGAACCCCAGAGCACCAGTACCTAATTGGCACAAACATGCGGATTCAGAGGAGCACCACGGAAAGGTCAGATTTCGCCTGGGATAAGGTGAGGTCTCTGGTCCCGGCGGGAGAGAGGAACGCGTGCACTGCAGGAGCCGGAGGACCGGGGAAAGTCTGTACCTAGAAAAATCCATGGTTGTTGGGGGTGGCATGATCCGTGAATGTAAAAGGGAGTCCTCAGAGCTGCTAACAGAGGGGATCTCTAAAAAACAACCCATTTTGATCTGACGCAGAAAGACAGCCTAAAAATTTTGGGAGTGTGCCAGCTGCTTGGACACAAGGGGAAAAAGGGAATTGTGCAGGCTTACACGCAGACCAGGAGTTAACACACTCGCGCTTTCTCCTCTTTGAATTCTTGCTTCTAATTACTGAGCCAAATACATAGGATCACCCAGTTGGGGACACCTTACGAAACTGCAGGGGAAAGTTGTTTTTCTGGAACCTGGGGATCAGAGCGGGGAGTGACCGTCAGAGAACCAGCTCTGGGCAGCCCACTTCCACAAACTGGTATTGAGTGCCACAGGGAAAGCAGGATCTAAGCACAGCCTAGAGAGGACCTATAGACCCGGAAGTCAACACAGAAACACTGCCACCGAGGGGCTGAATCACAAATTGACTCTTGTATAATCACAAATTAAGGAATACAAGAAAGTAAGACACACCACCTGCTTAAAAATCAGGACTGGCTTACAACACTGAGGAGCAGTTTAATGCAGAGAACTGCAATACTGTCCTGACTGGGAAACAGGTGTGCCAAACAGAACAATAGGGGAAGTGAATGACCTTCACTACTGCACATTTTATTTTATTTTTATCTTTTTCTTTTTTTTTCTTTTTCATCTTTTACTTAAGAAACTAATTTTTTTCTCCACTTGATTTTACCTTTTTAATTATGAAATTTTTATTTTCAATCAGTATTATTACTACTACTATTTTACCTTTTTTTTAAAAAAAGTGTAATTTTATTTTCTCTTTATTTGACTTTGAGATTAGTGTTCTACATTCTATTTTCATCTTTCCTTTAGCATCATTCTACTCTATCTCAACTCTACCTTTATGCCATCACTCTCTCCCTAACTTTTCTCCTTTTGTTGTCCTGTTTCTCTTACCCTTTTCCTGCTTTAGATTTTCTCTATTCTTTCTTTTTACCCCCTGTTAAAATTTCACCCTACTTATATATCTAATTCCCAATCCCCTGCTCTGAGTTCATACACACCTCTCTCTTCTCTGTCTTCACTATCCAAAAAATTGTTTTTCTCTCTGTCCTTTTGTTGTTTTTTGCTTGAATGTTGATTATATCAATTTTTTATGCTTGTTTGTGAGATTGTTTTGCTTATTCTTTTTTTTTGTTTTGTTTTTTGGTTTACTTTGTTTTTGTTTGTTTCTTTGCATCTGTTTTTCCTCACCTCACTTGATATTAATTGTTGTTTGTAGTTTGTATTCAACTCCAGGTACTTGTTGCTGGCATTTGCTGGGATTAGTGGCTGTTCTATTGGAGTTTTCCCCAATTTATATAGTTTGTTCCCCTTTTCTTTCTTATTCTCTTTCTTTTCTCTCTTACATTTTTTTTCCTTTTCCCAATTTCATTTTGGCACTCTTTTCTCTCTTTTTTTCTTTTTTTCTCTTCTTCTTTCTCTCCTATCCCCCTAATTTGCCTTTCTCTGGTGGTCACCTTTATTTGGGGTTATTAATATCATGAATACATTTCTGTTCAGTGCCTTGCGTGTGGTACCTGGTTGTGTTGTATTTTGTGCCTTTAAATCAATGCAGGAGAGAGAGAACTACATAACCAGACACCCGGAGAAGAGAGACCATGGGGAGACAAAGAAACAGCCCGCATATGAAAGAAAAGGAGGCATCACCAGAAAAAGAAGTATATGAAATGGAGGCAAGCACCTGCCAGAGAAAGAATTCAGAGAAATGGTCATAAGGTGGCTGAAAAGAATGGAAGACAAATTCGACAATATGAGTGAGAACCAAGAGGAAATGAAGAAGAACGCAGAAGAAATGAAAAATGGCATCGTTGCTGTAAAGAACTCAATAGAAAGCATCAAGAGTAGACTAGAAGAAGCAGAGGACCGCATCAGTGAGCTAGAATACAAGATGGGAAAAAATACCCAAGTAGAGCAACTTCTAGAAAAAAAAAATTAAAAAGCAGGAGGAGAGCCTAAGAGAACTTTGGAACAACACGAAACAAAACAACATCTGCATAATAGGGGTTCCAGAAGGAAAGGAAGCTGAGCAAGGAATAGAAAACTTGTTTGAAGAAATAATGACAGAAAACTTCCCTCATATAGGGAAGAAAAAAACCAACCAAATCCAAGAAGCTCACAGAGTCCCAAGCAAAATGAACCCCAAAAGACCAACACCAAGGAACATTATAATTAAATTGGCAAACACCAATGACAAAGAAAGAATCTTAAAAGCGGCCAGAGAGAGACAGAAAGTTACCTACAAAGGAACCCCCATCAGACTAGCGACTGATTTCTCAACAGAAACTCATCAGGCCAGAAAGGAATGGAATGAAATATACAAAGTCATGCAAAGGAAGGGTCTGAATGCAAGAATACTGTACCAAGCAAAGCTATCAATCAAAATTGAAGGTGAAATCAGGAGCTTCACTGACAAAAAAGGACTAAGGGAATTTATTACCACCAAACCAGCAATGCAAGAAATGCTAAAAGGTCTGCTGTAAAAAAAAAAGAAATAGGAAGCGAAGAAGGAACACAGGGTAAAGAATAAAAATGGCCACAAATAAGTACCTATCAATAATAACTTTAAATGTAAATGGATTAAATGCCCTCAATCAAAAGACAAAGGGTAACGGATTGGATAAGAAAACATGACCCATATATCTGCTGTCTACAAGAAACCCACCTCAGAAAAAAAGATGCACACAGACTGAGAGTGAAGGGATGAAAAAAGGTTTTTCAGGCAAATGGAAGTGAAAATAAGCTGGGGTAGCAATACTTATATCTGACAAATTACATCTCAAAGTGAAGGACATAACAAGAGATAAGGAAGGTCACTTCATAATACTAAAGGGAGCAATCCAACAAGAAGAAATAACTCTGGTAAACATATATGCACCCAATACAGGAGCACCCAAATACATAAAAAAAACGCCTGGAGGATATCAAAAGAGAGATTGACAGCAATACAATCATAGTAGTAGACTTTAATACCCCACTATCACCATTGGACAAATCCTCTAAACAAAAAATCAGCAAAGAAACATCAATCCTAAATGACTCACTAGACCAGATGGAATTAATTGACATCTTCAGAACATTTCACCCCAAAGCCACAGAATATACATTCTTCTCAAGTGCACATGGGTCATTTTCAAAGATAGACCATATGTTGGGTCATAGGCAAAGTCTCTTCAAATTCAAGAAGATAGAAATCATATCAAGCATCTTCTCAGATCACAGTGGCATAAAACTGGAAATCAACTACAATAAAAACAATTAAAAAAAAACAAACACATGGAGACTAAACAGCATGCTATTAAACAATGAATGGGTTACCAGAGAGATCAAGGAAGAAATAAAAAACATATGGCAACAAATGACAATGAAAACACAACAATCCAAAATCTATGGGACACAGCAAAAGCAGTCTTGAGAGGGAAGTTCATAGCTCTACAAGCCTACTGCAAAAAAAAACAAGAAACAATGGTAATAAATTATCTAACCCTACAACTCAAAGAGTTAGAAAGAGAGCAACAAGAGAAGCCCAGTGTAAGCAGAAGGAAGGAAATAATAAAGATCAGAGTGGAGATAAATGACATTGAGACCAAAAAAAAAAAAAAAAAAAAAAAAAAACAATACAAAAGATCAACAAAACCAAGAGCTGGTTCTTTGAAAGGATAAACAAGATTGATGAACCTCTAGCCAGGCTCACCAAGAAGCAAAGAGAGAGGACCCAAATAAACAAAATCAGAAATGAAAGAGGTGAAATAACAACAGACCCCACAGAAATACAAAGGATTGTTAAAAAATACTATGAACAACTCTATTCCAACAAACTGGACAACCTGGAGGAAATGGACATATTCCTAGAAAAATATAACCTTCCAAAACTCAATCAGGAAGACTCTAAACATCTCAATAGGCCAATAACTATGGAAGAAATTGAAGCAGTCATTAAAAAGCTTCCAGCACACAAAAGCCCCGGGCCAGATGGCTTCACAGGGGAGTTTTACCAAACATTCAAGGAAGAACTAAAAACTATCCTCATCAGACTATTCCAAAAAATTCAAGAGGAAGGAACACTTCCAAGCTCCTTCTATGAAGCCAGCATCACCCTAATACCAAAACCAGATAAAGACAACACAATGAAAGAGAATTACAGGCCAATATCCCTCATGAACATAGATGCCAAAACCCTCAACAAAATTCTAGCAAATCAGATCCAGCACTACATCAGAAAGAGCATACACCATGACCAAGTAGTATTTATCCCGGGGATGCAAGGATGGTACAATATCTGCAAATCAATAAAAGTGATACATCATATAAACAAATTGAGAGATAAAAATCACATAGTCATATCAATTGATGCAGAAAAAGCATTTGACAAAATCCAACACTCTTTCTTGATAAAAACTCTCAACAAGGTGGGAATAGAAGGATCATACCTCAACATAATAAAAGCTATATATGATAAACCCACAGCTAACATCATACTCAATGGGCAAACACTAAAACCATTTCCCCTAAGAACAGGAACAAGACAGGGGTGCCCACTCTCACCACTCCTGTTCAACATAGTACTGGAAGTATTAGCCATTGCAATTAGACAAGAAGAAGAAATAAAAGGCATCCGCATTGGAAAAGAAGAAGTAAAACTGTCCTTATTTGCAGATGACATGATATTGTATATAAAAAAAACCCTAAAGACTCCATCATAAAACTAATAGACTTAATAAATTAATTCGGCAATGTAGCAGGATACAAAATTAACGCCAAGAAATCTATGGCATTTCTATACACCAATAGTGAACTTAGAGAAAGAGAGACTAAAAAGGCAATCGCATTTATCATCACACCAAAGAAATTAAGATACCTAGGAATAAACTTAACTAAGGAGGTAAAAGACCTATATGTGGAATACTATAGGACACTGAAAAAAAGAGATAGAGGAAGATGTAAACAGATGGAAGAACATACCATGTTCATGGATTGGGAGAATCAACATCATTAATATGTCCATACTGCCCAAAGCAATCTATAGATTCAATGCACTCCCCATTAAAATACCAATGGCATATTTCACAGACCTAGAAAGAACTCTCCAAAAATTCATCTGGAATAAAAAAAGACCCCGAATAGCCACAGCAATCCTGAGAAAGAAGAACAAAGTAGGTGGGATCTCAATACCAGATTTCAAGCTGTATTACAAAGCCACTCTTCTCAAAACTGCCTGGTACTGGCACAAGAACAGACATATAGATCAATGGAATAGAATAGAAAACCCAAAAATCGACCGAAATTACTACGCTCAATTAATATTTGACAAAGGAGGCATGAACATACAATGGAGTCAAGACTGTATCTTCAATAAATGGTGTTGGGAATATTGGACAGATGCATGCAAAAAAAATGAAACTAGACCACCAACTTACACCATACACAAAAATAAACTCAAAACGGATCAAGGACTTAAACATACGATGAGAAACCATAAAAATACTAGAGGAATCCACAACCAGAAAAATCTCTGACATACACCGAAGCAATTTCTTCACTGATACTGCTCCTAGGGTAATGGAAACTAAAGAGAAAATAAACAAATGGGACTACATCAAAATGAAAAGCTTTTGCACAGCAAAGGAGACCATCAATAAAACAAGAAAGCCCACTGCATGGGAGAACATATTTGCCAATGATATCAACGATAAGGGTTTAATCTCCAACATTTACAGGGAACTCATGCAGCTTAACAAAAAGAAGATAAACAACCCAATCAAAAAATGGGCAACTGATCTAAATAGACACTTTACGAAAAAAGACAGAAGGAAAGCCAAGAGACATATGAAAACCTGCTCAAAGTCACTAATCACCAGAGAGATGCAAATAAAAACCACCTTGTGGTACCATCTCACACCTGTCAGAATGGCTATTATCAACAAATCAACAAATGACAAGTGCTGGGGAGGATGTGGAGAAAAAGGAACCCTCGTGCACTGCTGGTGAGATTGCAGACTGGTGCAGCCACTGTGGAGAACAGTATGGAGTTTCCTCAAAAACTAAAAATGGAACTCCCATTTGACCCAGTTATCCCACTTCTAGGAATATATCGAAACTAGAAACACGAATCAGAAAGGATATACGCAGTCCTATGTTCATAGCAGCACAATTCACCATAGCTAAGATTTGGAAACAGCCTAAGTGCCTATCAGCAGATGAGTGGATTAAAAACCGTGGTACATCTACACAATGGAATGCTATGCTGCGCTAAAAAGGAAGGAATTCCTACCATTTGCAACAACATGGATGGAGATGGAGAGCATTATGCTAAGTGAAATAAGCCAGGCAGAGAAAGATAAATATCACATGATCTCACTCATTTGTGGAATATAATGAACAACATAAACTGATGAACAAAAATAGATCCAGAGACAGAGAAACATCAATCAGAACTTCAAACCTCAGGGAAGGTAGGGGAGGGTGGGGGTAAGGAGGAGAGATCAACCGAAGGACTTATATGCATGCATGTAAGCCTAATCGATGGACACAGACAACAGGGGGGTGGGGGCATGAATGGGAGGTGGGGGGAAGTGGGGGAATAAGGACACATATGTAATATCTTAATCAATAAAGAAATTTTTTAAAAAGTGAGTCCCAGTGGTCTCCTTAAGGCAGGCCCACCTCCTTGGTCCCTTACATGCCCCACCTCACACGCAGTGGGCAACTATGCTCTGACCCCAGGGTCCTCCGACTCTTTAAGTTACCTGCCTGGTCCTGGTAGGCTCTTCCAAACCCTTCTCCTAATGTACCTTCATAAACACCCTCACAACAACAGTTGACATTTGCTTGTGTTCTAACTTCAGCTTTCTTTTCATTATCTTTTTAAGAATCTTATTACTTTCCATAGTTTCAAAATTACTTCCTTTGAAATATGCCTAAATGTATACTTGATCCTTATCTCTTTTGTAGCTCCTTACACACATTGCTAACAGCCTGATGGTCACCTCCACTCAGAAGCTTCACTTACAACTTAAATTCAGTATACCCCAAGCTGATCTCCTAAGTGGCTCCCATCTTCCTAATCCCAGAGGCCAGCTTCTCTCACATTCTTCATGTCTATTATTTCTCTCTTCCTTCTAGTCACCTAGGCCTTAAACTTCCAAATCATCTTGACATCTTCTCCTATTTCCGATAAAGTTGGTGCTAGATTCATAAGTTGTGCCTCTTGAATGCCTCCCTCTTCCACTGCCACAGGCCAACTTTATGTCATCATAACTTCACTGACTCTCTTGAGCCAGACCCTGCACTAGCTGCTGACTTTTTATGGTATTTACCAGCTGGATTACTGCAGTCTCTCTTTTTTCTTGAATGATATTTACACTGTTTCATTCTCCATGCTATTGCCAAACTAATTTTCTTAAGCACAGCTCTGACCCAGTTCAAGCACATCCCATTTTCCCTCCTGACTTGCAACTAAATGAGGAACTTCCACAATATGGCCTAGTCAACTCTCCTGTATCTATCTCCTCACTACTCCGTAATGCAAGCATCATGTTCCACACAAATGAAACTACTCACCATAGTTACCCAACTCTTTGTTTTCCTTTATAATATTCCCTCTGCCAGAAATCATTCCCAACCATCTCTCCCCTCTCTGTTCTACTAAAGGCATGAACCCCTTAACTCCAACACCTACAATAATTGTGTCCTTGTCCAATCAATTATTCTAGATTGAATTTTCTTGGAGCAAACATTGTATCTGCTACAACAGCTAGGATAATGCCAAGCACATGGTAGACACTCAATATCTATTAAAATGAAATGGGAGGAATCAAATTTTTATGTCCAGATTTTTTTACTAAAACTTTGAAAGAATTGTATCAATATTAAAGCAACAAGTATGCAATTGAAGAAATCCAATTTCAATAAAGGAGTAAGTGATATTCACTAGTGCTTCTCAGGGACTACAGTGTGAGACACAAAAAGAGTCAGTATTGCAGAACACCCACCTCAGGGCAAATGGGACAAAATCTCCTCAACGCTCAGGACCCCTCTTGACCCAGCTGCTCTGAGTCGTGGGCTGACAGCCTTCCTGGGGCTGAAGCTCTGGTACAGGGAGTTTCCCTTCAGCAGGATCCACTCACTTATACTCTCCATTCTTGCTTCGGTCTGTCATGGCACATCTTATTTAAACTGATGGCATTTGAAAGATCCCTCTGAATAACTGATGACTTTCTGGAAATATTCAGAGAGCATTTTTGCCAAAAACAGGAGCCTCATTTAAGGAGCTGGATAGATTAGAAATTCAGTTTCAAGACCAAATTACTTTCAACCTGAAATCTTCTGTCAGCTTGGAAAAGGAAGGACAGTTCTGGTCAGCACTTAGCAAGGAAATAGCCATACCTAATGAGGAAATATTTTTTAAAGCAACAAATACTACTCATTTCGATAAAGGAGAGCAGCTTTGGGCATTATTGTCATTGCCATTACTCTTTTGTAGAACATAATCACTGCATATAATATTGCTACATGAAAATCTCATGCCTACACATAAGGCACAAAAACTTAAACTCACAGTTATGTTTTATGTGGCTTTTAATTTTTTTTCAAATATTTTTATTGTTTTTAGAGAGAGAGGAAGGGAGAGGGAGAGAAAGAGAGAAACATCTATGTGAGACAGAAACATCAATCTGCTGCCTCCTGCACACCGCAGGCATGTGCCCTGACAAGGAATCCAACTGGCAACCTTTTGGTGCATGGGATGACACCCAACCAACTGACCCACACTGGTCAGGGCTTATGTGGCTTTTTACAAGATAAATTACCTTGCTAAGAAGGTCCAAAGATATATAGTTTACCTATGTATAGGGGGCTGGGAAACCACAAAGAACAAATGGTGATAACCTCTTTTCTCATGCAGACATTTCTGACACAGTAGTAACAAAATGCCGCCTGTCTAGTCTCCATCAAAATAGACCTGGTCAGTAACAGACCATTTCTGTGTCAACTGTGAGTTAGGCTCCTGGGCTTCAAAGATTATGAACAGTTAATTCCCAAATAAAGACAATCCAACTATGGTTTGACTGCCATTAGAACAGGGTTTCTTAACCTTTCTTGACCCTGGCCACTTTGGGAGCCTTAGGAGTCTTCTGCATTCCTTCCCAGAAATATTCTTAAATGCAAAACATAAAATAAATGATATTAAAAGGGAAATGAGTTATATCATTAAAATATTTTAAAATTTGCAGTACAGTTATCTATGTGCTTATTTATTAATGCATTTAATGGAAAGATCTAGTGGATTTGTCTAGTAACTACCATAATATCAAAGTAGAGAGGAACATACATGATATTTAATATACATCAGCAATAATATATGCAAATACTTGTGTTGAGGTCACACATACTACTCATTACTATAGTAATTCATTGCCTACATTCATAACAAATAGAAATGTGAAATTTTAGTTAAAGCTTAGTGAAATTACAGATGTAAGGTTTTTTCTATCAAAGTTCACAACCCTTTGAATTTTATTCTCATAAAGAAAAGATGCATATCTATTTAATTAGTTCTGTTGGTTATTTGAAATCCCCAACATTGTTAGAAAATTTATACCCATCTTGAGTCAATATACGCATATGTTTGGCAACTCAATGGCTCTAATTCAGCAATTAAGGAGGGAGGGTCAGGATGGGGTTGTTGCTTGTATGCAGTTCTATAGCTCTTTTTTTCTGTTCATAAGATTAAGCAATGCACATAATTTTTTTTTTATTGCACATCTTCCCTGTTAAGGTTTTCATTAAGTCCATAGATTCTTATTTAACGTTAGGATTATCTGATTTATTTGTTTAGACTGGAGAGCATCTCTTTAGCATGCTGTGGTGTTCAGTAAAGGGCTTCTGACAACAAGCAAAGATTTAAACAATCATTTAGTAATCAGCAGGCCTCCTCAAATCACATCTTAACTCTAAGCCCAGGTACAAATCAGTGGCCTTGTTATGAACAAAGCACCCCATTTATTGAAATAATCTTTTTAAATCATCCCTGTGGTGAAGTTCTTATTAGACTATAAAATAGTCTGTGCACAACAGAGGTATATATTTTCAATCAATTATTCCAAAATATCTATTGATATTTTACCAGATGTTGAGGAAGTCCAAAAAAAATATGAAATATACTATTTTCTGCTTTCAAGAAGTTGTAATCTAGATTTAGAAAGAGAAAGATCTTGGAAGTTGGAGACATCTCACCTATATTATTTCCTGTATCCAGCTGTCGATTTCTAGCAGCCATATCTTCACCACATTCATTGCAGAGAAATCAGATTTTATTCAAGAGAGGTATCCCTAAGGAGATATTTCAAAACTTGCAAAATCCAAGACTAATTTCCTCATAGGAATAAATTTAAATAGAGGCTTTCACTCTCAAAGTGAATTCCGCTATACTCATTGTAGTCCAGGGGCAGGTTACAGTGATGTTTATTATATAAACATGTCCCCACAATCTTATTAATTTCTCACCGTTATCCTTGACTAAGTATGTGACAACTCTGAAGAATTTGAAAGGAAGCCTGCTTAGCTGTTCCTGCTTAGTTTACTCAGGATTATTTTTGCTATTTCCCAGAGTTCTTTCTGCTAAAGGAGAGCACCATAAAATGGCATTTCAATAGCTCATAATTTTTCAAAGAAAACCATCACTGACAAAGCTTCCATGGGCTTACAGGTTGCAGCTTCACACAGTGATAAACAGCAGCCAGGATTGCTAGGCCTGAGGACACAAGATGTACTTTAGGCCTCTGCAGTGAGCAGGTCTGTGTGTACCATGGCATATGGTTTTGTGGAAAGAGTATTGGTTTCAAAGCCAGAAGTAGAAGCTGCTCCAAAAATTGTGTCTTGCACTTAAATATATTTGGGGAGGCGGGGGTGTTAGGCAAGTCACTTATTGTCTAGGAGCTTCATTTTCCATGTCAGAACATGACAGCTGCCTTGCCTGGTTCACAGGAAGCTGGATGAGTATATAAAAAAGCATTTTATGGAAGGATCCTAATCTGATTTATAACTGTTGAGGGGGCATCTATGCTAGTTAATGAAGGAGCCTGTGTGAGGGCAGTCTACTAACTAAAGAGAATTAAAGACAAAACCCCTCATTCCCTGTATATTCCTGATAAAATCTCCTTCAGAAATCTTTCTTTAATAAAAAAAATAATATATGCTCACTGTGAAAGTCAAATAGCTCAGAAGTGAATAAAATAGAAATGCAATTTCCCCCTTCTCCCACTCACTTCCAGCCCGTTTTCCAGAATATGACAACTGTCCCCAGTTTGATGTATATTCCCTTACACAGGCCAGACATCTTAGCAGAGTGGTGACGGCAAGGGGCAAGGCACAGGTGCCTGTCCTCAGCCCCATCTGAGAAAGGAAACACTTCATCCTGGCCTTGGCTCTGGGCTGTGGGGCAGTGGCAGTACTAATGTTGACTAAAATCATGCCCAACACCTTGCAAGTAATTCTGCTGTTTCACTCAGGTAGAAGTGGGAGTCTTCACATCTGGATACCACTTCCCTATTCTGAAAAAGAAATGAACGGCTTGCTGTCCTGAGTCTGATTAGTGGCATCTTAGCCAGCCTGTGGGATGTGGCCCCTTTTCCCTCACCAGCACTGGCATGTCAGAACCAGAGGAGCTTGGCCAGCTCAGGGCCGCTGCTTATAAATCAGGCCTGTGCGATTCAGTGTGGAGAACAGGACTTCTCAGAGAGAGCACAGGCCCACTCTGCCAGGGGTGCTCTCAACTCCTGATTTATAATCGCTTCCTGGAAAACCAGGTGCAAAATCCAGGTGTATAAATGAGGTCTATTTTATTTAGGATTTATTGGCATTATTTGAAAATCTGTTTCGGGACTTGTAAATCTATATTAGGATTTGTAAACCTATTTAAAGATATGGAAATTAATTTTGGACTTACAAAACACTAAAAACTGTTTGGCTACAATTACTATGAGGAAGAAGAGAGACATAAATCAAAGGCAGGCTGCTAAGATTTGCTGACAGGTTCCATAAATTGAATCCTGGGTCTATAACTTCAGGTGAGTACGGCTTTATAAATCCAACTTGTGAATCACCAAAAAAAAAAAAAAAGATCAAGATTTTTATTCTAATTTGAAATATTAGAGAATGGCATCACTGTTGATACCCTAAATGGTAATCATCTATTGAGATTGAGATTTGATATATAAAAATTTTTTTATATATTGCTGAGAAACCGGCAGGTAAAGTGGTCTGTGCTTCTCCTTGGCCTGTGGAAAGAGAGCCTAGGAAGTCTGAGACCATAACTGGGCAGAGCCTGGTGAGAAAATCACTACATTAATTCGGAAACTCCAGGTCACTTTGACGGTGAACTGAAGATATTTAACAAATGTTCCTGCTCCACAACACAAGCCAAACCTCAACAACATATCTAGAGGATCTCATTAGATGGTCTACTTCCTGAGTAAAAATATTGCCAAGTAGGCTGATCACAGCTGCCAAGATTGTTATTATAAAGCAATGATTCTCAACCAAGGTAATTTTGTCCCCCACCCAGGGGATATTTGGCAATATATGAAGACAATTTTGGTTGTTGTAACAGGGGAGTGCTACTAGCATCTAGAGGCCAGGGATGATGCTAAACATCATACAATGCACTGAATAGCCACCCATAACAAGGAAGTGTCTGGTCAAAATGTCAGTGGTGTCATGGTTGAGAAAAACCTATCATAGAAAAATATTTAGCACAAGCCAGTATAGGATGACCAAATCAGGACCCCTCCGTCTCAGGTTCTGCTGATTCTGCCATTCAGGACAACTCAGGAGCTTTTTTCCTGTATAGTTAATTTGAAAGGTGAATATATTCAAAATTCATAATGTAGATCACATTATGAATATGCTTTGCTACCTTAAATGCACTCTATATTTGCTCAACAGGCCTTCTGTAGAAACTGAAGTTATAACATTTGGTGAAATTATATTAACTGACTGGAGAGACCCCTCCATTTTATTTGAAAACAAGTATGTGAGTTTGGAAGGAAATACAAGGCAAGAATTCTTTCAAACTTTGTTTTAACGGTTCTATAAAGAAACCCCATGTAGTGAATTCCCTGGGAGTCTGAGACCCTTTTGATTATATGGTGTTTGGAATAAAATAAAACAAATCCCATGTTATTTTATTCTGACCTGAAAATGATTTCTAAATGATCAGCTTGGGTGTTCTTTCCCTCTACTTATTGCTGTGTTCTTCCATTTGAATTACTGCTCAGCATCACCTCAGAAACAGGCTGAATATTGGCCAATTGCAAGAAGACAGCCTCATATTGAGATGATAGCAGCTCTCCTCGCACTTGCCCTGTTCGTGGGCCTGGCCATTATAAGAACCAAAAGATGGAGACAGGACTCGACATTCAAATGGTGTATTTAAAGCACACCGTGAAGTATATTGTGCAAATGCAAATGAACAGAAATATGGCATTGTAAGAGCTCAGCCACTTATGCAATTAGGAAGGAAATCAGGATTGTTAAATGCAGTATCCAGCAGAGCACTCAATTCTGCACACAGAAAAAAAAAAGAAAGTTTAAAGAAATATTGTGGTGACTTGGATCTTTGGAGAGTTTAAATCCAAAATATCTGAGATGCAACCAGTGTTTAGGTAACTAAGTCATACTGCACCTCACCTTCTGCCCTCAGCAAACAGTTCCCCAGTGAAATTCTAAAAGGCACATCATTCCACCGACTTAGGTTGTGTTTTGCCCCATTCAATGAACCATCTAAGGATCTAACTCAATAGCTTCCAAAATAATTTTCCCACCATAACAACCTTAGCATTGAAGGTACACAAAGGCCAGCAAGGAAGCTCTCTCCTCAGGTCATTTGGATTGTTTTTAGGAGCTTAATGTAAAAATACTGGTTAGAAAGGATCAGGAAAATATTAAATTTCTGGAATTTCATCATTCTATGTGAGATAGCACTAAGCAAACAAAGATACCTGGTGGTTAGAACCAGAGACCTCATTTTATATAAATTCATTTATCCAGTAGAAAAATGCCTAAGAAAGGGATAGAGGCCTGACCGGTGTGGCTTGGTGGTTGAGTGTTGACCTATGAACCAGGAAGTCATGGTTCAATTCCCAGTCAGGGCTTCATTCCCAGGAGGGGGTGTGCAGGAGGCAGCCAGTCAATGATTCTCTCTCATCATTGATATTTCAATCTCTCTCCCTTGCGTTTCCTCTCTGAAATCAATAAAAATATATTTTTTAAAAAAGAAAGGGATAGCAGACATGTTCAGGATGGCTCTAAGAAAAAAAATGATAATAAGTGATATTTGTTATCAGAAAACCTACTCCTCCCTTTGTTCTCCACTTCCTTCTGCTGCCAGAATGGACTCCCTCAAGAACATACAGCTCATGCACATAATCCTTTATAATATTTTTCTCTCCAATCACACTGTCAGAATTTTTATATACAGCCTTCAGATCCACAATTCATTCAGCAAAGAATTATTAAGCCAACATTTATTGTGAACCTAGGTCTTCCTGGGCTCTTCTAGGTGACAGGATTACAAAGATGAGTAAGCCATTATCTGATACTGAGGCACTCACTTCTAAAGGAAGAGGCCAGTCTGTAAATAAACAATCATAACATAACATATCCCATGTGCCGAAAGAAAGACACTTCAAGGTACAGTGGGAGTATAGAGGAAGGCGGTGACATCTTCAAAAAGTGACAGCGCTTGAGCTGGTTCCTGAAAAATGAGTGGCTTCTAGGAGGAAGTGGAGCAGAGAAGTGGTGGGAGAGACATTCTAAGTGAAGAAACAGCAGGGTCAGACACAGATTCATAAGGAGGCCAATGTTTAAAGTATTAAAAAAAACATGAAACATGGCTAGAGCAATGATTTTCTACCAGCAGAAAGCAGGAAGAGACGGTAGTATCAAATCACCTATAACAAACTACATGCCCCATCAAAAAGCATGGCCAGAATCCAGTATGCATGAGAGGTAAACTGAAAAGAAAGATAAGAAGAGTTGCCCTAACTGGTTTGGTTCAGTGGATAGAGCATCGGCCTACGGACTGAAGGGTCCCAGGTTCAATTCTAGTCAAGGGCATGTACCTTGGTTGTGGGCACATCCCCAGTAGTGGGTGTGCAGGAGGCAGCTGATTGATGTTTCTCTCTCCTCTGATGTTTCTAACTCTATCCCTCCCCTGTCCTCTCTATCAAAGATCAATAAAATATATTTTAAAATAAAAGATTAGAAAAGTAGGTTGAACTAGATAATACAAAGATTTAATCACTGCCAAGTCATTAGTAATTTCCTTTTGTGTCTTTTTTATTTTCTACAACTAATACATATTCAGAGAAATATCTTACTCTTTGGGTGGGTTTGGTATGTGATACAGACTTCAGACTTCACAACTTCCTCATTTTCTATGGCAGCTCATGAAATAACATCAATTAAGGTGATATAAAAGGTACAGAGGAGAAACTAGGGGTCTGCAGAGTGCATAAAATATATAATTAGTTTTTGGATAATTCAACATTGACTATTGGGAAACTTTTTTTAACCAAGTTTATTAGCCTTATGAATAGTCAGACACAGAGAAGTTAAGGAAACATCACTAAAACATGTCAAACTAGAATGGCTAAGCACCTGTGTATGGAGTTTAGGGAATACTCCCAGGGACATATTATATACATACAATATTTCCTCCTGTGTTGTCAAAGAAAAATCTTACTTCTTCATATAAACTTCTTTCTGATTTCTCAGGAGAGGGAGGAAATAATCTCAATTGACTATCTAAATCTTTCCTGTAAAGTCTTTCTGGTCTTACTGATGTCAAAACCAATAGCAAAGCAAATTCATATGGGAAATAAATCTACATAAGAAACACAAGTTGGGAAAGATTGATAGATGCCTGGTCTCAGATTTTTGGGGGGAATAGTTCCTAAGACCCAAGGCATGTAAGTTGGTATTAGTCTTCCAGGCACAGTAGGGTGAAGGCTAGAGGGCTCTCCTTATCAAATATTAGTTAAATACCTCAGTCTGCTCAACTGAAACATCAGTTTGTGAGGAGGGAAATTACAGATTGAAAAATGTTCTTTTTATAAAAGTCTGGTCGTGATGTTCAGTGAAATGATAAATGAATAGGTTGTTACTAGCAAACTACAGTAATTAGGCCATTCCTCATTTCTTTATTGGAGGCAGACCCAGATGTTTAATCTTCATTATGTGATAATTTAATTTTAGCAAAGCATCACTATTGGAAATATTATACATTAACTTTCCCCCCTCCCCTTTTTTAAAGGTGGTGATGAAGGGAAAACAAAAAGCTTATATCGTGTCTGGAGTTTAAGGAGAAATAGGATCTTAATTTTAAATTTTATGTAATATTAGTACATCTTTTTCTGATTTTTATAATAATATTAAGTGATGTTATGGTAATATTGTAGAAAATGTGAAAAACATAAGATATTAGGAAAATTAATATAATCACTCACCATTACACTTTCCTAATAAAACCTCATTGTTAATACCTTGGCACATTTTCTTTCACCTTTTTGCCTTCGGGATTTTATTTTATAATATTCACAAAATAGCAAGATATAACTATTATCAGACACACAGAGGCATGTCAATAAAAGGAGCAAAATTTGATTATTTTAAAGCAATTTTGGAAAACTTAAAAAGCACTTTCATACTAATCACTGACCGGGCATGGCCACAATAAAGAATTAAGTTTTCCTTCTTATCTTTGTGCCTGAAATCAACTAGGGGAAATGAATAAACAAAATTAACAATTTTCAAGAAATAAATATCTTCAAAGAGCTTGAATCTTTAATTTCCCCAAAGAAGAGATTTGTGATCTAAGCCCATTCTTTTCAACTTAATGCATGGACTCTTCCATGGGCTGGTAAAAAGCAGTTCAGTAGCCACATCTTCCATCCTCGGTGATAAGACCTCCTGCAATAGGATCAATAAGACCTGCTTTCATAGGACTTTTTTCTTATCCCATAACCTCAAAAATCATTTTGTGCTGCAATGATCACTACAGGGAGGAAAATAAAGAGACGTTGAATCTATCAAAGTTTTTCGTAGTGAGGCTGGTTTATTTCAGGCCATCACAGCGTGGTGGTTAACAGCTCTGGAACAGTCAAGGGATGGAAGCAGAGGAAAAAAGAAACTGAAAGATCCTCTTCTTTCTTTATAGGGACCTTCAAAGTTAAAGGGGAATGAGATTCATCTTCCAGGCATTTACCACCCTATTTGGCATTGGGAATTTCAAAGTAGGTGTGTTATTGTTTTTTAATCCCACTCACATAAAAGAGAGATTTCTGAAATAAGCTTTAATTCAGTATTCATATGGGAACTTTTCTCTTTTTTAAATTACTTTTAGAGAGAAGAAGAAGAAGAGAAAAATAGAGTGAAAGAGAGAGAAACATCGATTTGTTGTTCCACTTATTTATGTATTCATTGGTTGCTTCTTGTATGTGCCCTGACCAAAGATTGAACCCACAACGTTGGCATATTGGGAAGACACTCTAACCAACTGAGCTACCAGCCAGGGCTGAACTATGGGAACTGTGAATAACTGATATAAAAAGGAAGATCCAGGTCCAAATTAGTTTGGGAAACCAGTAAGCAAATATATTCTTTATAGTATTTTCCTGGGATTTTTCTATGCCATATACACTATGAGTCTCCCAGAGAGGCCTGCAGCACATGGTGTTCCCCAAATTTATATTCTAATTTTTCCTCTTCTCTGAGTTCCACAGAACTCATTTTCAGAAATAATTGTTTTGTATGTTTCTTAACACCCAGAGTTGAGTTCCAGAGTTGATTCCTTTTAATGTGAGTATCAAGGTCTTACTTATAAATACAAAGTCATAATTATAAAGTACTTAGATGGCATGAAACTTTGCAGTATAGTATTTGAGAAAATATCTCTGAACTTAAAATCACTGGTGTAGGTTCAAGTACTGTGCTAACACTTTAGGATTATAACCTTGTGGATCTTAGTTTCTTTCCCTGTAAAATGGAAGCAGAAGTCTTGCCTAGATCACAGGACTTCTGTGAGGGTAAACTGAAAGCTCTTCAGGAAATAGAGACTGCATAAAAAAGTCTGGGAGCTGCTACAATTGTGACTTGTGCCTGCTTCAACCCTAGAATGAGTGCTCTTTGTCAGTTGTTTCAAATAAGCTATAAAGAAAGACTCTGTATCTTTGTCAGCAGCTTTCTTTCTGAATTTCTATTTCTGTACCTTTGGTAAAAGATAAACTAAGGTATAGTAAACATCCTATATAATAAAACCCTAATATGCAAATCAAGCGAATTGCGGAACCACCTGTGGAATGACTGGTCGCTATGACGCACACTGACCACCAGGGGGCAGACGCTCAACGCAGGAGCTGCCCCCTGGTGGTCAGTGTGCTCCTACAGGGGGAGCGCTGCTCAGCCAGAAGCCAGGTTCACAGCTGGCGAGCACAGCAGGGGAATCAGGCCTAAGCCTGCAGGCAGACATCCCCCAAGGGGTCCCAGACTGAGAGAGGGTGCAGGCTGGGCTGAGGGACCCCTTGCTCCCCAGTGCACAAATTTCATGCATCGGGCCTCTAGTTTTAAGAATTTATCTGAGCAAAAATCTGTTTGAAATGGGCAGAAGCACTTAGGGGCACTCAGCCAACAGGAGCCAGGGGAAAGACTTCTATAAAGTACAGATGCAAAGAAAAAAAAATTACTTGGTTGGCTATAGCTTACAGCCTCGTTGGCTGTGGTTTGGTTGTCCTTAGTGTTTTTATTTCATAACCTTTACAAATGTATAGGCTCAGATTTTGGTTTGCTTAGGTAGACCACCATGGCATCACAGTCACCTCAGTCTGATGGCCTCTTTGTTTAACTATTTTAACACATTACAGTGCATTATTTTTCTCTAAAATTGTTTTCTGTGTTCTTATTTCATCTCCAATAACAGACTAAGAACTCTTCGAAGGCAGATCTGGGGCCTAATATTTCCCTTGATTAAGAGACTGATGGTATAATATTCAAAAAGAAAATATCATCAATATAGTAGTTCTCCCATAGACAGCATGTTCATTGATGCAGATGTACATACTCAAAATCAGAAGATGGAAGACTAATATCTATAAACTGCTTCTGTTAGGATATTTACATACATAATATCAGTCAAAATCGTCAAAACATCTAATCTGTCGATACAGCACTGGAGGTAGGAAAGCTTTATGACTGAGAGAGTTGATTATCAAAAAGAAATATACCCAGCGAACCCAAGGGGCAAATCAAAAGAGGTCAGAAGTAGAAAGTACGACGCATGTTGATAAATGTACTCTCTCCAAACAAATAATACCTAAGTTAATTTCACAATAGCTTTATTACATTTTAAATATGAGACCAAGAATTAAAAAACTGTATTTTTCCCAATTCTACAGGGTATCCCCCAAAAAAATGTATACACAATTAATAGCTGACAGTTCAATTGATGTTTCTTTCTTTTCAGATTTAACCCACTGGAATTAATAATTATTCAAAGTGTGTATACATTTTTTGAGACACCTTGTATTTGCAAGACTGTATGCAGGCAAAACTCTATTTGAATTTCTTTGGCTTAAGTTATAATCTAGCACAGGCTTTCTACAGACAGTAGTCATGCTCCCTATTATGTGAGCCAGTCCTCCTCAAACCTTTCTTCCAAAACGCCCTAACTGAAAGGCAAGTGTGCTTATTCCTGGAACCTGAGAACCCACCTCTGAAGCAGTTCCGCACAAATGTGAAATTTCCTTCAAGTTTTGTATTTTACTATCTTCAAATGCAGGAAATTGTCCAATGTATTCATAATACATTTGCATCTGTTTTAATATAAAATTAATAAATATATTTCTTATCATCAAGGAAGGTGTGCCATGTGTCCATGGTGTGCCTTGCAGTACCATCTGCATTTGCTGAATGTGAGCATTCTAGTGAGAATCAGAGCCCAAACTTCAATTTTAGCAATCTCATTAAGCCCTTTCATGTTATCCAAAGATTACAACAATTTAAAAAAATAGCTTCCTTGAGAAAGAGAATATTGTAAATTCACACATGAGTTTCATGCAATAATAAAAGAACTTATTTTAATATGAGAAACGATAGAGCAGATAAAGAGCCATTGTGACGAGGCTATAGTGTGACTTCACGCTCTGAGCAGAGTACATTAACGTAATGAAGCTAATGTTTCCACATTGAATTGAGAAAAGTTCTTCTTAATGGTTTTCTTCTTATTGTAACTTAAATTTATGTCAAGGAGCCTTACATTTCCCTAAGGCAACATGTTCAAGTTTTTGCCTTCAAACTTCATCGATATGCAAACCCTCTCAAGTCCCAGTGTGGGAAGGCAAGCATTGTGTTTTGCTTTTCAAGAAAAAAGAAATTCTTGTGCTATTTGCTCAAGTCTACAACCATTTGACATAGATGCTTAGGCCAACAGTATCTGAATGTGGTATATTAAATGCTATTTATAAAAAGTAAAGCTATGCTAATGTGCCTATCTGCTCCTTACTGCTTAACAGTATTAAAGATTAAAGCCAATTGTTTTGTAAACTGAAGAGGCTATAATAATTTCTTGGGAAGTGCTCCTCATCAGCATTCCAGATAAGGTTGCTATTAAATTTTTGCTGCTATGGATGGCTGGCTTGGACTATTATAGACTTAAATTGAGTTGCTGTGGTGGTTATATAATAAAATGAAAGAGCCTGTGGCCTATAGTTATGTGGTGTACCATTTAAAGAATTGGTACCACCACCTGATTTATAAAACAAATGGATCTGTTTGTATTATAGTTGCAAGCTTCTGAATGTCTCAAAGTGATTTAGATGAAATATCCAAAGAATTATCATGTATATCAAATACAAATAGCAGTTTTGCACTAACCTACTTTCAGTAATCATTGAAACTTACTGGGTGATTACAGGATATAACAGATTCATGGTTTTTTTTTCTCTCTTGTTAATTTAATTATATATTGCTCTGAAGTGAGGGTAGTCAAGAACCTGGATTTTTAAATAATCATATAAACTACTTGTTCAGATTAAAGAATGGTCATTTTGATCTGTTCATTCTAACAGAGCATGTTATTTGAGAATCCTCTTACTGCCTTGAGATGACTACACATTATTTTAATTCTTAAGTGGGCCAAAAGCTTAGCAAAAAAAGATAAAGGATGACATCAAATTTCTTAGGTTTAATTCTTCTTTCTTTCTAATAAAAAAAAACAGAGAAAATTACAACTATCACTTTTATGGGGAGAAATAATTTTCTTCTGCCTTTCTCAGGTTTGTAACATCTCAGTTCACTACCTAATTCTAGAGAAGCAGGTTAGGCACAATTTTAAAATACTTATTTATAAATATTACCTTTATTTTCAAAGTGCTTTCTCTTTCTCCTTAGCTTTAAAAAAATACTGCACATAAATACAGCAATGTTTTTCTTATTACATGTCTATCAACAGAAACATAATAGTTTTGTTACTATTTTAAGATCAGAAATTCAAGAAAACTGAATTTAAGAACTCAACAGATGGACAGATTCAGTGATAATGCAGATCTTGGCCATCTCCAATCCATGGCAATATAAATTGCTTTGTTAAACCTCCAAGTCAGCAGTATTTGACTAGCATAACAATTTTTTCATTTATAGTTTTCTCTAAAAATTGAAAAACTCATGCATTTTGAATTGATCCAATAGCTCAAGAATACCTGAAATTCTAATCATTATCCCTTTTCTGGGTCCTTCAATCACACTGCCTGTTCTGCTTCTCTGGGAGAAATATGTTTTCCTCTCCAATGTATCCTTATCTTTATCTGTATGCTTCAAACTATAGAGAGAAGACTTAAATGCTTAGAGAGTTTGCTTTATTATGTGGCTCTATTAAGTCTAAGAATGCTACAATCACAAATAGCCCTCTGAAGATGTTGTATACCTAAGCAGACACATTTTTTTCAGTGATGAAAAGCAATTTATGGCTTTTTCCATTGCTCCAGAAGTCCTTCAGAAAATGGCACTTGCAAGAATAATGTTATAGCATGCAATCAAAGAAGATATGTTTTAAAGATTAACTGAGCTGTCCAACAACCTGCAGCTATGACAGCTCCTCATGGTCAATACACTGAGAAATGGCAGTGCCTTTGGGAGCACAGCCCATCAAATGAATGGGGCACCCAGCTGGAGCATGATGGTGGGGAGTGGGCATCTATGGGGCAGTGTCTGCTTTTGGGAGTACAGCAAGGTGTCTTGTTCGTGTCTTCTGAATCCTGTGTTGTTTCACCTTTTCACCAGAGAAATTTTCTAGAAAAACAAGGTCTCCTGCTATTCAATCAGTCTGCAGAAGATGAAACCTTGTGCAGGGTTAGGAAGACAGGCAAATCCCAGACTTCTGTATTTTGGAGACTCTTCCTAGCCAATGTCTCAAGTTATACTTTCCAGATTTAGTTTTCAAGGTAAGTTATTTAGGCTAAGTGCTAAGATCTGGGTCACTAAATTTGAGTCATGGAACTGAAATTAGTAGCCAAGTGGAGTTTTATGTATGAGAAGGCTGCTCTTCCTTAGCCAGTATCAAGAGTATTTAGAAATCAAGAAAATTTAGAAATCTAATTTCCATGGACTTTTTTTCCCATTAATCAACAAATCCAACTTGAACTAAATATTTGGAAAGAAGGTTGTATCTGTATGGTTTCTGTGCTCAGGCAATATACTAATGATGCACAATTTATGGAATGCAACACAATGTAAAATTATTTTAGTCAAAAAATACTTTTAAAATAAAATAAGAGCCTGTGCCAGAAGAATGATAAAAATATCAAAGACTTACATACTGTTTGCTGTTCTAAGCATTTTATGTATATAAAGTTAAGTATATAAAATAAGTTCTACAATTATCCCCATTTCACAGATGAAGAACTAAGACATAGTGCTGAGTAAGGACTCTCAGCTAGGGTTGGTGAAGCAGAGATTTGAACTCCAGAGTCTGTGTTTTGAACCCTCTGCTATAAGTAGACTAGGTTGATAAGGAGGAGGTAAGATGAATCAGTTAAAGCAGGAAAAGTAAGGTGAGACTATGAGGTCACAATGTTGGTTAGTAAAATGAGTAAGTAATGATTCTGAATGACCATGAAGTAGCCAGTCACTGGAGAATTATGAATGCCCTATTGAATTGAGAACCATTTGATTAGAAAGACATTATGTATTCCAGGACATGTGAATTATGTAATTTAGGAAAATACATTTTAGCAAGGTAAACTATTATAAGAGGGGGCTATTTTGAATGTAACCAAATATACAATCAGTTTGTAAAACAATTTGACATTACCTTGTAAAGGTAAATATTCACATACTCTATAATTCAGCATTTCCACCAATAGCATGAATCTTAGAGAAGCCCTTGTTCATGAATATCAGTAGGTTTATAGCACTGTTTACAATAGCAACATGCTAAAAATAGAATCAAATGTTTTTCAGTGGAATGAAAAAATAAATTATAGTGTATTCACATAATGAAATATTACACAGCAGTAAAAAATGAATGAACTGCAGCTATACTCAACAAAATAGATGAATTCTGGTAACATGGAGTTAAAGCAAATCCAAAAGCCTTCATATAACATTAGCATTTTATAAAAGCCTTGAACAAATAAAATACATGTATAAAAATATATGATAAAACTATTTTTTATAAAAGAAAGATAAATTAAAAATTCAGTTCAACAGTCATATGTGCTGAAGAAACAGAGACAGTTTTCATACCTGATGGGGAGACAGAAGTTTGGGATAAGATAACACAGATATGTGATGCAAGTTACTTTCAATGATCTATTCCTTGAGTTAAGTGGTGGTTTAGTGAGTGTTCATTATTTTATTAATAAATAAACACAGAAAGAAAGAACACTCAGAATTAACCACATAAAAAGGGAAAAGAAGGAAAGGAAAGGAAAGGAAAGGAAAGGAAAGGAAAGGAAAGGAAAGGAAAGGAAAGGAAAGGAAAGGAAAGGAAAGGAAAGGAAAGGAATGGAGAAATAAAGCAAGAAGAGAAATCCAGCAAAGAAGGTTCCAAGAAAAGAGTGAAGATGAAAATGAGTGTCACCAAAGCATCTTTCCAGCTCTTAGGATCTCCTATTTCCAAGTTCAGTCCTCTCTCTATCCTTCCATAATTGGTTTTCTATAAGAAAATAGCCCCTTGATCAAATCTTCCATATTTTTATATTGTTTACTACACCCAACTCAAGACTAGGCAAGTGGTATGTCCTCAAAATTACAAGGAAAATGAATAAAATTGAGTGGAAAAGACACCAAAAGACTAGACAATGCAGATGGGCCTCAGAAATCACTGTCTTCCACTCAATGGGTGTAGCTCAGTGGCTGAGCATCAACCTATGAACCAGGAGGTCACAATTCAATTCCTAATCAGGGCATATGCCTGAGTTGTGGGCTCAATCCCCAAAAGGAGGGTACAGGAGGCACCTGATCAATGATTCTCTCTCATCATTGATGTTTCTATCTCTCTCTCCATCTCCCTTCCTCTCTCCGAACTCAATAAACACACATTAAATTTTAAAGAAATAAATCACTGTCTTCCAACTCGGAATTCCCTTCTACAACACTCTGACATTGTACTTCTGCTTTAATACAGCCAGTAATGAAAAAAATCACTATTTTGAGATAGTTGGTTTCATTGTCAAACAGATAAAATTATTAGAATGGTCTTCCTTATAGAGATCTCAAGTTGTTGACTTTAAGTACTAGATCATCTCTGTAGGAGAATGAAAAACAAGTTTATTCCCTGTCCCATAAACTGCCTTTCAAATATTGAAGAAAAATATAAAACCCTTGTAACTTGCCTTTTTTCCAACATAAGTTTTTTCTAATCTTTATAACATGATTTCCAGGCCCAGTTCTTCCTTCTCACCCAGTCTCTCCAGACAATAACACTCTCATTAAAGCACAGTCCCCAGAAAAAAAGTTCAATTCTCCAGATGAAGCTTGGCCAGTGCAGAGTAGAAAGGACTTAATAAATCTTCTCTTTAACCTGAAATCAATACTTTTAAATTTGTCATGTGTAAAGAGGTAGGCTTTGGACCTATGAAGAAAGAAACCAGAGTTTAAGGATAGAAGAAACAAGTTTTCTTTTCCTCACAAGAATCATTCTATAGATATCATACAAATAACATACTATACCTGTAAAGCATTTTAGAATCCATTAAATGTTTTAATGTACATTATCAGACTTATTCTTTGGGGAATTCTCATGGTCAAGTGTTAATATTTCCATTTTTCAGATGAGAAAACCAAAATAATGGAACAAGTAAGAGATGGAGTCAGAGCTAAAACTCATGTGATCTCACCATATAGTCTAGCATACTTTCTATGATAGTATGTTGCTTCAAATAATCAAATAATCATTAAGTGACTGACCTCCCTCTAAACAACAAACTAGGAAACAAATTTTGCAACAGAAACCAAAATACATTGATTTTAAAATCAATAAGAAAAACACTGAAAATCCAATAGAACACTGGACAATGAATTCATCTGTCAGGTTAAAAGAAACACAAACAGCCAATAAACACATTTTAAAATGCTCAATTTGACTCAGAGTTTTAGAATACAAATCAAAACATCAGCAGGCTATCATTTTTCACTAATCAAATTGGCAAAATTAAGAAAAAATTGATAATGCATAGTGCTGGTGAGAGTGTGGGTCAATAAAGTATTTAACAGTGACAGTCAGTTGATTAGCCTAAACCTGTTTGTCCCCCAAATAAAATATAGACTTGAGAAAACCAAAAATTATTTCAAGAAGAAATTGTAATTAAATTTTGATGAAAATGTCCAATAAAATATGTAGTTTAAGGGATGTAGAATATTGCCTTTTAAAAAATGAGAGAAGTCCTGGCCAGTTGCTCAATGGATAGTGTTTCTGCCTCAGGATTGAAGGGTTGAGGGTTTGATTCCTGGTCAAGGGCATGTACCTCAGTTTCGGGTTCACTCCCTGCCCCCTCCAAGAATGGTCCTCTAATTTACATATATACAGCTCTTTTATATTCTGAGAAGGGAGTCTCATATGTAACTAACCCCAGAACTAAAACTTTTTTTTTGTACTGGATTTAATTCCAAAGATATAATAACTAATATGATTAGTTATTTCAGTGGCCTCACATATTGCAATTTAGAATGTCATATGGCTACAATTCTTAATTCTACTATAAGTGCCCTTTCTTTTCATCTTAACTGCATGACCAATTAAATACTCTGCACAAAGGCAAGGTGACTCTAGAGGGAAACATGCAATTATGTAGTTTCCAAGTAGTAATTATCTTAAATTAATCGCTGTTATATGGGAGTTTTGATCACACCAAACAATATTTACAATTGCAACTCAATTCCGAGATATCCTCTTACTCTGCGTAGCTATCTAACTATCTATTCAGTCATGCCTTCTCATGTCTGGGAAACATATATGACTCATGGTACAATTAAATGAGTGTTTCATTAACTCCAAAGAGAGTGTGGAAGAAAGGACCTATGGGTATCTATGAAAAAAAAATACACTGGCTCTCCTTATGTCCACTTGGGTTAACATTTCTGACTTTCACTATTGGTAAAAATAGTGTTGTTATTGGTATAACCGCGTCAAGAAAATTACATATTCGTTTTCCATGCTTTTCTCAAATCCTCCATCTTATGTCTGCCATCAAAAGATAAAAGATCTAAGATCCTGTCCCATTTAAACAATGAGTCAACTCAGCCATTTTTTAAGTCTCTCAAGATAGTAATTTGACTGTGTTCCCTTTTTCCCACTAAAATAGAAACGTTTGAAAGTAAAGGCTGGGACTTAATATCAAAGATCCTTTGTAGTTATTACACACAGAAACTTTCTGCCTCTGAAGCCTATCACAAATTTAATAAGAAGATATAATTACTGCAAATAGTTCCTTGCATGAAACCAATGCCCATTTCTATTACATCTCTTTGAAATAAACATTTGTACCTGGCCAGTATTGCTCAGTGGTTGGGCACCGACTCATGAACAAGGAGGTCACAGTTCAGTTCCCGGTCAGGGCACATGCCCAGGTTGCAGGCTAGATCTGCAGTAGGGGATGTGCAGGAGGCAGCAGATTGATGATTCCATCTCATCATTGATGTTTCTACCTCTCTCTCCCTCCCCCTCTCCCTCTCTCTCTCCCTCTCCCTCTTCCTCTCTCTGAAGTCAATTTAAAAAAAAATTTTTTTTAAAGAAAGAACCACTTGTGATGAAAACACCACTCAGGAGTACTCACTCATGAGAAAGCACTAGGATACGTGTGCAATCAAATGATACTTGTCTGGGATACTTGTCTGGGTCTCTGACATTCTCTGCTGTCAGATGGCCAGCATTAACACCAACATACATGAAAAGACATAGCTAAGTTCCAAACTCCAAACTCTCACTCCTCAGCAGTGTTTATCTGGTTTTCATACCCTAGAAAGAAAATGCATTCATTCAGCATGATGAGATTGAGGTCAATTTAATTGCCAAACTTTTCAGGGTTGGTGTTTTACTGTTCAAGCTGTTCAAAATTAGAATCTCCCCAGCTCTTCAGAGTTGCACTATTTTTAAGCAAAGAGAAAAGTTTTTACCATTATTTTTTTAGAGAAAATAGTATTTGGTTGATACCCACTCCTCTCTGTCTCATCTGACCCCAACTTCCCTCCTGTAAGTCAGCTCTCTTCATAGTCAGGGCATTTCTGTTTATTCCCCCTTATCCTCTACTTCCACATCCTCTGACCCCTTTCTCCTAGAGGGTTTAAAGTAAAGGAGACCATATCCAACTTAGAACCCCAGAACAGGGGACTGACAGAGTTGTCACAGCTCAGCAGTGAGACATAAGGCATCTTGGAATCTAAAAAAGTGGATGGAAATCCAGTTACATTTTTATGAGTCACTGCTTTTAACCATTGAGGGAAGGCAGAGGTAGGTGGGTGGGTGAGAAGAGATCAACCAAAGAACTTGTATGCCTATATGCATAACCCATGGACACAAACAATAGTGTGGTGAAGGCCTGGGGCAGGGGGTGGGGGCAGACTAGAAGGGGTCAATGGGGAAAAGGGGGCACATATATAATACTTTGAACAATAAAGATTTAAAATAAAAAAGTTACATGTAGACAGCAAACAAAAATAAATAAAATTAAGTAAATAAATATGTCTCAATGACATGAAAGAAATGGGTATCTGTATATTTGTGAGTAGAGTTTCATGCATTGTTGCATCCAAGGTGTCATTTTGGTGAAGGTTAAAGGGGTCATATATTAGTGGCTAGGTCAAAAGATATTTATGAGTAAATATTTCTACTTCCCAAATATTAGGGAGAGTGAATGGACAGGATAATGAAGAAAAATATCAGCAATAATATATAATAGGGGAAACCAAGATGGCGTCATAAGGCATACACCTGTACGTGCTGCCTCTCACAACCATACCAAAACTACAACTAAAAGACAAAACGACTATCACCCAGAACCATGGGAAAGTTGGCGGTGTAGAAGTTCTACTACTAGAAGGAAAGAAAAAAGCGCATTGAGACTGGGTAGGATGTGCGGAGGTGCAGAAAAGCAGAGGTATGGAGGCATGTGAATCGGGCTGGCGACTGGGTGCTCTGTTTTTTTTCAATCCGGAAGGAGATACAAGCTCCCTACTGCTCTGAACTCCAGTTTCCAGCGAGACTCTGGGGACCCAGACTCCTACAGGGAGAAGCTGGACTGTCTGCCATCGGGTAGGAAAGTGAGGGTGGCTTTCTTGCAGAGGTGCTCTCAGGAATCATTGTTTACTGCGCTGGGGCACAGGATGCGGGGACGCGGAAACACGAAGACTCAGAGACGACTGACTGGCAGCCATTGCTGTTTGCCATGCCCTAGTGATTCCCTGAGACCCCGCCCCCTGGAATTTACAAACCCACCCAAACTGTGCGCAGCAGCTTTTGCATATGAATGGCCTGCCCTTTCGCAGCTTAACCTAACAAACTGCAGCTGGGTCAGACAGCTCCAAAACTTCCAAACACCAAACAAAGAAGAGAAATCTGCAGATCTCCCTGTAGCTCCTGCTGGGTGGCCTCAGGCAGTAGCTGACTTGCCCCTCCTGGGAGATCCAGGAGCCAGTGTACCTAGTGGTCAGTGTGAGACAATACCACATTTCAACTCCTCACATTCATAAGAGACACACTCAAGAGGCAGACTCAGTGAGCACCAAAGCCCCATTGAAGCAAGTCCTGCCTCGTAAGGGTGTCTCCAGCACAGCAGTTCTTCCATTATAGACACAGCTGATTCTCACAGCCAATTGGCCAAGAGGTCAATTCCTCCCAGTGTATCAACAGCAATCAAGGCTTAACTACAACAAGGCTGTGCACCCAGCCCACAAAGGGGTGAACCAAGAGTGTCCACCTCAGGTGATTGGGGAGGCTGAGCCACTGGGTCCTATAGGTCACCTACCACACAAAGCCACTCCATCAACACAGGGAAGCAGCCAAAATGCGGAGACAAAGTAACATGTCACGAATGAAAGAAATGGAGGAAAGCAAACTACTAGATATAGAGTTCAAAACCACAGTTATAAGGTTAATCAAGAATCTTCTAGAAACCTCTGAGAAACTTAATGAGACCTTCAAATATCTTAATGAGAATGCCAAAAAAAAAAAAAAAATGGAAAAGGACCAGTCAAAAATTAAGCATGCACTGTCTGAAATAAAGAATAATATACAGAAATTCAACAGTAGACTAGAGGACCCCAAGAATCAAACCAAAGATTTGAAATACAAAGAAGCAAAAAACGCCCAACCAGAAAGACAAAAAGAAAAAAGAACCCAAAAATATGAAGATAGTGTAAGGAGCCTCTGGGACAACTTCAAGTGTACCAACATCCGAATTATAGGGGTGCCAGAAGAGAGAGAGCAAAATATTGAAAATCTATTAGAAGAAATAATGACAGAAAACTTTCCCTACCTGGTGAAAGAAATAGACTTACAAGTCCAGGAAGCACAGAGAACCCCAAACAAAAGGAATCCAAAGAGGACCACACCAAGACACATCATAATTAAAATGCCAAGGGCAAAAGACAAAGAGAGAATCTTGAAAGCAGCAAGAGAAAAACAGTTAGTTACCTACAAGGGAGTACCCATACGACTGTCAGCTGATTTCTCAACAGAAACTATGCAGGCCAGACGGGAGTGGCAAGAAATATTCAAAGTGATGAACAGCAAGAATCTACAACCAAGATTACTCTACCCAGCAAAGCTATCATTTAGAATTGAAGGGCAGATAAAGAGCTTCACAGACAAGAAAAAGCTAAAGGAGTTCATCACCACCAAACCAGGATTATATGAAATGCTGAAGAGTATTCTTTAAGAAGAGGAAGAAGAAGAAAAAGGTAAAGATAAAAATTATGAACAACAAAGTGACAACAAATACATATCTATCAACAAGTGAATCTAAAAATCAAGTGAATAAAAAATCTGATGAACAGAATAAACTGGTGAATATAACAGAATCAGGGGCATAGAAAGGGAGTGGACTGACAATTCTCAGAGGGAAGGGGATGTGAGGGGTGTGGGAAGAGATTGGACAAAAATCTTACACCTATGGATGAGGACAGTGGCAGGGGGAGTAAGGGCATGGGGTGGGGGGGGGGAATTGGGTGGAGGGGAGCTATGGGGGGAAAAGAGGAACATCTGTAATAATCTGAACAATAAAGATTTATTAAAAAATAAAAAATAATAAAAAATAAAACTTCAACATATATATATATATATATATATATATATATATATATATATATATGAAGTTATATGGACAGTACCACTTGTTAAGATGCCAAAGATTCTTCACAGGCCCCAGCCTCAAATTGTGCCAAGGGATTGTTTACCCATAGAGGTGAAGGGAGGTGCTTAAATCTTTAACTCAGAAATGAAACTTGAAGGTAATTGATAGCACATATTCCTCATATCCAGAAATGTAATAATTAAGTGATTATATATACAAGATTCTCTGATAAATATCCTTTCCAGCTGCTGGTCCAGTTCCTTCAGGATCTATAACTAATTCCAGAACCATTAGTGTGTGGTCCCTGAGTCACAGGCGCTCCCCACTCCTCAAGTTTCTAATTAGAAAGGCTTAGCTAACCCAGCAACCATCCTTGCCTAACAATTTCTCAGAATCCCCTTGTCCTTACACAGCGTACATCACTGTGCTTCTCCCTATATTGAGTTTGCTAAAATCTCCTCAATGCAAACAAATCAGACTATTTCCTAGAAAGTTATTTGTAAAGGTCTATCTAGGAGCTACAACAAATTTTCAATGGAAAGGGATGAAGATTAGATAGGCAGATCAATTGATAGATTGATTAACTGTCTGGCTGATGTTGTTCTTGCCCTTTCTTCAGGGTAAAGAGATCTCAGCTTTAATCATCCAATCCAGTCTTGGAAATAACTTTCAAACTAAATTCAAGAAAATCACATCAGTTTCAAAAAATTGTATTTTCTTCAAGCACAAATACCAATACTGCCTTCCCGAGCAAACCAATTTCCCAAATATCAGAAAAATTTTGCCTGTGCTTTACATTCTCCTGCTCCAACTCAAAGAGGAGGTTTTCATGAATGCAATTCCCAAATGTTATACATTTCTCAGAGGCCCATTGTTTATCTGAGCAGTTGAACACAGAATCCAGAGTTTTGCTTTTTATATTTTCCTCATAAGTGATCTAATTAATTTCCTGTCTCTGGATAGTATAATTTCATAAACCAACCCCCAAAGAGAGAGGTCTGCTCTTTTCCCTGGAATCTCAAGAATGAAATCAACATCCACTTTATAAGAATGAGAATATTAATAAATGACACCACAAAACTGCAACACCCACTGGGAGCAGTGCATTGCCCAGCAGTTATTTCACAAATGAAGAACCAAAGGGCAGTCAGTCTTGAGTACCAGAGGACAGTCCTGATGAAAGCCACATGAAGGAGGAATTCACAACTCAAGAGGTTATCAAAATTATCGGGGGACTACAAAAATGTATAAAACCTGAGTGCCTCTCCAGACCTACTGACCCAGATTCTCAAAAGTGTAGCTCAGGAATACAGAGTTTGTAATAGCTGCTCCGTGATCCTGATGACCTGTCATTGGTACAGTGGTTCTCAACATGTAATCCCCAACCATCAGCAGCAACATTAGAAACGCAAATTACTAGGCCCCACCACCAGCCCACGAATCAGAAATTCTGAGGATAGGGCCCAACAAGCCACCTGAGCTTTAGCAAGACCTCCAGGTGATTCGGATGCAGCTAAAGTTTTGAGAATTATTGAACTACAGAACTTAAATTAAGACCTAGCCAAAAAGAACCAAAGGATTTCATCCTTATCTGGTCCTTTTGCAATTTGGAAGAAATTTAAAGGTAACTAATTTCACTTTCTAGGGGTTCTGACAGTAAATATTTATGGAGGGAGCAAACAGAGTGTAGAACTGTAGGAAAGAGATGACACCTGAAGCCACAATGCCCAAGATGCTTAGAAGATTTCATGCCCAGCAACAGGCAAATCCAGCACATGAGAGAGAATATATTAAACATGAGTAAATGCGGAACTTCAGTTTCCTGACATTTGCAGAAACAGTTTAAAGAGCTTATAACAATATCATCTAGGTTAAAGGGATGAACTTAACTAATTTATTGTTTTATTTATGTGAGTTTTTGCCCATCTAAACAGAAAAAAATTCTTTTTATAATGCTTGCATCATTGTCCTTCTCCCCACTTCCTTCTGTTTCTTCAAAGTATCACACATCTATCTTCTTTCCTAAATGGCTATTCTTACCTTCCTCTCTGACCCTTGGAACTTTGAATATTTATTTAAGAATCTGAGATTTTAGAGTAGTGTTTGTCATCTTATTTTCATTTTCACACCTTTTTAAAGAGGCATTTTAAAACATTTTTTTCATCTTCCTGTGATATTCCACAAATATACCATATAGCTGCTTACATATTATGTGTATAGCTGTGGTTTATACTTAAAATGAATAGGGCTAATCTTATCCCCTTCTCCCAAAGAACTCATTTGTGTCCCCTTGGGGATGATAATATCATCTCTGTGGAGGATGTACCCTTTAGAGATATAAGTTCAATTTTGTTCTGAGACACTAGATGTAGGAGATGTCCCATTTATTCTTCTAATTCAATTTAACTCCAGTCTAGCAATCCAATGAAAGCATTTGGCAGAAAAATCCAGCCTTAGTCATTCAGGGGCACATGCACATGAGGACTGGGACTGTGCTGGGAGGTGGCAGAGGGACCCTGGCTTTCAATCCATCATGGTTGCCTCTGAGGCAGTCTTGGCCCTGCCCCCTCCAGGGACTTCAGGGAGCCAGAGCAGAGTTTCTCCCTCTCCTCCTGCCAAACTCCCCCCCCCCTCCCCCGCCGCTGCCACCTATCTGCCAAACACACACAAGGCACTCACGCTCCCACTATTTCTATTGTTGGGCTATTTTTCTGCTCCCTCGATCCTAGAAGTCATCTCCCTATTAACCCAGCTCCTCCTGTGCTAAGCCCAGACTTTAAAAAACAAAAGCCTATTATTTTAATCCCCTAAGACTCTCGATTCCAATAATTACAGGCTGTTGTTGTTCCTTGTGAGCCCATATAGGCAAACCCAGGTCACACATGGCTGCCCTCTGGAGGTGGGGAAGGAGCACAAATACTGCCCATCCTTGGGAATAAACCCACCAACCAGTTTATTCCTCAATGAATTTATCTTGCTTTGTCTAAGTTCCAGACTTTTCAGAGAATGAAGTAAAGCTGATTGAAAGTGACAGTTTAAAACCCTGGAGAAACTCCACCCCCAGCAGGAGTTTCAGAATTCTTGTTTCAGACTAACCCCATGCTGCAGTAAGCGCACAAGATTAGCTTCAGAGGGAGAGAGTTCTAATTCCAGCACCACCAATTAATACCTATGTGAGTTCTATAATCATCAGTGTCTTCGTCTGTGAACTGAGAAAAATAATAATACCTATTCTAAAGGCTTATTATGGAGATTAAAAGAGAATGAAAGAAATTCTACCACAGTGCATGGGGTAAAAAGTATCAATAGATCCTTACCGTTGTTAGCACCAAGTCCACCCACTCAAATGTGAGTTTTCTCATTTTTTTTATTCAAAGCACTGATCAGGGAAGGATCAAGACATACTGAATGAATAAATTCACTATAAAGGTCTCCCCCTTCAACAAACAGACAAGAGAGTATTTTTGTAGCTCAAGCTCAAGTCACAATGGTACAAAGTGGACAGGGAGGGATCTGACTTGGAAAACAAAGTAGAGGAGTTCCTGAGTGCATATAGTGGCTGGAGGTGAAAGTGAATTAGTCTGGGCCAGGAAATAGAATTAGTTATCTTGGGACCCACCTTTATTCACATCAAACTGTATCTGGTTGCCTCGGTAGCTTTGCTCTCATTCACTGGAGCGAAATGTCCTATCATGAGGACACTTGACCACTTTTGATCAAAGGGATGTAATGTTGCAAACTTAGACCTGGCTAGTGAGAAAGTTAACTGTGAACTGTTATCAGGTACGAAGTGATATTCATCAACAGCTTTTCCTAGGATCTTTCCAACTTTTGACTTGCTGTATTGCTCTCTTATACCTGATTCAGTCAGCAGGGAATAATTAGCAACCCCACCACACAGGAACAGAATGTGCAGACTTGAGTTGATGTTGTGCTTAATGAGCCTATTTAAAAAGTTACAAATCACCCACCCTCCCATCAGCCTCCACTTAGCACTTTCTCATGCAGAGTACAGCAAAAATCAGAGCTCATACTGATAGGGTAATTCAGTCTTGAAATCTACAATTTGACTCCATGCCAAGGGCAATGGGTCTATGGAAAACTGGGAAAGAAAGCAGTTTTTCCTTATTTTTTTATACCTACAATTAGTGGGAAATAAAGATCAAGAAAAACTGACAGTTGGTCACTTTATTTGATATATTTGAACAGGTAGTGTATGTATGAATATCATCCTGATATGTTGGATGGCAAGAACTTTAAAAAAAGAGACTGTCCTGTAAACATCCTACTAATCTGTGAAGTCATTTTTACTTTTGCTCAAGCACTCCTGATTGGGAAATATGCTCAAAATACTCTTTCTTATGCCAGACAAAGAAGAAATTTCACATCTGCTCTCAGTTTGTTGCAATGGTGACTCTACTGGTATCCTCTTTTTAAAAGTCCAATGAGTTTTGCAGTTAGGATATGGAAGAGCCAGAGGTGGTGGCATGAGTCAATCCTGGGTTGGCTCTTAAGAGACCACCCCCCTGAGAAACAGGGAAGGTTAAGTTCTTTTTCTTTCATTTTTTTGTTCTCCTTTGGTCTTCTGCCCCACTCCTTCCCCAGTTAAGCCTATTACATGCCTAATGCAAATGCCATTCTCCTTTTCAAGCCTTATTTTCAGAAAACAGAAGTTTTTCTTATTGAAGTAAGCAGAGAATTAGAAATGTTTGACAAAAATAGCTTTGCTGATTCACCATTTGGAATGAATTTGATTTACCACATCCTCTCTATGCACACACTTGCCCCTTGCTCCACCCCTGCATCACCAGCTGCCTGGATGCCTCTTCTACTTGACACTACTCTCTCTCTCCGCCCCCCCCCCCCCACACCATAATCCTTTTGAAAATATTGTCCAATTAATGCATGCAGAGCACAAAATCTTTATGCCTTATTACTGGCCATGGTAGCCACTCAACCAGAATTCACTAGCTATTCATAGAAGACTACCATAATTTATTTCTCAAATATGAATACATATTTTAAAACATATGTAAAAGACCCCCATGTTTCTACATTAAAATGCCACTTTAGGGTTTAATGCACAATCACTGTACTCCAAATTACATTATAAATGTGATCCATAGTGCAATCTTCTACATCTATCATGACTAGTAGAGCTTTTAATCTTGACTAATGTTTCATCTAAATAATATAATTTGGATTAGAAATAAATTTTATGATTCTAGGAACATGTTTATGTTTTACGGGTTTGTGGTATTATTAAAGGACTTAGTCATAGTAATAATCATTTAGCAGTAACTAACCTCATAGACCACTGGATATCAACAAAAGTAAGTTGAAAATATAATTTACAATATGCATGTATGATTAACTCCTGGCATGATAATAAAATGTGACAAAGAGAAAAGGGGCAAAAGAATAAACTCTATACTAAAAAAAAATCCAAATAGTGTCCTGTAAAATAAATAAAAATTTGTTGATAAAACTTTTCCAATAATAGAAGAATCCTCCTAAGAGACAGAGTAAGCAACAATTACTGAGTGCTCACTATATAGCAGATACTGTTTTAAGTGTTTTACATAAGGTAATACTCACATAAGTCCTATGATTTAGGATTACTATCACTATTTATCAGATGAGAAAACTAAGACACAAAGAAAAGAAGTAACTTGCCCAAAATCAAAAGCCTCATGATTAGTAGAGCTGGAATTTAAGCCCAGGCATCCAGCCCTGAGGTCTGTACTGGTCACCCCTATGTCTTATGGTACATCTACATAAAGTAATAGAGGCACACAAAGGGCTTTTAAATGGATGTTGTTGTTTTTTAAGTTTTGGTTTCTATAATATATATTCTTTTGGGGGGAAGAACAGTGAAAAAATCTTAAAATAAAACTAGAGAAGGTTCGAATGCAGCCTCTTTACACATGCTGAAATCTATTTTCTATAAAATATTAATAATAACTGACCTGAAAATCACTAGTGGTAAATAAATATGATAATAAGTTGAGTATGTGATTGATCCTGGTTCTTACCAAGGAAAAGTGAGTTTGAATAAGAACATATCCAACAAGCATTCACCAGAGAATTTCCATTATCTCTATTATAACACAATTCTAAAAATGTTTCTTTTATAATTTGCTTTGAAGCTATATCAAAAGCATACTACTTTTCACTCTATGAAAACAGTATGTGAAGGTTGAACTAAATATTACTCAAGTGTTTGAATTAAACTTTTTCACAAAGCATATTGGAGGCTCATAGTAAAATATGAAACATTTCAATTTGCAGCATTTTTCTTGAACTTTAATAAAGTATAAAATTATTTTCATTCTATTCACAACTTCAAATAGTCAGAATGGACTAATGATATGCTGTGGTAACAGCAACAAAAAAAGCAATGACAAAAATAAAGCCTTATTTCTGCCTTATGCTACCTGCCTAACTATATCTACACCAGTCCTTTTTTGATAGTTGGGACTAGGTGGGCATTCTACTCATTTTTGTCACCCAATGATTCACAGATAAAGATTACACATTTTATGATTCCATCATCTCAACTAAGGTTCCAGGTTCACCAAGAGAGGGGAATGAGCATAAGGAATCACACATAGGTTGTATATGTCCACTGAGGAATGGCACTCAATTATTAAAACAAGTCCCATGGCCATGCCTAATGTCAATGCAGCAGATGCCTGAAGGTGAGAATGGGAATCTTGGAGTGCACAAGTGATACCTTCCCAACATTTTTATTTTCATCAAGTTTTTAAAAGTATTTATTATGTTACATTAACTTATAGGTCTAAAGGTCAATAAATTCAGACATTTCCATTTTTAAACTTACTGTACAAACAAAGTAAAAGCAAAAGCTTAGTAATTTTATAATCTTTTATATGGAAATGAATTGCTTTGAGGAGAAAATTCATTTAATCATTTCACAAATATTTATTGAGTTTTGTTTGTATGGGGCTTTCCTCTAAATGCTATGAGCAATTCAAAAAATAAATTAAAAAATCAAGAATCTACCTCCACAGAGCTTAAAAAATAGGCAAGATAAGATGCCTACATAAATCAATCAAGTGGGATGCTTAATAGATAAATATCCCAAAAGGGGTCAAGAGAATTGTCATGGGTGTTCGAAGGCGAGAGATCTTTAAGTAACAATTTTGAAGCTGGAAAGGACCTTTTTTAGGGATCAACATCTTTATTTTACAGATGAAGAAAATGAGGCCCAAAAAGGTTCAAAATAACCTATTCAAAGTCAGTTAGGTAATTGTTCAAAGACTAAAATGTATTTGCTATAAATGAAGACTTCATGGAAAACAAATGCAAAAAAAAAAATGTATGCAGAAATTTAAGGAACACTTAGATAGTGAATATTTGAAAATTAGATGATTAAAATTGCAATTTCATTTATAATTAGAAAAAGGTTATTAATTGCCATACTGATTAGACTAACACATTTATACTTTAAAATCAGTACAAGTAAATGCTATTTATAATGAAACCTTGTACCTTTAAAAAATTCTTAATGAACTGTTTTTATATCATCTATTTTATTACCCCAGAAAGCACTAGCCAAAATCTTTGAAAGCTGGAACAGTAATTTAAACGCTTAGCCTCATACCTTTTCAAAAAGCCAGAGAGGAAGAGAAAATACAAGATTAAAATTACAGCAACTTTATTAATTGCCGCTCAAAATGCCAAATTTACATATGTTTAAATAAATCTAAACGGCAGAACTGACCACTAAGCGTTTTTAGACAAGTTTGGAAAAATTAATTATGTTCTTCATCTTAAAAAAAAAAACACAATTTAATATTCTAAGCATTTGCCTTTTTGTCAAAGACAATAAATTTGATTAAGCTTATATAAATTACACTGTACTAAACAGTATAATAACTAAAAGCACATTGAAAGTGAGGTTAGCCTTACTCATTGCATCACTCTCAAATTTAAAACATATATGCTTGACTTAGAGACTTTTTCTAGTCTTCTTTTTAAAGCTGCTATTCATAAAAAGGTCAGTGGGTTGTCTTTTTTAAATAAATCTGTAATCACTAGAAACTGTCACTGTACCTGACCAAAAACATGATGAAAGACCAGAGGCTAAGACTTGAATGCAGTAGCTCAAAGACTAAGAATGAAACAGTAGATGGAAGAATTTGGAGACAGGGCCAAGACCTGTCCCAGTCCCTCAACTGAAACAACCCATTTGACTTTTGGTAGTCGTAACCTTGGCCATCTGCACATTTCTTAATCCACAATGACTCTTAGCCATGAGCTCACACTTTCCAAAATAGTAGAAAACCACCAAGAAGCTGTGGGTCTTAGGTTACCTTATGAATCTTGCTGGCAGTTTATAGGATACCACCATTTATTCTCCACAGGAGTTGTTTTCAGATTTCCTGCTTCCCCAGTCCACCAAAGCAATGCAACACTACAACCAATAAATAAAAATGGCGTCATCTCATCAATGGTTTTTACACATGGGAAGTGGGAGCATGCAGACCAAAGGAATATCAAAATCTCAGTTTGCTTTCCCCTTCAGCATTTGTTTCTATTCCCCCACCATGAGCATCTATTGATGAGCACTGCTCTAGAGCTTTGCAGTGAAATGTCCTGACTCGTCAGGCTTTTATTGTAAGCCTGTAAGGCTCAATGAAATGGAACAATGACCGCTAAAAGAGAGTCTCAGACAACTCTATTGAGAGTGCGAGCCATGGTGAACCCCTGTCCATCTTTTGGGCCAGAGTGTGCCTATCTTGCCTCTAATCCTCCAGCGGTTTACTCAGTTTGAGCATCCCCATCACTACCATCTCTCCATATGTACACATGTGCATGTACACACATACTAGTATATCGGGACAAATGCAAACATCAGTGTTCAAAAGGCCTTAAAATTCTCATTTAATCTTTGCAATGACCCCATAAGGAAGGTGCTATTAGCCCCAATTAAAAGATCCAAAAGTAAGGTGCAGAGAAGTTCAGAGTCTGCCCAAGATCTTGGAACTAGAAAGTGGCCAAGTAAGGAGTCCAAATGTCTATCAGACCATATCCCAAAGACTGCTTCTACTTCTAGGGTAAAGAGGAAACAAATGGGAATCCCAGAGTTACAAGCCAGCACTTCCCAGGTGGACCACTGATGTTACTGCTGCCTCGACTTACTCCCAGATCCCACTATGCTGTGTACACATAAACTGTTTTATAAAGACAAAGCGGTAAAGTTTGAGTTTTATTGCTCATAACTCACCATAGGATAAAGTATGAAACATCTCAACCGGTATCTAAGATTCTCCACAATCCCACCTGAATGCATCTTTGCAAGCTTACTTGCCACTGTTCCCTAAACTGACCGCAACTTCCAGTTCTGCCAAGCTGATCTGCTCACTCTCCCCGCAGCAAACTTTCACTTGACCAACCCACTTCAGACCAGCCTCTCCTTCAGCAGAGTTTTCCAAGAAATTCCCATATGATCCACTCATTTGGCATTTATGTATTTTTGATCCAAGTTTGGGAATCTGTTTATGTGGAAAGTGATTTAAGTTATAGGCAGTTAGGTAGTTAGAGCCCCTAACCCTCATGCTGTTCAAGGGTCAACTGTACTTTAGAATGCTCTGAATTCTACTTTATGTGACAAGTATGACAGGTATCTATAGGCTGATGGAAGATACACAGAATGTCATAGCTAGAAGACAACTGAGAGGTTATCTGGTACAAAGCTCTCACATTACAAAAAAGAAAAGTCGTTGGCCCTAACCAGTTTGGCTCAACGGCTAGAGCGTCGGCCTGCGGACTGAAAGGTCCCAGATTCGATTCCGGTCAAGGGCATGTACCTTGGTTGCGGGCACATCCCCAGTGGGGGGTATGCAGGAGGCAGCTGATCGATGTTTCTCTCTCATTGATGTTTCTAACTCTCTATCCCTCTCCCTTCCTCTCTGTAAAAAAATCAATAAAATATGTTTTAAAAAAAAGAAAGAAAAGTCATTGAACAGTGGACAGATTTGCTACCTATGATCTTCATTCAGCTACTATTTGATTTTACTCCTCCAAGTACTCTAATTAATTCTATATTTATTATGTCTATTTTTATCTTGTCACTAGCCAAAACCTGGCAATGAAATAACTCATGAAAGAGCTGGGAGACAGTTACCCTGACTCCTCCTTGGAACCCAAGTCCCTATTAATCAGGTGAGTATATTCTATAGCAGCCAACCCAGAGGCTGTACACAGCAGGCATTTATTCACTCATTCTTTTATTATAATTTATTTATTTATTTATTTTCCCAACTTTTTTGTCCAAATAAAGTGTTATTCATATATATGACTCATGTAGACAAAATATTACCAAGCCAGTAATATTTTAGAGCAAACATTCATCCTTGATTCCTCCTTTTCCCTTAAACTCCATATCCAAGTGTTTTCTTTATCTCCAAGGTCCACCTGCTTTTCACTCTCTCCACTTCCTTCATCCCAGCCCAGGCCATTATCATATTTCATCTGGACCACTGCAAAAATCCCAACCGGTTTCCCTTCTTCCATTTTCCCTCTGTCCCTGCTCAGTCATTTCTCCTCACAAGCACTTCACCCATCCCATCTTCAGCTTAAAAATATTCATTTTCTCATTTCACTTCAAATAAGATCCAAACTCATTCCCACAATGCAAAATCTACCCTTACATTTTCTCAGACCTCATTCTCCACACATACCCTGCTTGGTTTTCTTTCTGTCTCTCAAGCATCCCTGTCTCTTTCTTCCTCCAAAGCTTCTCCTATCTACTAGCAGTGTCTCTCATTCTTCTTTCAGGGCTGCCTCCTCTGGATTCATGTATCACTGAAACGTCATTTCTTCAAATCAACCCCTTATCACTACCATCCCCATTATCCCTACCTCAGAATTCTCTTCCCTTCACTCCAGTTACCACAATTTGTACTTATGTAGGGCACTTGTTTTATGTCCATGTCTCCTCTATCCCCCGCCCCCAGGCTGTGAACAGATAATGAGGTCAAGGACCATGGCTTCCTTCTCACTATCTCGCTGCCTGGCATCAAGTCTGGCCCAGAAGAGGCAATCACTACATTTTGTTGAATAAATAAATGCCCTTGGAGATTCACACTATATATATATATATATATATATATATATATATATATATATATATATATTGTACTTTATCAGAGGGCCTACCATAAGTAAGATATTTTACCATATAAAGTACAATTTATTATATCTGCATAAGTCATATTGGCCCTTCTTCTTTTACAGAGATATGTGGTGAAATAGTAAATCTGGATTTCAACAGGGATTTGACTGATTCTCTGGTCATATCCTTTTGCAGGAAAAAACTTTCTAAGTTTGAGCCATCAGCATCCCAAGTTTCTGAAGCTTCCCAGAAGATTCTGACTCCATGAGTAGGGAATGGGACCAGGGATTTGTACTTATAAAATATTTCCTCAGATAATTCTTGTCATCAGAAAAGTTTGTTAAACACTGGGTTAGATCAGTTGTGACCAACCCTGGCTGCACAGTAAGATCATCTGGAGAGCTTTAAAAATTACTAATACCTCAATATCCCCCCAGGGGTTCTGACTTAATTGGTATGGGGTGGGCACTGGATGTCAGGATTTCTCAAAGCTCTTCAGTTGACTCTAATATACTGCAAAAGTTGAAAACCACTGGGCCTGATGATACCATAACAAGATAGATTTGTAATAGATTGAAAAACCGTGCCAAAGAGGATGCCAGTTAGCACTGATGCCAACCTGTGAGAAAGTTCCTTCTAATGATAACCATAGGCTTTGAGCTCAGTCTTTTCATGATCAAGATTTTCCAGTGACTAGATGGAAGTAAAAAAGCATGCTTAACAGTTTTTTCTATTGCATAAAACTATGAAAATATGGTTTGGATGACAGAATTAGAATCTAAAATATTTACCAGCCTGGAGGCATGGGACAACAATGGTACTAAACAAGTGACTACACAAAGGCAAAATAGGGTAACATAGCTCAACAGCAGAGTAATTTGGAAAAGACTTAAGTGTTCTGTCTGGTATTGAGCTCAATAGTTCTCCACAGGATGATGTGGGTTCCATGAATATTGTTTTCCATTAATGACAGTATAATATTTATCAAGACAGAGGTGGTCACCCTACTCCATACAGAACTCAAGGGCATCACAGATAAAGGACACAGATAGATAAGACCAGGGATTTGCAGAGGGGAGCAAAAAGGTGGCCTATGGAGGAAAAAATAGGGACAAGAGAAAGGGCAGAGACATAACTATAAATGTTTGAGGATTGTTATGTCAAACACAAATTAGGTTTATTCTGAAGACACTAAGAAGCTATAAAAAGACGGACTTAGGCTCGGCCGGCATGGCTCAGTGGTTGAGCATCAACCTATGAATCAGAAGACCACGGTTTGATTCCTGATCAGGGCACATGACCGGGTTGCAGGCTCAATCCCCAGTGTGGGGCGAGCAGGAGGCAACCAGTAAATGATTCTCTCTCATCGTTGATGTTTCTAACTCTCCCTCTCTCTCCCTTCCTCTCTGAAATGAATAAAAATGTATTTAAAAAAAAAGATGGACTTAGGCTCAACCTGCACAAGAACTTTCTAATAGTAGTGAGGTAATATGAACTACTTGGGAAGCAGTGAATTCCCCATCAGTGAGAATCTTCCAGGCCTAAAAAGAAGAAGTCACAGGTGGGCCCATCTTTCTACCTGATCCTTCATTTCATAACTATTTTATTGCAAAGTAGAGTTAATCAGCAAAGTTAACAAATACCCATTAGAGCCTTGAACTTGCTTGTGTTGTGTAAGGAGGATCTGGCCAGGGCTGACCTTCTTTCTAAGCAGTTAGTCTGCTCACTTTTTTCCCCTTTGTTTCATCCATTCTTTTTTGGGGGGTGGGGAAGGAGTGGGGTGTCAAGCTGAATAATCCCTTATTTCTTTTACCCTCCTAGTTTGAATAGCTTCTAAAAGGAAAAGACTCATAAATCAGCCTTTGAATCCTAACAATACTCCATAATTTGACAAAGGTAAGTTATATAATTTACACTTTTTTAATACTGCTTATTCCATATTAGTTTCCTCTTTTTCCTAAGTTCTAACCAAAAATAGCCAATGAGACATTTATCATGTGCTCACTTTGTCAAGCACACTGTGACATTGAAAAATATCAGAAAAATATGCACAATTCCAGACTTGTTAAGCATTCACAAACTGCTAGATGTTCCTTCACTCATATATACACTGAGCACCTACAATAAGCTGGTACCTGGATGAAATAGAGCGTAAAGAGTGGTCCTTTCATAGAACATAGTCTCTGGGGGAGAGAGGCATTAATCAAATAAACACCTAGAAATGTGAAATTGAAACATGATGGAGCTTTTAGAACAAAAGATTTAGCAAAGTCAGGGATGATTTTCAGAGAAAATGGCCATTATGGCTAAAAGTAGACATTTCAGTATCTCAGCAGAACTAAGTGAGACCCAAGCTAAAAGTTCAGTCCTTAGAAAAGTCTTCACCCCACTCTGCTGTCACCCTCTAGCACATTACCAGTTTTATTGTTTCATGTAGCATCTATCACTTTTTCAAATTATCTTACATGCTCACTTTTTACATTTTCATTTTCTGTCCCCAGAAAATTAAACTCCAGGAAACAATCTAAAACTCCAGAAAGGCCAATTTTTTTCTGCCTGGTTTTACCACTGTTCCCCCAATCACATAAATAATAGTTACTCAATACATATTTTTTTGAGTATTGTTGGGTATTTTAAATTTGCTGATATGTAAATATGTTTTCATTACTAAGAATGAGAAAACTGGTACTCAACAAGTATAGGAAAACCATGGATGACCATTTAGAAGCAAAGGAAGTATTAATAATTTGAAAAAGGAGACTTTTATTAGCATAAATATAAATTTTCTATAACATAGTTCCTCAGACAACCCACCTTGAAAGTGGAGTTGGATACAGTGGATAAATGTCATCTCCTGTATCTCCAAAAATGGGGTTGTTGTCAAATTGGCAAAGGTATCTTAGCTTCCCTGTTCCTGTTAAGTTGCTCCAGACATTTAGTGGGAACTGAGTACTCACTAAAGCTGCCCCAGAATCCACATGACACAGGTTCAGCTCCTAGTCTCAAAGGCACGTGCCTTTGGGGACATCCCCTCTGCAGAGGCAGAACCTTTCACCTTACTGCCCTCAGTCCTCGCAAAGGGGCCTCTATTCTCTAGCCTGCTTCATAGAGCAAGAAGACTCTGAGGCCCCAGTACATGGCTAACTGCAGCCCAATGCTGCCCTTCCTAGAGCACATTCTGGGCCTGCAGGAACCTAGAGAGCCCTGTCCCAGTAGTCTTGCACCTGCTTTAAAGGATTTCCTAAGCCTCTGTCTTCCCAAGGGCATACAGAGGCACAATGCAAACCCTCAGGCAAAGAGGCAGCTGTTTAGTACAGGGGACTAGGACATAATTGTATGAGGTGTTCACTGCAGGGGCTTTTCATAGTAAAGGATATTGTTGCTGCTGGGAAGAGAAAGGGTTCAGGCCTTCATTTGCCTCTGTCTGACTCTGTCCTAAAATTGTCACTCCTGTCCCTGGTGGTATAGTGGCTTTTCATTGTCTTCTCTTATCGTAGCAAATTTGACTTAAGTCTTTGGTTGTCTTAAAGCTGTTGATATACTTCCAAATAGTTCTTGAGTTCGTCACCTCTTCTCTATGGCCATCACTACTGTCCCATCTCTTCTCCCCAAAATACTTCTAAATGTTGCTACACTGATCTCATGACCCACCTATCCTCTACCCTATTCTGCTATTGTGAGAAGTTTTCCAGATTTGCTTAAAAATCCTTGGAGGCTCTCCAGCATTTTATGAATAGACTTTAAACTCCTTAGAGTGGACAAATGGGTCTCCAGTCTGCTGCTCCAGTGCCAGCTCCGGCTCATCACAGGGAAGGGCCAAGCTCTTTCCACCTCTGTTCCTTTGCACATGCAGTCAGCTCAGTCTGCAGCACTCACTGTAATTACTTAACACTCATCTGCCAGGTCTAATGCAAGGGTCACCACCTAGAGAAGCCTTCTATTTTATTTTTTAACAACATATTCATGTTCTTATTCCTCTTATTGTGCTTTAAAAAAATGTTCCCATCACCATTTATACCCCCATACCCTCTTCCTCCTCCATTCACACCCCCCTCTTCTGAGAGAGAGACTCTCTTTAGGGCCACCATAACATTGGAGCACCTCTCTGTCATAGTTGCCTGCTTTAACATAAAAGACTAAATTCCTTGAAAGCAAGAACCAACTCTTTCAGCTTTGCATTCCCAATGCCTGACACATAGATGATTTTTAAAAATATTCGTTAAAATTACCATAAGTAGTTATATGTAAGACACTCAGGCTTTTAAAATCTTTTATAATCATTTTGAAATCAGAACATCACTTTCTACTTCTCATTTGCAAGAGCTGTATTTATTATTCTTAGCCTAACATAAAATAAAGACCCGGAAGGTAAATATACAATTTACATAAGTGAAAATACTATTATTAAACAAACACTGTGGAAAATGTTCATCCATGCTAGCAATTGAGAAATGCAAACCAAAGCAATGTTGAGAAACATTTTGCACATTGAACTAGTGAAAAATATTCAATGACAAAACCTAAGGTTGATTAGAGTGAAACTGTTACATCTTTGACTGTTTCTGGCATTGCAAATTGGTATGATCTTTTTTGAAAGTAATTCAGCAATATTTATATAGAAGCCATGAAGATATTCTTACCTTTTGGCCCAATAATTGGATTTCTGGGATTTATTCTACTCAATACAAGTTTTTTAAGTGGAGCAAAATGTTACAAAATATTCAATGGTGTGTTATGATAGCCAAACAAGAAAATCATCTAACTGCTCAAATGTGTCTTAGTATACATGAACATAAATTGGGATAAGATATTTTTAAACCACATAACCAATAAAGAATTTGTATTGAAAACAGGTTTTTTAAAATTGTATAAGACAAAGACTCCAGAAGAAAAATATTTGGATAGGCTCATTGAAATGGAATTTTTCATTTCAAAGGTAAAAAAATGGTCAACAGACACTGAAAGATGCTCAAGTTCACTAATATTTAGGAAAATGCAATTAAAACAAAATAAGCTATCATTTACACTATTTAATTAGCAAAAATGAAAAAGTGGCAACTAAATGTTGATTTCCCATGACATGATCCAGAAATTTTTCTTTTCAGATCTAGCCTAGAGAACTTGGAATTGCACTAGGGAGATATGTACAAGACGCTTCATAGGAGCACTTTTTGGGGTGTTTTGTTGTTGCTTTTTTGTGGAAAATTGATTTTTTAACTTTATTTTTATTGTTGACACTATTACAGATGTCACCTTCTGCCTTCCCTTCCCCTCCCCCTGCCCTTTGCCCACCTCCACCTAGCCACCACCCCCTTTCCCTCTGGTGATAACCACACTGCTGTCTGTATCTATGTGATATGTATATATATTTTTGGCTAATACCTTCACCTTCTTTCATGCAGTTCCCCACTCCTCTCTCTCCTCTGACAGCTATCAACAGTAAAACAGTTAAATAAATTATGGTATATTCCACAACACAATACCAAACAGTAGTAGAAATGAATAAAATACACTGTTCACACAGTGCAGAGAAATCTAGGATTAAAATGTTAAGTGGATAAACTAAGTACAAAAAAGTATATAAAGTATGATTTCATTTATAGAAGTTTTAATGCACAACTAAATTTACTGTTAATTATTGGCTAACTTATTGGAAAGGGACATACTTGTGTATGAAAGCTATAATTAAAAAAAAGGAAAAGATAAGCACACTATTAGGAATAATTCTCTTTGGGGAGAGTAAAGAAAAGAATAGTAAAAGCGGGGCACAGGGACTTTACAGGTAAGGAAGAATTTTCATTTCTTTAACGAGGTGGTTAGCATAGAGTACTGACTGTATTATCTTTACATTCCACACATATTTTATAAATATCATTTGTATCATTCAATGTTTAATAAAATTATTTTTTAAAAAGAAGCTGGTCGCAAAATAACAAATATATACCATCCATATAAAGTAAGGGCATATTGGTGTAATGGTAACCTAAATGGTAGACAGAGTGAATCAGTTCTCAGTGGTCTAGGAAAACAATATAGGATGACATATTTCATTTTTGATCCCATTAAAAGAAAAATTGAATCTTCTGTATGATTATGTACAATTTTCATATAGCAGAAAAAATTACAAACCTATTTTAGAGTAAAGACTAAACATAGTGGGATTGAATTTGGATATATTTCACCTCTGGAGTTTTCTCCTGCATTTCCTTCTTAACCCTTCCCCAGTAGCCCCATCAATTCAATATCATTTATTGTCTCAGGGGTCATTCCAAAAAGAGAGAGAGAGAGAGAGAGAGAGAGAGAGAGAGAGAGAGAGAGGAAAAGTTCTTGGCTTTGAGTTTCAAAACAAGAGGTAGGCGCCCCTAACAGAGAAAAAGGTTTGAAGGCCAAGGCTACTGATTTTCCAAAACCGAGTATTTTAGAACTCACTGAAGCGAGCTGGGCTTAAAATTTATGCAATTAATAATAGATGGTTACAGTAGTCGATCAAGAGCCTGACTATACTTGAAAGAACTCAATTTTCCCCTGTATCCCCAAAAGGGGTAGAAAATAGCCTCCCAGTTAGGTCCAGTAAAACATGAAGTGATCGTCATGGATGTAGCTAAAATAAAAATTATTTTAAATAATCATTTTAGCTTCAGTTTATCTGTTTCAAATTTCTATAGTTATAGATTTTATAATGTATAGTACAATATAGTACTAATATAATGTTATGTATAGGTAATTTATGAGAAATAAATATGTTTGGAATCAATGCTCAAATTATTTTACTAACGTATCACCAGATGCAGTGAAAGAGAGACCAATGATCAAAGACAGTGGACAAGTTACACCTTAGCGAATGCCCTTTCCCATCATTGCCTAAATTTACACAGCATAATACCAGCTGACACTCAAATGTTACCCAAAGCAGAAATGGAGACAATACCCTGACATGTTATCATGAGGAGAGTAGGGAAGGGGTGAATTGATTGAGCAATCACTTCTGAAAATTGAATCTACCTGGAAGTGACTCCATATGATTCAATATTAGGGACAGTGAGGCCTTGGAATGGAATTAAAGGCATGTGTGCTACACAGGGCTTAGAAAATGTCATAATCACTACATCTATATTTTTTATCCCATTAAAAAGAAATACATTTAAAAATGACAGAAATAATAGATTTTTTATTCATACTTTGTTTCCACATATAGCCTAAAATATTTTACAATAAGCATATGTTTCTTTTGAGACTAAAAAAAGTATAAATCGAATTTCATTTTGAAAATTTTTTAAGAAACCGGTCCAGGCATGTATGGGAGGCAACCAATGGGTGTGTGTGTGTGTGTGTGTGTGTGTGTGTGTGTGTGTGTGTCTCCTCTTTCTCAACCCCCCCACCTTCCACTCTCTAAAAAATTCAATGGATAAAATATCCTCACTCCTCGAGTGAGAATTAAAAAGAAAATAAACCGACAAAATAAAAAAAAGAAAGAAATCTAATAACATAGAAAAATGATTAAACACCATGAAAGAGTGAGATTTGTCCTAGAAAGCAAGCTTGATTTAACATCCAAAAATCACTCAATGTAATACACTCTATTAAGAGAATAAATGAGCCAGGCCATTGTGGCTCAGTGGTTGAGTGTTGACCCATGAACCAGGAGGTCACTGTTGGATGCATGGTCAGAGCACATGCCCAGGTTGGGGGCTCAATCTCCAGAAGGGGCTGGGCAGGAGGCAGCCAATCAATGATTCTCTCTCATCATTGATGTTTCAATCCCTCTCTCCCTCTCCCTTCCTCTCTCTGAAATCAATAAAAATATTAGAATTTAAATTTTTTAAGAGAATAATTGAAAAAAATACATGATCATCTCAATAGACACAGAAAAAGCATTTGACAAAACCCAACACCTTTTCATGACAAAAAAAAAATCAACAAATAAAGAATAGGAGGGAACATCCTCAACTTGATAAAAGCCATCTATAAAAAAATCCACAGCTAGCATCATACTTATTCATGAAAAACTGGATGCTTTCCCCCTAAAATTAGTAACAAGACAAAGATATCTGCTCTAGTCACTTTTTTTTTTCAACATTGTGTAGGGTGTTCTAGCCAGGACAGTTGGGCAAGAATAAGAATGTCCACCAAAATATAATACATAAATAAGATATTATACTGCAATGAGAAAAAATATTATTCCACATGCAACAATAGAAATGACTCTCATAAAAGGTACAATGAGCAAAAGAAGTCCATCATAAAAGAATACATACCATGGTGTTAGAAATTATAATAGTGACTGGGATAGAGCATGAGAGAGACTTCTATGGAACTGGTCATATTTTATTGCCTTAAATGGGTATTTACATGGTGTGTTCACTTTGTAAAAACTCTTCAAATGTACACTTAAGATTCATGCATTTTCTTGTATGTATATTCTATTTCCATATAAAGTTTACCTCCAATAAATAATATTTCTCTTCTATACTGATTTTCTAATTTTCTACTTTAACCAACCAGAAAATATAACAACATGGAATTAGATACCATTATGATTATTTAATTATGTGTGAACATTTGCTTATTCTCTAGCTCAGTGGTTCTCAACCAGGGACAATCCAGAGGATTTGGAGTTAATTCTGATTGCCACAACTGGGGTTGTGCTACTGGCATCTAGTGGGTAGAAGCAAGGAATTCCACCAAATAACCCCCACAACAAAGAGTTTTCTAGCTGAAGATATCCATTTCATGCTCCAATTCCTCCAAAACTGTAAATTCCACAAGGAGAATAATCATATCTCTTTGGTTTACATCGCTATACCTATAGAACCATCAGAGTGCTTATAAAAACTCTTCAAATGTAAAATAGGTTCTCAATAAAAAGTTGTTGAATTAATAAATGAATCTCTATCCACCCATCTGTCAGGGAACACACACAGTTTTTGTCTTATATCTTAGAGTTCTCTCTCAATTGTGCCTAAGTGTACTGCTTGCTTTGGAAGACCTTGTTTTAAGAAAGCCAAGCCAATTCCAAGGGGTGGCCCAGGGAGAAGAAGGCATTGGGCCAATCACTCAGACCCACATGCAGTCTAGGATTAAGCAAAGTGGTAGGAGAAGACTTTCAGGATCACACACGTTAGAACAGTCACCAAGAGGAAAAAAAGGAATTTCATGTTAAATCACGAGATGACATTTTAAAAATATGATTTTTTTCAGAGAGTTCTCTATTCCTTACATCCTTCAGGAATTTATAAGAACTGGTTATAGCTCTAGTAGGTGGGTGGCTGCCTAAGGATACAGTATCATAGTCATTTCTCTCCGAATAATGGTCTGCACCTCACATTTTGAGAAAAGCTGGTCACAAAAGGAAACTTGTCTGGTTTTAATTTTAAACCTTTTTCTGAGGTTCTGGATGGAAGTTCTGACTCTACATTTCACTTTTAAACCTAAGCAGAAAGGATTTAGAAGGCATAAGCAAATAGCAAAGAAGCTGAATAAATGCTTCTCAAATTATTTGTGTGAATTTGGACAAGTCAGTTAGTTGCTCCAGACTTTCCTTGTCTCATCTGTAAACTATGTGAATTAGACTAAACAACCTCAAGCTCCTTTCACCTAAAATTTGATGATTCAATTATTTAAAAGGCAGAAATTGTAAGCTCTAATGAGGTGATATTTTGAGCTTTGCCAAAACGCAGGGTTTTTCCAAGTAGTTCCCCTATTACAGCAGAGTGCAACAGCTTTGCTGGATACCACCAACAGGTGTGTAATTAAGCCTGATCTTTCTCTAGCATAGTTCATTTTCCACTGATGGGTCTACAATTAAAACAACTCCCTCCCCAGAGAAGTACACATCAGTGTTATACTTTTCATCTTTAATTATACTAGTTGAAGATGAGTAAGTGCGCCAGAGATCCCAATTGGGAGGGAGCTGATTCATTATGTGGTTGTAATATGCCATCCAGTCTGCATTTCAGGTTATAGCCTCTGCACAAGGAAGGTGGCCCTTGACAAATCTGCTCAAAAATAACAATGATTAAGTCTACCCAAAACTTCCTACCTTTGCACTGAAAACTTACAAATGCTAAAGATCTGGACCTTTTGAAGGGATAAGTATAGTATCAAAGCCAAAGCTAATTTACCACTTCAGTGCTTTTTAGAAGGGCCAAAATAGGCTGTTAATACTTTATAGAAGAAAAGGGAGAGCTTCCAAATTTTCATATTATCACTACCCTTTCTCAGTCAACTTCTATTATAGCTCTCTCCTTTTTCTCAGAGCACTTCTACAATCTGACTTCATCTTTTCATCTATTTATTTATTATCTGGCTCCCTTCATTGGAATTTCAGTTGAGGTTGGGAGAGGGGGGATGTATTTCATTTAAAATCATATGATCACTTGGAGCACAGTGCCTGACCATTGGCACACATTAAATGTTCTTGCCTGAATGAATAAATATTATTTCAGAATATTTCCTTTAAATGTACTTCTTGGTGGAGGTTCGGGGGTCTGAGGTAACTGATGTTGAGCCAGTGTGCCAGACATGGCATCTCTCTGGCACTGTAGTGCTTTTAAATACCTGGTAGGTCTGGGTTTTGTGATTCCAAATCAATTCAGTGACTTAGTATTCAAAACCCATGGATCTGGTTAGGTCATAGTTTTCGAATCTTGAACTAAGCCTGGGAATTTTGTCCTTTAGCAACAGGTCTAGGTGCTCAGCCCATCCTCTCTGGGCTCAATCTAATAACACCTATCTTGGCTTCCGTCTGGGAGCAATTTGTCACTAGGGGGCTAATTGCCCTGTGCCTCTAAACTACATCCCAGCTATTATAGGGACAACTGGTCACTCTCTGGGGCAGGAAGGCATAACAGAAGTAGCCTAAAGAGGACTAGGGAATCAGACTTTCCCCAAGCCTCAATCCTCCCTCTTATTGTTTCCCAACTTCCTGTATGAACACCCCATCCTGACTTTGTGTGAATATCTTTTTTTTTCTAAAGATTTTGTTTGAGAGAGAGAGAGACATCAATCAGCTGCCTATTGCATGTGCCCCAATCAGGGATCAAACCCAGAACTTGGGTTTGTGCCCTGACCTGGAATCAAACCTGACACCTTTTGGTGTACAGGATGACACTCCAACCAACTGAGTCACACTAGAAAGGGCTAAAACTAGACTCTTACACGGTTTTGGATTCTGGGCTGTGGGCAAAAAGGGCCTCTCTTAGCAAGAACCCATTTTCTCTCTGCCTTCAGACAGGACAGCTTCTATCTAAGCCTTTTTGGTAGGACATTATTGAGGTTTCAAGATATAGTCCATAAAATCCAACATCTTGTGACTTTGCTAGCAAGCCCCTAATTTATACCCCAGCCTCAGTAAGCACATGGCCTAAGCACCAAGATACCAAATGGGACAATAACCATCTGCTTCACTGTTACATAACACAGATTTCCACATCCGCCACCTGATATAATATTTAAAAATGCAACTTATTTCAAAATGTGATTGAAGTGTCTTCACTCTCCTTCACCAACTCTAAATCAGCCCACTCCATATTGTAGGATCATTTATTTGTTAACACCAAATTTTGGAACTCATTTTTTTTTTTTTAAATCACAAGGGTTTTCTGTTGCAAGTAAGAGAAAGTATGACTTAAGCAAACAAAGTACACTTTAGTGGTTCACATAACTAAAATGTCCACGGTTGACTCCAAGGTCTTTCTTTTTTTTATTTAATAAATCTTTATTGTTCAGATTATTACAATTATTCCTCTTTTCCCCCCATAGCTCCCCTCCACCCAGTTCCCACCCCAACCTCTGCCCTTACCCCCCACCACTGTCCTCATCCATAGGTATATGATTTTTGTCCAATCTCTTCCCACATCCCCCACAACCCTTTCTCCCCAAGAATTGTCAGTCCACTCCCTTTCTATGCCCCTGATTCTATTGTATTCACCAGTTTATTCTGTTCATCAGATTTTTTATTCACTTTTTATTTTTATTTTTTTCAAATTTTTATTAAGGTATATGTGTACATATCTTACCATTGCCCCCCCACCCCACTCCCATACATGCCCTCACCCCCCAATGTTTTGCATCCGTTGGTTACTCTTATATGCATGCATACAAGTCCTTCTGTTGATTTCTTATTTCCCCCACATCTCCCTAACCTTACCGCTGTAATTAGACAGTCTGTTTGATGCTTTACTGCCTCTGTAACTATCTTTTGGTTCATCAGTTTATAATGTTTTTTATTATCCCCAAATGAGTGGGATCATGTGGTATTTTTCTTTCATTGACTGGCTTATTTCACTTAGCATAATGTTCTCTAATTCCATCCAGGTGCTTACAAATGGTAGTAATTCCTTCTTTTTTATGGCAACATAGTATTCCATTGTGTAGATGTACCATAGTTTTCTGATCCAGTCATCTGCTGACGGACACCTAGGCTGTTTCCAAATCTTAGCTATTGTAAATTGTGCTGCTATGAACATAGGGGTGCATATATCCTTTCTGATTGGTGTTTCTGGTTTCTTAGGGTATATTCCTAGGAGTGGGATTACTGGGTCAAATGGGAGTTCCATTTTCAGTTTTTTTGAGGAAACTCCATACTGTTCTCCACAGTGGCTGCACCGGTCTGCATTCCCACCAGCAGTGCACGAGGGTTCCTTTTTCTCCGCATCCTCGCCAACACTTGTGGTTTGTTGATTTGTTGATGATAGCCATTCTGATAGGTGTGAGATGGTATCGCATTGTCGTTTTGATTTGCATCTCTCAGATAATTAGTGACTTTGAGCATGTTTTCATGTGTCTCTTGGCCTTCCTTCTGTCTTCTTTCGAAAAGATTCTATTTAGGTCCTTTGCCCATTTTTTTTATTGAATCATTTATCTTCCTTTTATTAAGTTGTATAAGCTGCCTGTAGATGTTGGAAATTAAACCTTTATCAGTGATACCATTTGCAAATATGTTCTCCCATACAGTGGGGTTTCTTGTTGTTTTGTTGATGGTTTCTTTTGCTGTGCAAAAGCTTTTTATTTTGATGTAGTCCCATTTGTTTATTTTCTCTTTGGCTTCCATTGCCCTAGGGGCAGTATTGCTGAAAAAGTTCTTTTGGCATATGTCTGAGATTTTGCTGCCTGTGGATTTCTCTAGTATTTTTATGGTTTCCCGTCTTATATTTAAGTCCTGTATCCATTTTGAGTTTATTTTTGTGTATGGTGTAAGTTGGTGATCTAGTTTCATTTTTTTGCATGTATCTGTCCAATTTTCCCAACACCATTTATTGAAGAGACTGTCTTGACTCCATTGTATGCTCATGCCTCCTTTGTCAAATATTAATTGCGCATAGTGGTTTGGGTCGATATCTGGATTCTCTATTCTATTCCATTGATCTATATGTCTGTTCTTGTGCCAGTACCAGGCTGTTTTGAGGACAGTGGCTTTGTAATACAGCTTGAAATCTGGTATTGAGATCCCTCCTACTTTATTCTTCTTTCTCAGGATTGCTGCAGCTATTCGGGGTCTTTTTTTATTCCAGATGAATTTTTGGAGAGTTCTTTCTAGGTCTGTGAAATATGCTGTTGGTATTTTAATGGGGAGTGCATTGAATCTATAGATTGCTTTGGGTAGTATGGACATTTTGATGATGTTGATTCTACCAATCCATGAACATGGTATGTTCTTCCATCTGTTTACATCTTCCTCTATCTCTTTTTTCAGTGTCCTGTAGTTTTCCGCATATAGGTCTTTTACCTCCTTGGTTAGGTTTATTCCTAAGTATCTTAATTTTTTTAGTACGATGGAAAATGGGATTGTTATTTTAGTCTCTCTTTCTGTAAGTTCACTGTTGGTGTATAGAAATGCCATAGATTTCTTGGCGTTAATTTTGTATCCTGCTACATTGCCGAATTCATTTATTAAGTCTGTTAGTTTTTTGATGGAGTCTTTCGGGTTTTTTATGTACAATATCATGTCATCTGCAAATAAGGACAGCTTTACTTCTTCTTTTCCAATGCGGATGCCTTTTATTTCTTCTTCTTGTCTAATTGCAATGGCTAGTACTTCCAGCACTATGTTGAACAGGAGTGGTGAGAGTGGGCACCCCTGTCTTGTTCCTGTTCTTAGGGGAAATGGTTTTAGTTTTTGCCCATTGAGTATGATGTTAGCTGTGGGTTTATCATATATAGCTTTTATTATGTTGAGGTATGATCCTTCTATTCCCACCTTGTTGAGAGTTTTTATCAAGAAAGGGTGTTGGATTTTGTCAAATGCTTTTTCTGCATCAATTGATATGACTATGTGATTTTTATCTTTCAATTTGTTTATGTGATGTATCACATTTATTAATTTTCGGATATTGTACCATCCTTGCATTCCTGGGATAAACCCTACTTGGTCATGGTGTATGATCTTTCTGATGTACTGCTGGATCCGATTTGCTAGAATTTTGTTGAGGATTTTGGCATCTACATTCATGAGGGATATTGGCCTGTAATTCTCCTTCATTGTGTTGTCTTTATCTGGTTTTGGTATTAGGGTGATGCTGGCTTCATAGAAGGAGCTTGGAAGTGTTCCTTCCTCTTGAATTTTTTGGAATAGTCTGAGGAGGATAGGTTTTAGTTCTTCCTTGAATGTTTGGTAAAACTCTGCTGTGAAGCCGTCTGGCCCCGGGCTTTTGTTTGCCAGAAGCTCTTTGATGACTGCTTCAATTTCTTCCATAGTTACTGGCATATTGAGCTGTTTAGATTCTTCTTGATTGAGTTTTGGAAGGTTATATTTTTCTAGGAATATGTCCATTTCCTCCAGGTTGTCCAGTTTGTTGGAATAGAGTTGTTCATAGTATTTTTTAACAATCCTTTGTATTTTGGCGGGATCTGTTGTTATTTCACCTCTTTCATTTCTGATTTTGTTTATTTGGGTCCTCTCTCTTTGCTTCTTGGTGAGCCTGGCTAGAGGTTCATCAATCTTGTTTATCCTTTCAAAGAACCAGCTCTTGGTTTTGTTGATCTTTTGTATTGTTTCTTTGGTCTCAATATTATTTATCTCTGCTCTGATCTTTATTATTTCCTTCCTTCTGCTTACACTGGGCTTTTCTTGTTGCTCTTTTTCTAACACTTTGAGATGTTGGGTTAGGTAATTTATTACCATTGTTTCTTGTTTTTTGCAGTAGGCTAGTAGAGCTATGAACTTCCCTCTCAAGACTGCTTTCGCTGTGTCCCATAGATTTTGGATTGTAGTGTTTTCATTGTCATTTGTTGCCATGATGTTTTTTATTTCTTCTTTGATCTCTCTGGTAACCCAGTCATGGTTTAATAGCATGTTGTTTAGCCTCCATGTCTTTGATTTCTTTGGGTTGTTTTTATTGTAGTTGATTTCCAGTTTTATGCCACTGTGGTCTGAGAAGATGCTTGATATGATTTCTATCTTCATGAATTTGAAGAGACTTTGCCTATGTCCCAACATATGGTCTATCTTTAAAGATGACCCATGTGCACTTGAGAAGAATGTATATTCTGTGGCTTTGGGGTGAAATGTTCTGAAGATGTCAATTAATTCCATCTGGTCTAGTGAGTCATTTAGGATTGATGTTTCTTTGCTGATTTTTTGTTTAGAGGATTTGTCCAATGTTGATAGTGGGGTATTAAAGTCTCCTACTATGATTGTATTGAGGTCAATCTCTCCCTTGATATCCTCCAGGAGTTTTTTTATGTATTTGGGTGCTCCTGTATTGGGTGCATATATGTTTACCAGAGTTATTTCTTCTTGTTGGATTGCTCCCTTTAGTATTATGAAGTGGCCTTCCTTATCTCTTGTTATGTCCTCACTTTGAGATCTAATTTGTCAGATATAAGTATTGCTACCCCAGCTTTTTTTTCAGTTCCATTTGCCTGGAAAACCTTTTTCCATCCCTTCACCCTCAGTCTGTGTGCGTCTTTTTTTCTGAGGTGGGTTTCTTGTAGACAGCAGATATATGGGTCATGTTTTCTTATCCAGTCCATTACCCTATGTCTTTTGATTGGGGCATTTAATCCGTTTACATTTAAAGTTATTATTGATAGGTACTAATTTGTCGCCATTCCTATTCTTTACACCTGTGTTCCTTCTTTGCTTCCTATTTCTTTTTTTTTTTTACAGCAGACCCTTTAGCATTTCTTGCATTGCTGGTTTGGTGGTAATAAATTCCCTTAGTCCTTTTTTGTCTGTGAAGCTCCTGATTTCACCTTCAATTTTGATTGATAGCCTTGCTGGGTACAGTATTCTTGGATTCAGACCCTTCCTTTGCATGACTTTGTATATTTCATTCCATTCCTTTCTGGCCTGATGAGTTTCTGTTGAGAAATCAGTTGCTAGTCTGATGGGGGTTCCTCTGTATGTAACTTTCTGTCTCTCTCTTACCGCTTTTAAGATTCTTACTTTGTCGTTGGTGTTTGCCAATTTAATTATAATGTGCCTTGGCATCGGTCTTTTGGGGTTCATTTTGCTTGGGACTCTGTGAGCTTCTTGGATTTGTGTGGGTTTTTTCTTCTCTATATCAGGGAAATTTTCTGTCATTATTTCTTCAAAGAGGTTTTCTATTCCTTGCTCAGCTTCCTTTCCTTCTGGAACCCCTATTATGCGGATGTTGTTTTGTTTCATGTTGTCCCAAAGTTCCCTTAGGCTCTCCTCCTGCCTTTTAATTTTTTTTTTCTAGAAGTTGCTCTACTTGGGTATTTTTTCCATCTTGTCTTCTAGCTCACTGATGCGGTCCTCTGCTTCTTCTAGTCTACTCTTAATGCTTTCTATTGAGTTCTTTACAGCAGTGATGTCATTTTTCATTACTTCTTGGTTCTTCTTCATTTCCTCTTGGTTCTTGCTCATATTGTCGAATTTGTCTTCCATTCTTTTCAGCCACCTTATGACCATTTCTCTGAATTCTTTTTCTGGAAGGTTGCTTGCCACCATTTCGTTTACTTCCTTTTCTGGTGATGCCTCCTTTTCTTTCATATGCGGGCTGTGTCTTTGTCTCCCCATGGTCTCTCTTCTCTGGGTATCTGGTTATGTAGTTCTCTCTCTCCTGCGTTGATTTAAAGGCACAAAATACAGCACTACCAGGTACAACACACAAGGCACTGAACAGAAATGTATTCACACTATTAATAACCTCCAATAAAGGTGACCACCTGAGAAAGGCAAATTAGGGGATAGGAGAGAAAGAAGAAGAGGAAAAAGAAAGGAAGAAGAAGAAGAAGAAGAAGAAGAAGAAGAAGAAGAAGAAGAAGAAAAGGAGTGTCAAAATGAAATTGGGAAAAGGGAAAAAAAGAAGAAAAAAAAGTAAGAGCAACAAGAAAGAGACTATGAGAGAAAGGGAAACAGACTATATATATTGGGGATAAAACTCCAATACAACAATCACTTATCCCAGCAAATGCCAGCAACAAGTACCTGGGGATTAATACAAACTACAACACCAACTAATATTGAGCGAGGCAAGGGAAAACAGAAGCACTAAACAAACAAAAAAATAAACAAAAGAAGAATAAGCAAAACAATCTCACAAAAAAGCATAAAAATTCGATATAATCTACATTCAAGTGAATAACAACAAAGGGACAGAGAGAAAAACAATTTTTGGATAGTTAAGACAGCGAAGAGAGAGGTGTGTATGGACTTGGAGCAGGGGATTGGAGATTGGATATATAAGTAGGGTGAAATTTTAACGGGAGTAAACAGAAAGAATAGGGAAAATCTAAAGCAGGAAAGGGGTAAGATAAACAGGACACCGAAAAGGGAAAAGTGAGAAAGAGAGTGATGGCATAAAGGTAGAGTTGAGATAGAGCAAAATGATGCTAAAGGAAAGATAAAAATAGAATGTAGAACATTAATCCCAAAACAAAATGAAGAGAAAATAAAATGACACTTAAAAAAAAAAAGATAAAATAGCAGTAGTAATAATATGGATTGAAAATAAAAATGTAATAATTAAAAAGGTAAAATCAAGTGAGGAAAAAAGAAAAAATTAGTTTCTTGAGTAAAAGATGCAAAAAATGAAAATAAAAAAATAAAAAATAAAAATAAAATGTGGAGTAGTGAAGGTCATTCACTTCCTCTGTTGTTCTGTTTGGCACGCCTGTTTCTCAGTCCGGACAGTATTGCAGTTCCCTGCGATCCACTGCTCTTCAGTGATGTAAGCCAGTCCTGATTTTAAGCAGGCGGTGTGTCTTAATTCGTATTCCTTTATTTTTGATTACACAAGAGTCAATTTGTGATTCAGCCCCTGGGTGGCAGTGTTTCTGGATTGACTTCCGGGTTTATCTATGGCCTCTCTAGGGAGTGTTAGAGCCTTCTTTCCCTGTGGCACTCACTACAGGTTTGTGGGAGTGGGCTGCCTCAGAGCTGGCTCTCTGATGGTCACTCCCTGCTCCAATCCCCAGGTTCCAGAAAAACAACTTTCCCCTGCAGTCTCCCAGGGTGTCCCCAACTGGGTGATCCTATGTATTGGGCTTAGTAATCAGAAGCAAGAATTTCAAGAGGAAAAAGCCCAAGTGTGCGCACTCCGTGGCTGCACGTAAGTCTAGCACACCCCTGAAATTCTTAGGGTGTCCCTGCACATCAGATCAAAATGGGTTGCTTTTTAGAGAGCCCTTCTGTTAGCAGCTCTGAGGACCCCCTTCCACATTCACAGATCGCGACAGCCCCAACAGCCACGGATTTTTCTAGGCACAGACTTCCCTGGTCCTCCAGCTCCCGCAAAACGCGCGTTCCTCTCTCACGCTGGGACCAGAGACCTCACCTTATCCCAGGCGAAATCTGACCTTTCCGTGGTGGAGTGTAGAGCTCCTCTGAACCCGTGTGTTTGCGCCAATTGAAGAGTGTTGTTCTGGGGCTCGCAGCTGTTCCGTGGGTGCCACAGTTGTGGATTCTCAGGCTCCCGATAAGCTCCACTTTCCGGTTCCAGATGGCGGAGACTCCGCGTCCAAGCCCGCAGCTCCGCGAGGGGACCCAGCTGCAGTGGGAGCTGCCAGGTCAGGGGAACCCCGTCTAGCAGTATCCCACCTTCTTCTGGAGTTCAGCTGTCCCCCAACTTGCCAACAAACACTCCTAGTGCAACCCTCAGCTGTTCTTTCTTTCTGCTCCGGGACAAGGCTCGGAACACGTCTGTCTATTCTGCCGCCATTTTTCCTCTCCTCACTTGATTTTTAGATTCACTTGTTGATAGATATGTATTTGTTGTTCATAATTTTTATCTTTACTTTTTTCTTCTTCTTCCTCTTCTTAAAGAATACCTTTCAGCATTTCATAGAATACTGGTTTGGTGATGATGAACTCCTTTAGCTTTTTCTTATCTGTGAAGCTCTTTATCTGCCCTTCAATTCTGAATGATAGCTTTTCTGGGTAGAGTAATCTTGGTTGTAGATTCTTGCTGTTCATCACTTTGAATATTTCTTGCCACTCCTGTCTGGCCTGCATAGTTTCTGTTGTGAAATCAGCTGACAGTCGTATGGGTGCTCCCTTATAGGTTTTTCTCTTGCTGCTTTTAATATTCTCTCTTTGTCTTTTGCTCTTGGCATTTTAATTATGATGTGTCTTGGTGTGGTCCTCTTTGGATTACTTTTGTTTGGGGTTCTCTGCACTTCCTGGACTTGTAAGTCTATTTCTTTCACCAGGTTGGGGAAGTTTTCAGTCATTATTTCTTCAAATAAATTTTCAGTATCTTGCTCTCTCTCTTCTTCTGGCACCCCCATAATTCGGATGTTGGTACACTTGAAGTTGTCCCAGAGGCTCCTTACACTATCTTCAAGTTTTTGGATTCTTTTTTCTTTTTGCTTTTCCAGTTGAGTGTTTTTTGCTTCTTTGTATTTCAAATCTTTGACTTGATTCTTGTGATCCTCTCGTGTGCTGTTAGATCTCTGTATATTTTTTATTTCAGTCAGTGTATGCTTAATTTCTAGTTGGTCCTTTTTCATATACTCGAGGGTCTTGCTAAATTTATCGGCCTTTTCTAGAAAATTATTGAAAAACCTTATAACCGTGGTTTTGAACTCTATATCCAGTCGTTTGCTTTCCTCCATTTCTTTCATTTGTGATCTGTTTCTTTGTCTCTGCATTTTGGCTGCTTCCCTGTGTTGACAGAGTGGCTTTGTGTGCTAGGTGTCCTATAGGGCCCAGTGGCTCAGTCTCCCCAGTTACCTGAGGTGGACACTCTTGGTGCACCCCTTTGTGGGCTGTGTGCACAGTCTTGTTGTAGTTAAGCCTTGATTGTTGTTGGTATCACTGGGAGGAATTGACCTCCAGGCCAATTGGTTGTGAGGATCAGCTGTGTCTACGCTGGGAGAACTTCTGTGCTGAAGACACCCTTATGAGACAAGACTTGCAAAAGCCTCTGTGCTCAGCTTGGATGGGGCAGAGTCTCAGGGCGGAGCAGACAGCATTGGTTTCCCGTCAGCCCTGCCCTAATAGGCCCCTGTGTCTCAGTGTCCCATGGTAATCACTGCAAGCACCTCTGAGAGAAAGCCACCCTCGAGTTCTGCCCACTGCCAGACAGTCCATTTTCACCCTGTATGAGTCTGGGTCCCCAGAGTCTCACCCGGAACTGGAGTTCAGTGCAGTTGGGAGCTTTTGTCTCCCTCCCGCTTGAGAAAGCCAGCTGCATACTCAGTTGCCCGCCCTCTCCGCATGCGCACATCTTAGTACCTCTGCCTCCTGCAGCTCCTCCTAGTCTCAGTGTGCTTTTCTCTTTCCTGTCAGTCCAGTTTCACCCCGTATGAGTCTGGGTCCCCAGAGTCTCGCCCGGAACTGGAGTTCAGTGCAGTTGGGAGCTTTTGTCTCCCTCCCGCTTGAGAAAGCCAGCTGCGCACTCAGTTGCCAGTCCTCTCTGTGCATGCGTCTTAGTAACTCTGCCTCCTACAGCTCCTCTGAATCTCAGTGTGCTTTTCTCTTTCCTTCTAGTTGTAGAATTTCCACTCAGCCAGCCTTCCTGTGGTTCTGGATGATGTCCGTTTTGTCTTTTAGTTGTAGTTTTGAAATTGTTTTGCGAGGCAGCAGTTTAGGTGTTTACCTATGCTGCCATCTTAGTTTCTCCCCAAGGTAATTCTTTCTTACACAAGCAAAATTGAAGTGTCATTACCAGAATGGCAGTGCAGCAACTAAGTCTTGGAAGGCCAAAATTGCAGATATCCCTGACAGCAGTCAACATCTGAAGACATTTTTGGTTGTCATGACTACATAGGGTGCTACTGGCATCTAAGGGTAGAGGCAGGGATGCTGAGAAACATCCTGCAATCACAGGCCAGCCCAAAATGTCAATGGTGCCAAGACTGATACCCTGAGCTATAAAGAGTAATTGAGATAAAATATTTCTGATTGATTGTACCAAATGAAATGGAAATATAAGATGAAGCAGGCAGGAAATATAAGCATACCTAGAAGACTCAGTGACCAATCAATTTAAGGGCCTGAGTGGGAAAAAAATTTCTCAAACACCAGACAATATGTAAGACAAGTGCACACATTGTTCAGCCATATATGAACTATATTTCTGAGAAGATGGCTCTAACATATTTGCTTTTTTGATCCACAAAATATATAACTTCCATATACTAATCATTATGCTAAAAATAATTCTTAAGTATAATTAAAGACCATCTTACAATGGCCCTGTGTTTGTACTTATTCTCCTTGACTTCCCTGTAGCATTTGAAACTTTTGACTACTTACCCATTTCTCACATGAAAGTCTCTTTATCTTTGTTACTGTGGTCTGTATTCCCTATTATGTTCTACCTGTCCCTCACTGACTTTCATGATCTCAAATGGCATCTCTAGGTGGACAATTTATAAATATGTATCACTCACCCTTACTTCTTTCCCCAGGTATTGTGTCTCCAGTGGTCTGTTAGACATATCCTCTTAAATATCTCCCTGTTGCTTCAGATTAAACATTAATAAAATCAAGCATTTCATTTTCCAACACCATATCCAATTTTTGACTTGTACATTTCCTCTTAAAAATTTGGAATCAGAGAGCGAAAAGATGGCGGCTGGCAGAACGGAGGTGAGGGAGAGGAAGTGAATGAGTGAGGGTATGAAAGGAGAGTGTGTGGATGTGCATGGTGTGTGTGTGAGTGAGTGAAAGGAAGTTAAATCTTGCAGGAGCAGCAGGGGCTGGCAGACAGGCTCTCCTTGACAAGGAGAGGCTACCACCACTGCGGGCACTCCCCGGACAGCGGGACTCCAGCACAGAGCCCACGCCATCTTGAAGGGGAGAACGGCTTTTTTTAGGAACTCATCAACACCACAAACCAGACACTGCCCTGCGACCCAGTAGCCTCTCCAGCCAAAATCCTGCTACCCCAGCTGCAGACCCATGGACCCTGAGACCTCCACCTCCAAAGGTGCACCGCTCAGCAGCGGTAAGTGCAACCTCCCTCTCCCCAGTGGCAGAACTCCGGATTTGCGAGTATCCGGATTCACGCGTTTCCAGTCGCGCAGGGCACTCCACTCCTTAGGCAGCGTTAGGGAGCTGCTGAGAGCCCCCAAGGGTGTGATTCTGCACAGACAAGGGCACGCAGCCGCTCAGTAGAAATTCTGAATTCCCTCTTCCTGGATAACTGCCCACGTTCACCCTAGCGGCTCAACTGCTCAACCGCTGTGCCAGGACCCCTCAGAGTGCATCATAACTCTGCACCTGGCAAGCACACCTCCACAAAGGCGAATTTCCAACAGGCAGGCACCCTGAGCCCATCTACCCACAGGGCGCTAGTGGGAGCCACTGTGAGCTCTCCCTGGGTGCAATCTTGAACAAGCGGGTGCACACTCCCCCCCAGCAGTAGAAGTTTTGAATTCACTCATTCTGGATACCGGCCCACAGGCGCCTCAATTGCACAGCTACACTTCCAGGGCCCTTCAGAGTCCTTCAGTGTGCCTCGCTGGCAAGTGTACTGCAGGTGCTCCTATGAGCCACCACTGGGAGTAAGCACCTATCCACCACAGGTACAACAGCAAAAGCTGGGTCTGCCCACCCCAATACTGCAAAACACTGGGCACCACAGTCACGCCTTTCTAGAGAGCAGGCCCCCTGAGCCCCATCACCCCAACAGATGGTTCCTGGGTGCCACTGTGAGTCCCTGCTGGGCACGTGTGATTTCAATTAAGGGTACAAGACAGCAAAAATTGGGACACTCCCCTCCACACAGCTGACTTCTAGACACCGCAGTTGTGCCTCTCAAGCTCGCAGGCCTGCATCAAGAGAACCCAAATAGCTCAAGTAGGGAGCTACACTAGATTAACAAGCCCAGGAGAACTGAGAGATTACTCCAGTAGCACCATCCCCAAAAGAACCTGGGTAGCAAAGCAATTGGATCTACAATTAAAACATTACAGGAAAACATGGGAAGACAAAAAAATCAATCCCCAAAGGAAAGAAAAAGAGGAACCACCAGAAAGGGAGTTAAATGAATTCGAGGCTAGCAGCTTATCAGAGATAGAATTCAGAGTAATGGTTATAAGGATGTTTAAACGGATGGATGACAAATACACACAACTCAATGACAAATACACACAACTCAATGAGAACTATAAGGAGCTGAATGAGAATGTCACCAACATGAAAAGAAACCAAGAGGAGATGAAGAACAACATAGCTGCAATAAAGAACACAATGGAAGGCCTAAACAGTAGACTAGAAGAGGCTGAGGACCGCATCAGTGAATTAGAAGACAAGGTAGGAAAAAACACACAAACACAGCAGCAACTGGAAAGAAGACTTAAAAAGCAAGAGGAGAGCCTAAGGGAGCTTTGGGACAACACAAAACAAAACAACATTTGCTTAATAGAGATACCAGAAGGAGAGGAAGAGAAGGAAGGAATAGAAAACCTGTTTGAAGAAATAATGACAGAAAACTTCCCTGATATTGGCAAGAAAAAAACTATGCAAGTCCAAGAAGTACATAGAGTCCCAAACAAGTTGAACCCCAAAAGACCAATACCAAGACACATCATAATTAGATTGGTGAACACCAAAATACCAACAACAAAGTAAGAATCTTAAAGGCTGCCAGAGACAGAAAGTTACTTACAAGGGGTCTCCTATCAGAATATCAACTGATTTCTCAACAGAAACACACCAAGCCAGAAGGCAATGGAATGAAATATACAAAGTGATGCAAAGCAAGGGACTGAATCCAAGAATACTATACCAGGCAAGGCTATCATTCAAAATTGAAGATGGAATCAGGAGCTTCACAGACAAAAAAGGGCTAACAGACTTTATCACTACCAAGCCAGCAATGCAAGAAATGCTAAAGGGACTGCTGTAAAAAGAAGAAAGATAAAGGCAAGAAGAAACACAAACACTAAGGAAAAATATGACAACAAACATGTACTTGTCAATACTAACATTAAACGTAAATGGATTAAATGCACCAATCAAAAGACATAGGGTAGCTGAATGGATAAGAAAACATGACCCATATATTTGCTGCTACAAGAGACCCACCTCAGAGCAAAGGATTCACACAGACTGAGAGCAAAGGGATGGAAAAAAATTTTTCAAGCAAATGGAAATGAGAAAAAAGTTGGGGTTGCAATACTTATATCTGATAAAATAGACCTCAAAGTAAAGGCCATAGCAAGGGATAAGGAAGGCCACTACGTAATACTAAAAGGAGCATTTCAACAAAAAATATAATTCTGGAAAACATATATGCACCCAATGCAGGAGCACCCAAATACATAAAAAATCTCCTGGAAGATATCAAGGGAGAGAACAACAATAATACCATCATAGTAGGAGACTTTAATACACCACTGACATCACTGGATAAATCCTCTAGACAAAAAAAAATCAGCAAAGAAACAGCAATTCTAAATGACACACTAGATCAGATGGACCTAATTGACATATTCACAGCATTTCACCCCAAAGCCACGGAATATACGTTCTTCTCAAGTGCACATTGGACATTTTCAAAAATAGACCACATATTGGGTCACAAGCAAAGTCTCCCCAAATTCAAAAAGATTGAAATCATATCAAGCATTTTCTCAGACCACAATGGTATAATATTAGAAATAAACTACAATAAAAACATTTCAAAAAATTCAAATACTTGAAAGCTGAATAGCATGCTGTTAAACAATGATTGGGTTATCAATGAGATCAAAGAAGAAATTAAAGACATCCTGGAGACTAATGACAATAAAAAAAAAAAAAACTTTGCAAATCCTATGGGACACAATGAAAGCAGTCCTGAGAGGGAAGTTTATAGCATTACAGGCCTACCTCAAAAAAAAAAGGTAATAAATCATCTAACTCAACAACTCAAAGAATTAGAAAGAGAGCAACACGAAAAGCCCACAGTGAGCAGAAGGAAGGAAATAATAAAGATCAGAGCAGAAATGAATGATATAGAGACCAAAAAAACAATACAAAAGATCAATGAAACGAAGACCTGGTTCTTCGAAAGGATAAACAAGATTGATGAACCTCTAGCCAGGCTCACCAAGAAGCAAAGAGAGAGGACCCAAATAAACAAAATCAGAAATGAAAGAGATGAAATAACAACAGACCCCACAGAAATACAAAGGATTGTTAAAAAATACTATGAACAACTCTATTCTAACAAACTAGACAACCTAGAGGAAATGGACACATTCCTAGAAAAACACAACCTTCCAAAACTCAATCAGGAAGATTCTAAAAATCTCAATAGGCTGATAAGTATGGAAGAAATTGAAGCAGTCATCAAAAAATTTCCAGCAAACAAAAGCCTGGAGCCAGACGGCTTCACAAGAGAGTTTTACAAAACATTCAAGGAAGAACTAAAACCTATCCTCCTCAGACTATTCCAAAAAATTCAAGAGGAAGGAACACTTCCAAGCTCCTTCTATGAAGCCAGCATCACCCTAATACCAAAACCAGATAAAGATAACACAATGAAAGAGAATTACAGGCCAATATCCCTCATGAACATAGATGCCAAAATCCTCAACAAAATTCTAGCAAATCAGATCCAGCAGTACATCAGAAAGATCATACACCATGACCAAGTAGGATTTATCCCGGGGATGCAAGGATGGGACAATATTTGCAAATCAATAAACGTGATACATCACATAAACAAATTGAGAGATAAAAATCATATAGTCATATCAATTGATGCAGAAAAAGCATTCGACAAAATCCAACACCCATTCTTGATAAAAACTCTCAGCAAGGTGGGAATAGAAGAATCATACCTCAACATAATAAAAGCCATATATGACAAACCTACAGCCAACATCATACTCAATGGGAAAAAACTAAAACCATTTCCCCTAAGAACAGGAACAAGACAGGGGTGCCCACTCTCACCACTCCTGTTCAACATAGTGCTGGAAGTACTAGCCATTGCAATTAGACAAGAAGAAGAAATAAAAGGCATCCAAATTGGAAAAGAAGAAGAAAAACTGTCCTTATTTGCAGATGACATGATACTGTACATAGAAAACCCTAAAGACTCCATCAAAAAACTAACAGACTTAATAAATGAATTCGGCAATGTAGCAGGATACAAAATTAACGCCAAGAAATCTATGGCATTGCTATACACCAATAGTGAACTTACAGAAAGAGAGACTAAAAAAGCAATCCAATTTACCATTGCACCAAAAAAATTAAGATACCTAGGAATAAACTTAACTAAGGAGGTAAAAGACCTATCCATGGAAAACTACACGACACTTAAAAAAGAGATAGAGGAAGACATAAACAGGTGGAAGAACATACCGTGTTCACGGATTGGTAGAATCAACATCATCAAAATGTCCATACTGCCCAAAGCAATCTATAAATTCAATGCACTTCCCATTAAAATACCAACAGCATATTTCACAGACCTAGAACGAACCTTCAAAAAATTCATCTGGAGTAAAAAAAGACCCCGAATAGCTGCAGCAATCCTGAGAAAGAACAAAGTAGGGGGGATCTCAATACCAGACATCAAGCTGTATTACAAAGCCACTGTTCTTAAAACAGCCTGGTACTGGCACAAGAACAGACATATAGATCAATGGAATAGAATAGAGAACCCAGAAATCAACCCAAACCACTATGCCTAATTAATATTTGACAAAGGAGGCATGAACATACAATGGAGTCAAGACAGTCTCTTCAACAAATGGTGTTGAGAAAATTGGACAGATACATGCAAAAAAATAAAACTATATCACCAACTTTCACCATACACAAAAATAAACTCAAAATGGATAAAGGACTTAAACATAAGATGGGAAACCATAAAAATACTAGAGGAATCCACAGCCAAAAAAAATCTCTGACATATGCTGAAGCAATTTCTTCACTGATATTGCTCCTAGGGCAATGGAAACTAAAGAGAAAATAAACAAATGGGACTACATCAAAATAAAAAGCTTTTGCACAGCAAAGGAGACCATCAATGAAACAACAAGAAAGCCCACTGTATGGGAGAACATATTTGCCAATGATATCAACAATAAGGGTTTAATCACCAACATTTACAAAGAACTCATACAACTTAACAAAAAGAAGATAAATAACCCAATCAAAAAATGGGCAACTGATCTAAAGAGACACTTTTCGAAAGAAGACAGAAGGAAGGCCAAGAGACATATGAAAACATGCTCAAAGTCACTAATCATCAGAGAGATGCAAATCAAAACAATGCAGTACCATCTTACACCTGTCAGAATGGCTATCATCAACAAATCAACAAATGACAAGTGCTGAAGAGGATGCACAGAAAAAGGAACCCTCCTGTAGTGCTGGTGGGAATGCAGACTGGTGCAGCCACTGTGGAGAACAGTATGGAGTTTCCTCAAAATCTAAAAATGGAACTCCCATTTGACCCAGTGATCCCACTTTTAGGAATATATCCCAAGAAACTAGAAACACGAATCAGAAAAGATATATGCAGCCCTATGTTCATAGCAGCACAATTCACCATAGTTAAGATTTGGAAACAGCCTAAATGCCCATCAGCAGATGAGTGGATTAAAAAACTGTGGTACATCTACACAATGGAATACTACGCTGCGGTAAAAAAGGAGTTCCTACCATTTGCAACAACATGGATAGAGATGGGGAGCATTATGTTAAGTGAAATAAGCCAGGCAGAGAAAGAAAAATATCACATGATCTTACTCATTTGTGGAATATAATGAACGGCATAGACTGATGAACAAGAACAGATCCAGAGACTGAGAAACGTTGATCAGACCTCAAACTTCAGGGAAGGAGGGGGTCAGTGGGAGTAAGGGGGAGAGATCAACCAAGGGACTTATGTGCATGCATATGAGCCTAATCAATGGACGCAGACAACAGGGGAGTGGGGCATGAGTGGAGGATAGGGGGTAATGAGGGAATAAGGACATATATGTAAAAAAAAATAATAATAAAAATAATTTTTTAAAAAATAAAAAATAGAAAAGAATTGTGAAGTTTTCAGAACTCCAAGAACGCCTGAGAACGTCTTTCTTGCCATGCTAGCAGTCATCAGCTGTACAGTAATATTACCTGGGGAAAATGGGGAAGTATTTTGGACTTATGTTCCTGACCCTTCATGGGTAAGAGCCCTTACGTGGGCTGATCCCCCACCTAATGTAGTCACCAATAATACCAAACACCTTGGTCCTCCAGGAGGACCATGGGTGGGGCAAGGAAGTATAATTACACAGGAGTCGCCACCCAGCTTCCCTTTTGTATGACACAAAATCAAACCACTGCTCCTTTGTGTGTAAAATTAAAGAGATGTTTCTGGCTTGCATGGACACCAAAGGAAGGGACTATCACTACTTGCTCCTGGGAGAGGTGCAGAAAATGTAACTAAGACCTTGTCTATACAAAAAGAAATTGATAACCAGTTTGAAATGGAATTGCCATGGCCTAGAGCGAAGAATATCCTTACATGATATTATTCTACAATGTCATTATAATTTTTCCCAGATTTGTGTTACCCCCATTACCTATAATAGTACCTCGCACCCTTGGGAATCAATAAAAAATCATCTTTTTGGTGCTTGGAGACAAAGGTAACACATCTCTTGATACTTTAGAATTACAACAGCATAATGTACAATTATCCCTTACAAACTAATTCTTTGAATGTCTGGCAGCAATTTTAAAAGGATATGGAAGGTTTTAATCCCTCCCACTGTGTAGAGGGCCCCCTGGGAAGGCACCTGAGCATTCTATATTGGCCCCTCTTCTCACAATCCAATTGCCCACAGCTGTTGCCTGTGCTTTCTGTTCATGCTGAGGCTGAAGCCTCGTGGTGGCTGGTACCATGGATCTGTCTCTCACCCAGTGGGGTGAGATGGGCCCTCCCTGGAGAAGAAACCTGGGTTCCCCAAGATATGTGATCAGTGCCGGGGCCCCGCCAGCAGACGAGGGGATCCCAAGGCAGGTGCTAGGCGTGGAGGCCATGGGGGCATAGGCTACCAAGGAGATAGAACTGAACCTCACATCACCCTCCTTGGCCCTGGAGGATGGCTGGGTAGCCAGAGACGGGTAAGATTCCTCAGGGAAGGAACAACCTAAGACAGGCACAGTCGCAGAGGAGCCATCAGGAGAGAACTTGGAGGTCAACAGTGGTGGGGCACAGACCCTCACCCCCCACCGCACAACTTTGCAGGGGCCTGAACCCTCACCCCTTCTGAGGGAGGTCTCCTGTCCCCATGGCTGCTTCGCTTCCCATACCCAGCTCAAATCGGGACCCAGGAAACAGACAGAGACTCGGCCAACAGCAGCTGCCCTCTCACTGCAACAAGACTTATTTGAGTTGTCTTGTACCCATGGTGTGGGGAAGTGGGTTTTTGATATCTAAATCCAACCTAGCACCAGGAATGCTCAGGGCCTACTCAAGAAGGCAAATAATCCTTTCCACTAATATTTACAGGGTAAAATAAGATTGTTGTTAGAGTATTAAATTTGACAGTAAAATAGTAGTCAAGTTCTCAGACTAATTTAAATTGCCTAAGTGAAATAAGTGAATATTCAGGAAAAATTAATGGAACTGGACAAAAAGCTGTTCCTAAAGTGTTAACTAAAATTTTTATTGGTAGTTCATCTCATCGTAAAATTGCGTAACATGTAATGAACCTAAAGCAGTCATATTTTAGTGCAAAAAATTAAAATTTAAAAGCTATCAAGACTACATTATAAAATTTCCAAAAGCATCCTAATATTTAAATCAAAAAAGGGGGGATAGTAGAAGAATATCATGTAAGGAAAAGTATCTTGTAAGTAAATTACATCTAGAAAATTTTTACTTTAGAAAATTAACTTTCATTCGTAATGCTAACAGCAAGACACCCATGAAAAACACACATGGTGTCAAAACAAGCCAAAGGAAAATTGTTTGGACAAAAAATGAAAAAAGATCCCAAGTCAAATTTATAGAAAAGATTCCTTTATTAACTTTTGGTCGAGAATATGTTTGTATATTTTCAGAAAACACCTCCAAGACCATGTGGATTCCTGCAACAGAGAGGAATTGACAGGACTGCTCAGGCCATGAAGACAGAAGAGAAACAGTCCAGAGATGGAAGACGCTGACGACACCTTGCCATACTAGCAGTCAGCAGCTGTGTGTCGCGGCAGGTTGCCCAGGACCAAATCAGAGAGGGTCAGACCTGCATTACCACCATTTGTCCACCATCCAGAACTGAAATATCATTGCTGACATGTACACATAAGGAACTGTTTGACATTGAAATTGGGACTCAAAAGAACTGTTGGCCCAGAAAGAAACTCACTACAGACTGATTCATTTGCCTCTCAGCATAACCATTATTGCTTGTCTCAATTTTCGGTTCTTATAAGTGTATTTCTAGTATCACATGATCTCACTCATCTAGGGGAAATAATGAACAACATAAACTGATGAACAAAAACAGACCCAGAGACAGGGAAGCATTGATCAGACTGTCAAACCGCAGAGGGAAGGTAGGGGAGGGTGGGGGTAAGGGGGAGAGATCAACCAAAGGACTTGTATGCATGCATATAAGCCTAACCAGTGGTCACAGACAACAGGGGGGTGGAGGCATGGGTGGGGAGGGGTTTGGGATGGGAATGAGGGGATGAGGACAAATATGTGATACCTTAATCAATAAAGAAATTAATAAAAATAAATAAATAAATAAAAATAAAAACATCCCAGTAATTTTATCTTGATAGCATAATAAAATGATAATATGGTGATATAAAAAATAAATTTGGAATCACCCAGGTTGTGGTACCATCTTGGACTCCACTCTCCACATCAGTCTCACCTGTCCCAGCAGTTGCCCAGTCCTGTCAAGTTTCATTTTGTAATCTCTCTTGCATCTTTCCCTCAATTCCAAGCCTCACTGCCACCAACCTATTTCAGGTTCTCATAGCTTTACGCTAAGCTATTGCAGTAGAATCCTCCCCACTGACCTCCTGCTCCGTCCTGTGCCAATCTACCCTGCACACTGTTGTTAAATTATATTTCTTCACAATTGCTTTGATGATATCAACCACTCCGCTCAAAAGTGTTCAAAGTCTTTCAATTTCCAACAAGATGAAAGGTAATAGCTTTAGCCTGGATATCAAAGTTCTTGATAATCTAACTTCAATGCTACTTTTTAATCTTGTTTCCTGCTGTTGACCTGTACAGACATTCCTCTTCAAACACAGTGGTTTCCTAACTTTTCTGCATACATCTTCATGATTCTGCTCACACTGTCCTTTCAATTTGTAATACTCTACCCCTTCCTTCCTCTCAAACATACTAATCCATTATCTCCCCACCACTTCTACCACACTACTGGAGCCAATTAATTCCCACCTGCTTGCTCAATTATAATCCCTATTACCTGGTCTGCTATGACTGCATGTTGAAGCAATTTTACCAAACCTCTCTCCCCCATACTCTAGATCCCACCTCAAGACTTGATTGCTGCTTCTCCCAACAGAAAAATACCCAACCACACTTTAAAACCTGGGCCCCCCACATCATTCTAAATGTAATAACAACTCTTATATCCAGTTTTTAAAATATAACTTTTATTTGTTTTAATTTTTTATTTTATTATTATTTTTCAATTACAGTTGACATTGAATATTATATTAGTCTTAAGTATATAGCATAGTGCTAAGACATTTATATAACTTATGAAGTGATCCCCCAATGTACTCTTCTGACACCATGCATAGTTACCGCAATATCATTGACTATACTCCCTGTGCTGTATTTTATATCCCCCGTGACTATTTTGTAACTGCCCATTTTTTCTCAATCCCTTAATCATTTTCCCCCAACTCCCCTCCCAGGTGACAACCCTCGGTTTGTTTTCTGTATCTCTAAGTCTGTTTCTGGTTTTTTTGTTCATTTATTTTGTTCTGTAGATTCCACATATAAGTGAAATTATATATTGTCTTTCTTTGACTTATTTCACTTACCATCTTATGATTAGTTCATATAACTGGGCTTTTGGGTTTGTTTGGTTTATTTCTGGTCCAAGTTTCTGTCCTCTCAGCAACTCTCCAGCTTCCACCCACCCACACTCCTCCCCCACCTCCCAGCATATGCAGTTCTGTTACAAAGTCTGCCTCTCCCCATATGGCCATGTCTTGTCTCTATGCTGAGATATCTTGCTACTTCCATCATGGATCATCTGAAGCCAATAATAATTCTGTCCCCTGAAATTAGGTCTGTGGTTGTTAGAGTGAACCAGAGTTAGCATCGCCTGGGTCAGCTCCCCAGTTCCTGTCCTACACTAGTAAGGAGATCTAATTCCAGCCTTAGGACCCCCTCTCCTGGACTAGCCTGCAAATTGTAAGGACACTAACCAGGACTCACTTCATTCCCAAGACATTGTGCTCTCTGATGCTGTAAACATCACCCTCTGTCAAGCCTAAACTAAGACCGCACTCTCTGTCCAATCACTCTCAAGGAAGAATGGCCTGTTGATGCATCCCCAACCTAATCTTTTTATACTCCAGTAATTTATATGGCCTGTATAATTTATTTGGTAATTAATTATATATTGCCTTTTGATATATTTTCTACTATTTCCAATAGCTATTTGAAGCCAAGTTCATTTAACTTTTCACATTGACTCATCTATCTCAACTGTATGAAGGCAGTCACTCAAAGAGGTGAAAAGCAGTTTCCAGAGCCAGACGGCCAGATTCAGTACTGCCTCCTTTATTAGCTGTATGATCTCTGATTGCACTTTTTCATATTTAAAGTGGTTAAAATAGCATTCCTTATGACATAGACAAAAGATTAAATGCTAAACATATAAAGCACGTAGGACAGCTCACTTAATTTATTTTATAACTAGAAAGTGTGTTACTTTTTTAATGTTATGGAAGAAAATTTATATTTTACCCCAAATCATTAATATCATATATCCTTGAGGACTGGTACATCTTTGAGGTCTCAGTTCCAAGGGAAAGTATGTGGGTTGACATTCTGCAATGGAAACAAGCAAGTAAGTAGGACTCAGTGCATAAACAGTCACAAAATCCCAAAGAATGGCATCTCTGGACCATATATTTTGTGCACCAATTGTTTGCTCTTTACTTGTGATTGGCCACTGATCGTGGGAGGTCTTGGAAAACCAAGTTTTTATCTAGAACAGAGATCAGGGGCCTCCAATCAGAGAGCCATAGATTTTCAAATCTTGCCCTGGTTGAATTATGCCTGGAAATGCAAGGATCACTTTTTAGGATTTATGGTTTTCAAAGTTGACTCTGAGCTGCCTTAAAAAAAAATCCACACAGGGAAGTAGTAAAACATCAAAAAGTAAAACAGCTTCCTTTTTTAGCTAATTTTATTGCTTAAAAATGTGTACTGTGTGCTCTTCTAATGTCCTTCTACATATTCATCTGTGGTGCAAAGATATAAGGCTAGATCAAAAGCACATATGCACCATGTTTAGAATCATTAAAATTTCCACACAACTCCACTAACAATTTTGGTTGCTTGCCACTAAGTCAACAATAGGTTTCAAATGCCCCCTCTTCCCTCCCCATATTATGAGTAGTTAGATTGGTTCAAAGGGTAAGCTGAGAAAGAGAGCAGCATCCATTTCCATTCAAGTTTTGAGTGGGATGGACATTGTGATTGCAAGGCCCTCCAATACCTTTGGAAGATGATATAGGATCTCCCAATGTGGCCATGAAACCCATCCAAATGTTTCCCTTTCCCCCTCCCCCCACCCAGTATGTCTTGTAAGAGCACTGTTCTCTAGGACACCAGTCTAGAAAATACAGTCAAAAACCCTCCCCAGGACTTATTCATACCTCCAAAACTTGCCTTGGAAGTACCAGCCAGCTTGATATAAAATGATGACAGACCATTTTACCTCAAGACCTTACTCTCTAAATTATCAAGGAGAAAATGTATTGATTTGAAGAACATTTTTTATTGGATTTTTTGGATTGAGAATTTTTGTTTTTTATTTTTCAGGCAACAGAGACTCTGTCTATATGCTTCCCAAAATTCTATGATTTTATAAAATTCCATCAGGACCAAGGATTTTCAAAGACTTTTCCACCCCAAAACAGTGGATAAACTGCATACATCATTATTAGAGTGTAATTTCCAAAGGGTAGATAAATACCACCACCATCATTTCCTGCCAGGAAGTGGGTAGGCATTATTGGAATAGCTAAGGAGCTGGAGCTTTATTTGAAAAAAAGAAAACCTCAAATGATTCTGCTATACTCCCAACTGTCACATAGAAGCAGGTGTGGATGGTTCCTGTGCTCTAGTTAATAATCTTTGATGTTTGCTGATTCATTTTCCTTTCTTCAACAAGTCAATGACTACCGGAGAATTTCGGCTGCAACAGAATTTGAATATACAATTTGAAAGCTGAGAAATATAAAGTATATATTTTCTGGTACTAGATGAATTCATTTTCAAGTAAATAGGTTACAACCAATAGAAAGTTAGGTAGTTCGGTTTTTGGGTGTTTTGTTTTGTTTTTTAGTTTTTGGTATGTTTATATTATGAAGTTGCAGCCTGATAAAAATTTGTGGTGATTGGAATTCCAAAAGCCTGGGAAACATAAAATAACTACATTGTAAGAGAGCAGTAGAAATAACCACTCACATTTTCATCCAAGGTGAGAAACAATTTATTCAAAGTACTAAAAATGGATGCTGATTTTGTTCATTTTTATCATGAGTATAATATACTTGGTGGAAGGAAGGAAGTTTTTAAATAAGTGGGCTAATAAACTTTTCATAGTTAATCAGGCTATTATAATGCAATCTTTGCTATGTATTTCAAATCCCATAACTTCTTTATTTCTTAATTTCAGAACACCGGTAACATTATGGAGCTGAGAGTTTTCCTCTGCTACTAAATCCCCAGAGTTGTGGCCTCAAACTAGATCACTTTTCCTTTACCTTACTGCAAAGTACAAATTACTAATCAATAGAAAAAAATCCCAGTTGTATAATCTTTCTACATTAGCATCTCTGGCTGTATACTGGATTTAGTAGACTGAACAAGATTTTTTGTAATGTTACATTTTTCCTAGACATTTACATCAGAAACAAGTCCCCAGGCAATATTTGGGATAATAGATGAGAGTGTCGAGATGAGGGATTATCTAGCTCTTTCCCTGCTCCCCTCAATCAAAATGCAATTAATAATGAACACTATGTCTGATAAAATGTGTGCAGTCTGTCTCAGTGAATAAACACAATGATGGCAGGGGTTTCTCACAAATGAGGTGGTTTGTGTGATAACAATATTCGCTGCAGGTAAGAACATAATAGCTTGTATTTATTACATTCCTATTGTCTGACAGATGCTTCACACTGTACTTTGTTCATTAATTCATAAACCCCAGAACAGCATGTAAAGTGGTTATTAGAACTTGCATATTTATTAATATTATCTTAATTCAAAAAGTGTGCTAACCTGGCTGTTGTGGCTCAGTGGTTGAGCATGGACCTATAAACCAGGAGATCATGGTTTGATTCCCAGTCAGGGCAAATGCCTGGGTTGCAGGCTCAATCCCAAGTAGGGGGCATGAGGAGGCAGCTGATCAATTATTCTCTCTCATCGTTAATGTTTTTATCTCTCTCTCCCTCTCCCTTTTTCTCTGAAATCAATAAAAATACACGTTTATTTTTAAAAGTATGTTAACTAACCCTAGTTCATATAGCTGGGAAACACTGGAGCCAGTGTTTGAAGCCACTACTTCATGGACACATTTACAAACTCTGCTTCTCTTTACAATTTTATTTCCAAAACTAAGTATTCATTGATTTAAGTAAGAGCTTATACCTTGATAATAAATCCCCTAATAAATTTAAATTGCTGTCTGGTTGTTTGGTTTTGGGCAGATTTTGTTTTATTTTGCTTTTCATTGTTCCCTCCTCTCAAATTTGTACTTTCATGAGATTTCTACTTTGCTATAAGAAACTAGAGCCAGGAAGTTTTTTTTTTTTATGGTTACATTTCTGATAAGGTCACAAATATTAATTAAGTAAGAATAAATGCTTTTCTTCAAGAGTAAATGTGGACAGCAAAGCAAATTAGTAATTTGCTTACTTTTCTACTTCACATAGATGTTAGTGGCTCTGAATTTTTAACAATATTCAAACAACTGTGTAAGAGCAAGCATGTCAAACTCGCGGCCCACGGGCCTCATGCCTCATTTATTTGGCCCGTGTTAGCCTTTGAGTTTGACATGCTTGGTGTAGAGGCTCGCATACCTTCTTTGATTTGGAATGATTATTGTGTGACATTTTTACTTGTTAAATTATAGCAAAGACTACTGCTAATAAGAAAGTAACTTTTATCATTTGTATGTCAAATAGATGACTACAAAATCCATCCAGGACAGGTTTATGCAGCCACTACTTATGGACAATATTTTTCTGTTTATTAATAGAGGACAGTAATAACAGGGAAGGTAGAAAATAAGAAGTTTCCGTTCAAATTATGTATATATTCACAGCATGAGACACTAAAGCCATTTAAGTCTCCTTTCAATTTAATTTGAGTAAGTCATACATACAGCATAGTTATCTTCTAAAAAGAAGCTACCTGACTCATTAGAATTTCTTATTTTACATAGTATTAAAGCTTGAAACAGCTTTAGAATAATTGTGTAGGACTTACCAACCAAATACTCTTAACCATTTCACTTTCTTATAAAGAGGTGTGTAAATATTGACATAAGATACATTTTTTAAAAATTCTTTTTTTTATAAATTTCTTTAAATTGATTAAGGTATTACATGTGTGTCCTTATCCCCCCCTTACCCCCCAGCCCCCACTCATGCCCTAACTGCCCCCTGTTGTCTGTGTCCATTGGTTAGGCTTATATGCATGCATATAAGTCCTTTGGTTGATCTCTCCCCCTTACCCCCACGCTCCCCTACCTATCAGACCAGGTGTAATCTATCTTTTGTAAGTACCCTCAACACAAAGAGCATACAATAACATTAGTAATAATAGCTAATAGTAATTGTCCATTTAGTATGTACCCCTTAGCCTGTACCAACAATCCCATTAATAAGTAATAATATTATTTTACAAATGAGGAAAGGTAAGGCTTTGAGATATTAATTAACTTGTCCGCCGCCACATTACAAGTAAGTAACAGAGCCAGGATTCACCCCACATTTGTTTGACTCTAACTCTTACACTGTGGGATCTCCAAAGCAATACAGAGGCTCCCCTGGCCCTAAGGAAGATCACATTCTTCCATAGCCCTGGCTGCCACACACAAAAACTTAAGTGCATTTACCAAGGCAAACTTACTTGTAAACAAAGAGATGAACTTGACCCTAGCCGGTTTGGCTCAATGGACAGAGCATTGGCCTGCTGACCAAAGGGGCCCAGGTTCGATTCCGGTCAAGAACACATCCCCAGTGTGGAGTGTGCAGGAGGCAGCCAATCAATGATTCCCTCTCATCATTGATGTTTCTATCTCTCTCTTCCTCTCCCTTCCTCTATGAAATCAATAAAAATATATTTTAAAAAAGAGAGATGAACTTGGTTCAACTTAAAGCAGTAAGTGCTAATTCAACAAATGCTTATTAGAATACCTACAGCTTACTTGGGACATAACTGGAGTGACACAACTGGAAAGGATAGGAGGCTGTCCTCAAGGGCCTTAGTCACTATGTAGGCCATCGTCACTACTAGATCTACAAGGGCACAGCATCTCTGTGCTCCTGAACCTCTCCTCTGCTCTCTTCTGGGTATCCAGCACCAGCTACCTCTCCTACAAATGCTCTGCATGACTATTCAAATTACATTTTTTGTAATTTTCATCTTGTTTGGGACTGTTTCTGTGGTTTCATTATTTTCTCATCATCACCACCACCATTTCTATCTGTGGCTGTCAGTATGTAATTACCACCTGGGATCAGCAACAGGACCCTCAGGTTCACTGAGCCATACACGACCTCCCTTTCTCTCTCCACTTGCCAGATGGCCTCAGCCTCTCACTGAAGGGAGAACCTAACCATCTATTTCAGCCTCCCTGTTAATACAAGCCAGAAATGCAAAGGAGTTAATGCCCCTCCCCCCAACTCCTGCAATAAATTCGACCCAGTGAAAGCAGGAGATAGAAAGGCTCAGCAAATAAATACTACACCTTTCCTTCCACTAAGACTGTCTTGAGCCGCAGTGGTTCCATAAGTCCCCTTCAGAGACACATATTAGCAAGCTCTCTTTCTCATGAAGCTCGGCAATACTCCATCTCTTACCTGCCTCATTCTCTTGCCTCCTCACTCTTGCTGCCTTGGTATGGCACCTTCCTCCCCAATAAAGCATTAGCAGTTTCACCTCGGATACTCTGTTTTCTAAGAAATCTAGGTTAAGACAGTTACATACTTCCCCTAAGTTCTGTGCAGGCAGTCATCTCTGGATCAGTATCTCTTCTCAAAAAATATTTTCCCAAAACATTAGTACATCTAAAACATAATTGTTTGTCAACATCTCTTTCTTCAGAGTCTCTGTGGGTATTCCCAATCCAAAAATGAATTGTGAAGTAAAAATTTCATTCACAATTAATTTAAGCAAAAACACTTCTACTAGCCATCACTTTTAGATTCATTCCTTTATATAAGCATTTATTGTTTTTCTCTTTAAAATTTTAAATATCCTTAAAGAGGTAAAACATTACATTATGCATCATAGTTCATACAGATTAAATTACCTGATCGATAAAATTGATCTAATTATTACATTGCAGACAGCAAAGACAGTATATATGCCTGGGTAAAGTTCTTCTACATCCAATATAAGGATCTAGAAAATGAGGCCTTTGGAAACAGGAAAGGGATGCAAGAGATGGGATGAATGAATGAGAGGCAATAACACATGCTTCCAATTTTATCTAGGAACAAGACCTATATTTATAAAACAATAAGTTTCATTTCTTCATTCTCAATCATTAGTTTATTTGAGAGACTTCTATAAACTATTTTTTAAAAGTTCATTACAAATAAATAGAGATTTATAAAAATGAATATCTTCAATGTATCCTCATTGCCATTTGGAATATTTCATGGGCCAACACCTTGTCTCCACCTGGAAATGCAGGGCAGAACAGAGGACTGCAGAGCATTTCTAGAGGAGAGAGAGAAAGAGAGAGAGAGAGAGAGAGAGAGAGCCTACTGGAGGAGACCCTGGTATTATGAACAGTCAATAAATACTTTTGCTACTGTACAGTCTACAAATCATCATATGACTAGAACCAAATTTTAAGCCCCATAAATAATAACAGGGTTATGACTGGGGGCCATGGTAGAAATCTGAGAACATGTAGATGGTGATTCACTTGGCATGACTCACAAAGCACCCATGTGGGCATAACATTTAGAAAAGATAAATCAAAAATTGTATCCAATTTGAGATTTCACAGCCACTCACTGTAACCATTTAGTTAATCTTCACTCATTTATAATTCTGTATTATTCCCAAACTAGTTGTGGTATCGGGTATACAAACTAAGAGAAACCCTTGGTTTTAGGAATCAATTTTTCTTTAAAAACTGTATTGCTTCTTCTTAAAACAGAATTTTTGACCCGTTTTCTCTTTTTTTGTGTCACTTTTTTATTTTCTCATTCACCTCATTTTAGTCAGGCTACATGGTGTCATGCTTAGTCTACTCACTTTTCTTGGCAAAAGAAGGCTATTTAACCTCTTTTTCATGGAACGGCTTTCAGGCAATACAATACTTAACTCTCCTCCAACATTTCTTTATGACCTTTACCTAGAAACTGGCCTTTATTCGGTTGAAGTCATAAGTACACACATAACCTGGTTTGACACATTTGACTGACTTGGCAGCTCACGTGCCTAATTCGTAGTCTTGCTGCCTTCTGGAATTTCCAGAAAGAATTGTGCTGAGTGTCTTGATTGGAAAAAGAGGGGTAGTTTCATTGCACAGATGTGGGAATCTGTTTCAGACATAATCATAATACTTTACGTTTGATTTCCATCTAACTTTTCAAAATACTTTCACATCTATCCTCTTATTTAGTGTCTAGTTTGATGTGGGAAAATGAAGGGAGGCAAGAGTAAAAAAAAAAGAAAAGAAAAGAAAAACTTAAGGGACCCAGGAGAAGTTTGCTTTACTGGAGTACATGGGAAAGAGAATTTAGAGATCACGGGGGAACATAAATAGAGCTGTTGTGCTGGAAAACCCACTATAGGACCAGAAGTACTTTGATTTGTAGATGGAGAACAATGGGAAACAATTTCATTATATTGGAAAGTGTAATCATTCTTATTTTATATGATATATTTCAACTGAAAAGCTCAGTCTTTGTCCTATGGTACACAGACTAGCACAGGTACAGATTTGGAACATGGATTCTGGTTCCAAACCAAACAGGTTTTGAGTTCTAACTACCACTAACAAGTTTTTGGCCTCAAAAAAGTTACATGTCTTTAATATTTAGTTTTCTCATCTGTAAAACTCATCAGTGTTTTCATCTAATACTGTAATGAAACCAATGCCTTAAGATTACTTTGAGGATTACGTACTTGCACTGTGAAGATTACATATAGCTCCTGGTGCATATTAAGTGCTCAATAAATGGTAGCAATTGTTACATAGCAAATACAAAGAGTTTGACAATGTCGTCTTTTTTAAAGGGGCCTTGGGAAAGAATGACTGGATACAGCCAGGTCAGTATAGAGATCCTCTTTTTTGAGGTTCATCAGTTCTCCCTACACCTTTGGCAACTCTCCTTCCTCTTTATGAAAGTGAAAATGAAAAGTGATGAAGTAGTTAAATTAATTAAATGATTATAAGATGTCTATTTATGACCAACTCTGGATGCACACATATACAAGCTCTACTAACTCTACCACTAAGCTGACTCTACCACTGAAGAGGAAGAAGCAATGACTTATGGAGTAGTTGACTCTTCTCATATCAAAAGTCAGTGGTGATGATGTTTTGACCTTAGGGTATCGACAGTCAGATACTCCGTCTGTTCAAGGATTTCATCATTATGAAACACCATGTTGGCCTCCCTAACATTCATTTTGAAGATCTGAAATAATCTAACTCTCTCAGTGGCTATGTGTGTCTCTGATATTCAAAAAATTATGCCATTTTTTAAAAAACCTATATTTTTACTACCATTCTTGAATACTAAATTCTATAAATTTATTATGCGTTATATAAAAATTAAAAAAAATCAGTGCTGAATCCAGAAAGGATCATTTAAGAATAGATTAAGTGCTTCATCTTAATAGGAACTTTCTGCTCCTTTTCCATTCTACCTCATCTCCTCCAAAATACACCCATCCTTTTTATTGGAGGAGGTGATGCTTAATTAGCACTTACATTGACTAAGAACTGTTCCCGTATGTGTTTGAACAACTTGCAGAGGTGCCATCAATCTTCAGCAGCAGCCACATGGTTCTACAGGCTCCGCTCAGTCCATCATTTGGAAGTTCCTTTTAGCAAATGAAGTGGAGTACTACGAAAACCCTTCAGAGATTTGCATTATATGTATTAATCATGGTCACTCTAACAAAGCTTCCAGCCCTTCTTCGTCTAAAAAGACTGCTATCTAAAAAGACTGCTAATTGGAGTTCAGGGCATACAGGAGACAATGCTGTTTCTGTGCTTTCTAGCCTAGAGCTCATCTGCACAACTCAAAGCCTTTTTTTCTCCTTAAACAACTTAGCTACAAATAGAAATGTGGTCCTGTACTTATCTCATTAAAAGAATCCAACCTCCAAAGAAACTTTGTGTTTCCTCATCCTGCAAAGACAGGCATGGTGTCTCAGTCTGGTTTATAATTAACACTGCCCAAGGACTAAATTGCTCTTTTATTTCCAGTTAAAGAAAGCTTGCAAAATAGTGTGTAAAATGAGATCAAGCTCAATGCATGCATTCCTTTCTCTGAAACTGAGTTCAATCTTATGAAATGAAGTGCCAGATATAGTGTTAAGATTAAATTTTCGGTTACTAATTTCAAATATGATGAATTCTATTCTGGGGGCAAAGAGGTGGGGAGTTCAGAAAGCTTAGGATCAAATTTTTTAATTGCTTCTGAAACAAAATCTTCCTTATTACCATATTAACATTTATAATTTTGATAGGCACAATGTCAGAAGCTAGACTGTAATTTGTCCTATAAGGCTATATTTTTTTTAAAAAAGCTTTCTATTTATTCATGCATTTCCCAGTGATCAGTTAAAATGTTAATTCTCTTCAGACCTTGTAGTAGCATGTACAAGAAAAATACTATTAACTTCATTTATGGGTTAAATGGATGGAAATGAAGGTGATGTGACTTAAAAATGTCAGTTTTGGAGGACAAATCAAGGATCTATCTGCCTTAAGGCCAATTCCTTCTAAAAACAGATGGGACACCCACCCCCACCCTACCCTCACCCACCCCACCAGAAGGACATGTGCTGCCTGTTCTACTGCATCAGTCTATAGGCCTTATCAACATCCCCTGCCCCAAAAAGGGATTGCAACTATGCACCACTCCTCAGTCTCTTCAGCTTTCCTAGTTTCCAAGTATGGGTTTCTTTCAGACAACACAATTATTCCTTTCTCTTTTTTTGTCTTTTACAAGTTCCATTTCCCATCCACCTGCTCTGGCCCTCACCTCACCTGCCTCTTCCTCCACTACACTGCTTGCTGGCTTGCTCCATGAAAGTGCTCTCAAACGTGTCCATCTCCACATTGCTGTGCCTTGCTGGCTGACTCTGCCTACCTTCCCCTTCCCTGTCTTGATTCTATGATCACTCACCAGCACTCACCTTGATCATCCTGCTTCACATCAGTTCCCTTCACCACACCATCCCAAACTACCTTCACATCAGTGGCTCAGCACTGCAGTCTTACCTGTCCCAGCTCAGATCTGGCCCCTCTTTCATGTCAATTTGCACAATGCCTCTCAAATTTTAATGTGTACACAAATCCCTAAGATCTTGTTTAAAGGCATATTCCGACGCCATGTCTAAAATGGAGCCTGAGGTGCATTGCTAACAAGCACCCGGTGATGCGGATGCTGCTGGTCCAGGGGCCACACTTGGAGTAGCAATGACTTAGCATCTAAGATATTGGCATGTAGACCATACTGTCTCTAATTTTATCCACTTCTTAAGCCACATACCACTGAGTCTACATGAATTATTCACCTTATATAACAAGTATAATATTATGCCTTTACAGATTTTGTTCCAGTAATTTCAGTTTTCAAAACGCATACCCAAAATAGCTTGCCATACCCACAAGCACACTTCCATCCCTTAACTTGCTCCAAGGCTTGTGGAATCTATCAGTGCTGTAGGGGCAAAAAAGCTTTTGAAATGGATTTGAACATGGAGTGCTGCCTGGAATTCAGCAAGGACTCTTTTCCCTCCTTTGTTATTCACTAATTTTTATTTATTTATTTATTTGAGAGAGAAAGAAAGGGATGAAAACAGACTAAAATAAATTAAAATGTCCAGGTGCTCTTGCCTCAGCCATTGGCTTTTTGTGTGCACCATAAAGTGTTGAATGCCTCTGAGCCTCAGTTTCTCCAAACATAAAATAGAGGATTTTCCACTCAACTCTGTTAGAATAGGATTTACAGTCTCTAGTGAAACCTGCTGTGGAAAGATGCTATAAAAAATGTAGTGTGTTCTTGGATCACATCTGCACCAAGACCAGAAACAATTTTTTTAACAGAAGAAGGGCTTAGTGTTCTCTATTCTCCACATTTTTTTCCTCTAATGAGGTATGGAACTGTGTAGACCATAATGATTACAGCTTAAAGTGTAGGTTCAGTTACTATGTAATCTCATAAATCTCTCTTAGTCATAAGTAACAGCTAACCTCCACTTCCTCTGATATTTTATTTACCCTGTAAATCAGCTCTATTCTTTCACTTCGCACAAAGGAAGTTGGGAAGCCTGACTCTCCCAGGAATGTGGAGCCAGACGAGCCATTTGCGTGTGCCCTGACCCAGGAACCCCCTAACGGTGAGCCTCATGCAGGGCATGGAGTCCCATAATCACTGAGGACAGTTGTGCCAACACGGTCTTGGGAGGTCAAAAAACTGCCTGAACTTCTGCAGCACAACCAGCTAGGACAGAGACTGGAATCACAGAAGTAAAAACATTAGCGAACACCAGTTGTTTGGCATCAAAGCATGTCTTTCTCTATTTGGTGTTGCTTTTAATTAACTTCAATCACACTGGTGCCTGTGTGGACACCATGTGAACAAGCATGCAGTTCCCCTTTCGTGGGACTTTGCTCCCTCGCTGGAGATTTGTCCCAGATCGGGGGAGCTGCTGTGACTTCCTGCTCCTCTGGAGCAAGGCACCCCGAACCAGCAGTGACCAGGGCAACAGAACTGGTAAGGAGTTGTGATGCCCCACATTTGTCTTTTTCCACCCTCCACCCTGCTCCAAGAAAAAGATATGGAAAGATATGTAATAATAAAAGCGTAATATGCTAATTAGACCAGACGACCTTCCAGAAATTAGCGTCCAATTTCATAAACTTCAAAGGGAGTTTAATCACACAATGAAGAGAAAGGCTTAAAATAAAATGATTTGCATGGCTCCTCCCTACCAACAGAAAAAAAGAAAAAAAGATCAGCTTTCTCAGATTACTTTTTTATTTTTTTTAATATATTTTATTGATTTTTTACAGAGAGGAAGGGAGAGGGATAGAGAGTTAGAAACATCGATGGGAGAGAAACATCGATCAGCTGCCTCCTGCACACCTACTGGGGATGTGCCCGCAACCAGGGTACATGCCCTTGACCGGAATCGAACCTGGGACCCTTGAATCTGTAGGCCAACACTCTATCCACTGAGCCAAACCAGACAGGGCTCAGATTACTTTTTTAGATGCTCTAAATTTTAAGTAAACCTTGCGTATGGTATTTATGTTTACTGAATGTTTAATGTATGTGTGTTTGCATGCACACTCACACTTACATCATAGTTCCAGAGAGCTAAAACTCTGATTGTTTCCATAAGTTTGAATCACCAATTCATGCTATTGCTACATGAATAATTTCCAAAGAGTATTTTCTAAAGACCCAAACAAACCTCTGACTGCACTCACAACAAACAAACATCCCAGATCACTTGCAGCCTAGTTGTCTCCTCCTGAGATAAGAACACTCCACTTTGCTTCTCCATCCCACACTGAACCTCCATGATTCACCAGCTAACTCACAGCACCCAGCTTCTCTTTCCCTGTAAGAAAGAAGCTGGCAAGAGCATTCTGAATATACAACCAAATCTACTAGAATTTGTATTTTCAACTGCCAAGAAACTGAAGAAATCCACAGTTTGACAATATTGAACTGAGATTTGAGCCACTGCCCTTCTTTTAAAGTTCACAATTCCCTGTTCCTTTCATAATTCCAACTTCCTCTGTGTACAGTTTAAAGAGGGCTTTATGCTTTTCCTACTCTTCCTGTGTTTAAATGAAGTGCCTCTCATACTGTCTTTGCCTAATTTTTAAGCTTTGGGAACACTCAACCCTGTTTCTTTATGAAGGGGGTAAAAATTCTCTCAAAAATACAGATAGAGTGCATCTCACCTGACATCAGTATTCATTCAACCATGTTTTTATTCATTCAACACATCTCTGTGGAGTGTCTAATTGGGCACTTGACACTGATGGAGACACAAAAATAGAGGAGATATATATATATATATATATATATATATATATATATATATATATATCTCCCATCTAATAAAGAGGGAATATGCTAATTGACTGTCCCACCCTCAAAGATGGCGATGCCCACAGCCAATGAGGGAATATGCTAATTGACTGTCCCATCCTCAAAGATGGCGGCACGCACAGCCAATAAGGAGGGAATATGCTAATTGACTGCCACGCCCTCAAAGATGGCGGCGCCCACAGCCATACATGGTGGTGCCCAGTCCCCTCAGCCCCGCCGGGGCGGCAGGCGCACAACAAGGCCGGGCCGCCCCCAGGTGGGCCCGGCCTTACTGCGCACCTGCCTCCAGAGTCCCCCAGTCCCCTCAGCCCCCCAGGCACCCAGGGGCCAGTCCGAGGCACAGGCAAGCCTCGGATGGCAGCTGCCCAGCGGCCCAGGGCTGGCCCGAGGCGCAACCAAGCCTTGGATGGCAGCTGCCCTGCCACCCAGGGCCTCCCAAGGCTCAGGTAACCAGGGCTAGCTGAGACTTGCACTGCCAGCAATAGCAGCAGCAGAGGTGTGATGGGGAGTCGCCTTCTCCCCTGATCACTGGGTCATCTCTGGCCTCTGAGGGCTCCCAGACTGTGAGAGGGGACAGGCTGGGCTGAGAGACCCCCACAGTGCATAAATTTTCATGCTCCGGGCCTCTAGTATATATATATATATATATATATATATATATATATATATATATATATATATATATATATATATATATATATTTAGTTGTCACCATTGAAAGAAACTGGGGAAAGGGTGCATAGGACTCTGTACTATTATTTTACAACTTCCTATGAGTCTATAAGTATTGCAAAATTAAACGTGTGTGTGTGTGTGTGTGTGTGTGTGTGTGTGTGTGTTTTAGATAGGGTGATGAGACTGTTCAGGACTCTACCCATTGTCTCTGTCTTCAGTGATTTCATATCTAATGAAAATACGATAACTTGGTGGGGGAGGGGGACACTAGCCAGACAAAGTAATGCATGGCACATGTGTAACTGTGCCCAAATGTTTCATCTGTGGTAGACATTACTAATAATTCAGACAGCCTTCTTTCCTGAGCTCAGACATCATCTCAGAGTCCTTCTCAACACAATGCTTTTCCAGACAACAACTGTTAATGAACTGGAGCTGGCAATAGAACTGAAAGCCATTTGCTATCCTTGTATTCCTCTATCGTGACAAAGAGTTTCTCGGGTATTTTCATTTTAATAGACACGCTTAAAAAGAAAGCTCCAATTTCCAGACCATATTGTGATCTTGACTAGTAAGATAAATGTAATTATTAAGAGTTTCTATGCATGGTTTTACATTTTTTCTTCAAGGTCCTCTAAATATTGTATCTGAAGATTAGTTATTTATTATCAATCTTAAAATCACAACACTTTTTGGAGATGCCCTTTAAACTACGGGTATCTCTATAAGAAATATACATACAGCAGTAAATTATTTCTTAATGAAAGTGGTAATAGAATTCCACAGTACATGACTCATAAAACACATTTACAAAATAAGTACCCTGCCCCCAGCATCTATGTACTTTTAAGAATAAACTACATACAGGCTCACATATATATTACTTCTGTAATCCCCTTTTCTACCCATCTTTTAAGCAAATGAGCGGGCAAATAACATCTACTCCAATCTTATTAAGTGCACTTAAAAATAAAAGTGAAGGCTTTCATTTTGACATATCTATAGCACTCCAGACTGGAATATACATTTGTCACATCTTTCAACGTTTAACAAAGGAGAGCATAAAAACGTTTTAGCATCATACTGAATTGAGTTCAAAGCCTGGCCCAGGCTGTTTCTAGCCATGTGATATTATTCTGCCTGGGACTCAGTTTCTTCAGCTAAAAAACCATTAGTCTTTGACTCACTGGGTTACTATTGTAGTATTCAATGAGACAATGTGCACAAAGAACAATGTACAATCAATAATAGCATTCACTTATTTTATGCTATTACTGCACTTTTTTTGTTTTGTTTTCTTATAACAACTGAAATAAAAACCTACTTACATGAAATGGCTATCAGCCACTTCCAATCAAGATGGTGAAGAGTAGGTAAAAGTTTTGCTAGCCTGATACCATGACTACATTAAATTACAACTAAACTGCAGAACAAGCATCCTTAAGAACCACCTGCAGACTAACTGAACTGAAGTCCTATAACTAAGGAAATACAGAAGAAGCCACATCAAGATTGGTAGGAAGGATGGCGACCAGGAATAGATATGGAAGCAACCTAAATGTTTATCAATAGACAAATGGATAAAGAAAATGTGGTACATATATACAAGGGAATATTACTCAACCATGAAAAGAACAAAATCTTGACATTTGCTGCAACATGGAGAGAGCTAAAGGGTATTGTGCTAAGTGAAATAAGTCAGACAGAGGAAAACAAATACCATATGATCTTACTTATATGTAGTACCTAAAAACCAAAATAAAGAAACAAAACAGAAGCAAACTCATAGAGAGCACTTTTGAGCACAATAGTTAATCATTGGGCTTATCAGGGTGATCACTTCATAAGTTATATAAATGTCTAATCACTATGTTGTACACCTGAAACTAATATAATATTGTATATCAATTATAATTGAAATACAAAAAGTTATTTTTTAAAACAAGGCCATAAAAATTATTTTGGAATTTTAATTTTTTTTAATTTATTTACTAGAGGCCTAGTGCATGAAATTCCTGCACTGGGGAGGGGGGGGTCCCTCAGCTCGGCCTGTGCTCTCTCGCAGTCCAGGACCCCTCGGGGGATGTCTGACTGCCCTCTCAAAATCCGGGATCCCTGGCCTGTTCACTGCTCCTTACCGCTCGGCTTGCTGCTCCTTAGCACTGCCATAGAACCAGGAGCTTCTGCCTGAGCGGTGCTCCCCTTGTGGGAGTGCACTGACCACCAGGGGGCAGCTCCTGCATTGAGCATCTGCCCCCTGGTGGTCAGTGCACATCATAGCAACCACTTGTTCTGGTCGTTCCGCTGTAACGGTCGCTTAGGCTTTTATTATATAGACTAGAGGCCCAGTGCACGAATTCATGCATGGGTGGGGTCCCTCTGGGTAGCCTGCAGGGATCCGGCATTGGTTGTTCGGTTGTTCTGCCATTCAGTCTATTGCATATTACCCTTTTATTATATAGGATATTGTAATTAATTTGGTTATATAATACATCTAGGACTAGTGCTTACATACCACACAAATATAAATCATTATATTTCAATAAATATTTTTAAATGTCTCTTCAACATTCAGATTGTGTATATACCACTGAAACACTGTTTATAAGATGTACACCAGTTGCCATAATTGAACCAACAAAAATAAATTCAAATTTTTAAAGAGGTTATAGATTTTTCCTATTTTAAACTATCAAATCTGAACTCTCAATATCTCAGCAGCAATTAAATGACTGAGTGATAGCATTTGCCTTCACATGTTAAATCTTTTTGTTAAGCTAACTAAAATAAAAATTTTTAAAGAAATGAAATACTAGAGGACTGAAATTTTTCCCCTTTTCATTCTTTATACATGTCCAGAACACCGGAGTCTTTCTATAAATCTTATTGCCAACTGGCTAAAATACAAATACCATTATATGAAAATTGAAACCATTAAATCTATATATTTGGTAAATAATATAACTGCAAAGTTACTCAATTCCTTAAATTACTAAACATTCAGTAGTGTGATTGGAATGCATATTACAAATAATGTATTATTTGAACCTAGTTTCCTTTTATCTTATAGAGTATTTGAATTTTATGACTGTTACCCATATATTTTTAAACTGAGTTTACATTTCCAATGTGCTGTTCGGCCTAATTAAGAGTCTTAAAATATGAACTATAGAGAGGTTCTAAAAATAAGATACAGTCATAACTTCTATTATTAATTTATGATCTCAAGTAGCACATACACAAAGGCTACAAGGATAATGTACAAATGAACTGACGATCTTAGTCAATCTGAGCATGTAAGCATTCAAGTTTTCTTCTGACTTGCCCTCTAGTTGAAAAGATCAAAGTGACGCCTGGAATTATCATTGCATTGGTTTCAGTCATCCCAGTTTCACAGCGTCCAGTCATTTTGTGTGTTCTATACTCAGTGCAGCTGTTGTTGTGACTCTTGAGATGTTAGACTCACTAATAAGTTATTTTCCAGTCTTTTGGCAAGAAGGGGGCTATAAGAGAAATGGCCTGTCTTGATGTGTTCCAGCTGGAAGTAAATATGTTCTCCCATTGAAAAATAGGTCATTGCCGCGAGGTTTCCAAATTTTACATAACTGAGCACTGGATTAGGAATTGCTAAAGATTAAGGAAATAGAGGGATGTCATGATTCAAGCCCCAGGAAGAGGTTAAGAACTCTTAATTTCAATCCCAGGTTTCCTTGCTAACAAGTTTTACAACCTTGAAAATGCCAGTTAGCCTTTGGCTGTGCTTCCATAGCTATAGCCCTAATTATTTAATATTTATTGAAAACTCATAAAGAACTGGTTCCTGAAGAGAACATAAAGCAAAAACGACTAGCTCTGTTACTCCAGGGTTTATTTTATAAGGACCCCATTAGTAGTATTTCACAGCCTACCATTTTGAAAACCCATTCTGTACTTGACTAGAAAAGGATCATTCAATATTTAGAGAAAATTCATTAGTAATTTTTCAACAGGATGAAATAGAGCAGATGGAATTGGCTTACATTTTTGACCTGGTACACAATTCCAAGAAGTCCTTAATTCAGAACAAAGTGAAGGCCTTCATTAAAATCTGATTGCTAGAGTCTACCAGGCGTCCTCAAACTACGGCCCGCAGGCCACATGCGGCCCGCCGAGGACATTTATCCGGCTCACCGGGTGCCTCTGCCTGTCCTGCTTAGCAGCCAACTCGTCCCAGCCTGCAGTGCGCATAGGAATTTGTTCATAGTTTTTTTTTTTTGTTGTTTTTTTTTATCTATAGTCCGGCCCTCCAACGGTCTGAGGGACAGTGAACTGGCCCCCTGTTTAAAAAGTTTGAGGACCCCTGGCTATGAAGATGGACTAAGAAAACAGCCTAAATAAAGGGGCAGTTGTGAGGTGTTATTTCTTTGGTTTTGACATAGTTGGGATTTGATGTTCGTTTGGTTATTTTTTCAAAAAGTTTGTCAAACTGTCAAACTTTAGTGGGAAGGTGGGGGCGGGGGTGTAAGAGATCAACCAAAAGACTTGTATGCATGCATATAAACATAACCAATAGACACAGACACTAGCGGGGTGAGGACATGTGCTGGGGGTGGGGGTGGGCGGGAGGAGGTCAATGGGGCCAGGCGGGGAGGGTAGGAGACATATGTAATACTATATGTAATACTTTAAACAATAATAAAAAAAAAAAGTTTGTGTTGAAGGCAAGAAAAAACAGTGCTCTCCCTTCACAACAGCCTAGAGGGGGCTCCTTTGTGTTCAATGCACAACCGATTTTCCTTGATCCATGTTGCCATCCATCTTTGTCCTAATCTAACAAACTGTTTGTATGGATAGAGTTGCTAAGAATATCTGGGTCTGCCACTGTGAATACTCACTGACATTTTCAATATTCAACATGACACCATGGTGCTACTGCTTATCCATGGGTATGTATGACTGATTGGTTTTCCCTGCAGTGAGGAACTGTTTTTAGCAGCAAATTATATAGGCCAGGATCTTTAAAGCAGCTATGAGAGGGTGGGTTTTTTTCCCTTTTGTTTTTCTTGGAATCTTTGTTTTAAAATGAGGTTCCATGATTATTTATCCTAGCCTCAAAAGCCATGGAAAATGTTACATTTGAAGAAGATGACACAAGCTGGAAAGCATTTAACCAGTTTGTCGAATCAGTTTTTGAATCAATATGCAAGTACTAGAAGCCTGATGCATAAAATCCGTGCAAGAGTAGGCCTTCGCAGCCCCAGTTGCCTCGGCCCTCGCAGCCCTGGCTTCTTCTGGAAGGTCGTCCGGATGGTTGTTCTGCTGTTCGGCCGTTCGTAATAAGTGCTGCATATTATTCTTCTATTATTATAGATAATATACAAGAAGTTATTTTCTTTCTCATTTTATGTGTATGCTTTAAATTTTTATAAGAAATATGCAATGTAAAGATGGAAGTAAATAAAGGTAGGAAACAGTTACGATATCTAGAGCCATCAAACTGCTTTTGCTCACATTGTTATATCCTTGAAAACCTATCAGTGTAGTCCCTATTACTTCAAACTATATGAGTATTTGTGGAAGAGCTAGCCTGCAGGTTTTTACTCTAGGACTATCTGTGAAAAAATAACAGTAATAATAGATTGCAGTCAGTAAATTTATCCAGCGTTATTAGAGAATAAGTGCCACACAGATATATTTAAGAGCATAAATTTTTACTGAACATCATTTCATATTTTCATGATGACTGTTAGCACTGTAAAAATAATTAACTATTGCACTATGCTTTAATACAGTAGTAACCTCATGGCTATCAGATGTTTGCCCCTACACTAAATGGCCCCAGGCTGCTTTATAATGGGGGATTCTACAGCCTCAGACTTCTCTACCTTTCACTGTGAACTGTCATTTTTAGTATGTGGAGTCTCTCACTCAACCTCAAAACCACCTTTGTTTCTAAGGTAGAGGTGGGGAAATAACCAAACTTCTTATAAGTTTGGGCTTTCTGCTGGCTTTAATTCCATTGGAAGAAGACTCACTAGACAGGATGATGAATTGTGAAATGATGGAACAACATAACAGAAAATAGACAAGTGCACAAATTATGTTTTCTGCTGGTAATGTATACCAGTTGTTATTTCCTATCTGATCTTTGTACAGCTTGTTTTCTCCACATGCTATGATCTTGTCTTTACCAGACCTCTTCTGCTTTATTTTACTTCTACACTTTACCAATGAGATTTTACATCCTAATCCTATACCCTCAGAGTGCTGCCCACTTTCCTATGGACATCTGCTAGCCCTGTGGGTTAGATTTTCTATTCCAGTCATACATACAGGTCTTGGATGAAACTGTAAGAGTTTCACTGGGCTCAAGCCCAGCTCATTTGGAACACTAGTTATAACTGGTAGCTGTAGCTCCTAATTGTTCTCATTCTTCTAATGTTAAAACTGATCCTTTGCAAACCTCATTAGAGAAAATCTCATGACTTATCTATAAGATCCTGCCATGGCAGAGAGTTAAATTATTAGTCTCTCATGTAGTCCAATGAGTCAAGGCAGGCTGTCCCTGAGGAAGCTGCCACCACCTCAGCACACGGAATAACACAGCCAAGGAAATTCCAAACTGCTATTCATCACCCATGTAAGAAAAATACTTCATGACCTTCAAAGTGGGCTTTTGTCCATTAATACAGCTCTCTGACAATGCTCAACACATTTACTTGTGGTGGATTTGACTCTTGGCTCAATGAAATCTAAAGGAAGTTAACTAGAAATGCAGAAGGGCAATTTTTATTGCTTATTTCTGTGGGAGCCTAGAGAATTTGCTTAGGAATCTAAGTTCTTTGGCCTGAAGTACTCAACCTGTCACTAACACACATAGCAAGTTCATAGACTGGCAAAGACTGCACAGATCTACTCCCCCAGGGGGAATCATATCTGTTTGTCCTACTGTGCAGAGACATATTTTAATAGCAGCCCTATTCTTTAAAATTAGTGTCTGTTTCACGACTAATTTTACAGGATTATGTGTGACCATTAAATCAATATACCCCTTTGCAGAGGGCAGTAGTCACTTTACTTTCAAAAGTTAAAGTTCTTTAAAATCATATTATTTTCCTCTTTCAGAACAGCAAGTCAGTTAGAACCTTTAGAATCACCCTCAAACAATTATATTTTATAATGTGTTTTCACATTGAGCAAAGGCAGGAGTGGGGAAATGAGCCAAAAGCTCTCCGTCCGTGTGAAACCGTAAGAAGCCTAACTAAAGAGGTCATCTATCCAGAAGCTAAGGCTGCTTCAGAGGGCTTAGCTCAGAGTCCATCCTTTGGACGACTACAGAGTGAGCTCTGTCTTCACCTGGGGTCAGTGTGTGCCAGGGGTCAAACCCAACACTGAAAGTAGAATAATTACCCATTCATACCTGACTCCACATCATGAAACTTCCCTCTAAATTATGCCTCGGTGATCAGAAACCATATCCAGGTGCCCCTGGTGCTCCTCCTGCTGAACGCCTTCCCTGTCCGCCTGCCTTTTCTGAAGCCCTGGGCAGACCATACAATGGACTAGCTCAGCTCCATCTCCCCACTATCTCTAAAGAATGGAAAATCTTCCTTTCAACTCTAACACCCACTCCCGCTTCCCTGCCCTTTTTCTCCCAAGCAATGTAATTCAAGCTGAAATACAGAGCTGCTCACTTTCCTCCCCCCCCCACCTTCCTTTTTTGTTCCTGTTGCATAAAAACTGAAAGGGGGAAACAAAGGCTCATGTGAACTCTAGAGATTAATACCCCTTCTGGTCCCAGCTGTCAGATTTATTTCTTCTTTGTAGCTAAATCAGGTCATTACGCTCCAAATCTTTATTCCAGATGAAAGATTTAAATCTCAACAGAACTTGGGGAGTTTGGGGGAGGGAGGGCATATTAAGCTGTACATAGTAATTGGCTATAGTTTTATCTGGATGTTTGTATGGCGGCTGCTATCAAATTCCGATAAACTTTTATTGACCCCTTTCACTTTCCGGAGTCCCTGGGAATCCGAGCAATCAACTGCATTGTCCCAGCACTCAGACTTTTGTGCTCAATTATAAACTCTCTCCACATCTAAGATGTCATGTTTCTACAGTGCTACTTTAAACAATCAAAGAAATTAAAAGATCCTTTGGGTTGCTTTGTAATAATAATCGTAATTTTAAAAGTTACTATAACTCAAGCATTTGTCCTTGACGTGTTCTGAATTATTTCTTAAGAATTTAAAAAAAAAAAGCAGACATAATGGAAGGCTTAGAGATCCCATTTAGCTGCTTAAAATCAAAACCAAAGAACAGCAGTGGGAGCAGAAGTCTGAAAAAGCATTAAGTCATCAAAATCGCCACTCAGTGAAACAGCTTTGGAACAGATGTCTCTCCCATCATCTTTATCCCAAGGACCCAGGAGGGGACATTAAATATATTAATAAAGATAATAAAGCAAATAGCCTTAGGTCAGTACCACTTTCCCATATAGGTATTCCTCAGGCAGACTTGTTAAATGGTCCCGAAGCACCCCTCGCAGTTTTTGCTTCATGTAGCAAACTCTTATTTTCTCAGTATTTCAGGGATAAAGTGATGATGCTGAGCACTGAACCCTAAATCAGGATACCTTTGTTTTTACTTGTAGAAAACAGGGGTGTGAAAACTCATATAGGTCTAGTTAGGTTAAAGGGAGCCCACTTTTGTTCAGGAGCCCCCACACATACAAATCCAGATTTCTGAAGCCTTTTTGTGTTCCAACTTCCAGGAGACAGCAATCATTGTGATTCTATGTGGATGGCACCCCAGCGCTATGCAATGCAGAGGCCCTGGATTTAAGGCCCTTTGGAAATGTCCACTTGCCACATTGTAAATCATGTTCCCTTTCCAACCTCAAGACAGGTTCTATATTCAATTGTTTCAAGAACAGAATACTCCTCTGAAGGAGGAAAGGGGGAGCCTTCAAGGAGCTGGAAGAAAAGTTCTTGGGTCAAAGCACTTATGTCAACAGTCCTGTGAAAGCTGCTGGGAACCTGCCATTAATGTTTGAAATCCTGACTGAGAGAAAGGCTAGAAACTAGGGCTGCCCCTGATCATAACCTCAAGGCCCCATCTGACAAAATTATCTTTGACCTGCTCTTGTCATAATGTCTGAAATTGCCCCCTCTGAAGACCTCCTCCTTGTTAAGTGCATCTCCTCCAAAAGGTCCCTATTTAAATGCTAATGTTTTGCTCACCCAATATCAGTCATTAGTTTATCACATTAGCCTCAGTCACCCAGGGAAAATGGAACTTGGTCGGGTAAGCACTAATGAAAGACAAGGTGAAAGGGATGTTCCAGAACATGTGTAGGGACCAGAGATGTGAGTGGTGGTGGTTAAACAGAGTTTACTGGGGTGGGCAGCTAGAGTGACAGACAATACACCAATACTCCCCCTCTCAGAACTGGGGTACACAACATGCTTCCTGGAGGAGGGTGCTTTAAAAGGAAGATTAGGGGATACTTTGAATAAGCCTTATTAAATCCATTGTATTTTATCTAGAGCTGGTCCTAGTTGGGTCTAAGTAAATCCAATAAACAAGACAGAAAATACTAACCCTAATCCTAACAAAAAAGATGGTCCAGAAGTCCATATGCCTGCCGAAGAAAACTCAGCTAGGAACCTGAAGCACGCATTTGGCCCTTGCCATTTAAGATGATCCACTGCAAACTAGGCCAACTCTGTCTGACAGAATGACAGCTATTCCCACAGTGGCTTTGGGATGTTATTTGAAAATCAGTTTATTTATTTTTTAAAGGCAACATCCATTGTTAGGCTTGTTTTTCTTTCAGTTAATCTAAATGGGACCATCCTTATCTGCAAGGACATATACCTTTTTGTGGAGCTTTCCACAATGTACAAATGTGTTGTGTGGTAATGATCTTTGTAGTTAAATTGAGATGTTCTGTACCACAAAAGCCTATGTGCACAAAAAGGCTGGATTAGATACAGGAAAGAACTATTCACTGGGTGCCTAAAAGCACAGAATGAATAGCATAAGATGGCATAATGTTTGTGCAACCTATTTTTCAAACATATTTAAATTCATCTTGTTTTATTAATTTTTAAGTGATACTTATTCTCAACATGCTCAAATGTCTCCCAGAGGGAAAAGTGGTCTACAAGAAAGCTTTTGATCTTCATTCACTTTCAAGCATCTGCAAATTATAAGACCTGTTGGGGAGATAGTTGGCTCATTTGTTGGCTGAGAGACACTTTTGTTTTCAACAGGAAGAAAAAATTTTGCTTAAATTTGGAGGAATCTCCTAAATTTAGAGAATAGTAATGTCTCTGTATAAATGAAAATGTGTGACTTTAGGTATTTTCCATTGGCTGTTCACTGGGGAAAAAAATTCAGAATACTCAATTAATAAGGCAGTAACAAAGTATCCTTTAGAGTACACCTATGTTCAAGAAAGCTTCTTTGCACTTATGGCATGACCTGCTGAAGGTGAGAAAGTTTGTTCCTGGGCAGGAGGAAGATGACCTGCTGAGACAGAATTGTGTAGTGTTGGTGAAGACAAACTTTTCTGGTCAAACTGACTTAGACATGATTTCTAGTTCTAACAGTTTCTACATTGAAACTGGAGAATTCCCTTAATTCATCTGAGCCTCAGTTCCATTATCTGCAAAATTGGTATAATAATAGACTCTTTTTTATAAGATTGTTGTTAAACATTAAAATGAGGTAATGACTATAAATGGCAATGCACATATAATGCATAATACCTGTCACATGATAAGTATCCAATAAATGACAATAACCTGTCACATCATTATTCATCCTGGACATTTTAATCTTAGGCTACATCTCTATCAAGCCCTTGATATGGACATTTTTGGTCAAAAAATTTTTGTGCAATGAGGTAATTTAAGGCAGGGAATTATTTACAATTAGAAACAATACAAGCATTCTCAGGTGCTAGTGTAACTTTCATAAGTGAGTTCTTGTAGTTGCACATAAAATATTTGAATCAGTCATTTCTCCAAGCTCTGGGAAAGAGCTAGGGATATGCACCCTTAAGCACAGCATCTAGACAGGAGTCATCAAGTCTCTTTACTAATGGTTGCTTCAGAGGTGTCCAAGATACCTGTGAACTACCTGTGAACTGAAATCAGTTTGTCACCAAGAGAGACAGAGATAACCTGAAAAGGTTACTGTCATGTGTGGCTAAACTCCTGATTTCCAGCTAGCGTGCTGTGAACATCTTAACAAACAAGAAAATCACTGATTCAGTCATTCCTCTTCTCACCAAAATCATTTTCCATCTGTCAAAGAGACATAATCTCAACACGGTTTGTTGAGCATGGACAAAGATGAATAATCTTTGGTGTCCCTGTTATTCACTCGCTAAGTAAGTCCAAGAACAATGCCAAACAAACAGCCCTCAGATGGTGTTTCTTGTTCAGATCTTACAGATTTTTGGGAATGTCTAAATCATTAAGAAAAAAATCATAAAGTCCATTCCCTATAATCCTATACAATAAGAGAGGAATATGCTAATTATCCATTATGCCCTGGGGCATAATGACCAACCGTGTAATGACCAGATCACAGATCTGCAGGAGGGTGGGGCAGCGAACTACAAGCGGGCAGTGGAGAGCTACAGGACGGGGCAGGGCAACAAGCAAGCGGGAGGCAGAGAGCTACAGGAGGAGGCAGGGCAGCAAGCTATGAGGGGGGTACGAGGGGAGCTACAGGAGAGCGGGGCAGTGGGCAGAGAGTTACAGGAGGGCGACAGCAACCTACTGGCGCACAGATTCGTGTGCAGGGCTACTAGTTGTATATATAAAGAAACATGCCCCAAAGAGGGTAAGGAATTCACCTGAAATCAGAAGGCTCATTATGGGCAAAACTATTTAGAAGGCATGGTCCCTGATAGTCTATCCAGGCCTCTTTCCACTCTCCGCATATATGACTTAAAAAAAGAAGAGAAGTTTGCATCCTTTTTTTTAATGCCTGATCTTATTTATTTGTTACTCTTAGAAAATCTCATTTTTTGACTGAACTCAAAGGTAGAAGCTCTCAGAGAGGACAGCCTACGTCTCTTGGAAATCTGTTCCTGGCATTTATCTTTAGCCTCCTTCATTCTCTTGGCCAAAAGTTTAGCATATCCTGTGGCATCTTCCTTATTTTTTTAGCATACTGTTTCTTCAGAGCAATATGCCGATGTTTGTGTTGCAGGATGCATGGAGTAATAAGATGCTGAATCTTGCGTGCTCCGGTCCTAGGTTTCTTACCTTCTTTATTTGGGGGCTTTCTCACACCATTTTGGAGGATATCATCTTTAGAGAGATTGAAGTTGTGAACTCTGCTAGCTCTTTTGGGACCTTGGCAACAAGGCACAGAAGTATCTGTGAGACCAGGAATATCTTTCTCCCCTTTTTTCACAGTGACCAAGTTAAAAACACTCCAACTGGCATTCACAATGCAACCCCAAAAAGATTTGCATTTTCTTTCTCCAGTCCTTCTTGGTCTGTAACAGAAATGTCCTTATTCAGTAGCAGGCAGTCACAACCATGGGTCAAGGAATCCTGCTTCATGGGGAAACCTAGTTTCAAATCACACAACCCTTCCATTCTTCACCCAGAGCTTCAGCAGCAAGTTCTGTGGCCATACACTGCTTATAAAAAGTACAGAGTGTGTGTTCATCATTCACTTCAATCAGTTTCTGGCAGCCAGTGGCTGGGAAAGAGATGTTTAACTTCATCCTGAAGCAGCTGAAAGCCTTGGAGGCACCACAAAAAAGAGCTGCTTCTCTTCTGATCCCAATGTGCATGAGTCAAAAGGCAGATTTTCATGGGGAGTTGCAAATCAGACCACTCTATTGAAACCAGTAATTTTATCCAATGTTTAGTAAAACAAATCAAGCCATGCTACCCTGTTAACTTCGCCTAGTATCCTCGGAATACTATGGCTTAATAATAACATAAAAGATTAGAAATCTATTTAAGCAATGAGACAAGCCAGACCATGCAGAAATGCACAACTTGAATCCGATTTGTAATTATAAAGTTCTTATGATAAAATTTTTGTAAAAAAGAAATTACTTTTTCAGGTTTTCTCCAGTTAGCCCAGTTCCTTCCTCAATCACTTTTGTGAGATCTACACACACACACAAACACACACACACACACACACACACACACACACACACGCACACACGCACACTTCCCCATCCCTCCCTTGTTTCTGCCAGGAATTGCACACTGCACTAATTTCAATAACACTTCTGCAACAAGGACAGCTGTTTTTGTTTCTTTGTTTTACTTCTGATTTGTAGTAAAGAAAGGAGAAGTCAGAGCCTTTCTCAGTACAGGGAAAAGCTACTCAGCTCGTTCTCAGAGCTGAGAAGGTGTGTGTAGGAGGCTGAAGAGAATTAAAACATCAAACAAGAATTTGTCTGTTCTCTATCAGTGTGAAAACTAATATAGAACTGGAAACCTTGCTTCACGCTTCCTTCCCCCAGTGCCTGCAAAGCTTACATAGTGCCCTATAACTCAAACAGAGAATGAGATGGCCTGAGGGCATTCTGCCAGAGAGTCAGGAGCAAGGCGAGACTGAATTCAAGCTTCCCTGGTACTGAAGATGACCATTAGCTTCCACTATTTCTGACTTTTCCACGCTTGCTATCTAATTATGTCACATCTTGAAAATGCAGCGAGAGAAAATTCCATTTCAGCTCTAATAATAGAAACGGGTAATATTTACCACTTCAACAGACTGTGCTGTGTTGTGAATGAAGGCTGTCTCTTCAGCCTCATCATAGAGATGAAGTTGCTTTGGCAATAGTAGAGCATGTGGGAATTAGAAACCTAAGTAGACTATGGGAGTGATATGATTTTAAGAAAGTAATTTAATATAAATAGTGATGTTAAATGGCAATCTCATCCATAAAAAAATTGCATGTTGGAAAGGCAACTAAATGTCTATGTAGGGGGAAGGGGAAAGGCAATTTTAAAATGTTATTTTGAAGTATATTAGTGCCACCGAATCCTACTCTATTGAAAGATCAGATCATTTTTCCAAACAAAAGCATAGTCCATAAATAGTAATAGAAATATGCTGCATTCATCAAAAATAGGAGGAAATTCCAAGATGTCCTTGAGCCACAAATGTAAACAAAATCACTGAATTCTGTATGAAGTACAACTAGTGTGGGAGAGCATGAAGGAACAGCCTGAATGAAAGTTTTAATAAAGGGTTCTGAGGAGAAACACTGCATCTTCTCTGCTTGGCTTTTCTCCCTGTTTAAGTCCACGATTTGCTACAAATTTCCGATTTCCACCATGGTCATTACTGTATTTCCCCATACATTAGGAAGTTGCATATGGACACTCACCTTAAGGAAGTTAGAGATGCTTTGAGCACATGAAAAACAGTCCACTTTTTTTCTGGGTCACAGTTAAGGACAGACAATATCAGCTAGTGCAAAGTGCAACAGTCTGCCTGGGGGTGGGGGATAGAGGAATGATCCTAAATTTAAAAGGGCATCAAATTTGCAGCAAATAAACTTCTTGAGATACCAGTAAAGTTAAATAATTGAGAAGGGATATGATCTAAGAGGAAGAGCAATTGATTAAGTTCTGAGCTAATTAATACTTAACAAACCTTTATTGTGCCACAGTGTGTCCTAACAGTTGAGTTGAGGCTAGCTAGGAAGCAACTGCCAGGACCCCAAAGTCAATTAAATTAAGCCTTAAGTCCCCTCAATGTCACTGTCTTCAGTGAGTCTCCTTTGAGCTGTGGGGTAAGTGGGATAACAGACTTCCACTAAAAGGTTTCCCCCAACTTATCTTGGATCTTGACCCACTGCAGCCTGCCATCTGGATCCTCCCTCAGTTGTACAGCCTCCCTAGGTCTCTGGTACAATATAGTGAGCCAAGAAAGTGTTGTTCATTACAGAACCTTAGGAAAAAGAGTCACCACCATGATACACAAAGACCTTATGGGAAAAAAATTGTAGATGTCTACATCAAAACTTGTGAATATATACATCATGTTCTTATCATTATTTTACCTTGCATATTTTAAATGCACCATAGTTTAAATAAATGCCAAGTTGTCACCATAAAGTGTGGAAGCTAGGATGAAAGAGAGTGTTTCACTTGATTATAAGCTTTAAAATATTTTTTTAAAAAGACACTCTAAACCAAGAGTTTGTGAATGCATACATCATTTTAAGGAATAATCCAAAAGCAAAATACTTGAAGAACATGGAATTGCACCATACTGTGAATATCAGATCTTTCCCGGGAGCAAACCCTTTTCCAGGAGTGGAAGGTATTGAAAGGCTCTAACTGAATGTCTAAGAGGAGTAGAGAAGAAGCAGAACTCTTTAAAGAAAGGAGTTATGGTGGAGAGAAAAGGTGAAAGAGATGTATGTGGTGCAGACAATGCAGAAGAAACTGCCTGTTTCATAGTTTTGCCGATGGTTCCATGTAGCAGCCATGAGAACCCACACTGCAGACATCCTATGACAGGGAGTGAAATTGATCCAGGGCTCCAGCTGCTGTTCTATGAAATCCTTCTGAGCCTTTGCCTCAAGGCTGTACCTTCCAAAGGCAGCTGCCTGCCAGAGACCTTGTGCAGCAGGGGGCTACTCAGGGGATGGGTTCCTGGTTCCTGGGAGATAAGAGACTCCTTTTTTGTCCAACTTGGACTCAAGGCCTTGGGGAACTTTCCACAGACCACAGGGAATTCTAGGATGCATCCACCCAACCTTTTCTCCCTCCTTCACTCACGGTCAGGCTTGCCTCGGGGTCTGACAATTCTCCCAGCCTTTCTCAATCCCTCTCCATTTCCTTTCATAGGCATCCTATCTAATAAAACAGTAATATACAAATTGACCATACCTCTGCTACACACACAAGCCACGCCCACCAGCCAATCAGGAGCAAGTATGCAAATTAGCCCAACCAAGATGGATGCAGCCACAGAGGGAGCAGGAGGCTTGGATTTCCCTGGCAATGAAGGAAGCCAAGCTTCCCACACACACTGGCTGGCCCAGGCCTCCGCTTAAGACTACAAAGTTTCAATTATAAAAGATAAATAAATGCCAACAAAAATGGCTGTACCCACGGAGCGAACAGGAGGCTTGGGTTTCCCCAGCGATGGAGGAAACCAAGCTTTCTGCACACCCTGGCCGGCCCAGGCCTCCACTCAAGGCTACAAAGTTTCAATCATAGAAGATAAATAAATCCCAACAAAAATGGCTGCGGCCACGGAGCAAGCAGGAGCCTTGGCTCTGCTCAAGGTTACAAAGTTTCAATTATAGAAGATAAATAAACCCCAGATACCAGAGCCTCCACTTGGGTCACCGGGGGGCATGGCCGGCCTGCAAACCAACACAGGCACCTCGCTCAGGCGGCCCCATGCCCCAAGGGAACCCCCACCCTGATCCAGGACACCCTTCAGGGAAAACCAGCCAGATACCACCCATGCACCAGGCCTCTATCCTATCTAACAAAAGAGTAATATACAAATTGACCATCACTCGAACACACAAGATGGCTGCCCCAATGTGGACACAAGATGGCTGCAACAAGATGGCCAGCAGGGGAGGGCAGTTGGGAGGGACCAGGCCTGCAGTGGAGGGCAGTTGTGGGCAATCAAGCCTGCAGGGGATGGCAGGTAGGGGTGACCACGCTGGCAGAGGAGGGAAGTTGGAGGCAACCGGGCCTGCAGGGAAGGGAAGTTGGGGGGGACCTAGGCCTGCAGGGGAGAGCAGTTGGGGGGGAACCAGGCCTGCAGGAGAGGGCAGTTAGGGACAAAGAGGCTGGCAGGGGAGTAGTTAGGCATCAATCATGCTGGCAGGGGAGTGGTTAGGGGGTGATCAGGCTGGCAGGCAGAAGCAGTTAGGGGCAATCAGGAAGGCAGGCAGGAAAGCAGTAGGGAGCCAGCAGTCCTGGATTGTGAGAGGGATGTCTGACTGCCCATTTAGGCCCAATCCTACTGGGATCGGGCCTAAACGGGGAGTCAGACATCCCTCGAGGGGTCCCAGGTTGGAGAGGGTGCAGGATGGGCTGAGGGACACACACCCCATGCACGAATTTTGTGCACCAGGCCTCTAGTCCTATCTAATGAAAGAGTAATATGCAAATTAACCATCACTCTGCTATAACCACAAGCCACGCACACCAGCCAATCTGGAGCAAGTATGCAAATTAACCCAACTAAGATGGCTGCAGCCACGGAGTGAGCAGGAGGCTTGGTTTCCCCAGCAATGGAGGAAGCCAAGGTTTCCACACACCCTGGCCTACCTTGGTCTCCACTCAAGGCTACAAAGTTTCAATTATAGAAGATAAATAAATTCCAATAAAAATGGCTGCAGCCATGGAGCAAGCAGGAGACTTGGTTCAGCTCAAGGCTACAAAGTTTCAATTATAGAAGATAAATAAATACCAGATACCAGGGCCTTGGCTTGGGTCGCCGGGGGGTGTGGCAGGCCTGCAAACCACCACAGGCACCTCGCCCAGGCCACCCCACGCCCCAAGGGAACCCCCACCCTGATCTGGGACTCCCTTCAGGGCAAACCAGCCAGCCCCCACCCGTGCACCAGGGCTCTATCCTATCTAATAAAAGAGTAATATGCAGATTGACCATCACTCCAACACACAAGATGGCTGCCCCATGTGGCCAAAGATGGCTGCCCCCATGTGGACACAAGATGGCCGGCACAAGATGGCCAGAAGGGGAGGGCAGTTGGGAGGGACCAGGCCTGCAAGGGAGGGCAGTTAGGGGCGATCAAGCCTGCAGGGGAGAGCAGATAGGGGTGACCAGGTGGGCAGAGGAGGGAAGTGGGGGCGACCGGGCCTGCAGGGAAGGTCAGTTGGGGGAGACAGGGCCTGTAGGGGAGGGAAGTTAGGGGTGACCAGGCCTGCAGGGGAGGGTAGTTAGGGGTGACCAGGCCTGCAGAGGAGGGCAGTTAGGGGTGACCAGGCCTGCAGGGAAGGGCAGTTAGGCATCAATCAGGCTGGCAGGGGAGTGGTTAGGGGGTGATCAGGCTGGCAGGCAGAAGTGGTTAGGGGAAATCAGGAAGGCAGGCAGGCGAGCAGTTGGGAGCCAGCAGTCCTGGATTGTGAGAGGGATGTCCGACTGCCCGTTAAACGGGCAGTCGGACATCCCTCAAGGGGTCCCAGATTGGAGAGGGTGCAGGCTGGACTGAGGGACACACACCCCCGTGCACGAATTTTGTACACCAGGCCTCTAGTCTACCCTAATAAAACCCTAGCACATTCAGTTGTCTTGCTCTCTGCCAGAAAAGAGTGTGCAAGTGACCTAGACATCTGAAAGATTTCTTTGTTTCCTGCAAGCTTCACTTGACCGTATATATGGAAGGTTTCTCTCCATATTTTTCTCCAGAAAACCTGCATGGACTATTAAAAATTCTCCTTGGTGAATTTACCTACCTTGTGAACTACTCAGACCTATTTGGAAGACAATTTTTTAGAACACTTTAAAAAAGTACTCTAACCACAATGAGGCAGTTTATGCACAGACAGTTCATGCAGTCAAATAAATTCTCATCAAATGTTGGAAATCAGGACTTGGTTTAGGTGCCTTATTTTTAATATTTTAAAGCTTATAAATCAAGTGAAACACTCTCTTTCATCTAGCTTCCACACTTTTCACTTAAGAAAACGAGGGTTTCGTGGTGTTCTGTAGGTTATAAATAGCATAGCCCTTGTCTATTTTCCGCATATTTGGTAGTATGTGATATCTATTTGACATTTGAATTTCAACTATGGTGCATTTAAAATATGCAAGATGATATAAGCCATAAGCTGGGCTTCCAAACTGGCTTTTTTTTATGAATAATATTTAAAATAATGTATTAGAGAAAGAGAGAGAGAAACATCAGCTAATTGCCTCCCATACACGTGCTGATATGGGTCCCAGAAGGAGCCGGCAACCAAGCTCCAGTCCACTCTGCCCTCCCTCTGCTGGAGCACAAGAGTCAACAGGCTTATGTCAAAATATAGGATTGATACTAAAATGCACCCCTTGGTAAAACCAAGATGGCGACATAGATAAACACCTAAACTGCTACCTCGCACAACAATTTCAAAACTACAAATAAAAGACAAAACAAACAACATCCAGAACCACAGGAAGGCTGGCTAAGTGGAAATTCTACAACTAGAAGGAAAGAGAAAAGCACACTGAGACTCAGAGAAGCTGCAGGAGGCAGAGGTACTGAGATGCGCATGCGCAGAGAGTAATGGTAACTGAGTGCGCGCCTGGCTTTCTCAAGCGGGAGGGAGACAAAAGCTCCCAACTGCGCCAAAACTGGTTTGGCTCAGTGGATAGAGCGTCAGCCTTTGGACTGAAAGGTCCCAGGTTCGATTCCGGTCAAGGGCACGTAACTTGGCTGCGGGCACATCCCCAGTAGGGGGTGTGCAAGAGGCAGCTGATCAATGTTTCTCTCTCATCGATGTTTCTAACTCTCTATCCCTCTTCCTTCCTCTCTGTAAAAAATCAATAAAATATATATTAAAAAAAAAAAAAAAAGCTCCCAACTGCACTGAACTCCAGTTCTAGGCGAGACTCTGGGGACCCAGACTCATACGGGGTGAAAATGGACTATCTGGCAGCAGGCAGAACTCAAAGGCGGCTTTCTCTCAGAGGTGCTTGCAGCAATTACCACAGGACACTGAGACACAGGGGCTTATTAGGGCAGGGCTGATGGATGCTGTCTGCTCTGCCCTGAGACTCTGCCCCATCCAAGCTGAGCACAGAGGCTTTTGCAAGTCTTGTCTCATAAGGGTGTCTTCAGCACAGAAGTTCTCCCAGCGTAGACACAGCTGATCCTCACAGCCAATTGGCCTGGAGGTCAATTCCTCCCAGTGATACCAACAATCAAGGCTTAACTACAACAAGACTGTGCACACAGCCCACAAAGGGGTGCACCAAGAGTGTCCACCTCAGGTAACTGGGGAGGCTGAGCCACTGGGCCCTATAGAACACCTAGCACACAAAGCCACTCTTTCAACTCAGGGAAGCAACCAAAATGCGGAGACAAAGAAACAGATCACAAATGAAAGAAATGGAGGAAAGCAAACGACTGGATATAGAGTTCAAAAGGCTATAAGGCTTTTCAAGAATTTTCTAGGAAAGGCCAATAAATTTAGCGAGACCCTCAAGGATATGAAAAGGACCAACTAGAAATTAAGCATACACTGACTAAAATAAAAAATATTATACAGACATCTAACAGCATATGAGAGGATCACAAGAATCAAGTCAAAGATTTGAAATACAAAGAAGCAAAAAACACTCAACCGAAAAAGCAAAAAGCAAAAAAAAAATCCAAAAAGTTGAAGATAGTGTAAGAAGACTCTGGGACAACTTCAAGCGTACCAACATCAGAATTATGGGGGTGCCAGAAGAAGAGAGAGAGCAAGATACTGAAAACCTATTGGAAGAAATAATGACCGAAAACTTCCCCTACCTGGTGAAAGAAATAGACTTACAAGTCCAAGAAGCGCAGAGAACCCCAAACAAGAGGAATCCAAAGAGGACCACACCAAGACACATCATAATTAAAATGCCAAGAGCAAAAAACAAAGAGAGAATATTAAGAGCAGCAAGAGAAAAAACTATAAGGGAGCACCCATACGACTGTCAGCTGATTTCGCAACAGAAACTATGCAGGCCAGACGGGAGTGGCAAGAAATATTCAAAGTGATGAACAGCAAGAACCTACAACCAAGATTACTCTACCCAGCAAAGCTATCATTCAGAATTGAAGGGCAAATAAAGAGCTCACAGATAAGAAAAAGCTAAAGGAGTTTATCACCACCAAACCAGTATTCTATGAAATGCTGAAAGGTATTCTTTAAGAAGAGGAAGAAGAAGAAAAAGGTAAAGATAAAAAGGTAAAGATAAAAATGGATTTATGAACAACAAATACATATTTATCAACAAGTGAATCTAAAAATCAAGTGAATAAAAAAATCTGATGAACAGAATAAACTGGTGAATATAATAGAATCAGGGGCATAGAAAGGGAGTTGACTGACAATTCTCAGGGGGAAAGGGGTGTGGGGGTGGGGGAAGAGACTGGACAAAAATCGGACACCTATGGATGAGGATAGTGGGGGTGGGGATTAAGGGCAGAGGGTGGGGTGGGAACCCGGTAAAGGGGAGCTATGGAGGGCGAAAAAAGGAACAATTGTAATAATCTTTACAATAAAAATTTATTTTATTTATTTATTTTTATAGTTGCAGTTCATTCTTTTTTTTTAATTTCTTTATTGATTAAGGTATTACATATGTGTCCTTATTCCCCAATTACCCCCCACCTCCCATTCATGCCTCCACCCCACTGTTGTCTGTGTCCATTGATTAGGCTTATATGCATGCATATAAGTCTTTTGGCTGATCTCTCCTCCTTACCCCCACCCTCCCCTACCTTCCCTGAGGTTTGACGTTCTGATTGATGTTTCTCTGTCTCTGGATCTATTTTTGTTCATCAGTTTATGTTGTTAATTATATTCCACAAATGAGTGAAATCATGTGATATTTATCTTTCTCTGCCTGGCTTATTTCACTTAGCATAATGCTCTCCATCTCCATCCAGGTTGTTGCAAATGGTAAGAACTCCTTTTTTACCACAGCGTAGTATTCCATTGTGTAGATGTACCACAGTTTTTTAATCCACTCATCTGCTGATAGGCACTTAGGCTGTTTCCAATCTTAGCTATGGTGAACTGTGCTGCTATGAACATAGGGCTGCATATATCCTTTCTGATTCGTGTTTCTAGTTTCTTGGGTTATATTCCTAGAAGTGGGATCACTGGGTCAAATGGGAGTTCCATTTTTAGTTTTTTGAGGAAACTCCATACTGTTCTCCACAGTGGCTGCACCAGTCTGCATTCACACCAGCAGTGCACAAGGGTCCCTTTTTCTCCGCATCCTCGCCAGCACTTGTCATTTGTTGATTTGTTGATAATAGCCATTCTGATAGGTGTGAGATGGTACCGCATTGCTGTTTTGATTTGCATCTCTCTGATGATTAGTGACTTTGAGCAGGTTTTCATATGTCTCTTGGTCTTTCTTCTGTCTTCTTTCAAAAAGTGTCTCTTTAGATCAGTTGCCCATTTTTTGATTGGGTTGTTTATCTTCTTTTAGTTAAGCTGCATGAGTTCCCTGTAAATGTTGGAGATTAAACCCTTATCGTTGATATCATTGGCAAATATGTTCTCCCATGCAGTGGGCTTTCTTGTTGTTTTATTGATGGTCTCCTTTGCTGTGCAAAAGCTTTTTATTTTGATGTAGTCCCATTTGTTTATTTTCTCTTTAGTTTTCATTGCCCTAGGAGCAATATCAGTGAAGAAATTGCTTCGGCATATGTCAGAGGTTTTTCTGGCTGTGGATTCCTCTAGTATTTTTATGGTTTCTCATCCTATGTTTAAGTCCTTAATCCATTTTGAGTTTATTTTTGTGTATGGTGTAAGTTGGTTGTCTAGTTTCATTTTTTTGCATGTATCTGTCCAATTTTCCCTACAAATTTGTTGAAGAGACTGTCATGACTCCATTGTATGTTCATGCCTCCTTTGTCAAATATTAATTGAGCGTAGTGATTTGGGTTGATTTCTAGGTTCTCTATTCTATTCCATTGATCTATATGTCTGTTCTTGTGCCAGTACCAGGCAGTTTTGAGAAGAGTGGCTTTGTAATACAGCTTGAAATCTGGTATTGAGATCTCACCTACTTTGTTCTTCTTTCTCAGGATTGCTGTGGCTATTTGGGGTCTTTTTTTAATCCAGATGAAGTTTTGGAGAGTTCTTTCTAGGTCTGTGAAATATGTCGTTGGTATTTTAATGGGGAGTGCATTGAATCTATAGATTGCTTTGGGTAGTATGGACATTTTAATGATGTTGATTCTCCCAATCCATGAACATGGTATGTTCTTCCATCTGTTTACGTCTTCCTCTATCTCTTTTCTCAGTGTCGTGTAGTTTTTTGTGTATAGGTCTTTTATCTCCTTAGTTAAGTTTATTCCTAGGTATCTTAATTTTTTTGGTGCAATGGTAAATGGGATTGCTTTTTTAGTCTCTCTGTAAGTTCACTATTGATGTATAGAAATGCCATAGATTTCTTGGCGTTAATTTTGTGTCCTGCTACAATGCCGAATTCATTTATTAAGTCTATTAGTTTTTTGATGGAGTCTTTTGGGTTTTTTATGTACAATATCATGTCATCTGCAAATAAGGACAGCTTTACTTCTTCTTTTCCAATTTGGATGCCTTTTATTTCTTCTTTTTGTCTAATTGCAATGGCTAATACTTCCAGTACTATGTTGAACAGAAGTGGTGAGAGTGGGCATCCCTGTCTTGTTCCTGTTCTTAGGGGAAATGGTTTTAGTTGTTGCCCATTGAGTATGATGTTGGCTGTAGGTTTGTCATACATGGCTTTTATTATGTTGAGGTATGATCCTTCTATTCCCACCTTGTTGAGAGTTTTTATCAAGAAAGGTGTTAGATTTTGTCAAATGCTTTTTCTGCATCAATTAATATGACTACGTGATTTTTATCTTTCAATTTGTTTATGTGATGTATCACGTTTATTGATTTGCAAATATTGTACCATCCTTGCATTCCTGGGATAAATCCTACTTGGTCATGGTGTATGATCTTTCTGATGTAGTGCTGGATCTGATTTGCTACAATTTTGTTGAGGATTTTGGCATCTATGTTCATGAGGGATATTGGCCTGTAATTCTCTTTCATTGTGTTGTCTTTATCTGGTTTTGGTATTAGGGTGATGCTGGCTTCATAGAATGATCTTGGAAGTGTTCCTTCCTCTTGAATTTTTTGGAATAGTCTGAGGAGGATAAGTTTTAGTTCTTCCTTGAATGTTTGGTAAAACTCCACTGTGAAGCCATCTGGCCAGGGGCTTTTGTTTGCTGGAAGCTTTTTGATGACTGCTTCAATTTCTTCCATAGTTATTGGCCTATTGAGATGTTTAGATTCTTCCTGATTGAGTTTTGGAAGGTTATATTTTTCTAGGAATATGTCCATTTCCTCCAGGTTGTCCTGTTTATTGGAATAGAGTTGTTCATAGTATTTTTTAACAATCCTTTGTATTTTGGTGGGGTCTGTTGTTATTTCACCTCTTTCATTTCTGATTTTGTTTATTTGGGTCCTCTCTCTTTGCTTCTTGGTGAGCCTGGCTGGAGGTTCATCAATCTTGTTTATCCTTTCAAAGAACCAGCTCTTGGTTTTGTTGATCTCTTGTATTGTTTTTTTGGTCTCAATGTCGTTTATCTCCGCTCTGATCTTTATTATTTCCTTCCTTCTGCTTACACTGGGCTTTTCTTGTTGCTCTCTTTCTAACTCTTTGAGTTGTAGGGTTAGGTAATTTATTACCATTGTTTCTTGTTTTTTGCAGTAGGCTTGTAGAGCTATGAACTTCCCTCTCAAGACTGCTTTTGCTGTGTCCCATAGATTTTGGATTGTTGTGTTTTCATTGTCATTTGTTGCCATATGTTTTTTATTTCTTCCTTGATCTCTCTGGTAACCCAGTCATTGTTTAATAGCATGCTGTTTAGTCTCCATGTGTTTGATTTCTTTGGATTGTTTTTATTGTAGTTGATTTCCAGTTTTATGCCACTGTGACCTGAGAAGATGCTTGATATGATTTCTATCTTCTTGAATTTGAAGAGACTTTGCCTATGACCCAACATATGGTCTATCTTTGAAAATGACCCATGTGCACTTGAGAAGAATGTATATTATGTGGCTTTGGGGTGAAATTTCTGAAGATGTCAATTAATTCCATCTGGTCTAGTGAGTCATTTAGGATTGATGTTTCTTTGCTGATTTTTTGTTTAGAGGATTTGTCCAATGGTGGTATTAGGGTATTAAAGTCTTCTACTATGATTGTATTGCTGTCAATCTCTCTTTTGATATTCTCCAGGAGTTTTTTTATGTATTTGGGTGCTCCTGTATTGGGTGCATACAGGAGTTATTTCTTCTTGTTGGATTTCTCCCTTTAGTATTATGAAGTGGCCTTCCTTATCTTTTGTTATGTCCTTCAGTTTGAGATGTAATTTGTCAGATATAAGTATTGCTACCTCAGCTTTTTTTTAAATTTCCATTCGCCTGAAAAACCTTTTTCCATCCCTTCACTCTCAGTCTGTGTGCATCTTTTTTTCTGAAGTGGGTTTCTTGTAGACAGCAGATATGGGTCATGTTTTCTTTTCCAATCTGTTACCCTGTGTCCTTTGATTGGGGCATTTAACCCATTTACATTTAAAGTTATTATTAATAGGTACTTATTTGTTGTTATTTTTATTCTTTACCCTTGTGTTCCTTCTTCACTTCCTATTTCTTTTTTTTATAGCAGACCCTTTAGCATTTCTTGCATTGCTGCTTTGGTGGTAATAAATTCCCTTGGTCCTTTTTTGTCTGTAAAGCTCCTGTATTCACCTCCATTTTGATTGATAGCCTTGCTGGGCACACTGTTCTTGGATTCAGACCCTTCCTTTGCATGACTTTGTATATTTCATTCCATTCCCTTCTGGCCTGAAGAGTTACTTTTGAGAAATAAGTTGCTAGTTGGCTGGGGGTTCCTTTGTAGGTAACTTTCTGTCTCTCTCTGGCCACTTTTAAGATTCTTACTCTGTCATTGGTGTTTTCCAATTTAATTATAATGTGTCTTGGCGTTGGTCTTTTGGGGTTCATTTTGCTTGGGACTCTGTGAGCTTCTTGGATTTGTGTGGGTTTTTTCTTCCCTATATGAGGGAAGTTTTCTGTCATCATTTCTTCAAACAGGTTTTCTATTCCTTGGTCAGTTTCCTCTCCATCTGGAACCCCTATTATGAGGATGTTGTTTTGTTTTGTGTTGTCCCAAAGTTCCCTTAGGCTCTCCTCCTGCTTTTTAATTTTTTTTTTCTAGAAGCTGCTCTATTTGGGTATTTTTTCCTACCTTGTCTTCTAGCTCACTGATGTGGTCCTCTGCTTCTTGTAGTCTACTCTTGATGCTTTCTATTGAGTTCTTTACAGCAGCGATGTCATTTTTCATTTCTTCTTGGATTTTCTTCATTTCCTCTTGGTTCTTACTCATATTGTTGAATTTGTCTTCCATTCTTTTCAGCCACCTTATGACCATTTCTCTGAATTCTTTCTCTGACAGGTTGCTTGCCTGCATTTTGTTTACTTCCTTTTCTGGTGATGCCTCCTTTTCTTTCATATGCGGGCTGTTTCTTTGCCTCCCCATGGTCTCTCTTCTCCGGGTGTCTGGTTATGTAGTTATCTCTCTCATGCGTTGATTTAAAGGCACCAAATACAACACAACCAGGTACAACACACAAGGCACTGAACAGAAATGTATTCACGATATTAATAAGCCCAAATAAAGGTGACCACCAGAGAAAGGCAAATTAGGGGATAAGAGAGAAAGAAGAAGAGAAAAAAAAATAGTAATAAATAAAAGACAGGAGTGCCAAAATGAAATTGGGAAAAGGAAAAAAAAAGTAAGAGAGAAAAGAAAGAGAATAAGAAAGAAAAGGGGAATAAACCAAATATATATGGGGAGAAAACTCCAATAGAACAGCCACTAATCCCAGCAAATGCCAGCAACAAGTACCTGGAGATGAGTACAAACTACAAACAACAATTAATATCAAGCAAGGCAAGGGAAAACAGAAGCAAAAAAAACAAACAAAAACAAAGCAAACAAAAAACAAAACAAAAAAAAGAATAAGCAAAACAATCTCACAAACAAGCATAAAAAATCGATATAATCAACATTCAAGCAAACAACAACAAAAGGACAGAGAGAAAAACAATTTTTTGGATAGTGAAGACAGAGAAGAGAGAGGTGTGTATGAACTCGAAGCAGGGGATTGGAAATTAGATATATAAGTAGGGTGAAATTTTAACAGGGGGTAAAAAGAAAGAATGGGGGCCGAAACCAGTTTGGCTCAGTGGATAGAGCATCAGCCTGCGGACTGAAGGGTCCTGGGTTCGATTCCGGTCAAGGGCATGTACCTGGGTTGCGGGCACATCCCCAGTACGGGGTGTGCAGGAGGCAGCTGATCGATGTTTCTCTCTCATCGATGTTTCTAGCTCTCTATCCCTCTCCCTTCCTCTCTGTAAAATATCAATAAAATATATTTAAAAAAAAAAAAAAAGAAAGAAAGAATGGGGAAAATCTAAAGCAGGAAATGGGTAAGATAAACAAGACACCAAACGGGGAAAGGTTAGGAAGAGAGTGATGGTATAAAGGTAGAGTTGAGATAGAGTAGAATGATGCTAAAGGAAAGATGAAAATAGAATGTAGAACACTAATCTCAAAGTCAAATAAAGAGAAAATAAAATGACACTTTTTTTAAAAAAAAGTAAAATAGTAGTAATAATACTGATTAAAAATAAAAATATAATAATTAAAAAGGTAAAATCAAGTGAGAAAAAAATTAGTTTCTTAAGTAAAAGATGAAAAAAAATTAAAAAATAAAAATAAAATGTGCAGTAGTGAAGGTCATTCACTTCCTCTATTGTTCTGTTTGGCATGCCTGTTTCCCAGTCAGGACAATATTGCAGTTCCCTGTGTTCCACTGCTCCTCAGTGTTGTAAGCCAGTCCTGATTTTTAAGCAGGCAGTGTGTCTTACTTTTTGTATTCCTTTATTTGTGATTACACAAGAGTTAATTTGTGATTGAACCCCTGGGTGGCAGTGTTTCTGTGTTGACTTCCGGTTCTATAGGTCCTCTCTAGGATGTACTTAGATCCTGCTTTCCCTGTGGCACTCAATACCACTTTGTGGGAGTGGGCTGCCCCAGAGCTGGTTCTCCGATGGTCACTCCCCGCTCTGATCCCCAGGTTCCAGAAAACAACTTTCCCCTGCAGTCTCCTAGGGTGTCTCCAACTGGGTGATCCCATGCATTGGGCTCAGCAATCAGAAGCAATAATTTAAAGAGGAGAAAGCGCAAGTGTGCGAACTCCGGGGCTGCGCGCAAGTCTGTGCAGTCCTTCTCTCCCTACCCAACCCCCCCCAATGTCCAAGCAGGCAGCACACTTTTAAAATTTTTAGGCTGTCCTTCTGCGTCAGATCAAAATGGGTTGCTTTTTAGAGATCCCCTCTGTTTGCAGCTCTGAGGACCCCCTTCCACATTCCCAGATCACGCCAGCCCCAACAGCCATGGATTTTTCTAGGTGCAAACTTCCCCTGGTCCTCCAGCTCCCACAGTGCATGTGTTTCTCTGTCCTGCCTGGACCAGAGACCTCACCTTATCCCAGGCGAAATCTGACCTTTCCGTGGTGGTGTGTAAAGCTCCTCTGAATCCGCATGTTTGCACCAATTGGGGACCGGTGCTCTGGGGTTCACAGCTGTTTGGTGGGTGCCACAGTTGTAGATTTTCAGGCTTCCAATAACATCCACTTTCTCCTTTAAGATGGCGCGGTCTCCACGTCCGAGCCAGTCAGAAGTTATAAATCTTGTCTCCAGCCCATTTACATGTTGTTTTCCCATGTAAATTACTGGTCAATTCTGGCATTGTTCCCTTTTCTTCCCCTCCCTTTTTTATGGTTTCTGTCCTTCAACATGACTATTTATTATTTTATATGGAATTTGTCTTAATCTTTCAGTCTCTGGAAAATATATTCTTTCTTCTTCTAGAGAAAATACCTGTCCATAGCCAAGACTATGTCATTCTGGAATCTGATGCCAGTACCCAGGCATAAAACCCCTACACTTTACCACCATCTGCAAAGCAAAATACCCTCCCACTATTTCCCCTCCTCCATCCTGTCCATTTTCTCCACAAACAACCTGGTTAAAACTGAAGCTTATGAAGTTTATTTCTAGGATGCTCACTCAAACAGTTATAATCCCTGATGTCTGTTTCCTGTTCCCTCGAATTTACAGTGCCATCAGTCTATGTTCCTTCTTCTGATCAAAATTCTCTCTCAACACACACACACACACACACCTTTAAACTCATTACCCTTGATAACAGTTTATCATATTGCCAAGATTGATTACGACAACTCAAGTTTCTTTAAAATAGGATCATGCTTTGCTTTGAATCAATGGAGGCTCTAAATCTTAGATATCATCCACTCTGAATAGGGGCCTCTGAAAATAAGCAGCAGGTATGATTGTCTACTTTGCTTGTATGAAAGCCCAGAGCCACTCTCCTTGAAATCCTAATTTTAAAAACTCTTTGTCTCTCCTCTTTGATTCCTACATCTCCTTTCTCTAATTAATTAATCTACCAACTTCTCATAGCTGTCATTCTCCCTCATTGTGCCCATCATTGCCTACTGCACCAAGTTTTTGACATTCCTTTTGGACTATTCTCTCTGACTACCTTTCCAATGTTATTCCTGATTAATCTAAAAATTCTCTCAGTCGGCAAGTGGGCCTTTTACTCTTGCCCTTCCTTGTACTCTGCATTTGCTTTTCTATTTAACCTTCTCTTCATCTATTGAAATCACAGCCCTCAAGGACAACATCAATCCTACTTTCTCTGTAAAGGTATTCTTTCACTTTATTCAACACCAATTTCTCTTTCTAGAATGGCTACTATAATTATAGTCAGAACCTCTGAAATCAGCATACATTGTTTTCTCAGTTTTCCATTAGTCTTTATTTAGCTACTCTAACTTGGGGCTAGGGCAGGGGTGGGCAAACTTTTTGACTCGAGGGCCACAATGGGTTCTTAAACTGGACCGGAGGGCTGGAACAAAAGCATGGATGGAGTGTTTGTGTGAACTAATATAAATTCAAAGTAAAGGAGCGGAGGGGAGAGCAAGAGAACCCTCTGCTCTTTCGGCTCCGCATGCCGAATAGAACAGCCGAACGGGCCGGATCCGGTCCGCGGGCCATAGTTTGCCCACGGCTGGGCTAGGGTGATATCTCACACCCCCTTAACATTTATATATTATAAACATTAGATAAATATTTGTGGATTGGCAGCTTGTTCCTCTATGTTTATTATAAGTTGACCCAAGTTGATAACTATTCGAATATATTGCTAAGGTTATTCCTTGATTCAGTTAAAAATAGGTTTATTTTTCCCACCTGAAGTGGTAAAACATATGCCTATCATATTCACTATATTTGTATGAATTACACTGATGTTACTACAAATACTTGGTTTACAATAAAAGTCTTGAAATTCAGTTCTAAATGATAGGGTAGGGTTTAAGGAAGTTCAATAATGAAGGCTTTAAAATAAAAATGTAAATGAATGTGTGAATATGCCTCAGACTGAGTCACACAACCTTCCCAAATGCATAGCAAAAATAAGGATTAAAATAATTTCTCAGGCTCTTACTGTTATATTATAGTGAAATGAAAGCATTTAGATGAGGGTTATAGGCATTGCATCATTAATTACAGTGGTTGCATTTGCTTTTGTTCCAGTGCATTGTAATTAATAAAGATCTACAGCTCTGTGCTTTGTCTTGGAAAACATACACAGTTTTCATAGGCATCAAAAGAGCTGTGATAGTCTTCATTTAGTTCTCGAGAATGATTATTTTTAACACAGGGGATTCCATTGTTGAGGCAGAAACATGAAAATCACAGCAAGATTTGAGCTTGGACAGATCAGAGAGCAATTGATTCTATTCACATATACCTAACCTTGTCTCAACACCCCATAAATATGGGCTATAATGACATGTGAGGCATTGTTTCGACCAACTGAGTAATGATAGTATAATCATGCCTTTAAAATTTTTTCAAACCCTAAGAGTGACTTTAGGGCACCAGTGAGGAAAAGTTAGCAATGGCATAAATTAAAATGTATATTCTTGACTTGATTCTTTATTCAGTCTGTGTGATTATATGTGTTTGCTGTCTTGAATTGGAGGATGTTACTAACTTTTTTTTTGGGGGGGGGGGGGGGAGATGAAGCATAGGTAACTAAAAGGACCTTTAACCTTAATGATATCAATGTCTTATAAGCACTAAATATGAAAAGTGCATAGTTGATTTCTGTCTTCTGTTAGAAGCATCACATCAATGTAGAATTAATGATAAAGCAAATAATTTCCATCTTTCCTCTGTCTGGTCCCATTTGCTGTAATCCTTCTGCAAAGGGCACTAGTCTGAAAGGAAAGGCGATGGATTGGGCTTGGCACAGGGCCCAGCAAAAACAAGACAGTTACCTTCCCACTGCCTCCATGAACATTTGAGGACTTCGCACTGCTGTTATTTTGAAGTAATTGGTTTGCACACAAGAGTGAACATACAAATTGTGGCACTTGATCCTTCCTCCCTGCTCTGCAGGGACCAACAGGGCACCCTGTGGAGTGTGGATGTCAGAAAAATCCTTCTCTAACTTCCTCCCAAATTCTCTGTTTGAGCCGGGCGTGCAGCCTAGTTGCGAAGCACTGACTGATCGCCAGCACCTTTCTGTGAGGCCACTAGCTTGGATGTGACTCTCTCTACCTCTCCCCTGGTTGGTGTTTGAAACCTCTGAGAATCCTCAGGGATGCAGATGATGGGCCAGAAGGTGACAGCGAGATGGGAAATTCCTTTAGTGCTGAGGAGCTAAAGGTCCTCTGTGGATTAAGGGGAGAGTGATTGCACTCTCTCACCTAAATCCATAGATAGAGGGTTGTGAGCTATGAGTTGAGAAAACCTCCAGTTCCTCCCTGGGTGTTGAAAAAGTAGGCTGATTTTGGTATTTTGAAAAGGAGTTTTAGAATTTTGTTTTAAGAGCTACTTAAGATTTCTCAAAACCCACTTCCCTGTTTATAGAGGAAAACACTCCGTATATAATATGAAGAAGAAAATCTCTCAAATGTGGAAAAAACTAATTGACTTTAGATTGTCTTAACAAAATATGAACTGATATCCTAGGACTCTATCGGATTTATCCACTACAGATCTTGGACTTTTATTTATTGGTTACTTTACAGTATTGCCAACCGCACTGCAGTCCCATGTGTAGTGGGAAGAAAACTGTCATATAACTCTTGAGCAGATGTGCTACAAGAGTCTTTTCATTTCCTTTCTTACACCCAAAGAATAATGACACGGCAATATCATGTGGTGAAAAGAGCAATAATTTGATAAACATTGTCTTTCCATTAGATTAGAGCAATTAATCTGATTCTAATTTGGCTGAAACATTATCATACTGGAGTCCCCAGAGCCCTGTGAATAATCTCTAAACACATTGGCACACTCAGTAGACAAACATTATCTCCACTCTCACTGTTCTTCCATATGGTCTCCTCCCATGGTGATGGAGGGCACCCTGCTGTTTCAATCAAATAAATGTCAATTATCTGAGATAGATTTTTAGTTCTCAAGCCTGGGCTTGCAGTGCAGCCAAAGTGACTGGGTAGAATGGTCTGCAACTCTTTCCTGCTCATGCTGCTTGCATTTTATAAGGAACTCGCACCTTTCCACATCATTCAGCATTCCAAGCACTCCATAAATAAAGTGAGTGGTTTCAGAGGCTGTGTGTGTGTTTGTGTGTGTGTGTGTGTTTGTGTGTGTGTGTGTGTGTGTGAGAGAGAGAGAGAGAGAGAGAGAGAGAGAGAGAGAGAGAGAGAGAGATTCTTGACTTTCATTTAGCTTTACATTGCTTATTCTGGGAGGGAAAGAGCATTTTTTAAATTCAAGGAGGGATACTCTTCATCCTCCAGGGTCTGAAATAGGGTTACTATGCAGATGCAAGTCCTATTCAGCCATTTCCTTTTTCTTAGCAGCCCTCTCTATTCCTGAATAGAAATCTGGATACAGAAATCTCAGAAAAAAGCCCAAATCTGTCTGCTGGTTGCTTTTGCAGGCCTTTTCCTAGGCAGGCTTGCTTTGAGTATGGTGGGCTTGGTGGTGAGAGCTTCAGGATTGTTCCACCAACCTTGTGGGGGTTCCTAATGAGATCAGCTGCAGTTCTGGACTCTAAAGGGCAGTGGAGGGAAGGAGGAAGGGAGTGCACTTTCTTCATGTTTGCAGGGGGGGCGGACCTGGGGAGGCACTTCTGGAGCTGAAGAGGAGGAACTAGTCTTAGAAAGAGGGCTCTGGATATGAAGTTGACATCGGCAAAACAATCAAAAGTGGACATGCCTAAATAGCATGACATGCTGAGAAGACTGTCAGTTCTACATTTCTTTGCAGAACTCTCTGTCTTTAGGGTGTCAATTACCAGGTGTTGGTTTTGTTATCAGACAAGCTCTTCTCTCAAAAGCTTGTAAATTTGCCCTGAGACTCGAAGGCCTCTGATGACTATATGTCTAGACTAAAAGCACTAGGTCACCCTCCTGGCTGCTGCTATTGTGGCAAGCTGGCACAAAAAGAAAGGCAGTCCACAGGGATCTGGACTAATTCACTGTGGCAATTCAACAAACGTTGTCAGAAAGGATTTCAGTTTCCACGTTGGCTGTGATCCCGAAGCAAGGAGGAAAGCCACCGTGTGTGTGAGTGAAAAAATAGAGTAGCATCAAACTCTTCCTGCCTCTGGGATGGTTTAATCAGAGGCTGTCAGTCATTAACATCAAATGTCAAGCCCCAAGTCTCCCCCTGCCCCCTTGTATTTAGAGGGCAGGAAGTTCCTTGCTCCACAGGTGGGCCACGTGCACCTGCTCTGCAAAGCGGGAGATGTGGAGGATGGATATTTTAGCAACAGCTGGAGCGTTTGCTGAAGAGAGCAATCATTATTCCAGGCTGACATGTGGAGGAGGTTCCTGAAGAGAAGACAGATGAATGTGAGGTGATAAAGGTGCAGTGGTTAAATATGCAGGCTCTGGAGGGAGGTGGCTAGGGTTCAAAGTCGGAAGTCACCACTTACTATATGATCATGGGAAAGTTATTTAGCCAGTAGAATTCTCAGTTTCCTTATATACAAAATGATGATTGATGATAGAACCTAGCCCATGTGTTTGTTGTGCGACCTAACTAAGGCAATAAACGTTAAAGCACATAGCATAGTGCTGGCACACAGTATGGATTCTAAACATTCACTGATATTCTTGGAGAGTGAATGGTTCAGAAGACTTTGTTTCAAACTGTGTGGCTCCACCACTTAACCAGTTCTGTGTCTTTGAGTAGGTCACTAAATTAGTCTAAGCCTAAGTAACTTACTGATGTTACATGGTTATTTTGAGATTCAAGTGACAAACATGCAGTGTTGTAATAAGAACATAATCAAAGTGTCTATAATTTCATGGCAGCAGTAGCTATAGGCCTCTAAGTGCAAACCAGGTGAAATGCCTTCTTCACTGCTCTAGACAGGCTACTGAATAAAATAGATTAAGCTTACATTATAGAGGAAAAGGCTCAGAGTTTGTATGGGTTTGCTAGGACTGCTATAACAAAGTACCATGGACTAAGTGTTTTAAAACAGACATTTATTTTTTTCACAGTTCTGGAAGCTAGAAGTCCAAGATCAAGGTGTTTTTCTTCTAAGGACCCCCCCCCCTCTCTTTTATTTATGATGTAAATTGGTGTGGATACTCAAAATTAATTATAGAGGTAAGACTTCTGCCTTATAATTCAAATTTCAGTTTTTCTTAAGGAGCAAAACACTTCTCCATGAGAGTATAAACAAACTTGTACACACAAAAAACAAACAAACACTCCCTTGAGTTTGTTGGCTCCAGGATACAGCATCATCATCAATCATCTATTTATTTATTTTTAAAAGATTTATCATGATTGCCTGGAAATTGCTGTGTCTGTATGCATGTGTGTGTGTGTGTGTGTGTGTTCTTGTTCAGAGAGGCAATGTGTATGTGACAAAAATATCCCCCTCCTCAGTTTATCGAGATATAATTGACATATAACATTGTATTAGTTTCAGGTGTACAGTATAGATATTCGATATTTGCATATACGGTGAAGTGATCACCATAAGAAGTCTAGTTAACATTCATCACCACACACAGTTACAATTTTTTCTTGTGATAAAACTTTTAAGATTTACTCTCTTAGCAAAATTCAAATATAAAATATAGTAATGTAAATTGTAGCCACCATGCTATATATTACATCCCCAGAACTTATTTATTTTATAATTGGAAGTTTGTACCTTTTTCACCATCTTCCCCCATTACACCCAGCCCCTATCTGAAGACCTCTTTTGTTGGCTTGTCGGTGTCATCACATGGTCTTCCCTCCATATATGTCTGTGTTCTAATTTCCTTTTCTTATGAGGACATCAGTCATATTGCATTAAGGCCAATCCTAGTGACATCCTTTTAACTTAATTACCTCTTTAAAGGCCCTATCTTCAAGTAAACTTGCATTCTAAGCGACTGGGGGGTTAGGATTTTAACGTACAAACTTTGTGGGGTCACAACTCAGCACAGATTTTAATAAAAAGAAGACAGTAGGAAGAATATTGAACTAGATATCATGGCTGATATGGTCTAGTCAGCATTCACACAAATTAGCTGAGTGACCTAGAGAAAATTCCTTACTATTTTAGAGCCTTAGCTTCCTCTTCTCTAATGTTTACTCTAGCAAGAACATCTTATACCAATTTAAACAGTATCTATCCACCTGTTACTCTTTCCATCCCATCAACCATTCAATTCACTTCATCATCCATCCACCCATATCATCCAATCAACAAATACTTACTGAGTATCTATTGTCTTCCCAGAACCAAGATAATTTCTGGGAATACAGAGAAGGATAAGGCTCATTCTCTTCCCTCAAGGCATTTGCTAGTCTAATGGGGGGACAAAGAAGTAAAAGGTACATATAACCTCTTCCCTCTTCTGCCTGACAATCCTTCAAATATTGAGAAAGGCTGACATTTCCCACATTTTCTCTTTTGGCTTTTTGTTTCTAGATTAAATATGCTCTAGTTTCTTTATTCCTCATATAACACAGTCTCCAGAGTCTACATTCTTTTGAATTAATGTTTTTTGGAATTTTCTATTTTTTTTAACTTATCAGAAATAAATAACAGGTATATGAAGATACTTTAATGCCACTTGATTAGGAAGCAGACAACAACCAAATTTTAGCCATGCTGGGACCTCACACTGATTTAATCTAGATCAAGATGGTATATTACAAATTACACTGGTGTCTCAGATTATGCTTTGCTCCCATTTTCTCCATTTACTGAGCTCTCATTTATCGCAGAGTGCTGTATTGGGCAAGGTTAGCATATATCTTTTAGTTAAATGCAGAAGTCATAATATTGACACAGGGCCACAATATTAAAAAAGCAAAACAAAACCTATTAATCACGTGATAGGCACATTTTGAACTTTTTCACATTTAATCATTATAACAACTTGGTAATATTTACCATTTCGTAATTGGAGCTCCAGGATCTTGGAGGTTAAATGACTTGCTCAAGGTCACACAATTGGGAGAAGGAGTCGGGATTTATCCTCTGATCTCTTTGGTTCTAAAGACTTGGTTCATAACCCTTCTGCTTAGCATCTCTTTAGGAGCCTTCTGATCAATTAAAAGTCAGGGAACTGGGTAGTGGGTTTTCCGAAGGGCTGCTCAGATGTCAGGGTGACATTATCTGGCAGATTTAGGCCAGACCTCATGGGGATAACACCTTGATGGAGACATTATGGTTTTGTGTCTGAGTCTCAGCTTTTTCCTTTTGCTATTTCATTTGTATTATTTTGTCAAGGTGATCAGTTTTTGCAGGATAGAATCTCTCTAACAAAATACAGGAGAATGATTTATAAGCCACCGGTACCCATTTACCATGGGAAACAGAACTGATTTTTTAAATCAGGAACACTTCTTTAACAAGGCGCTCCCTTTCTGTGGGGTTAGTCTCTCAGAAGGACAAATAATCACTCAGAAGGTTGCTTGGTGAGCATAGGATTTACAGCAAAGAGATTAGGCTTTGCCCAAGGGAAGCCTCCTCAGGCTAATATAACTTGGAGTTAATCCTTCTCTGCCCTACGGTTATTTCTGCCTAAATTGCTGGAATCCATCTTCTAGAATCGCAGCATAATTTTCTTTGGTCACTGCTAGACTCAGACACACTGACAGTCTAACCTCCCAGTTCTCCTTAGGCAATATTTCTCTTTCGGAAATGTCTATTATCAAAAACATGCCTTGTTACATCTTTCATGTTATAACATTCTAAATTATTGCTGATCTTTATTAGTTTACACTGAAGGTTGTCTTTTCCTTAATGAGGTTTGGTTTGGACCTTGTATTGGACATAGGGGTTGAGTCATCTATTTCACAGCAGGCAGGAGGTTTGAGGCATTGACCTCAGCTAGAAGGAAGAGCCCCAATTAGTCTAAGAAAATCACAGTAAAGCTTTACTCCCAAGTCAGCATCGGTGTCTGTTTTAACAGGCCAGGCCGACACTGGCATACCATTTCCTTAGCTGGAGAGATTGCTCCAAGAATTTGTGCATGTTTTAATTTGGGCAAATGGGACATGAAGGGAGATTTGAGGGAGAGGTGCTTCTGGGAAAAACTTCCCTGCTTTATAGAGGGAGCCATGGAAAGAGTAAGGGTGTGAGACCAGAGTCGTAGGGATTATTGTTCTGCCCCAGTGGCAGAACATATAGAGTTATAGACTTTATACATAAAGAACTCTAATAAATCAATGAGAAAATTATAAAAACCCCAGAGTTTATGGACAAAGAACATCTTAGGCATTTCTGATTTTAAGAAATGATGACATTAAGTAATTAGGAACTTTCTGAAGAGCAATGCAGGGGAATGGGTTGGAGTCATTGTATTGGTCAAGGGCAAAACCCAGTTTACCTCTGAGCAAATAAATTGGCTCTTTGTGGGATCCAGTTTGATTTAGGTTTTCAGATATATGCAGCTGGAGGTATACTAATTGAATGATGAATTTCTCAAATCCATTTTTATATTCACAAGCCACCAGGAAAAGTTTTGTAGATGGCAAAACCTATTAATTACATGTGATTTTTTTTAGACTCTCAGTTCAGTGAGTGAGACTTTTTAAACAGCCATTAGATTATGGGTCTAATTTGCCTTTTGTGCAATTACTGTAGTTATCAATCCAGCCATGGCTTATAGACAAATCAGTCACAGCCATTTCTCTGAGCTCCAGGCAGCAACTGTCCTGCAATCATTCCTATACTGTATATCAGTCAAATGCATTATTCCTAAGAACCATCAGTTAGTTACCAGCTCCTAAAGTCTGCTCTTGATCTCACCGTGGCACCAGGGCTTCTTTGTTTAGCACTGATGCCACATACATTGTCAGAAGACTTTACCATTTCTGGATCCCCAGATGCATCAAATTTATTGGTCTATTTTTTAGGATCCAACCAGAATAATAAATACTATTAAAGTTTTTAATAAAATTAAGAGGTTATAACAGAATGTGAATCAGTGTTCTGTTTTCTTCATAGAAACAATAAAAATGTCTGCTGAACTTAACAGTGTGCTTCATGACCTGTGACCTAATTATCTTACCTTCTGGAGTGAGCTCCTTATCTTGTTATGAATCAGTAACAATAATTAGCATATGGTTATTTTGAGGACTCAATGAAATAATTCCTATAAAATGGTTTTACAGTGTATGGGATATAACTGTCAATAACTGCTACCTATTATTATATTAAAAGTCAGATATTGGCCCTAGCCGGTTTGGCTCAGTGGATAGAGCGTCGGCCTGTGGACTGAAAGGTCTTGGGTTCAATTCTGGTCAAGGGCACATGCCCGGGTTGTGGCCTCAATCCCCAGTGGGAAGCATGCAGGAGGCAACCAATCAATGATTCTCTCTCATCATTGATGTTTCTCTCTCTCCCTTCCTCTCTGCAATCAATAAAAATATATTTTAAAAAGTTAGATATTGAACATATAGACTTATAGACTTTATACATAAAGAACTCTAATAAATCAATGAGAAAATTATAAAAACCCCAGAGTTTATGGACAAAGAACATCTTAGGCATTTCTGATTTTAAGAAATGATGACATTAAGTAATTAGGAACTTTCTGAAGAATAAATTAAAGAGAGTCTCAGAGAAATCCAAGAAAAGGAAAAAATAGGACAAGATTAGAAATACCGTGTTTCCCCGAAAATAAGACTTACTTACAGGTTTCCTTCTGAGTGAAATATAAGGCATCCCCCGAAAATAAGGCCACAGGCTCTGTCTCAGAATGAAAATTAATTTACCATAAACTGGTCGCTAGGGCCGCCCTGAGTGGCATCTAGCAACCAGTGATGTTACGCGGAGTCCTGACGTCACTGCTGTGTGGAGGCGGAGCAGAGGTCAGAGTGAGCGGTGAGCGCAGGGCGGGAGAGAGGAGGAGACTTTCGCAGATGCATGTAGAAGAACAGGAGGATTAGAGCGGACAGGACGCGGCGAAGGTGGTGAGTGCTGGTCTGTCTCTGGTGACACTACCTGATGCTCACGGCCGCCTTCATGATGACTGAAGGCTCTCAGTCAGTGGCAGACCCTGCTCCAGCCCAGATCCAGGCCCCAGCAAGCCCAGTGACAGTCCCCAGGCAGGCCCCAGGGGGTAAATGTCTGATAAAGGGGTAAGGGGGATGTCTGGTGAAGGTGTTCAGTGGCACAGGGGTGGGGGGAGGGGGATCACTTAAAATGACACAGGAGGATCAGAGGGGGCAATCAAAATGACACAGGAGGATCAAAAGGGGTTACTAAAATGGTAATCCCCCCTCTGATTCTCCTGTGCCATTTTGATTCCCCCCTCTAATCCCCCATGTGTCATTTTGAGTGATCCCCCTCCCCCAATTGATACCCCAATTCCTTTTTTTTTACCCCTAGAAATGAGCGCAAAAAGAAAAAGCTACTCCGTGGAGTAAAAGAAAGGAATTGTGGAAGACTCTTGGGGCCAAAATCTTACTGCTTTCTGCAAAGAGAAGATGTTGAGTATCCGATTGGTCTGGAAATGGCGAGCAGAGTATGGTAACCTCATTGAACAAGTGGACAAGGGAAATGCTAAAAAGCGCAAGTGTGGATCAGGTCGGCAACCATTATTTTCCGAGCTGGAAGACCTGATCTGTGAATGGGTTGTTGACAGGAGAGCAAAGGCTTTGGTTGTGAATAGGGCTCAGATTCAAGAATTTGCCCTTGCAATGGAACCACAGTTTGACATAGCCCCCAAAGACTTCAAAGCATTACAACACTGGCTGGATAATTTCCTTCAGCGAAGTGAACTGTCTTGAAGAAGATCTACAACATTGTTTAGGTTGGAAGATACTCAAGTTATTAAGCGAGCACTTGCATTCAAGTCCTTTATTGATGATGCTGACTTCTCTAAATACAATCTTTCCAACATGATTGCTGTGGATGAAACTGCAGTGTTTATGGGCCAATCATCTCAAACAACAATTGAACAGCGGGTTGCCTCCTTAGCGTACATTCCCTCCACTGCTTACGAAAGTGCACGTGTTTCCTGTATTTTGGCAATTCGTCTGGATGGCACTAAAATCCCACCTTTAATCATTTCTAAGGGCAAGAAGGAAAAGATTGAACGTGTTTTGGGCATTTTTATTCCTGAAACTGAAAAAGCCTGGGCCACACAAGCAGTTATAAGGAAGTGGGTCGATTTAATGCTGCCGCTTGTTATGCGAGGGAGCCAAAGAGGTCTGCTAGTCTGGGATGCAGCCAGCACTCACCGCGCTAAAGACATGAAGACATTTCTTCACGAAAGAAAAATAGATCAGATAATGATTCCCGCAGGAATGACGGCCTATCTCCAGACTCTTGATATTGCAATAAACAAGCCATTCAAAGATAATTTGCACATGGAAATTAATGACTACATTGAAAATAGAATGGAGAGAAATCAGTGTGGAAACTTTGTGAAACCTAAACTGCAAGAAGTTGTGACTTGGGTGAAGAATTCATGGGAGAAAATCACTGACAGTTGCATTGCAAATGCACTGCGAGCAGGCTACCTTGACAAGAAGTACTCATTTAAAGACAGTGCTATTGCTAAACATGAGAGATTTGGTCCACTGATTCTGAAAGAAATGGAGTCACAAGAAATTCACCAGGAAATTCAGGAATTGGATTGTTATGATGATGTTCCAGAAGATGATGACATGATTGTCATTGAATAAATGAGTAAATTCTTGATACTGTAGGATTCACAGTTTGTCTGGTTTGTGTTGACAACTACCGTACTACCGTACCGTATACAGGTAATAAATTTCCTTTATTTTCATTTAACAATAAATGTGTACCGTATTCTTCTTCATGGAAAAATAAAACATCCCCTGAAAATAAGACCTAGCGTGTCTTTGGGGGCAAAAATTAATATAAGACACTGTCTTATTTTCGGGGAAACACGGTAGGTCTAAGGTAGTTCTAGGGATTTTCACAGAATCTCCATTTATCCCCTCTTGTTTAATCTGTGTCTCATTTATTCTCAGCTAATAAATCTGTGCACCATTCTGTTTTATCATAGCGCTTGCTTGGTTTGTGCTTCCATAGATGTTTGATTTCTTTATGACTTCAGTTTGCTCTTGGCCCCTCTTGGATCTTATTCAGAGCTTCAGTTCTCACTGCTAAAAGCCTGATTTTTCTCCATTTATCAATTCAAATTATTTTAGAAATGGAATCTGATTGGAATTTTCCTCCCCCGCCACCCCTGACCCACAAGAATCTTATTGGGTGTTTCTTTGTTTCTAGCAAATCTTTTTATACCAGGTTGTCTTGAAGCTCACTGCTCAGCTGACTTTTGGCTGCATTTATATCATGTGACCAGCCCTAGTCCAATCAGCTCTGGTCTGGGTGGCAAATTTCCATGGGAAAAAAACTGATCATCTAAGGCTGCCTCTAGTGAAAGGGCCATTTGTTTTTCTAAACTTTCTATCTGCTGATCACTTTTGTTGTAATTTTCTACTTGAAGATAGACTCCTCCTTTAGTTTTTATGTCTGCTTTTAATAGTTCATCTCTAAATATTTTCATAAGTTTTTAATCTATTTTTAAACTTCTGTCTATAAATCAGGATAGAAATGCAGTGGGAACATAAGATGGCCAACTTTGTAAGTTTGATTTACAGAAGAGAATAAGTCAATGAACTCTGCTTTGAGGGCTGCTGTTGTTATTATTATTATTGGAATAAATACATGATTTTTGGTGCAGAGGCTTTTTGGATCACTTCAGGTTTGTTGTGGCTTCTGGGAAGGTGAGGTGGTTAAAGTCTCTCAGGTTCAGTATACATTTCTTGTACATTTGAGCAGATGTGACATTTTCATTCACAGTATGTCACATTCTTTTATGTACTTGTGTTACTTTTTTCTTCACAGTGCCTTTGCTATGAAATGTTTCCTTTTCAGTCAAATTTTCTTGTTATCTTTTGGTTAAAGGAGGGGGTTCCCTTTTCAGGGAAAACAATTAAAAGTAATGTAAAAATTTACAGTCAAAGTAAGATGATCTTTTTATGCAAATACTACCTTGTAGTTTTTAGCCATCTGTTCTTAATTGTGTTTGCAGGAAATTATCCTTATATTCTCAGAGACATACTGTGAATGTTTAGGTACATGTGGGAGAGCCCAAGGAAGTAGGGATCCACATCATGTATGTTAAAAGAAATTAATCAAAGGAGAAATTTTACCTATGTGCATGAAAGATGGAACTGAATTGAAAAAAAAGGAGATAAATTTTCTATTTGAGTGTTGGAAACAGTCAAAGGTAAACCATGGTGATTCTGCCTGGGGAACCACATATATGTATATCACAAAGTAAGACACAGTTGCTCCCATAGCAATAAACTATTTCTATTTCTTGTTTGTTGTAAATTAGTCTCTTTTTTTTTATTTCCAAGGCCGCAGAGATTTTGAAGGAAGATAATACAAAGGTGGACAAAGCATATCCTCTGTCCTATTTGTACCTGGGGAAGTCAATACATTTTTAATGTAAAAAAATGGTTGTGGGTTAGTGATGAAGACACTGTGGCTTGCAAAGTAAGATGCCCCCCTGATAAAGCCAGATGTCTTGAATCTTGGAGTGCTGATACAAGATGGTTAGGACACTGGCACAACATTTAGTCAAAAATTTCTGGAAAGGATATAGAACTAGTCTCAATTTGTGGCCATATGACTTATGTCTAGCCAGGCAGAGAAAGATAAATATCACATGATCTCACTCATTTGTGGAATATAATGAACAACATAAACTGATGAACAAAAATAGATCCAGAGACAGAGAAACATCAATCAGAACTTCAAACCTCAGGGAAGGTAGGGGAGGGTGGGGGTAAGAGGGAGAAATCAACCAAAGGACTTATATGCATGCATATAAGCCTAATCAATGGACACAGACAATAGGGGGGTGGGGGCATGAATGGGAGGTGGGGGTAATCGGGGAATAAGGACATATATGTAATACCTTAATCAATAAAAAAAAAAATTAAATAAATAAATAAATAAATGTACTAAAAATAAAAAAAAAGATTTATAACTTCTTTGAACAGCAAGAGCCAGGGTACTGGATAATAAAGTGTTTATCAGTGAGCAGTTTAAAGGCTCACACATTTGTGGAATTCAAAATTTGAAAGGATGGTTGCTTGACAGAATCACTACCAACCTAAGAAGTTCTTGAGAAGTTAAAAAAGGATTACTAGATCTAAAAAATAAAACCTGCCAGGAAAAAATGTAATATATATTGGCCTTATGTCCAAAATAATCAGCAAATTCATGATGGGGATATATATCTAAGTATCAGCCTCCATTGAAAAGAACAATGATTTTATCTTACAGCACACTCTGTGTGACTCAACAGCATTCTATGGCTATAAAAAAGCTACTAGAGTTTACACTTGGCACAGTAATTAACACTGTAAGCTGCTCAAAATCATGGCATTTAAAATAATAAAATGCTGTTTTGCAATCATGCCAAGTCTAGTGATGAGCTGAACCGCTAGTTTGCATAGCTCTCCACCGTGTGGTGACTTAGGACCCAGAGTTGCTTCCACCTTGTAGCTATGTCCTCTGGGGCACAGGATCCACAGGGTGGTCATTCCTTGGGATGTGGATGAGACCTGCAGGTGGCATCATCTCCATACATATTCCATTGGCAAGAATTAGTCACATGACCCCTCTGAAATGTACTGGACAAGGAAATGTTGATAAAAATATATTTATTGTATGAGTACTAACAATCTCTGCCACATAAACTCTAAAAATATTTAGCAAAATATAGCATCTATATATATATAAAAGCCTAAGTGACCAGAATGACCAGAAGGACAAGAATGACTGGTCGCTATGATGCGCACTGACCACCAGGGGGCAGATGCTCAATGCAGGAACTGCCCCCTGGTGATCAGTATGCTCCCACAGCCAACCTCCCCAGGACGGCCAACCTCCTGCGGTCCCCTCCTCTCTGGCCCGGCCCTGATCCACCTGGCTCTAATCGGCCCTGATTGCTGGCCAGGCCTAGGGACCCCACCCATGTACGAATTTCGTGCATCAGGTCTCTAGCTAAGAATAAATAAGGCAATTGCCACTTTTCTCTGGGGTGCTAATCAGACCTCACCTCCAACTCAGATATTCAGCATTAGTACATGGGTCTCACACTCTAAAAAAAGGATGTTGAAACACTGAAACGTTCTGGGGAGGGCAACAGGAACAGGGAGGGCAATTAAAGTACCATCATATGGGGAATAGCTATAGTAAATGGAGATGCTTAATCTACTGATGAGTCCCAGGAGACATAGTTGCTGTCTTCCAGCATATGAATGACTGTCATTTGAAAGAAATGTTAAAGTTGTTCTTCAAGGCCCCACATGGTAGAATTTGGCAAGCTTTATAAAAAGGAGATTGGCCAAGGACAGAATGAACTGCCTCTGAATGTCACACTCCCTTTACTGGAGACAGTCAAACAGACCTTGGATCACCAGTTGCTGGTCACCCAAATCAGTTGATTCTCATTAATCATAAATTCTGTATTTGCTTACTCATTAAAATTTCTTTGAACCCCCAAACTAATACTCTGGTACTTTCTTGGTCATTCTCAGGCATGAGCAGAGCAGCAAAAAATTTGCCCAACATGCATGTTCCCACCAGAGGTCAAACAGCTGACATCTTGTTTCAACTCTCACAGTGTAAGCATCCTTTTTGCAGTCTATCTAGTGTCTCAGTTTCCTCATGTTTGTGCTTTTCTGTTGGTGATTTCACTGCTTAAAATAGCTCCCAAGTGTACACATAGTGTGAAAGTGCTTTCTTGTGTTCCTAAGCACAAGAATGTGCCTTTACAGAGAAAATATGTGTGTTAGGTAATCTTCATTCAGGCAATAGTTTTAATGCTGTTATGAGTTCAATGTTAATGAATCAATTATATATAAAAGAAGGTGTCTCTAAATAGAAACACATATAAAACAAAGTTATGTATTGATCAGTTGATCAAATACTGTGACCAGAGGCTTACCCTTTATGTCCCCTGGGAGTAATGATTCAGTATTCACTAATCCAATGTTAATGGTGACTTTATACAACTAACTTAAATGGTGTAAATAAATTAACTCTACAGATTAGGAAAACAATGGTAATCTTAGCTGACAATTACTGAATATTTATCAAGTACCAGGAACTGCAGCAGGGATTCCTTCTTTAATTTCTATAATAATCACTTGAGACCAGTAGCTTCCCCTTCTACAGATAAGCAAACAGAGACTTAGACTTATCCGAGGTTCCAGGATTCAATTTCTCATAGCCTGACTCCAAACCAGGGGTCTTAATCTCCGCCTTTCACAAAGTCTCACTGGTTTTCCTACTCTGAACTGGAAAGATGTGATTTTCCCTGACTCACAAGCAACCCATGCCTGAATCCCTCAGTGCTTGTTACCTTGTTTCCTCACCTCCTTAGACCAAAATAAATAAACAAACAAATAACATCATAACATAATATTATCTTTGCACTAGAACAGTGGTCGGCAAATTCATTAGTCAACAGAGCCAAATATCAACAGTACAACAATTGAAATTTCTTTTGAGAGCCAAATTTTTTAAACTTAAACTTCTTCTAACGCCACTTCTTCTTCAAAATAGACGCGCCCAGGCCATGGTATTTTGTGGAAGAGCCACACTCAAGGGGCCAAAGAGCCGCAAGTGGCTCACGAGCCACGGTTTGCCGACCACTGCACTAGACATTTATAAAAGCAGAGAAGAAATATACATTGCATTACTTTCTAAACCTCAGATGCCAACACCATCAGCTCTTTAATAGTTCATTGATGAGGAGACCAGATGCTGCCAAACAGCCCTCCTTGCAGAATAAAAGAAAGCAGAAAGGACCCATTACTTACCCCACAACAATGTCTCCCTCTGCCCCAGCCCTGCCACTGCAGCCAGAAGGAAAGGGAAGGGGGCTGAAATATCCTCTAGGTCCCTGGGTCCCTGAGGACAGTGCTCTCACTTTGTTCTGCAAGCCCTGTGAGTAGATATCGATGCGGCAGGATTCATGAGATATAATCAGCAAATATCTTTATTTTTGTCTCCCAATATACTTCTAAAATGTATTTAGTGTAAGAAAGTGCTTGCACTCCCCCAGGTGCAACCTAGAGCAATACCATACCTTTTTAGTTCACTGTCAGAGTACAAAATGCTCCCAGTCACATTAGGTCACAAACACAGGCTCAATTTGGTAATTAGAGCATCTTGTCCTCTCTTTCCCCTATTTCCACACCCTGTTCCCACCTTACTTCTGCCATGGCCATCATGGGGGAAGGTAAGAGAGGGAAGGAAGGAAGAAAGGTTTCACTTGATTGGTATTGCAGACAGCTTCATGCTTACTGGGCCTGTCAAGTATTTAAAGCCCTTATTTTTGAGGCACACTGAGAGCTCCTTGGAAATTCTCAAGCACCGAGATCCTCTGTTGCCACTTCTTAGACTCAGGCAACTCATGTCCAGTCTGACTGATCACCCAATTCCTTGTGAGCTGCTGGGACTCCATCAGCAACCTGAATCTCTCCCTTTCTGCTGCAGTGCCATCACCCCTTTAATCAGTGCTGCTAAACAGGATCAAAGACAACCACCACATCAACTCTCGCATGCCTGATTCACATCTGTCATGGGAAATAACCACACATTCTTATCTGAACAAATTCAGAGACTACAGATGAATCCCAATGTATCAGAAACAATCCATTCCTCCAGTAACAAGGCAGCTGGGCAGCCATCCTTCATATGCTAGGTCGCCCGGGCAGAAGGCAGACGTGCCTGGCTCACTACAGGGGCACATCTCAAGACCTCCAAGTAGTCTTGTTGAAGGCCAGAAGAAAGAGGGCAGGCACCCTCCAGATCTTCCTTGTAGAAGAGGCAAAACTTAGGAGGTATCCAGCACCTTTCTCCAAAGAAATCCTTGACAGAAATTCCCTGTCCACAAATATTCACCCTACCCACCTGTTTCTATATTCAGAGTGAGTCAAGGATTAGCACCTACTTTGAAATTCCAAACAGATGCTCTGTCTCACAACTCATTCTGGTGTCTGATATCGATCATGTCTTGGTACCTTGGTTAAGATTCCAATTTAAAATTTTCCCAAGACATAATTTGCAGTTTACAACCAGTCAAAAATTTGGAAGTAGTGGTTCTATGTGAACGTCATTTACTGTAAGCCATTTGCAGTTATATACATAGTTGTCTTCAGATTTTTAAATTTATTTTGTCTTCTAAACTCACACACTTACAGTAATTGAAAAAAAATTATGAAATGAGGCAATAAACTTTTACATAATCATTTCCAAACGAGATAATGAAAATTCATGTCTTCAAAGTAAACCTGCAGGCTTAACAAGGGATGAAGTCCCTCATGTACTGGGTACAGAGTCTGCAAAATAGACAAGCACAGCACTTTTATCCAAAATGGCTATTAAATTTCACCTACATGGGTATTGTTTTGACAACTTCTATTTCTCAGGGATCAATTCCATTTTTTCCTCTTTCTGTTTCAAGGTCAGTGGTTGGTTCTTAATCTTCATATGCTTATATTAAAAAAAAGAATTTTTCATTAAGGCATAAAAAGAGCATAACTCCTCAAGCAACTTTTAACCTAAAGTCATTTCTCATTTTTTAAATTCTTCTTCCTTTTTAAAAATATGCAGTCAGAGCTAATAATTTTTTCTCTTAAATCCTCAGTTTTAAAAGGGTCACAAAAAAGCCTTTGCCCTGACTCTGGCAGAACACAACTATTCTTTCCACACTGAGGTGCTTAAGTCATCTCCTTGTACCCAAAGCACATTATTCTCCAACCAAAAGGGCAAAACCCTGGAGTTACCACAGAACTTTAGAGGGTTTCAAGATACTAATGAGATAGACAAGCCTTCGCCATGCTCACAGTGGCTGCCTATTTTGGAGATGTTTAGATAGTATTATTTAAAACCAGCCAACTTATTTATTTAAAACCTTAGGGGAACACTTCACGTGTCTAGACACAAAGCCACAAAATATAATCCCAAAGACAAATTGAATCTGATCATGTCGCCTGCCTCCCATTTAATAACTTATGATTTGCTTTCCAGTATTCAGAGCCGGGGTCTCTGAAATGAGTTATGTGCACCCGAGGGATGAACAAGATAAGCCACTGGAGTGTGGGAGTAAAGAGATACAACTTCTCTTTTTAGATATCTAAAATATAGGAAAGTAGTTAAGGATTTCTAATATTTAAAGTAGGCATTGCCTTCAAGGTTTTGACAGTGGAGACCTTAGTCATCCTTTTTTTCTTAAGCATATTACAACACAGTTCAGTTTATATGCTCACCGTGAAACAGATTTACAGGTTATGCAGGACACTTTTCACTAGACCAATCATCACAAAATGGACAAGTGATCTTTCAAAGAGGCTGTGGATTAAAGAAAATACTAATGATGCCTATAAATAAGAAGAAAATAGCAGGACAAACATTCCTGCCTTCCCAGTTTGAACTTGGTCAACCACAAGAGGAGGTGAACACAACAATGAGATAATCAGACTTCTCAATGAGATGCATTTACTTAAAAAAAAATAAGTAAGCACAAAATCTGTTCCTTCTAGGTAAAGGTGACAGTGTTAGAGAGAAAGAGGAAATAACTTCTTTTCAGGAAAAACCTATTTTTGAAGAGAGCATTTAAAAAACAAATGTTTAGAAACATTTTCCCTCTTATATGATTTTTGTTGCTGGAAACTGTATGTATCATTTAAGAACCAAATCTAGATACTCAAACTTACAATTTCCTTACCTGTTTAAAAATTTCCAAGTGAACAGTTTTAGTGGCTGGAACACATTGTGAACAATAAATTTTGTAAAATACAATAACAAAGCACTTTCAAATTCATTTGCATATTGGCAAGCAATTGACATTAGGGAAAATGTAAATATACCAGATAAATTAAAAACTTTGGCATAATTGGTAGTTTTGAAAAATAATAATAAATTATAAGTGAAACCAACAATGTACTTCTTTTACTTGAATCCATGTATCTTTGTGAGTTATTTTCCACTGTGATACCATTAAAACTGCATATCAAAGAGAACGAATCTTAGAATAATACCTTCAAATAGCCATATATCAGTGTTAAGCCTAAATTTTCAAAAATAAAAAGCACATGAATTAACATTACTCTCATTAAATATCATCATTATTAGAAGGCAGCCAAAAGGTACTGTGAACCAATAATAACTAAAATAAAAATTATTTTAAATATTCGTTTTACCTTCAGTTTATTTGTTTCAAATTTCTATAATTATACATTTTATAATATATTAGAGGCCCAGTGCACAAAATTCGTGCACAGGGAGGGTGTCCCTCAACCAGGCCTGCACCCTCTCCAATCTGGGCCCCCTCAGGACCACTGGCTCCTAACCACTCACCTGCCTGCCTGCCTGATTGCCCCTAACCGCTTCTGCCTGCCAGCCTGATCACCCCCTAACCGCTCCCCTGCTGGCCTGATCACCCCAACTGCCCTCCCCTGCCATGACCCTCCTCCTCCATGCGAGGTGGAGGAGACACCGGGACTGGCATCCTCTGCTCCATGTGGAGCCACAGGACCCCCAGGCTTCACTGCTCAGAGCAGCCGCTGGGCCCAGCCTCTGCTGTGCATGCGGCCATCTTGTGGCACCATCTTGTGATGACATCGCGGCGGCCATCTTGTGACAACGTCGCACGAGGGTGTCGCGTGATGCCACCTAGGCTTTTATTATATAGGATTCAATATAGTACTAATATAATGTTATGTGTAGGTGATTTATGAGAAATAAATATATTTTGAATCAATGCTCAAATTATTTTACTGAGAAAAATGTACAAGCAAAGCACAGACCACGGGCTTAGAAGTTCAAGTTCAGGCCTCCTGGTTTGGCACAGGTTCCTTTCATTCTAGCACCCTCCTTTCCTGTCAGTTTCCCTCCACAGCCCCCATGACCACAGACACCATGTTTTGGTCAGTCTGACAAGCTCTCTCCTAAACACTCCATGCTCTCTCATACCTCTGTGCCTCAGCCTAGAATGTTTTGTCCTCTCTTGCCCAACTTTTCCTTTAAGACTTAGACCAAATGTCACCTCCCCTGTGGAAATTTGCTCCACTCCTCTAAGCACACCACCAAGGAGATCTGTTTGTGGGAAAAGTTGATAGAAGGAGGTGTGATGATTTTGAAACTCATTTCTGTTATTTGCAATCTAAATATGAGGAAGTTGTTGAAACTTGTTGATTTTCAGTTTCCTCCTCTGTGAAATGGAGATTCTGCATTAACTTATAACAGAGGTCGGCAGACTTTCTGTAAAGGTCCAGATAGTTGGCTTTGCAGGCACAAGAGTCTCTCTTGTAACTATTCTCTATTCAGCCTTTATAACACAAAGTTGCAATAGATAATACATAAACAGATTGGTGTGGCTGTGTTCTAATAAAATCTTGATAAAAATAATTAATGGGCCCTAACCGGTTTGGCTCAGTGGATAGAGCATCGGCCTGCAGGCTAAAAGGTCCTGATTTGATTCTAGTCAAGGGCATGTACCTTGATTTCGGGCACATCCCCAGGAGGAGGTGTGCAGGAGGCAGCTGATCGATGTTTCACTTCCATCGATGTTTCTAACTCTCTATCCCTCTCCCTTCCTCTCTGTAAAAAATCAATAAAATATACATATAAAAAAATAAGTTAAATTAAAAAAATAATAATTAATGAGCTGGATTTGACCCATTAATCATAGTTTGTAGTGAAGATTGAAGTAACCCACACAACATAAAATACCTGGCATACAATGGGTTCTATGTTCTAGGTCAAGAGAAGCATCAAAAAATAAGCATACAAAACAAGTATACAAAAAAACAAGCATAAAGTGGAGATGGATATTAAACAATCACATTCCACCTCCCACCAAACTTTACTACGAAGAGTAGAATTGATCATGGTCATCACAGGTCCATGAAAGCCTCTTCTATTGCCCTCTTTTATTTACCATGGTTCTGTTATAGGCATTAGGGAAAACGTATGAGCAGGGCAAAGGTGATGGGCCAGGTACAGAAACTCACCAGGGCAGAAAGCCCCAGATGCCTACCAAGGGGAAAAACTGGGAAAATAAGAACCTTACTCTCAGGGCAACCTTTCCTCCCCTAGCATATCCTGGTCATGTGGTTTAGCTCCCTGACCTTTTCCTCCCTAAAGATAACATCTAAGCATCAGTTGTATTTCAGCCCCAGGCCCAGAAAAGTAGCAAAACCAGACAAGTGCTACCTCAGGACCAGCTGGAACACCCCCCCGACTTCCCCTACGATAAAAAAGAGATGAATATCCTCAACACAAGGACACAGCACAAGCTCTCCCCCAAGGGGAGCACACCTATGCCATTCCCTTCCCACTTCTTCCCTCTAAGGGACCCATGAGACTTGCAACCAGGGCAACAATTGGCAGCAGCAGCTCATCTCAGGATAACTCCCTGAATCTGTCTTCAAGGCCCCCTTTTCTCTGAATTCTCAGTGAGCCAAAGCCTAGGCTCTCCTGTTGCTTCTTTTATACACTTCCTTGTTTCACTACATATATTTTTGCTGTGGCCAATAAATTCTTACTTTGCTACACTATGTCTCTAGATCAGCCGTGGGCAAACTACGGCCCGCGGGCCGGATCTGGCTGTTCTATCCGGTTCTCTTGCTCTCCCCTCCGCTCCTTTACTTTGAATTTATATTAGTTCACACAAACACTCCATCCATGCTTTTGTTCCGGCCCTCCGTCCAGTCTAAGAACCCATTGTGGCCCTCGAGTCAAAAAGTTTGCCCACCCCTGCTCTAGATGGAAATCTTTCCTTCAAGAAGACAAGAACTGAGGTCTCCTCATCTCGCTGGTAATTGTTCTATGAAGAAAATATAGATGGTGTTATGAGAGTGCATAGCAATGCTCTATGGAAATTACATTGCAACCTGAGAAATGAGTTAATCATGTGAAGAAAGGAAAGAGAGAGAAAAGTGTGTCCCAGGTAGAGACCAACATGTGCAAAGGCCTTGAGAAGGAAAACAATTTGGCCCACTTTGCAAAACAAGAGGAAAGCAGAGTTTGGGGGTTGGAAGAGTCTGAAGATCAGGCTGGATAGGTAGGCGTGGTAAGGAGGCCTCATAGTACATGTAAAAGATTTTGGATTTGATTCTAAGTTCCAAAAGGAAGCCTTAAGTGCTCTTCAGTGATCTCATACCCAACATATAAAAGTTAGTGATTATTGTTTTATGTAATTATCCTATACTAGAGGCCTGGTGCATGAAAATTCATGCACTGGGCAGGGGTAGGTCCCTCAGCCCAGCCTGCCCCCTCTAAGAGTCCAGGAGCCCTCAGGGGATGTCCTACTGACAGCTTAGGCCCGGTCCCTCTAGGGAGGCAACTGGGCTGATCAGGGGAAGGCGCTGCCCCCATCACCCTGCTGCTGCTGCCACTGCCGGCTGCCACAGCTGCCAACGTGTTTTCATCAACACAGACTCTAGTCCAGCCGTGGGCAAACTACGGCCCACGGGCCAGATCCAGCTGTTCTATCCGGTTCTCTTGCTCTCCCCTCCGCTCTTTTACTTTGAATTTATATTAGTTCACACAAACACTCCATCCATGCTTTTGTTCCAGCCCTCCAGTTCAGTTTAAGAACCCATTGTGGCCCTCGAGTCAAAAAGTTTGCCCACCCCTGTCCCTTCACCACGAAAAAATGACAACTTTCTTTAGGCATTTTCAAGATGGCCTTTAGCCATTCTTTCATAGGATATGACATTTCTTTCTTTCTTCCTTTCTTTCCTTCTTTCTTTCTTCCTTTCTTTCTTTTATCCTCACCTGAGGATATTTTTCCATTGATTTTTAAAGAGCGTGGAAGAGAGAGGGAAAGACAGAGAGAAACATCAATGTGACCTGGGCCCTGGCCAGGGAGGAGCCTGCAACCTAGGTACATGCCCTTGCAGGCCGAGGCTCTATCCACTGAGCCAAACCAACTAGGGCAGGACATGGCATTTCTTAGCCCCTCCAGCAGCAGACCTTCGTTTTTTCCTCCAGTAGTGAGGTGGAAAAACCCTAGATCACCTTCTTGGATTCTTATTACCCAAGTTACCAAGAACACTGCGAGTGGCGTACTGGGAGCTTAGCCAATGAGCAGTCAGAAAGGTGTTTCCTCTGCAGCTCACACACAGATGCGGGACTGCCAGCGCACCATGGCTAGCAGGCCCGCTTCTCTCCAGGCCTCCTCACAGCCATGGTGGCTGGCAGACCCTCTTCTATCTGGGCCTCCGCACAGCTGTGGTGGCTGGCAGGCCCTGCACCATCCATGGCTTGCCTCACTGCGCACGCAGTCCCCTCCTGCCCACCTGCATGCGCAGCCTCCTCCTGGTTGTGTCGTTACAGCATCCCAGACAATTTGCATTGATATTACTTCTTTACATATATATAGATAATATGCAAATTGTCACCTTGACCTGGAGTTTGACCAGAGTTCGACCAGGGAGCCGGGCCCACCAACTGCCTGTGGCCCCTCCCCCCAGCCAACCCCACACCAGATCGCCCCCTCACCCCGATTGGGGGCAGACCAGCCAGTCAACCTCTCATGTCCCTGGCCCAATTGCCCCCAATCTGGGCAGGCCAGCCAGACCCCACCAGTGCATGAATTCGTGCACTGGGCCTCTAGTTATTAATAAAGCAGCAAAAAGTTGAAGCAGGATTTTTGAACTGGAACGTGCAGTGTTCCCCTGGGCAGGAAGGTTCCCCAGATTCTTTGTTCTTCGGAGTTGAAGAATGAATCCACGGATGGAGGTGGTATCGCAAAGGTGGAAATTTATTAAAGAACAAGTACAGACTCCGATGTGGGGAAGGAGAAAGAATTTCACAGCACAGACTCCCACTTGGGGAGGAGGAAACGGTCCCACAGAGTCCCTGTTTCCACGGTTTATAAAGGCTGCAGATCTTTGTGCCTTGGTATCCCTTCTGATTGGTCACCATTCCCTTAGACTGGTTACTATAGTAACTCCTGAGCTCAAAGGTAGAACCTCACATGGGACATGTGAGGTTTTCCTCCCCTTCTTCCCTTTATTTTGTAAATATAGACCTTCTGCTGTTTCCAGTTCCCTCATTATATGGAAATGTACCTGTTGCAGCTTTTCAGCTTCCCTATTCTATGGAAATATATCTTAGGCTGCTCTGCAGTCCTGTGCTTCTTCCATGGTCCCCTTAATTTCTAAAATGTCTGAAAGTTCCTAAACCTGTCTTTTCACCCCTAAAAATTCCTGTTTCAAAGTATTTCATGAACTAACAACATCTTTGAAAAGAATCTCTCCTTCAAACTCTCCTCAAAACTCCTTCTGATTACATCTCTCTTGCCTTTTGGAATAGACCACTAAGACAGCTGCCTCAGTCCTAGTGTGAAATGTGTGGCCCAGTTGAGCATGGGACATCCTCCCTATTTCTGAGTAGGACGCAACATGGAGGCAAACACTGGGACAGAGCATCATTACTCAGGCATAGCGAGGGCTTACAGAGCATGAGAAGCCTAAAGATTGAAGTATCCCACACAACATAAAGTACCTGGCATACAGTGGGTTCTTAGTGTATCATGTTCTAGGTTAAGAGAAGCATCAGTATACAAAAAACAAGCATAACGTGGAGGAGATGGATATTAAACAATCATACCTCACCTCCCACCAAATTTTACCAGCACAGGGGTCAATGTGACCACTGATGGCAGGGGCAGCAATGGTGGTGGCATTCAGCCCCACAAGACTTCAGAAGCAAGCAGTGGAGCTCAAGGGAGGCTCAGCTCAAGGAGCACATGGTGCTGGACATACTCTCACGTGAGGCACTACCTGCCCTCTCCAAATCAGGTGTTTACAGAGCTAATTGGCTAGGTCTACATGAACAATAATCACACTAGGGGGGAGCAAGGGGTCTTATGGAAGCAGGTGAAATGCAAGGCATGAAACTGGTTCACAGTACCACAGCACTTTAGTTCTATTAGTAAGAAAAGACAAATAAGCGTTGGGATTAAGGGTCAGAAAAAAAAGGATGAAAAAAGAGAAGCAAAGAAAAAAGATAAGAGAAAGGGAAAAAGATTAGAGAGACACAAAAGAGAGGAATACCGTGCTCCTCTTTGCTTGAGTGTTACTAAGAGGGGAGAGTACCAAAGGTGTGATATTGTGATTCACAATAAGAAGTATATATTGGGCCCAGCCAGTGGTGCTCAGTGGTTGAGCATCAACCTATGAACCAGGAGATCATGGACCTATTCCAGGACAAGGCACAGGCTCAATGCCCAGTAGGAGGCATGCAGGAGGCAGCCGATCAATGATTCTCTCTCATCATTGAGATTACTATCTCCCTCTCCCTTCCTCTCTGAAATCAATAAATATATTTATTCCCATTCCAAGCACAGAGATCCTAACACTCTTGGAATTTTTTTAAGGGATGAGAACAATAAAGGTGCCTTTTGTTGTCAATGAGTTGACATTTGAAAAGTCCATAGGTAACCTGACAGAGAGCTGGTTGCCAGAGGGACACACCATGCATGGAAGATTGGAACTTTCAATCCCACCCCCTGATTTCTGGAGAACAGAGAACAGCAGGAGGTTGAATCAGTCACCCAGAGCCAATAATTTAATTAACCATGCCTAAGTAATGAAGCACAGGAGACAACCTGGGTTTGAAATGGGCACCTGAATGGGAGGGTCGTCTTTGGGGGACTGAGCCCTTAACCGGTGGAATCTGATGCTATCTCTGGGTAGATAGTGTCAGAATTGAGTTGAATGGCAGGATACACAGCTGGTGTCAGACAACTGCTGGTGGTGTGGCGGAACCCCCATTTATTGGTTTTGGGTGCAGAACCCCTTAAAAGTGGAACATACAGTGACATAGAATACCAAGAAACAAAACCCAGAGGAGACAGAAGCAGAAACTGAAAAACACAGATGAAGAGGGACAGACAGAGCTTGAGGGAGACAAAATAAGCTCAATAGATTTCTGAAGTGCATTTATCAAGATAAGTTGCTTTTGTCACATCCTGCTGTTTGTGAATGGGAGTAAGTAGTTGCCTGTTATCACTGACCTTTACAATTCTGATTAGCTGCTCAGCAATTAACTAGTATTCCCCAGACAGCCTCAACTCTACACTACAGGAGATAGCCACAATAGGTTCCTGGGGTGGAGGACGTGGGGGAGGGAACCTGCTGAGGAGGCAATTACCACACTGGCTGTACAACAATGATGCCTCATAGGTTTCTTGCCTATGGATCAAAAAAATAATAATCATACCATACATTTATTAAATTTAAAAAATACTTTCTATCTTTGCAACAGAGAAACTGCTTAGCTCCACTCCATGTACTGCAAATGTAAGGCAGATCTGGTTTAAGTTACACAGCAAACATCACACAGACTACTGGGACACAGAGGTGGGAGGTGAACGCCTATCGCCTGGCTCTGAGCCACAGGTGCTTTCTCTCCCACCTCATCTCCTCAGTAACCAGGTAGAGAGCCAGACACTTTGCTGGACAGCAGCCTGGAAATGTTTGTTCTTCTGAGCCTTCATTTCAGAACACCTTCCTTGACTCTGGTTTCAGGCAATGAGATTAGCAGATAGTTTCTTCAACACAAAGATCTTGGAACTTTCTCAAGCACCATTTTTAGGTCTCCTCTCCCCATTAGTCACCACCACTACCCCCCAACAAAAAACACACAAGAGGAATTTAAGGCAGAGAGTGTAGACTTACACACAAAAAACTTCAACCCAGGACTAACACAGAGATCTTCAGTCACTCAACACTCCTCCTCCTCCAGCTCCATCAGACTTAAAATATCCCACACTGAGCCCAGAGGCCATTGTCCTCCTCACCCCTCAGAGAATGAAATAGTTCCACTATTATGAGAAAGATGCTTTTCCAGGGTAATGGTATATAAATGATCTAAATATGGTTCATCACATAATTATCCTAATTATAATTTGAGATGAATCAGACATTTTCCTATCAATAATAAGGGAAACTTGCATTTTTGTCTTTATCCACATAGACGCACTATAGTGCCTTTTTATAAGTTTCTTTAAGGTTAAAAAATGTAAGGAAAACAGAAATTAAAGCTACAGTCAATTTTGTTCTTGTGAAACAAGGATGCTAATATAATCACTCTGAAACCAGGATGGTTGGAGGATGAATTTCATAGAACTGCAGTAGAAAATGTGAATGGACTTAGAGCCCAAGTGAGAGGCATGTTGTTATAAGCCAGCCGTGGGCAAACTACGGCCCATGGGCCGGATCCGGCCCGTTCGGCTGTTCTATCCGGCCCGCGGAGCCAAAAGAGCGGAGGGTTCTCTTGCTCTCCCCTCTGCTCCTTCACCAGCAGCAGTGTTAACATGGCAACGTCGGGAAACACGGCCGAAGCTCCTTCTTCTGAGTGGGCGGATTTATATCCGCCCATTCAGTAGAAGGAACAACCTCTCAATCTTCCAGAGGCTCCTTGTAATGCCCACGGATGCGTCTCCCGACATCACCCTGGGAATGCGTAGACACGTTATCGTGGTGATGTAGGGAGACACACCCCTGGAGAGCACAGTATCAGAGCATTAGCTAAAAAGGAGACCAACAACACTGTTCCCACTGAAGTTGATGTTTTAAAGACCAAAAACCTTTCAACCCAGTCTACATTGCCATCTACATCTACGTCCCAGGCATAATTTGGAAGTTGCACTAAAGAAAATGTTTAATTTACTGTTTATACATTTTGTTCTTTTCTATTTGTTTTAGTTTTAAATTATTTTATTATATTTAATTTGAAAGGCTTTTGTACCTTTCCTTTGTTAGGGAATTTTATTTTGCCTTTGCCATCTTCAATATAAGGTATGTTATTGTGCTATGATTCCTCCATTTTTTGAAGTTTCAAATTATAATAATTAGTGTTTACATTCTTCTTGTTAAAATGTTTGAAATGAATAAAACTATTGAAATAAAAAAAAAAGACCGTACCCTTTTATGTAATGATGTTTACTTTGAATTTATATTAGTTCACACAAACACTCCATCCATGCTTTTGTTCCGGCCCTCCGGTCCAGTTTAAGAACCCATTGTGGCCCTCGAGTCAAAAAGTTTGCCCACCCCTGGTATAAGCTGACACCACAGCATCAAACTAGATTACTGTCCCTCTTTACAGACATCATTCTGAAACAACTGAGCCAAATGCAGTTTTATTACTAAGTTCTCATGGAATGTAGCTCAGATCAGCGTTTAATCTGGAAGAGAAGAGGAGACCCCCCTCAAAAAAAAAGTCATTGTTTACTGTCTAACATTCCTGAAAAATAATTAAAATGTTGTTCTTGCCCTCATTTTCATAGGAGTGGGAATGTAAATGAGTTCATGTAAGTGAGACCTGGACTCAGCAGAGCCTGGCTGAGCCTGGAGGCTGAATCACTGCCCCTCAACATCAGGTAGCAAAGCCATGCCCCAGCAAACACAACGTACTAAAGATACCACAAAGCATTTTCCTTGACCTCTTAACCTAGGTTCCCAGGCAGGAATGAGATCTGTGTCAAAAGGTAGAGATGGAAATGTCAATAGAACATGGAAGGTCCTTAAAATGTGTGACAAGGGGGAGGTCTGTATATAAAGGGGGTGGGACAAACATAGTTCTTACATATCTGTTAAATTATACACAGCATGGGGAGATTTTGCCCAGCTTTCTGAAGCAAAAAGTGTTGGATTATTCTGTCCTTGGCCCAGTCACAGGTAGAAAGATTACAGAAATGAGTATTGTCGTGTTCTCCCTTCTGCATTGGAGGGCCATAGCATTTAGACTTTAGCTTATTTACTCCTCATAACAACTGTATGAAGTAAGCACTATTAATAGCCCCATTGTACAAAATGGAAAAGTTGCGCTTCAAGAGGTTAAACAGCTTACCCAAATCATGCAGCTAGTAAGTGGCAGGTAGCACCAAAATGTTAATGTGTCTGATTCTAGAACCAAATTTTTAACTTCTGTCCCTACTGTCCCACAACTCTCCTCCAAAGAGAGAACAGCAATGAGGGTACATTCAATCACTGAGCTTTAATGAGTGTGAGACCCATTGTACTTCCTGCTTACAATGACTTGGTTGAATTCTGTTGGAACAATTGATTACTTTTTTCTTTATTTCTCAAAGAAAATCTCTCTTGTTTTCCTCAACTTACCTCTCCACTTCAGACACTAAGTGTGTGGGTTTTACATATCGAGCAATTCTGACACTAATGCCTAGAGATAGCCCAGGCCCAACAGATTAAGGACTCAGTCCCACAAAACTGCCCCCTCCCACTCCCTCCTGCCAATTGCAAGTCCAGGTTGTCACCTGAGCTTCTGACTGACCTGCTATAAATTGAAGGTACCCAAACCCCCTCATCAGGTTTGATAATTAGCTAGAATAGGTCACAAAACTTAGACATGTACTTTACTTACTATTCCATCCTATCTAATAAAAGAGTAATATGCAAATTAACCATCACTCCGCGACAAAAAATGGCAGCACCCATAGCCACAAGATAGTAGTGTCCAGTCCTCTCAGCCCCACTGGAGTCCCCCAATCTCAGGGAGGGCTGCTGCTGAGAGCCTGCAGAGTAAGCGGCCTGGCGGAACACTGCCCAGAGGCCCTCCTGAGCCTTTATAAAAAACAAAAACAAATTCACTTCCCACAGCATGATCCCCTACCAGCGGTGGCAGCCTGGACTGGGGTCTCAGCCTGGCAGGGGCGCATACCCCCATGGCACGATCCCCTTCCAGGGGTGGCAGCCTTGGGTCTCAACCACTGAGTCACACCAGCCAGGCAGATATGGAGGAATCGTAAATGTCTCTCTTTTTTTTAAATATATTTTATTTATTTTTTTACAGAGAGAAAGGGAAAGGGATAGAGAGCTGGAAACATCTATGAGAGAGAAACATCGATCAGCTGCCTACTGCACACTCCCCACTGGGTATGTGCCCCCAACCAAGGTACATGCCCTTGACCGGAATCGAACCTGGGACCCTTGAGTCTGCAGGCCGATGCTCCATCCACCTAGCCAAACCAGTTAGGGCTGTCCAATATGTTAAAGAAAAAACCCTATCTAATAAAGAGGGAATATGCAGGGGAGGGCATTTGGGGGTGACCAGGTTGTCAGGGGAGGGCAGTTGGGGACAATTGGGCTGGCAGAAGAGCAGTTAGGCGTCGATCAGGCTGGCAGGGGAGTGGTTAGGGGGTGATCAGGCTGGCAAGCAGAAGCAGTTAGGGGCAATCAGGCAGGCAGGCAAGCAGTTGGGAGCCAGCAGTCTTGGATTGTGAAAGGATGTCTGACTGTCTGTTTAAACAGGCAGTTGGACATCCTCCAATGAGTCCCAGATTGGAGAGGTTGTAAGTTGGGCTGAGGGACACCCTCCCCTCCCCAGTGCACGAATTTTGTACACCAGGCCTCTAGTGTTTATTATAAAAATACAACTCAGGAACAACCACAGAGAAGAGGATGCGGAGAGGGGGTGGGGTTTGGTGTGTGCACAGACCTTCCATGTTCTCTGGGTGCACCACCCTACCAGCACTTGCACGTGTTCACCAACCTGGAGGCTCTCCAAATCCCTTTAGTTACAATTTTTATGAAGGTTCATTACATAAACATAATAATTAGATCATTGGCCACTGGTGATTAACTCAGCTCCCAGTTTCTCTCTCCTCCCTAGGTGGGGGTGAAGAGGGGAGGGGGGAAGATTGAAAGTTCCAAACTTGTAATAACATGGTTGATTCCCCTGGCAACCAGTTCCCATGCTGAGGTCATATACAAGTCCCCCAGCCACCAGTCATCCCATTACCATACAAAAAGATACTTCAGAGATCCCCAGAGTTTTAGGAGCTCAGGCCAGGAAATGGGGGAAGAGACCAAATAAATATTTCCTATTATGTTACAGTTTATTTGTTTTGCAGAAAATCTATAGTGCTGGGTTGTTAATGCATATTAAATTGTGTTTAATAATCAAATCCGTGAACTAAAAGAGCCTTATGTTAATACACAATGGATTTAGGCTGAGAATTATGCTCATGATTAAGATTCCTTTTGCAAGAAACTAAGTCAGAATATGGAATTTGCTGTTAGTAAAAGTCACATTGCCAACAGTTCTATGAGGCCGCTGAAAATGATCAAGTTGACTTAGAAAATAAAGATTTGCCAGGTAGATGTCCTTGGCAATTCAAGGCACCTTGAAGGGAAGAGCATGCTCTCCCAAAATCATTGACATAGCATTAGCTTTAACAGTCCAAGTATATGATTTCTGTTCACAATTAAAGACTCTCAGAGGCACCCATGTACTCCACATCTATGTCTCTGGAAGAAAAAAAAAACCTTTTCTTAAATTGATTTGCCCTTTGTCACTGTCACAGATATGTTTTCCCTGTTTTGACAGGTAGTTGTAATTCTATTAGCAGCCCATCGACTTCCCTCTGAAATCGATCAGCGCTGGGCTGGCTGGGTCTTCTTAAACTGGCTGATTTATTGCTTCTGCATGTTTTTAGAGAGAGAAAGCACATGCATGCTCACAAGTGAGCTAAAGGGGCAAGGGGTGGGAGAGGGGAGGGAGCGGAAAGGAGATACTCCTCTGTCACCACGGAGCATAAAGTATCTAAACAATGTTTGAGAATGAATCATTTTTAGCCTCACTGTTGGCTGTCTCCATGGCAGTGAGTTGTAACCTTTTGTCAGCAGCCTAGCTGAGAGGCCTGCTGATACCAGTGGTATAAATGACTGTCAATTTCTCTCATTAATTTATCTTGCTGTCTCCTGTATAAACTAGAACAACTTGCCCACGTCAAATGTCCTCGATGTCAACCTATCACGTTTTGCTCTTGCATGTAATATCTCTAAGTAACTAGAACATGATGAGTAGCTGCCTCCAGGTACTCCTGTCTCTGCCTGCAATCTTGAGCATTGAAAGGAAAGCACCCAAGCCAATTTGTAGAAGATCAGTTTGCCAGAGGTCAGAGACAGAAATTGCCAGTGCATTTTGTTTAAAGAGCTATATCAGAAAAGAAAAAAGAGGAGGGGAGGGGAGGGGAGGGGAGGGGAGGGGAGGGGAGGGGAGGGGAGGGGAGGGGAGGGGAGGGGAGAAGCTTAATAAATACCCTGGTCTAAAAGTTCCATCCCACATGGATGGAGATGGAAAGCATTATGCTAAGTGAAATAAGCCAGGCAAAGAAAGATAAATATCACATGATCTCATTCATTTGTGGAATATAATGAACGGCATAGACTGATGAACAAGAACAGATCCAGAGACTGAGAAATGTCGATCAGAACCTCAAACCTCAGGGAAGGAGGGAGTCGGTGGGAGTAAAGGGGAGAGATCAACCAAGGGACTTGTGTGCATGCATATGAGCCTAATCAATGGACGCAGACAACAGGGGGGTGGGGCATGAGTGGGGGGTGGTGGGTAATGGGGGAATAAGGACACATATGTAAAAAAATAATAATAAAAAAATAAAAATTTTAAAAAAAAATAGAAAAGAAATTGTGAGGTAACCAGAACCCCAAGAATGCCTGAGAACGACTTTCTTGCCATGCTAGCAGTCATCAGCTGTACAGTAATATTACCTGGGGAAAATGGGGAAGTATTTTGGACTTATATTCCTGACCCTTCATGGGTAAGAGCCCTTACGTGGGCTGATCCCCCACCTAATGTAGTCACCAATAATACCAAACACCTTGGTCCTCCAGGAGGACCATGGGTGGGGCAAGGAAGTATAATTACACAGGGGTCGCCACCCAGCTTCCCTTTTGTATGACACAAAATCAAACCACTGCTTCTTTGTGTGTAAAATTAAAGAGAGGTTTCTGGCTTGCGTGGACACCAAAGGAAGGGACTATCACTACTTGCTCCTGGGAGATGTGCAGAAAATGTAACTAAGACCTTGTCTATACAAAAAGAAATTGACACCAGTTTGAAATGGAATTGCCATGGCCTAGAGCAAAGAATATCCTTACATGATATTATTCTACAATGTCATTATAATTTTTCCTAGATTTGTACTACCCCCATTACCTATAGTAGTACCTCACACCCTGGGAATCAATAAAAAATCATCTTTTTGGTGCTTGGAGACAAAGGTTACATACACATCTCTTGATACTTTAGAATTACAACAGCATAATGTACAATTATCCCAAACAAACTTACAAACTAATCCTTTGAATGTCTGGCAGCAATTTAAAGAGGACATGAAAGGATTTAATCCCTCATACTGTGTAGAGGGCCCCCTGGGAAGGCACCTGAGCATTCTATATTGGCCCCTCTTGCCCTTTTGGCCAAGAGGGACCCTCTTCTCACAATCCAATTGCCCACAGCTGTTGCCTGTGCTTTCTGTTCATGCTGAGGTTGAAGCCTCGTGGTGGCTGGTACCATGGATCTGTCTCTTGCCCAGTGGGGTGAGCTGGGCCCTCCCTGGAGAAGAAACCTGGGTTCCCCAAGATATGTGATCAGTGCCGGGGCCCCTCCAGCAGATGAGGGGATCCCAAGGCAGGTGCTGGGCGTGGAGGCCATGGGGGCATAGGCTACCAAGGAGACAGAACTGAACCTCACATTACCCTCCTTGGCCCTGGAGGATGGCTGGGTAGCCAGAGACGGGTAAGATTCCTCAGGGAAGGAACAACCTAAGACAGGCACAGTCGCAGAGGAGCCATCAGGAGAGAACTTGGAGGTCAACAGAGGTGGGGCACAGACCCTCACCCCCGCCCCCAACTTTGCAGGGCCCTGAACCCTCACCCCTTCTGAGGGAGGTCTCCTGCCCCCGTGGCTGCTTCGCTTCCCACACCCAGCTCAAATCGGGACCCAGGTAACAGGCAGAGACTCGGCCAACAGCAGCTGCCCTCTCACTGCAACAAGACTTATTTGAGTTGTCTTGTACCCATGCTGTGGGGAAGTGGGTTTTTGATATCTAAATCCAACCTAGCACCAGGAATGCTCAGGACCTACTCAAGAAGACAAATAATCCTTTCCACTAATATTTACAGGGTAAAATAAGATTGCTGTTAGAGTATTAAATTTGACAGTAAAATAGTAGTCAAGTTCTCAGACTAATTTAAATTGCCTAAGTGAAATAAGCGAATATTCTAGAAAAATTAATGGTACTGGACAAAAAGCTGTTCCTAAAGTGTTAACTAAAATTTTTATTGGTAGTTCATCTCATCGTAAAATTGCGTAACATGTAATGAACCTAAAGCAGTCCTATTTCAGTGCAAAAAAATAAAATTTAAAAGCTATCAAGACTACATTATAAAATTTCCAAAAGCCTCCTAATATTTAAATCAAAAAAGGGGGGATAGTAGAAGAATATCATGTAAGGAAAAATATCCTGTAAGTAAATTACATCTAGAAAATTTTTACTTTAGAAAATTAACTTTCATTTGAAATGCTAACAGCAAGACACCCATGAAAAACACACAGGGTGTCAAAACAAGCCAAAGGAAAATCATTTGGGCAAAAAATGAAAAAGGATCCCAAGTCAAATTTATAGAAAAGATTCCTTTATTAACTTTTGGTCGAGAATATGTTTGTATATTTTCAGAAAATACCTCCAAGACCATGTGGATTCCTGCAACAGAGAGGAATTGACAGGACTGCTCCAGCCATGAAGACAGAAGAGAAACAGTCCAGAGATGGAAGACGCTGATGACGCCTTGCCATACTAGCAGTCAGCAGCTGTGCATTGCGGCAGGTTGCTCAGGACCAAACCAGAGAGGGTCAGACCTGCATTACCACCATTTGTCCACCATCCAGAACTGAAATATCATTGCTGACATGTACACATAAGGAACTGTTTGACTTTGAAATTGGGACTCAAAAGAACTGTTGGCCCAGAAAGAAACTCACTACAGACTGATTCATTTGCCTCTCAGCATAACTATTATTGCTTGTCTCATTTTCGGTTCTTATAAGTGTATTTCTAGTATCACATGATCTCACTCATCTAGGGGAAATAATGAACAACATAAACTGATGAACAAAAACAGACCCGGAAACAGGGAAGCATCAATCAGACTGTCAAACCTCAGAGGGAAGGTAGGGGGTAGGGAGAGATCAACCAAAGGACTTGTATGCATGCATATAAGCCTTACCAGTGGTCACGGACAACAGGGGGGTGGGGGCATGGGTAGGGAGGGGTTTGGGATGGGAATGGGGAGATGAGGACAAACATGTGATACCTTAATCAATAAAGAAATTAATAAAAAATAAATTAAAAAATATAAAAGTTCCATCCCAAGATTTATAATGGAATTAGCTAATGCTAAATAGTATGTGTAAAGACCAGGCAAGCTGAAAATCAGTTGATTATTCAGGTACTAAAGAACAAATCATTGCATAGTTAAACTGAAGATGATTCTGTTAACTTTATGAACATGAATATTAACACCTCACATGTACCATTTATATTTTTTTTTCTTCAGCAGTATAGTGGAGAGGTAGAATTATTACTAGGAAATACAGTTAAGTAGGCCAATTCTACTTTTGCACACTTTCTTCTCCAGTTATATACCTCCTATATCTTTAGGGGTTTCCTCCAAAATACTCAACTCATCCTTACCTTCTAGGATAACACTGGAGCTTTCTCCATCTTCTCTACCCAAACCTTTTTAGATGTCAGGCTAACAAAGTGATAAAGTAAGGTTGATATAAATGATGAATTAACAAAATTTAAGGTATTAACTCTCCCAGTAAGATTATGCATTTTAACTGAGAATTTTTATAGACATAATACTGTAATGCAAAGAGAGATAAATGGTGAGAACTCTGGGCACCACTTAAGACAGATTGGTGGATATTTCTCAGCAGGTACACCTTTCAACAATCCTCAAATGATAGTCCTAATATGGTGCTGGTCCTAAACCGCAAACAATAACTCTACTGTCCTACAGAGCCCTGTGAAGAGGTAGCAGCCACACAGAAACAACACCTTCCCAAAGACTTTTCCATGGTCCCAGTTTGGAACTGGAAGAGCTTGGCTTCTCAGATCAGGAATGCAGACTTCTCTTGCAAGCTCTGACTTGTCCATCTTGGCCAGTACTTCAGGAATACAGGTTAGTTACTCCTTTTCAGATCCTCCAACTCCTCTTCATTACATTTCTTCCCCAGTTCCTCACACATTTCCTATAAGAAATCTCCCATGCCCAAAATACTCATGGTACTGCTTCCTGACTAAGCCCAAACTGATACAATTCCCTGCAGAGGCTACATCCTACACAACAAAAGGCTGTGTACATGTGCATCATGCACAGTCATTATTGATTACCTGTTACCAGGTACCATAATCAAAAATAAACCTACACTATCTGTCTGAGCCTCTGATTTGTGTTGTGATAGATGTAATTTACAATTCATTTTTTAAAAGTATCATTTTGAACGCTGAGACTGATTTTCAACATGAACTCTCTATGCATCAGATAAATTAATGATATATACAAATTCAAGTTTCAAAAAACAAATTACTAATGAAGTGATCATCAATAAACATCTTGAAACCCCAAGCTAAATAGGTCATGTTATACCATATATCCTCTTAAGTAAGGGTACTAGGTCATGAATATTTATAGTTTCTGATCAATATTAGTCCTAAATCAGAGGTTTAAATGTTCTAGATCTCAGGACACAGAGCACTCAAGACAAATGCAGACACCAATGTGTGTCCTATGTGAGATTTCAAACAAGCTGTCACAGGGGAAGGGGGATGAATAAGTGGGAGAAAGGATTGCTTGGTTTTGTACACTTAACATGAGATCTACCCTCTTAACAGATTTTTAATTGTACAGTACAGTGTTGTTATCCATAGGCACAATGTTATTCAGCAGATCTCTAGAACCTATTTATATTGCATAACTGAGAAACACAGGCACTAAGGTCTGGTCATACCTCCACTAAAACCAATGTTGATTATGTGGTCTCCAGGTGTCATGATTACAGAGTTTAATCAGTCAGGTATTGACACTGATGCTGACTAGAATTAAGTATATCATTTTGAGTTGTTCAAATCTAAATCCACTAAAATTACATCTTGAAACTCTACCATATATAAGTGCATTAATCTGTTAGGTCTGTCATAACAATAAGTACCACAGACTGGATGACTTAAACAACAGAAATTTATTTCCTCAGAGTTCTGAAAGCTAGTAGTCCAAAAGCAAGATGCTAGCAGGGTTGGTTTCTGTTGAATTCTCTCTCCTTGGCTTGCAGTGTCTTTGCCTTCTCGTTGTGTCCTCACAAGACCTTTTCTCTGTGAGCAAGTATGCTTGGTATCTCTTCCTCTCCTTAGAAGGACACCACCAATCATATTAGATTAGGGCCCCACCCTATGACCTTTTTAAAGTCCCTCTCTCCAAATATAATCACATTGGGGTTAGAGCTTCAACATATGAATTTGGGAAGGTAGGGGAGAAATTTGAATTTGAATTCATTTTTCATATGTCCATGACTCAAGTTGGAGTCTTATCATATATGCCAAGCAGAGATGTTATCCATTCACAATTGCTATACATTTACAATATTAAAATTTGATATAACATTCATAGATACTGATTTCTAATTATTTATTTGAAACTTGATTATGTTTGTAATGGAGAAAGAAGGAGCTTAAGAAAAGAAGAGGCTGGAGACATACAGTAGGAACTAAATGTGCAAAGAAAGGTAGAAAATCAGGTACTGGGTAGTAAGTAGATGGAATGGTGTATAAACAGATAATAAGGAAGGCCTGGAGATGTAGAAAAAGAAAGGAAATGGGCAGAGGGGAACACATGTGTGTGAGCATGCTGATTATAAAGCATAAGGCAAGTGGATTTGCGAGGTCAACATATAAAAGGGATAAACTGGCCAGCATATAAATGCTGCTTTTGGTCTAATGCTCACAACTGGGCCAATCGTACTGGATCAGAGCCAGGTCCACATATTGTGGTGGAAAGGTGACTGCTCACAAGAAAGCTGTGCAGGTGACAGGTGCTCTAACATCTCTCTAAAAGGGACACCTGTTTCTGGCACTTAACATGCATGATAACAAATTGGGACTTCAGAAGGGAATAACACAAACTTCTTTCATGAATTTTACCCCATTTACTGTACAAATTGAAGAAAAAATATTTTTTGAAAATATACATCAAGTTCAGCTCTCTCTAGGAAACACTCTCACCTTTCCCCACCTCCTTTCTCAAGGTGTGTTTTCCTTGCCTCTCTCTTTCTCCTCAGCTTCAAGGGCCCTTCTTTTGCCTCTGTAACTTGTTTATTAAGCCCATTTCTTCTATGGCTCACTTCTACCTCTGTGAGTTTTAAATAAACTTTCTCTTATAGTTTGAGTCTTGGCTCTTAATTCTTTCTTAGCTGTAACTCAAGTACAGAGGTTGCTGAACCAAGGTCAGGTCTGACTCCACTGGTCTAACACCTGGTGCTGTCTTGCACCAGCACACTCACCTCAACCCACACCCCACAGCCTTACAGCAACATACCCAATACTAATAGGTCAAGGCCTAGTTTAGCTGCTACCTTCTCCATGAAGACACTTTCAGATGAGCTATCTCTCTCTGAAAAAAAAAATACAATAGATACCATGGTCGAAGAACTCCCACTACAATTTCTTCTTCAGAGTGGACTAAGTTTTAAAATCCCATCTTTAAAATCTAAGAAGCTAGAAAATAACTCTAATATGCAGAGCTTTTCTTGTTTGCCATTAATATCAAGTGCTGCTAGAGTGCTCCAAATTGCACAAGCCATACAGATAAGCACAATATCTACCTCTGAAAAAGCAAAAGCATTTTTCAGAACAATACTGTAAATAGCACAAATAAAAGGCGACTTCTCTGAAGTTGCTCAGGTGTTAGATTACATCTGCAAAATTAAAATTACATCACAATATTCTTGTCTGATTTTTAATTTGCTTTAAGCCAAATAAACATGAATAATGAGAAAGAAATTTCAGGCTAGAAGCCGATAACATCATAAACCATATACAGGACACTTGATTGGTTTCAATCATAAATTTCCATCATAAAATCACACCTGCATGAAAAAAGTTTTTTCCAGTTTCTGTATTGTCCCCTCAAAATAGCCATTCCTTGCTAAAGGACATTCAGTTAGATGCCTGGGACTATCAGTTATTAGGGCTTGTCAGCAGTCAAAATCATTCAAATATATTTCCGGCACCCTTTCAAAACCATAAATAAAAATTTTATACTAGCACCTACTGAACAAAAGAATTTAGGCTAAATGACAGCAGTCAGGATTTAGGTTAGAAATAAATATTCTGTGATGAGGGAAGTTAAGATATCAGAAAGGGTCATATTGATAAAGACTAGAGCCCCCCGCTCTGAAACTATTTAAAAACAAAGTGTGTTTTTCTCCAAGATCCCATAATAACAAAAACAAACAAAAGGATTGCATCAATTCATTGCTATATTGATTATCAAATCCTACAATTCCATTTCCAGCCTGGAGGTAGAGACAAAGAAAATGAGTTGTGTAGGTTGCTTAATGAATGATAAGGACCAGAGTAAAGGTTTGATGGACTTCAAGCTAGTGTGCTTAATAATCTTCCTTTGTTCTCACCACCATGACTGGAGAGCTGCCACACCCAGTTACAGACCTTCCTGAACGGCCCCTGCCAGTGTTCTACATCTCAGTCTTTTCATTTATTTGTTCTTACTTTTCCAAGTGTCACCATAATCTGGTTCCAGAATTTACTGGATACCATTTAAAGTCTTCATAAATTCAAATAAATGTGATCCTAGATTTAAAACTAACTAAAAAATTTAACAGCTTTATTGAGGTATAATTCACATGGCAGACAATTCACCCATTTAAAGCATATATTTTAATAGCTTTTAGTATTTACAGAGATGTACAACTATCATCACAATTTCAGAACATTTTCATATGAGTGGAATCATAATATATGGTATTTGTATCTGGCTTCTTTCATGCAGATAACATTTTCAAGGTTTATCTATGTGATAGCATGTCTCAGTACCAATTCCTTTATTTTTATTTTTAATTGTAAAATATACACAACATAAAACTTATCATTTAAACATTAAAAAAATCAATTAACTGCTCTGAGTTTCAAATTATTCATGAGTAAAATAACTCCTGCCTTACCTACATCACAGGCTTATCATAAGGATTGCATGTAACAATGTCTATGAAAGTGTTTTGCAAACTCTAAAACATAAATCATATGATGGTGTCATTACCATTACAGTAGTTCCCCCATTATCCTTCATTTCACTTTCCACAGTTTCAGTTACCCATAGTCAACCACAACTTCAAAATATTAAAAGGAAAATTCTGTAAATTAACAATTTGTACATTTTAAATTGTGCATCATAGTATTCACTTTATCTCATCACATAGGCATTGTATCATCTCACATCATCACAAGAAATAAGGTGACTATAGTACTGAAACAGGAATTTTAGGGGTAAAATAGGACAGGTTTAGGAAATTTCCGAAATTAAAAGGACCATGGAGGAAGCACAGGGCTGCAGAGCAGCAGAAGGTATATTGCCATAGAAGAGGGGAAGCTGGAAAGCTGCAACAAGTATATTTCCGTAGAATGAGGGAGCTGGAAACAGCAAAAGGTCCATATTTACAAAATAAAGAGAAGGAAGCCCTTCATCCAGAAGGAGAGGAAGAAAGCCCAAAGGGAATAGAAAAACAATAAGGAAGGAGGGGGGAGAACCTCACATGTCTCATGTGAGGTTCCACCTTTGAGCCTAGGAGTTACTATAGTGACCAGGCTAAGGGAATAGTGACCAATCAGAGGGGATATCAAGGCACCAGGATCTGCAGCCTTTATAAGCCATAGGGAAAAAGAACTCAGTGGGACTCTTTCCCCCCTCCCTACTTGGGAGTCCATTCTGTGGGACTCTTTCCCTCTCCCCATGTGGGAGTCTGTACTATTCTTCAATAAATCTCCAACTTTGCTATAACACTTTCTGTCTGTGGATTCATTCTTCGATTCTGGCGAACAAAGAATCCGGGTTCCAATCCAAAAATTCCATCTCAGTACAATAAGATATTTTGAGAAAGATAACCTTTATTATAGTATGTTTTTATAATGGTTCAATTTTATTATTAGTTATTGTTGTTATTCTCTTACTGTGCCTAACTTATAAACTAAACTTTAGCATAGGTATGAATGCCTGGTAAAAAAAAAAAAAAACCAAAAAACATATATATATGTATATATATATATATATATATATATATATATATATATATATATATATCTAGAGTCTAGAATTATCCGCAGTTTCAGGCATCCATTAGGGGATCTTGTAACATAAACTCTGTGGATATGGGGGCGGGGGGAGGGGTCGCTACTTTATATGACAAGTAGCTGTACAATCAGATTCAAATCACAGAAAAGCAGACTGCACTCAGTTAAAAATATGTATGTAATGCACATGCAGTGAAAAGTAACCAAACACCAGCAGGATGAGGGCAGGGAATAAAAACCAACTGAAATGTTTACCCAAGTTGTTCTTGAACAGATGGAAACCACAAGGTCTCTGCCATACTTCATATTCTCTGGGTCTCCTGTGTTTTAGGAGACAGCTTTGGCCCTTCCACTTCTCAATCCTTGATATGGTTTTCAACCACTTTTGCTACACTGAGAATCACTGTGTTAAAGTCTGCTGACATCCAGCTCTCAGGAGTCTAGACACTTGTGCAATCTTAGAAAACATAGAATATGAATCATGATTCTCTTTAGTGTCCTGTGTTAGGCCCATGAGGGTTTACAATTAAATTCTAACTGCAGGCTCACCTGTGTTTGCCCTGTGGTACATTGTTAATCTGGGAGACTTGAAACTTTTTTGAAGGCAGTGTCGTGGCAAAACTTTCTTATACACAGGAGATAGTAAAAAACCCAGAGAGATCAGGAAAAGTCATATGGAAATTACTATAGAATCACACAGTATTTCTAGAACACACTTGTCATAATAATTAAAAATTACTTCAAGGTGCCTTGCAATATATGAAAGTACTACATAATAATTGCAAAACTGGGTGTTTGATGACAGATATGAAGAAAAGATGAAGTGTCACAGATAAGTTCTCTTTTATTTTAAAACTTAATGTAATAGAAATAAATTATGGGTCCCAAAGAGGCATACAAATTCCAAAACTCAGCTAAATATTACCGAGAGACATAACCAAGTACTTGACGGCTTATTATGTGGCTGCTTTCTTTACAAAATTCATGGAATCTATTTTAACTCTGAACTGTTAAAACAATATATAACTTGAAATTGCACTAAATTTCTCCAGTAATTAAAAGTGGTATCCTTAAAACCAAAATGTTTTTATGATAACATAGATAATTCAATTCCTAATTGCACAATTTTAAATGATACCTAAACCCATAATGCCCAAATTAGTATTGCATGTAAATACCAAAAATAATTCAAGAGGTAATTTCATATTTAATAGACAATTTAGGTTCTTCAATTACCCATGTCCATGCTGGTGTATGATTTTTTTAAATCATCTTACAGGTTTTCCTTCCAACAGAGCTCTCCCTTGGTTATTTTGTCTGGCTATGTCAAACATCGAGGTTATAGTCTATTCCTTACCTTGAGAAATGTGTGTGCTACTGAAAGCTAAAATACCAACATGTATTTATGGTGTGTTAGGCTTTGTACTCTGTTAGGCTGTGGTAGACACAGAAGATGGAACCCACACAAGATCAGTTGAAAATCAAGTCTATAGATAGCTAAATTGTGATACAGAATACAAATGCTCTTGGAAATCTAAGGAAAGGAGAACACTAAGGAATGAAATAGTTAAGTACAATCTCCCAGGAGCAGAGGATTTGAGTTGATTTTTAAAAGACAGTGTAAAAAAATTAGCAAAAAAGAAAGAGAACTCATGGCCATGGACAACAGTATGGTGATTGCAGAGGGAGGGGCAGGGTGAAAGAGGGCATGGAGAGGATAAATGTTAATGGGGGAAATGAAATAAAGTAAAAAGATAGTGTAGGATTCAGAGGGAAAGGTACTGGATTTTCAAGTGGGGAAAGGATCATGATCAAATTCTTTAACAAAATCAGTCAGAAGTCTAAACTGATGGGAGATAAGGGGTGATGTTATAAGGCAGTGGTCGGCAAACTGCGGCTCGCGAGCCACATGCGGCTCTTTGGTCCCTTGAGTGTAGCTCTTCCACAAAATACCACGGCTGGGTGAGTCTATTTTGAAGAAGTGGCGTTAGAAGAAGTTTAAGTTTAAAAAATTTGGCTCTCAAAAGAAATTTCAATCGTTGTACTGTTGATATTTGGCTCTGTTGACTAATGAGTTTGCTGACCACTGTTATAAGGTAATGAAAGATAAGCTTGACTAAGTAGAAATCATTTTGTAGAATCTTGATAACTTGACAAAGAAGTCAGACTTAATGCAATAGGCAACAGGGAGCCATTAGGCTAGTTCTGAACAAGGATATAACATGGAAGATTAGTGTTTAAGGAAGCTTCAAGTGACAATTATATGCATGGGATTGAATGAGAATGACACAAAAGCTATGACACCAGTCACCAGTCACTTATAATCTAAATGGTAGTATCAGAATCAGAAAGAAAAGATACTGGACTGAATACCTGGAGGAGAATTCACTGGCTATCTAATTCAAAGCCCTCCTTTGTTCAGATGTGAAAACTGAGCCTTTTGAAGGTTGTGTGGCTTGTACAAGTCAATCATCTTTCCAGCTAGTAGCAGAATCAGGTCTAAAACCTAGGTTTCTAGAAAATTTTTGAAGAAATTGCAGGACTTAGTAATAAGCAAGTTTGGTAATAATAAAAGGGTAATATGCAAATCGACCAAATGGAGGAACAACCGGTCATTATGATGAGCACTGACCACCAGGAGGCAGACGCTCAATGCAGGAGCTGCCCTCTGGTAGTCAGTGCACTCCCACAGGGGGAGCACCGCTCAGCCACAAGCCGGACTGATGGCTGGTTAGTGCAGCGGTGGTGGCGGGAGCCTCTTCTTCCGCAGCAGCACTAAGGATGTCCAACTGTGGCCGTCAGCCAGACATCCCCCAAGGCCTCCAGGACTGCTAAAGGGCGCAGGCCAGGCTGAGGGGGACCCCCATCCCAAGTGCATAAATGTCGTGCACTGGGCCTCTAGTAATAATAATAAAAATGAAAAGCACAAAGCTTACCTCTGTGACTTAGAGTCTAGAGGTGAGTGGTTTAACAGTGCCACAATTAACCTTGCGGTAGTTAAGAAAACTGGCTTGGGGGAAAAACTGATGACCAAGAATCTGATTATGAAGAATTGCAGGTGATGATAGACTGTCTAGGTAGACATGTCCTGCAACAATTGGAAATAAGGAAATGCTGGGAGCTGGCAGCACAGTTCTACAGTTGCTGCCTAGACCTCTCTCCAGACATCTAGTTTCATCATTTATCCAACCACTCACCTGAGACTGGCACCTCCAATTTAAACTGGCCAAAACTGAACTAATTATATTAATTCTCTACCTGGATTAATACCATTACCCATGCTGTTAACCACTGGACAAATATTTATTGTCCCTGAAGTCACAAACGTGGGATTCATCTTCATCTCCTTCTTTTACCTCATTGACTCCAGCTAGTCAGTAACCAAATACTAGTTGGCTTTTCCTCCTTTCTATCTGTTCATTCTTATTACTGCCATCTTGGTTTAGAGACCCCTATCATCTCATGCCTGGCTTATGGCAACAGTCTCCTAACTGGTTTCCTGGATTCCATTTTAGCCTTCCTTCATATAATTAATAGAATTGTCTTCTAAAATGCAAATCAGACCATCATATTACTCCTGTACTTATAATTCTTTAATTCTTATTATTATAGTCTATATAGAGTTTGAGACCCTCACAATTTTATTCTTATTTTCTAGAGCTCCAAGCAATGGAAATGTATGGAATTATCTAAATATTTCTATCCAGTTTACATCAGTATTTTTGATTGGGTAATTCTCTCTTCTTGGAATACTTTTCTCTCCAAATCTTCCCTATTCATAGTTTCCACCCCTTCTAACTGCTGAACAACTACCCCTATTTCAAAACTGAACTAAAAAAATGATCTTATCTATATAAACTTTTTTAATCTTCCCTCATCCAGTAGAATCAATGAGCCTCTCCTGTGTGTCTTCTTTGTACGGAACCCATATTAGTACATTGCAAGTGAACTTGAATGCCTTATATCTTCTTCTAGACTGGATGTTCTTTGAAAGCAGAAACTATATCTTATTCACCATTGTATCTCCTAAAAAAGAGCCTCGTTAACAGTGGGTATTTCATAAAGGTCTGTATTTATGCATTGTATAGACACCTGAGATTTATCTGAATAAAGGTATCACTTGAAGGATACTAGATATGCAAAATTCCCAAAAGGGGTTGCTTCAGAGACCTAGATAATTGCTAAGGTCCAAGAATAGCTAAAGAAGTCATTGGGGAGAAAAAGACAGAGAAGGAATGAAAAGTACTTTCTAAAAAGCCAAGGAAAAAAAAGAGTTTTAAGAATGAATGAGAGAAAATCATTCAAAAAGAGTAAAAAAAAAAAAATTTAAAAGATTTGTAATACCATTACTCTAACAGTGAAAAACTGAAGACAATCAAAATCTCCAAAACAGGGCACCTTCTGACATAGAATACATGATGCCAATATAGAGTTAATTATAAAATATAGGCAGATCAATACTCATGTAAAATAATGCTAAGTGAAAAAGTAGAAGATAATGTTGTACAACCCAATGATTACAATCATTTTGTTTTAACCCTCACCCAAGGATATTTTTTCCAGTGTTTTCTAGAGAGTGGAAGAAAGGGAAGAGGGGGAGAGAAAGAGAAACATCAATGTTAGATAGACACATCATGATTGGTTGCCTCCCCAATGCAGTCGAGGTACATGCCCTTGACCAGGAATTGAACCTGGGATCTTTCAGTCCATGGGCCAACACTCTAACCACTGAACCAAATAAGCCAGGGCTGCTTGTGATCTTATTTAAAAACTAGAGGCCCAGTGCATGAAATTCGTGCATTGCGGGGGGGGGGGGGTGTCCCTCAGCCCAGCCTGCACCCTCTCCAATCTGGGACCCCTCGAGGAATGTCAGAGTGTCTGTTTAGGCCCGATCCCAGTAGGATTGGGCCTAAACAGACAGTCGGACATCCCTCTCACAATCCAGGACTGCTGGCTTCCAACTGCTCGCCTGCCTGCCTTCCTGATTGACCCTAACCACTTCTGCCTGCCAGCTTGATCACCCCCTAACCACTCCCCTACCAGCCTGATTGATGCCTAACTGCTCCCCTGCCAGCCTGTTTGCCCCTAACTGCCCTCCCTTGCAGGCCTGGTCACCCCTAACTGCCCTCCCCTTCAGGCCTGGTCCCCCCAACTGCTCTCCCCTGCAGGCCTGGCTCCCTCCCAACTGCCCTTCCCTGCAGGCTCAGTCACCCGTAACTGTCCTCCCCTGCTGGCCATCTTGTGGTGGCCATCTTGTGTCCACATGGGGCAGCCATCTTTGACCACATGGGGGCAGCCATCTTGTGTGTTGGAGTGATGGTCAATTTGCATATCACTCTTTTATTAGATAGGTTAGAGGCCTGGTGCAGGGTTGGGGGCCAGCTGGTTTGCCTTGAAGGGTGTCCCAGATCAGGGTGGGGGTTCCCTTGGGGCATGGGGCGGCTTGGGTGAGGGGCCTGTGGTGGTTTGCAGGCCGGCCACGCCCCCTGGTGACCCAAGTGGAGGCCCTGGTATCTGGGATTTATTTATCTTCTATAATTGAAACTATAGCCTTGAGTGGAGGCCTAGGCTGGCCAGGGTGTGCAGAAAGCTTGGTTTCCTCCATTACCGGGGAAACCCAAGCCTCCTGCTCACTCCATGGCTGCAGCCATCTTGGTTGGGTTAGTTTGCATACTCGCTCCTGATTGGATAGTGGGCGTGGCTTGTGGGTGTAGGGGAGTGATGGTTAATTTGCATATTTGTAGAGGGCCGTCTGGGAAGGCACATGGATACTTTTTTAATTCTTATTCAGCTGAGCCCAAGGGCACTGGCAGAATCCTGTTATCAGTACTGATTCCATGCACTTGGAATGAGGAACAAAAAGGACCTTGACCCACCCAAAATAAGGAGCTTACTCAGATCCTGATGAATAGGATTTGGGCACACCTGAAACTCCTTTTTATCATAAAATCCCTTTTGGAAACCAATAAATATGCTGTGTTGTTTGAGGTGAGTGTGACTGTCTCTCTATCAGAGGACAGGAAGCCACCCGGCACCCAGCTTGAATCTATTTCTGTCTCTTGCCTCTTTCTTTTTCTAATTTCTTAACCCCCAGCTCCTCCACTCAGGAACCTGTCTTTCTCCCTTTCCGTGCGGGACGCGGAAAAGGAAGAAACACCACACCACATTTGGCGCCTGAAACAGGGACCTGAGTACGGAGGGAAAATAGGCGAGGGGGTCACTTCCACGACGTGCGCGCAGAATAAGGTAAGTTTTTGGGAAGTGTATTGTGTGTTGTGAATTGTGAATTCACTTGAATAACCGGGTATAAACATGGGTAATTCAGAGTCTCGGAAAGGAGACTCTTCCTCCTCCTCCTCCTCCTCTTCCTCCTCCTTCTCCTTACCCCCACCTTCCCCCCCTTCACCCGCTGCCGCTCCTGCCGCTGCTCTTAAGAGTCGGCCTAACAAGTATTTACCTCCTAAATATGAGCGGAAGCCAGAGATTGAGAAAAGGGGATACAAACATTACCATGAGCGAGATGATTTAGATGATGAGGAAGATCTTGCTCACAGTTTTGAAAAAACGACCCTAACCCCCCGGCCTTTACGGCCAGAAGCTGGCACACAGCCAAATATGAAAGTAACTACAACTGCTGTGCCGCTGGTACTATCCCCTTTACAGCTGACCTTACAGGAGGCAAGACGAGCTGGAGAGGATATTACAGGATTTTCAATGTATCCGATCCTAGAAAGGCCAGACCCTACCAACCCAGGGCAGATACTGAGAGTGCACGAGGCCATTCCTTTTAAAACCCTCAAGGAGTTTAAAACCTCTGTCTCCATGTATGGCCCCACTTCTCCATTTGTCTTGAGCTTGATTGACACTGTAATTAGTGAAGCTCTGCCTCCTCAAGACTGGCAAACATTGGCTAAGGCATGTCTTTCCCCTGGAGATTATTTACTGTGGAAATCCAATTGGACTGAAATTAGTGAAAAACAGGCAGCTAAAAATCAACAACAAGGTGTGCCTATCACTCTTGAAATGTTAATAGGAACTGGAACATGTAGCAGCTTACAGGGAGTGACTTTGGCTGCTGCATTGAAGGAGTCTCTGCAAAGGGACCATTCAGGGAGCAAAGAAAAACGGACTTGTTTCACTTGCAGAAGGCCAGGCCATATTGCAAGGAATTGCTGGCAAAAGGTTGCCTCAAGGGGACAAGGAAGTTCAGCTCCTAGTCTCCCTGCTCCGCAGTTGGGGTTTTGTCCTCGCTGCGGCAGGGGAAGACACTGGGCCAATAACTGCCGCTCCCAGAGAGGCATTGATGGCCAGCCTCTTGACCCACATCAGGGAAACGGCAAATGGGGCCGGCCCCGGCCCCGCCAAACAGTAGGGACACTGTCGTACCATACCGGCCTGCCTACAACCGGTCCACTATCAGGCAACTCTACCGCGCCACCCCAGGAAGTGCAGGATTGGACCTCTGTCCCACCGCCAAATATGTACTAACTCCCCATATGGGTCCACAAGCAATCCCTACAGGGATTTATGGACCATTACCTAAGGGCACCATGGGACTTATTTTAGGAAGAAGTAGCTTATCTATGAAAGGATTAGAAGAATATCACTACTTGCTCCTGGGAGAGGTGCAGAGAATGTACAGTTTGAATTTGAATTGCCATTGGCTTAGAGCAAAGAATATCCTTACATGGTATTTTTCCTGGTTTGTATGCTTAAAGAATGTGGTTTCTTGTTCAAATTAAAATCTTAGTTTGTATTTGGAATTTAAAATCTATAATAAGAAATGAAACTCCACTCCTGAAACAGCCTCTGGTGTGGAGAAATTCAATGGTGACAGGAGAGGGCAAAGCTATCTGCTCTCCTGCAATGAGATTACTTAAAAGTTTTCTTTAAAATTCATAAAATAATCCACAGGAAGATTTTGATCTTGGCCAAATTGGGTGTTAGTTATAAAGAAAAAATTTGAGATCTGTCTTTTAAGCATGAAAAAATGTGGCCAGATCTGTTGCAAAAACTTCCCCTAAAGTAAGCAGGATGTAGGGGAAGGGAGAGACACGTGGCGATCCAATATAGACACCACTCCCCAAGAAAGCCACCATAAGAGGCCTCATATTCGCCATCTTTCCTTTTTCCAGCTAATGAATTAAAGTTTTTACAAATTCATAAATGCATCGGGGATTTCTGTGCTCATGTAAAGTGAAAAGGCCAGTTTACAAACGAGTGCGCATAGTTTTTGAGCTGGGCTTGACACTTTTCTGTGTACAGAATAAAAACCCTAGAGATTTTAGCTTTAAAGATGGTGAAGATGAACTGGGAGACAAATTAAAGCTAGTTTCCCAAGGCATTTTAAGCAGCCCCTTTTGAAATTCCCACCCTGAGGCAAGTAACCAGCAGGAAGTAAATAACAAGTTTGCATATGAATGGAGGATGCAAAAACTAGTAAATCATATATGAATATAAATATTTGTTTGATGGTTTTTTTTCCATGTTAAAATTTCAAGGCCTTAACAGAGATGATTCTTGTAAAGCTCCAAGGGCCCAGAGTAATACAAGAAAATTATTCTCTCTTCTTAAAAGAAATCTTTTTAAAACATCTAATATACTTGAAATTGCATGGTATTATTCTACAATGTCATTATAATTTTTCATATTTTACAAACAGCATATTGTACAATTAATCCAAACAAACTTAAAAATCTAAAATTTTTTTAATGTTTGGCAGCAATTTAAAAGGGACATGAAAGGATTCAATTCCTTCCACTGGGTGAAAGGCCCCTTGGGAAGGTACTTGAGCATTCTATATTGGCCCTTTTTGTCAAAAGGAACCCTCTTCTCACAATTCAATTGCCCACAGCTGTTGCTTGAGTTTTCAGTTCATTCTGAGGTTGAAACCTCATGTTGGATGGTACCATAGATCTGTCTCTCGAACAATGGTGTGAGCTGGGCCCTCCCTGGAGAAGAAACCTGGGTTCCCCAAGATATATGATCAATGCCGGGGCCCCCCACCAGTGGGGGGATCCCAAGGCAGGTGCTGGGCATGGAGGCCATAGGGGCATAGGCTACCAAGGAGACAGAACTGAACCTTACATCACCCTGCTTGGCCCCGGAGGATGGCTGGTTAGTCAATGACGGGTAAGACTCCTCAAGGGAGGGGCAACCTAAGACAGGCACAGTCGCAGGGGGCCATCAGGAGAGAACTTGGGGGTCAACAGAGGTGTGGCACAGATCCTCACCCCCACAACATTACAGGGGTTTGAACACTCGCCCCTTCTGAGGGAGGTCTCCTGCCCCATGGCTGCTTCGTGCTTCCCATGCCCAGCTCAGATTGGGACCCAGGCAACAAACAGATTTGGCCCAGCTAAGACTGAGACCCAGGCAACAGAGAAGTGGTTGATGGCAGCTGCCCTATACCTAAATCTAGCCTAAATCCAGGAGTGCTCAGGGCTTTCTCAAGGATGCATATAATCCTTTCCATTAACTAAAATTGTTGTTAAAGTATTAAATTTGACAGTAAAATAGTCAAGTTTTCAGATTAATTTGGCTAAATGAAATAAGGGAATATTCAAGAAAATCTAATTGTACAAAAGGCTGTTCCTAAAGTATTAACCAAAATTTCTATTTGTAGTTCATTTCATGGTAAAATTGCTTAACATGCAATGAACCTAAAGCAGTCATATTTTTGTGCAAAAAATTAAAATTTAAAGTTATCAAGACTGCATTATATATTTTCCAAAAGCCTCCTAATAATTAAATAAAAAAAAGGGGGGATAGTGGAGTAATATTATGTAAGGAAAAATACTTTGCAAGTAAATTACATCTAGAAAAATTTTTACTTTGAAAATTAATTTTCATTTGTTACGCTAACAGCAAGACACCCATGAAAAACACACATGGTGTCAAAATAAGCCAAAGGAAAATTATTTGGGCAAAAATAAAAAGGATCCCAAGTCAAATTTATAGAAAAGACACCTTTATTAACTTTTGGTCGAGAATATGTTTGTATATTTTCAGAAAAAAACTCCAGGACCATGTGGATTCCTGCAACAGAGAGGAATTAGCAGGAAATAATTCAACCATGAAGACAAGAGGAGAGGCGGTCCAGATATGGAGGACGCTGACGACGCCTTTCCATGCTAGCAGTCAGCAGCTGTCGCTGCAGGTTGCCCAGGACCAAACCAGAGGTCAAACCTGCATTGCCACCATTTGACCACCATTCAGATGTCATTGCTGACGTGTACACTTGGAACTTTTGGACATTGATACTTGGACTCAGAACTGTTGGACATTAAAATTTGGACTCGGAACTTTTGAACATTGAAATTGGGACCTAAACAATTTTTGTTCTTATATGTTTATAAATGCAAGATTTCTTTTAAAAAATTAAAATGGGGGAGATGTAGAGGGCCGTCTGGGAAGGCACATGGATACTTTTTTAATTCTTATTCAGCTGAGCCCAAGGGCACTGGCAGAATCCTGTTATCAGTACTGATTCCATGCACTTGGAATGAGGAACAAAAAGGACCTTGACCCACCCAAAATAAGGAGCTTACTCAGATCCTGATGAATAGGATTTGGGCACACCTGAAACTCCTTTTTATCATAAAATCCCTTTTGGAAACCAATAAATATGCTGTGTTGTTTGAGGTGAGTGTGACTGTCTCTCTATCAGAGGACAGGAAGCCACCCGGCACCCAGCTTGAATCTATTTCTGTCTCTTGCCTCTTTCTTTTTCTAATTTCTTAACCCCCAGCTCCTCCACTCAGGAACCTGTCTTTCTCCCTTTCCGTGCGGGACGCGGAAAAGGAAGAAACACCACACCACACATATTACTCTTTTATTAGATAGGATACATGAGCTTAAATTAGAAAGCTGAAAATGAATGAAAATACTGTACTAAATAAAGGAATTAAATCGATTTTTTCTGAAATATTTTTGTTTCATTAAAATGTTGACTTTTAAAATGCTGGGTGTTAGTATTAAATTCAATTTAAAAAGGTCAAATAGTTATTTATAATCATGAATTACCTGGGCTTGATAGTTACTACTAAAAAGTATATAGCGCTGGTTCCTTTTATAAAGGAACTAAACAGTACATAACAAAAGTCATAAAGGCATGGCTTAATAAGTTCAAATCTTTGTTTTGTGGGTTTTTTAAACAAAGCATATCTTCACTGATCAGCATGTGTTATTTTATGCTTGTGCTGGCCCTCCCTTTAAAACACATATAACCATATATTGAAGACCTAGTTTTAGGAGTAAAAGTGTTCAGAATATCAAGTCCCTTTATTTCTAACCAGACACCTACCCAAGGCATTACTGCCTTGGCATATCATGAGATAAGATAAGATTTGGGAGTAGATAACAGGTGGCAATAGAAGAAATATACCTCAATGTAATAAATGTTATATATGACAAACCCACAGCCAAGATCATACTTAATGGGGAAAAACTAGAAGTGTTTCACTTAAGATTAGGAACAATTCAGGGATGTTCACTTTCACCACTCTTATTCAACATGGTATGGAAGTTCTAGCCATAGCAATCAAACAAGAAGAAGAAATAAAAAGCATCCAAATTGGAAAGGAAGAAGTAGAGCTGTCATTATTTGCAAATGACATAATACTGTATATAGAGAACCCTAAAGATTCTACTAGAATAAATAAATTCATTAAAATAGCAGGATGCAAAATAAATATCCAGAAATCAATTGCATTTCTATATACCAATAATGAACTATCAGAAAGGGAAACTAAGAAAACAATCCCATTTACAATTGCATAAAAAATATCTTGAACAAAATAAGCTAACAAAGTGGAGACAGACTCATGGAAAAAGAGAACAGACGGATAGATGTCAGGGAGGAGTGAGGTACTGGCTGGGTGAGATGGTTAAAGGGATTAAGCAGAGAGAAAAAAAAGAAAGATTCCTAGATACATACAACAGTATAGTGATTGCCAGAGGTAAGGGGGGTGGGGAGGTAGAAGAAGGTAAAGGGGGATAAATGGTGATGGAAGGATACTCCAATCGGGATGGTGAACACAATGTAATATACAGATTATATATTGTAGAATTGTATACTTTAAAACTATATCATTTTATTAACCAATGTCACTACAATAAATATAATTTTTTTTAAAGAAAGAGATGATAAAAATTAAATTGACAACAAAAACCATGCTTATCACCTGTCTGGTATATAACAGGCACTCATTCATTACTTTATTCATTCTACAAGTACATGCAGAGCTTGCAGAGTACTCTTCCATGTGCTGGAAAGTCTCCAGCCTCACAATGTTTATGTAGTGAAGATCAATCAATAAGTATGTAACACAAAAATAGTGACATCCCTCATTATCTAAATCAAATCAATTACTGACAGTGTATTAGTAGCAATTATTTTTAGGGGTCAGGAGCAGCAAATTTTTGATAATGAATTATTTTCACAAATATTATCAGAACTACTAAAACATATATTTAACAATATATCAAGGATATTTACACAATATTAAAAAAAAATAGGTTGAGAAAACCAAGATGGCGGTATAAGGTATACCCCTGTACATGCTGCCTCTCACAACTACACCAAAACTACAACTAAAAGACAATACGTCTATCACCCAGAACCATGGGAAAGCTGGCTGAGTAGAAGTTCGACAACTAGAAGGAAAGAGAAAAGAGCATTGAGACGTACACAAGTGCGGAAAAGCTGAGGTACGGGAGGCGGGTGAATTGCGCGAATTGGGCTAGCGGCTGGCAGCTGGGAGTGCTGTTTTTCTCAACCAGAAGGGAGAACCAAGCTCCTGATTACTCTGAACTCCAGTTTCTGGCGAGACTCTGGGGACCCAAACTCCTACAGGGAGAAGCTGGACTGTCTGCCATCAGGTCGGAAAGTGAGGGTAGCTTTCTTGCAGAGGTGCACGCAGGAATCATTGTTTACTGTGCTGGGGCACGGGACACGGGGACGCGGAAACTCCGAGATGCAGAGATGGCTGACTGGCAACCATCGCTGTTTGCCACGCCCTAGTCTAGTGATTCCCTGAGACCCCACCCTGCCCAATTTACAAACCCACCCAAGCCCTGCGCAGCGGCTTTTGCATATAAATGGCCTGCCCTTTCTCAGCTTAACCTAACAAACTGCAGCTCTGGTCAGACGGCTCCAAAACCTCCAAGCAAAGAGGAGAAATCTGAGATCACGCTGTAGCTCCTGCTGGGTGGCCTCAGACAGTAGCTGACCTGCACCCCATTGGAGATCCAGAAGCCAGTGTACCTAGTGGTCAGTGTGAGACGACACCAGATTTCAACTCCTTACATCCATAAGTGACACACTCAAGAGGCAGACTCAGTGAGCACCAAAGCCCCACTGAAACAAGACCTGCCCCAAAAGGGTGTCTCCAGCACAGCAGTTCTTCCATTATAGACACAGCTGATCCTCACAGCCAATTGGCCTGGAGGTCCTTCCACCCAGTGTACCAACAGCAATCAAGGCTTAATTACAACAAGACTTTGTACTCAGCCCACAAAGGGGTGCACCAAGAGTATCTACCTCAGGTGATAGGAGAGGCTGAACCACTGGGCCCAATAGGTCACCTACCACAGAAAACCACTCCATCAACACAGGGAAGCAGCCAAAATGCAGAGACAAAGTAACATGTCACGAATGAAAGAAATGGAGGAAAGCAAACTACTGGATATAGAGTTCAAAACCACATTTATAAGGTTACTCAAGAATCTTCTAAAAACCTCTGAGGAACTTAGTGAGACCTTTAAGGACCTTAATGAGAATGCCAAAAAAAAAATGGAAAAGGACCAGTCAGAAATTAAGCAAACACAGTCTGAAATAAAGAATATACAGAAATTCAACAGTAGACTAGAGGACCCCAAGAATCAAACCAAAGATTTGAAATACAAAGAAGCAAAAAACACCTAACCAGAAAGACAAAAAGAAAAAAGAATCCAAAAATATGAAGATAGTGTAAGGGGCCTCTGGGACAACTTCAAGTGTACCAACATCCAAATTATGGGGGTGCCAGAAGAAGACAGAGAGCAAAATATTCAAAACCTATTAGAAGAAATAATGACAGAAAACTTCCCCAACCTGGTGAAATAAATAGACTTACAAGTCCAGGAAGTGCAGAGAACCCCAAACAAGAGGAATCCAAAGAGGACCACACCAAGACACATCATAATTAAAATGCCAAGAGCAAAAGACAAAGAGAGAATCTTGAAAGCAGCAAGAGAAAAACAGTTAGTTACCTACAAGGGAGTACTCATAAGACTGTCAGCTGATTTCTCAACAGAAACTATGCAAGCCAGAAGGGAGTGGCAAGAAATTTTCAAAGTGATGAATAGCAAGAACCTACAACCAAGATTACTCTACCCAGCAAAGCTATCATTCAGAATTGAAGGGCAGATAAAGAGCTTCACAGATAAGAAAAAGCTAATGGAGTTCATCACCACCAAACCAGTATTATAAGAAATGCTGAAGGGTATTCTTTAAGAAGAGGAAGAAGGTAAAGATAAAAATTATGAACAACAAAGTGACAACAAATACATAGCTATCAACAAGTGAATCTAAAAATCAAGTAAATAAAAAATCTGATGAACAGAATAAACTGATGAATATAATAGAATCAGGGACATAGAAAGGGAGTGGACTGACAATTCTCGGGGGGAAAGGGGTGTGAGGGGTGCAGGAAGAGATTGGACAAAAATCTTACACCTATAGATGAAGACAGTTTGGGGGGGTAAGGGCATGGGGTGGGGTGGGGAATCAGGTGAAGGGGAGCTATGGGGGGAAAAAAGAGGAACATCTGTAATAATCTGAACAATAAAGATTTATTTAAAAAAATAGGTTGAAATAGAAGGGCCAAATTAAAACACCATAGACAGGCAAGGTAAATTAATGAATCAAATCGAGCTTGAGAGCACATGCCTGTCCATAAGAGAGTAGTAGCTACTCAACTCCATGACCAGTTGCTCTAAAGAAATGCCAGCACAGTGTTACTAAAGCTTCACATTAAATGAGAAGGAAGAAATACAGATTGAAATCTTCTAATTTTAAATGTCTATTGAATGAATGATGGGACTAGTGAGTAATTGGGGTCTATAGCCCCAGCTTGGCCTAATAACCACAGGTCACACATGAATGTCATAGCTTGGAGATAGACTTTATTTCACTTATGCTATGTTTTGTTTTGTTTTTAATATTTTTTAATGATTTCAGAGAGCAAAGGAAAGGGAGATATAGAAACATCATTGATCGGCTGCCTCCTGCACATCCCCTGCTGGGGATCGAGCCTGCAACCCAGGCATGTGCCCTGACTAGGAATTGAACCATAATCTCCTGCCTGGTTCATAGGTTGACGCTCAACCATTGAGTCACCATTGCCGGGCTCTTATGCAGTGTTTTTGAAAATGTTGAGCTTCTGCTTCATTCCAGGCACTGAGCTAGGCAAAAGATTAGTAAGAGTTTTCAGGATACATCCCTCTAGTCACACCCCTGAATAAAGTTCACAGAGAAAACTGGGGAGGCCCCATGAGAAAACCAAAAGGAAGACTAGGGCGTGCCATGGCATAGAAGTCAAGGGACCATAGAATTCCAGTGGTACAAGGACTGAACAATATTGTTAGAATTGAAAACAATATTGTTAGGAAGTTATAGGTGACATTAGGGAGAGATATTTTTGGTAAGTGCTTGTGACACAGGTGCAAGAGCATAGAGACATAAATGGGAGGAGAGGAATTAAAGGCATCAAATATGGATCACTCTTTTGAGGAGTTTAAATAAAAAGAAGAGGAAACATTGTATAGTAGTAAAGCATGACATGAGGGAAGAATTTATTTTAAGAATTTTTAAGGATGATAAAAACTTGAGTAGGTTTGCAGTCTAAGGGACAACCTATCAGAAGACCTTTTCCCTGTAAAAGGGACTAGGGCATAACATATCTATTTGAAATAGTTAATTTCAAAATATCTTCTGAGATAAAGTCTTCCAGCTCTAGAGGATAATGACAGTTACCTGCATCCAATCTACTCCACATATGCTCTTTAAAAACGAAACAGTAACATAAAATCAACAAGAAACATAAATAAAATCACACATGACCCTTCAACATTCCTAAGAGAGAGAATATTCTGAATTTTAAATTGCCATAAATAGAGAAATGAACATTATAATCCAAAAAAATTTCCAGAATTACTGAAAGCTTGTGGAATTAAAGTGTGGGAAAAGGGACTCTGTGAAAAAGAGGCGTGGAAAACAGAGGACAGAGACTAGACACAAACAAAAGTGCCCCCACAAGAAGAAAATCCAACACTAAGTGCCAAAATCCTGAAAACAGGACTTGATAGTTCATAGCACCAGCTATGGAAGGGGCTAAAATGGAAGAAGGATAAAAAGTAACAGCCTTCTAGAAGCACTGTTTCTGGGGAAGAATCATGTTAAATAGAGAAAGAATGGTACCTCTGGGAGGCATAGCATCCTACTTCTTAAAGTGAAATAAAAAAGAAAACTTTTAAAATTCTACAAAAAGAAAAAAAGAAAGAAAGAAACACCAATCCCACTACCAATATCATTTATAATAATAAAAGCATCATACAATAATTAGACTGGACATCCATCCGGACGACCTTCTGGACAAAGCCAGGGCTGCGAGGGAAGCCCGGGTTCCAGGTGCCTGCTGGCGGCCAGAGGGAAGCCTGGGTCCCAGGCCTCTAGTTAATTAATAAAAATGAACATCATGATACTTCAGGAAATAGTGCTCTTTTTTAAAAAAAATATATTTCATCGACTCTCCACAGAGAGGAAGGGAGAGGGAGAGAGTGTTAGAAACATTGATGAGGGAGAAACATCAATCAGCTGCCTCCTGCACATCCCCCACTGGGGATGTACCCGCAACCAAGGTACCTGCCCTTGTCCGGAATCGAACCTAGGACCCTTGAGTCTGCAGGCCGACGCCCTATCCACCGAGCCAAACCAGCCAGGGCAGAAAATAGTGCTTTTAAATTAAAAACCCTATCAAAAAAGTGCCTAGAAGTAGAAAAAATTAGCTCCATATAAAGCTGATATACAAAATTGTATTTCAGTTGATGAAAATTCTCTTGCTCCAAAAAAAATCATTTGACACAAGAAAACTACCATTCTTTCCTAACTAAATTAAATAACATCAAATGAATATTTTGAAAACTACGAGAAAATTAGATTTAGAAATTTAAAAACTAAGGATTTTCTTTTAAACTGGAAAAATAAGCATGGATATTGACTAAACAGAGAAATTGATGTAAAGGACAAACTATCCCAGTAAAGAAAAATAAATTATAAGTTGCCCAGGACAGAAAAAATTCAAATGAACTTTTAATAAAGAATGATTAGAAGGCAGAATAACAACCAAGAAAATTAAAATAAGATTTAAAAAAGAAAAAACAGAGGAGATCAGAAAAAGATACTTAAAATGGAAAACAGGAAAAGAGGGTCCAACATACTTATAGTAATTGGAATCCCAATAGAAGAAACACAAAATAATACGCCAGATCTAAAATTTAATCAAGAAAATTTTTCTGAAAATTAAAGTTATAACTGTATACATGAGAAAATTAAATAAAGCAGTCCCAGTAAAACTACTGTACTTCGCAAACAAAGAAAAATTCTCAGTACCTGCAGACAAAAATATCAAACTAGTTATAAACTACATTTGAACACTGACTAGAGAGTAAAAGAATTGCAAACAAGTCTGGAACTCATCTTAATAGGTTTATTTTTGTGGTTGTAAAGGTGTATGAATTCTTAAACTATTTTATGTGCATTGAAGGGATAAGCAAATAAGTAAATGTGTTGATGTTGCCAGAAGCCAGAGACATGCAGAAGAGACACACAAATATGGAATGGAGAAAGGCAAGTAAAGGCAACTATTTTTCCTAATTTGTCATCTTCCTTTTAATAAACAGACACTTTTTATTTTTAAAAACTCCTTCTGACAGTATATGCACATTAAAGAAAATATCTACGGTGTTATATTCCCTCAACATATTCCTGAACTTTTCCTCTCAAATATAAAATGTACTCCCCCCACCTCAAACCCTAGAAGGCACCACTCATGCCAAAATGGAAGAGAAAAGGGAAGGAACAGAAAAGAGGGAGACTTTAATGAATTAAAGTGAGGATTAGTGGGAGAGGAGTCATACTCCCTCTGTTGTGCCTTAAACCATACAATTGCAGTAGGGAAGGACATCAGAAAAGACAAATATGATCCTCCTCCACAGAGAAATTAAGTATTTTCTTAGGTTTAAAAACTTTTCAATGAAAAAATGTCCTGTTTCCCAGAAGCACCTTTCAAGTTAATCTTTAGTTTCTCAGTTAGCTTATGCTGTACAAATTCCTTCTCAGTTTATAAGGGACTGGGCATTTAATCTGTGAACTGCAGGCTGAAAGAACAGGAGAGTTACACGCAGGATATGAGCTGACAGCTGGACTCCTTAGGGCTCACTCATGCTTGGGCTACAAGGATCTTTGCTTCTTGGATTGGTGGAGCTGACTCAAGGTTCTAGCACTTTCTTGAAAAATCACTGCACAGTTAACTTTTAAATTACTGAGAATAATTGTAGAGATCAATAGAAAACACCAACCTCTAGTAACTTCCTACAGCTTAATTTGAAGAAGTAGAATACATGAAGCAGTGATGCACAGAAAATCAGGTCTCATCTCTAATTAGAACATTTTCTAAGCTTTCTCTCTCAAGAAAATCAGTTCATCGGTTAAAGGATCAATTTGAAACATGGTTTACAAATTTTCATTTGGGGTGAAAAAAATTACAGATGGATATATTCAAACCAACACTCTAAGTAAAACTGTGAGACTGATTAATTACTGACAGTTAATAAAATTATAATGGAAAATTGATTATTCACTAGTAGTGAAAAGCTATTTTCCACATGTCAGAAGGAAGACAGCCTAGGAAGGAGAAAAACATAAAACACCCACTAGAGCACCTCGTTTAATCCTAAAAGGAGGAAAGACGTTTAATATTGTGTCCCCAGAAACATAACTTCCTCCCTTAAACTTTGATTTTATAACATTTACTTGCAACAACTCAATAAATGCTTGCCTCATGACTAGCCATTAATCTGACTAGCAAAACAAATTTTTTTCTTTTATAACTCAATCCTGTTTGACCTAGAGATGCCACAAAACTCTATTGTGTGCGCGCGCACATGTGTGTGTGTGTGTGTGTGTGTGTGTGTGTGTGTGTTTTCAAGTAAATAGTTTAGAGGCTATTTCCTATCTATGGAAATTCCTGCTTAACCTTCATCACAAATGCACCCATCTCATTTCATTTTTGTATGTGTGGTTCAACTGTTCACTGATGTGATGTCTGAATTACAGTGCCCTGAGCTAAAAGCTATTCTTTTAAATAGAAATAAGAAAATAAACTCTCCTTGAGCAGATCAATTGGACCATGATTTTCCTCACTCGAAGGGATACACCTTCATAGAAATAGGCAGCTAGGGTACTAGCCGGCCCTTCATCTTTCTTTAAAGGAAAGTCACACCTTCTGTCCTGAGTGATTGGTTTGACCAATCATTATTCTATCATCATCCTTCCCAGGTACAGACTCAAAATGTGGTAAAATTTAGATCAATTTCCTTTTTATTTCATTTTTCCTAAATGCCCAGGTCCCATACTCTACATAATCCATTCATATTATCTTAAATATTTACCTCTACATTTGCAAAATTAAAATTCAGATCCACTGTTCAATTGTCCGTTTTTTCTATTTCTGAGTAGAAACAAATAGCTTCTGTAGTTTCTCATTTGTGTGAGACAAATTAGGTATTACCTATGTTATATTTTGCTAAATTTTAATACTTATTGTAATAAAATATGTAAAAACAAACACAGAGAAAAAATGAATAAATAGGAGTTATAAATATATGTTAGAACCAACTAAATATCATCAATAGTATACAGTTGTATTCTAAACCCATATGAAGGTTTTCCTGCTAAACATTAGGCAAACTGGAATACTCTGTCCTTTTTATTACATAATTAAGTATATTTACTGTAGGAGAATTAGGGAAACACAGATATAGATATAGAAAATTAAAATCTCCCATAATTCCAGTGCCTGCAATGACATTTAGTCCTTTCCTATTTTAACTATGTCCTTTTCAATTTTTCCCATTTATATATATATAAATATTTTTAATGTATTTTATTGATTTTTTACAGAGAGGAAGGGAGAGGGATAGAGAGTTAGAAACATCGATGAGAGAAACATCGATCAGCTGCCTCCTGCACACCCCCTACTGGGGATGTGCCCGCAACCAAGGTACATGCCCTTGACCAGAATCTAACTTGGGACCCTTCAGTCTGCAGGCCGATGCTCTATCCACTGAGCCAAACCAGTTAGGGCCATATTGTTTTTTCTTACAGTAGTTGGCTTCATACTGTGTAGCCTGTTTTATAATGTACTTTCTATGTCAATAAATATACATCTAAAACATCATTCTTTATGGCTGCATTTTATGAATTTTGTGGATATCCTATTTGGATTATCCAAACTTTAGAAGATTTTTAGATACTATGTCTGAATCCATTGTTTGCACATAAGTTTGACTTAATGATTGCTTTATTATAGTTAATGCATACTGCCCAGGCTCCACTTAAAGCCTACCATTGTATAAAAACATCAGCAATAATGTTTAGCTCTTAGAGGAAACCATGCATAATAATGTGAAATCCCATTAAATACATTTTCTTATTGAACTACAGAATTTAGTTCCTCAGGCTCATCTTCTATCAATTAGCATGATAAGCAGGCACTCAAAAGCTAGCTTTTCAATTATATTTTCTACCTTTCAACTGAAATGTTCCTGTCATTGCATATTGTGTAGTAATTTTGAAAAGGCTTCATCTTAGCAACCAAGTGATAACTTTAAAACCAAGAATCTGAACCAATTAATTCCTAACATTAATTACTTCTTTTAAAACAAAGGCACTTTAAAGTGACTGCAAATATACTTTTTATTCCACTAACAGTCCTTATCTCTTTTTCCCCCAGCTCACAATTCTGTTGACAACTCATGCTCAGACTCAAATCGTCATTCAAATCATAATTAAAGCATAACTCTGAACTCTGTTTGTACATGCTAATTCCATAGCCACCAGATGTAAAAGCCACACAGAAATTCCTATAGAGTATTATTAGCTGGCAAAGAGCGGAATTAAGATGCATAAAAGTATCTTCTATAGCAAGTACATATTTTGGTTTTAATTACATTATTATCTAGTTTTATGCTACTAATTACTACAATTTATTCTATAATTGACTGTCAGAAAAAAATATTACCAGAACAATTCTGCAGTCTTAAAGTGGAGATAATATATACTTCCAATTTTGCCTAACTTCTCAGTTTCCTTAAAAATATAATGCAATTTTTTTGTAGTAGGTTTGATAAATCTTATTCCTGTTCTTTCATTAATATGTAAAGTTTTCATATAGTACTATAGTTATTTGCCGTTTTATTTCTCAGAAACTTTTAAAATTGTATTTTCAAGCCAAAGAAAATGTATTAATTCATCTTTACTGCCCAGCACCCAGTCCAGAACTTGAAACTTAGTAGGTACTCAATTAATTTTATCAAATAAACTAATGGATTAATCCTTTAAAGTAGTCCTTTAATTTAACATCATAAGAGCATTATTGTTAAATACTAGCAAGTATCTATTTCAGTCTTTACAGATTAAAAGCCTGAAGCCTTTAGAGCAAAAGACTGAACATTAGAAACAATAACAGTTTGCCTTAGATGGAAAACAAATGAACTCATTCTGAGACTCAGCAGTCATTCATAAGCCACTTGAGCTGCCTGCCTTCTTGCAGTTTATGACCTCAGTGAAGCCTTTCTAGTGAAATAAAGCCTTGTGTTCACTCTGGGACCATCTATTGTTCTCTTTGTAATTTGTAACAAATTTTAAAGGTTATAAATGTTTGTGGTGAAGCATAGTTGCTGAGCTGCATCCATTCACACATAGGTGCCTTTTTTTTTTTTTTAATTAACTATAAGACCAGGGACTGGCATTTACTTACTTCATAATAACTTAATCTTATGTACCTTTGAACTCAGGATGTTCTCCAAATGCCATGATTTATGTCCTCCTTAGTCACATAGTAGTCAACCTCATCAGATTCAACTAGGCCAACCTCATTCTCCTAAGAGCAGTAGCTAGCAACGAAAAGTTACTTCTTAATGAAACTGTAACTGGACAAACAATGGGTTACAGTTTTTCTTACAATATTAGCTGGTACCCCAAATTCTATTGCTGCCCCCTTTCAAAACTATATATACTTGAATTCTTTTCAAATTAAAAAAAAAACACCCTGATAAATTGTTGCAAATTAAAGTGAAATGTGGGAAAATAAGCATAAGTATACAAATTTTATCTACCAATATTAAGCCTATTTCCTTTTTGTTGCTTCTTTAATTTCTCTTGAACTAATGTGCCCTCTTATGGTTAAAATAAAAATATAATCAGAACCATAAAAGAAGTGCAAACATATTAACTGCAAGGAATATTTTTATTTAAAAGGTATTTATTTGACTCAAACCTATGCCTTCAAGATTAAAATGGAAATGTCTTTAATAAATAACAAAAATATGCATTTCATCTGTTCTGTATGGTAGACAATGCAAATAAGGCATTTGTCAAATAGATTTGTGCTAGTTCCTATTTTAAAAAGTGTTTAAATGTTTTTGTTATTTTGTTATTAATTATGTCTATAATTAAGTATTACATATATTGAAGTTGAAATATAGACTGAGGTTATTCCTATTTGGATATTATAATTCAAGCATTTAATTTAAGAAAGCTATTACTGAAAAATAGATTATTTTGATTCTTTCTTCATTTTTATTTCTTTAACCTGAAATGAAAGTCTACCCCAACCTCTAAAAAATATAAACATATGTATACAAAAAATTAAATAGCTATGCTATTTATTTGTTCACAATTTACTCTCAGTGATCTCTTACTTTTGGTTCAATTGAAACATCAGAAAGTAATAAAGATTCAGAAATTACCCAGTTAACGTGACCTATACCAATAGTCCACTGAGCTAAGGTAAGGATTTAAGGAGAAATTGTGTGGATGATTAAGCTTGGTTTACTAAGTCCAGGAAAATTAGTGTAGTTCTACAATACAATATTTCTAACAAGAATTTAATCAAGAAATAAAAACATATATACAGAAAATATAGTTAATTCTGTCTATCTAGAAGACTAGAATGGAAATCAAAGCCATAAACAGAAAATATGCTTAAAGATTTTCTGCCTTATTCAACCATTATTGTTAGTATTTTATATAATTTGCTTCTCATCAAAGAACTAGAGGCCTGGTGCATGAAATTCGTGCACGGGTGTGGGGGGGTGTCCCTCAGCCCAGCCTGCACCCTCTCCAATCTGGGATCCCTCTCACAATCTAGGACTGCTGGCTCCCAACTGCTCACCTGCCTGCCTTCCTGATTGCCCCTAACTGCTTCTGCCTGCCAGCCTGATCACCCCCTAACCACTCCCCTGCCAGCCTGTTTGCCCCTAACTGCCCTCCCCTGCAGGCCTGGTCACCCCTAACTGCCCTCCTCTGCAGGCCTGGTCACCCCTAACTGCCCTCCTCTGCAGACCTGGGTACCCCCCAACTGCTCTCCCCTGTAGGCCTGGGTCCCCCCCAACTGCCCTTCCCTGCAGGCCCGGTCACCCCCAACTTCCCTCCTCTGCCAGCCTGGTCACCCCTAACTGCTTGATTGCCCCCAACTGACCTCCCTTGCAGGCCTGATCACCCACAACTGACCTCCCTTGCAGACCTGGTCCCTCCCAACTGCCCTCCCCTGCTGGCCATCTTGTGGCGGCCATCTTGTATCCACATGGGGGCAGTCATCTTTGACCACATGGGGGCAGCCATCTTGTGTGTTGGAGTAATGGTCAGTTTGCATATTATTCTTTTATTAGATAGGATTAGATAGGATAGAGGCCTGGTGCACTGGTGGGGGCCAGCTGGTTCGCCCTGAAGGGTGTCCCGGATCAGGGTGGGGGTTTCCTTGGGGCGTGGGGCGGCCTGGGCGAAGGGCCTGTGGTGGTTTGCAGGCCGACCACGCCCTCTGGCGACCCATGAGGAGGTCCTGGTATCTGTGATTTATTTATCTTCTATAATTGAAACTTTGTAGCGGAGGCCTGGGCCCGCCAGGGCAGGCGGAAAGCTTGGCTTCCTCCATTGCCGGGGGCAACTCAAGCCTCCTGCTCTCTCCAGCTCCATGGCTGCCGCCATTTTTGTTGGGACTTATTTATCTTCTATAATTGAAACTTTGTAGCATTGAGAGGAGGCCTGGGCCCACCAGGGCAGGCGGAAAGCATGGCTTCCTCCATTGCTGGGGGCAACCCAAGCCTCCTGCTCTCTCCGTGGCCACAGTCATCTTGGTTGGGTTAATTTGCATACTCACTCCTGGTTGGCTGGTGGGCATGGCTTGTGGGTGTAACGAGGTACAGTCAATTTGCATATTACTCTTTTATTAGATAGGATGATAGCATGTTCATAATATGGAATGTTCAAGTCCTTTCAATTGTTGGGATGTTCTTTAAAAAGGGACACAGCCTTTCCATGCTTCAGAAAATAAAGACATTCTTTTTCCTATTATATACATAGGGCAACCATCATTGAGGTGAACTGATCTACCAAATACTGCACAGAAACTGTGATGGAAGCAAGATTAGAATTTAGAATTCCTTATGCAGTTTGCTGATTTGGTCTGATGCTTTGTGTGCATCCCAGGAGTGTGTTATTTTGTTAGAGAGAAAAAAAAATTCATTTTCCTGAATTAGATTTCTAACTTTATCTTTCAGCACTAGATTTATAGAATACTAAGGGCCCAGTGCACTTTGAAAGGAACTGTGGGCCGCGAGGCTGCGGTGGGCACAGGGACAGGTCTCAGATCATCCTCTGTGCCCCTGCCTGGCCCCTCCCACCATAGCCCCTGGTCCCCTTGTGCCATCAGTGCTGCTCCCTCCACCACCGCTCCCACATGCTGACCTAGCAGGCCCTGCTCGTCCCACTAATGGCGCAGAGTGATTGGGGCCGGTGCCAGAAGCAGGTGCAAGCAGCGGCTGCTGTCCTGATCACCCCTAAGGAGCAGGAGGTGGTAGAGAAACCCTGAGGGGCAATTGGGGCCAGCAGCTGCCACTCACACCCGCTGATGGCACTGAACGATCAGGGCTGGCGCCGGGCACTGGCAGTGGGTGCGAGCAGGGCCGGTGCCGACAGCACGTACAAGTGCCTGGTGGTACCATGCCGCGTGGGAGCAAAGAATTTTCAGTAACCACCAGAGGCTCGCCCCGATGACAGTGACCGGCACCCTGCCTTGGTCTGGCGCCCCCGCCCCCACCGCCGCTCACCTGTTCCACTATCCCACTGCAGCCAACGCCCGCCATATTCCATGCTCTGCCACCTGCTGCTGACACCTGCCATGTTCCACGTGCGCCCCCTGGTGGTCAGCACATGTCATAGCAACCAGTTGTTCCACCATTCGGTCTATTTGCATATTGGGGTTATATATATATAGATAGTCTATATCAGTCGTGGGCAAACTACGGCCCGCAGGCCGGATCCGGCCCGTTCGGCTGTTCTATCTGGCCCGCGGAGCCAAAAGAGTGGAGGGTTCTCTTGCTCTCCCCTCCACTCCTTTACTTTGAATTTATATTAGTTCACACAAACACTCCATCCATGCTTTTGTTCTGGCCCTCCGGTCCAGTTTAAGAACCCATTGTGGCCCTCGAGTCAAAAAGTTTGCCCACCCCTGGTCTATATTCTATATATATAATGTTAATGTTTTATTTTAAGTGAACACAAAGTATTTAAAGGGCTGCAAGCTGGGGGCAGGAAACCTGGATTCCAGTTCTGTTTGTATTCCCAAGCAAACTTGAGCAAGCCATGAAATACTCTGATTCTTGATTGCTCACCCTATAAAGGAGGAGAGTGAATTAAATAACCTCAGATCTCCTTTCTAATTTAAAACTAAATATGCTCAAAGTCACTAATCTTCTGAGAGATGCAAATCAAAACAACAATGAGGTACCATCTCACACCTGTCAGAATGGCTATCATCAACAAATCAACAAAAGACAAGTGCTGGTGAGGATGCAGAGAAAAAGGAACCCTCATGCACTGCTGGTGGGAATGCAGACTGCTGCAGCCCTGTGGAGACCGGTATGGAGTTTCCTCAAAAACTAAAAATGGAACTTCCATTTGACCCAGTTATCCCACTTCTAGGAATATATGCCAAGAAACTAGAAACACCAATCAGAAAGAATATATGCACCCCTGTGTTCATAGCGGCACAGTTTACAATAGCTAAGATTTGGAAACAGCCTAAGTGCCCATCAGCAGAGGAGTGGATTAGAAAACTGTGGTATATCTACACAATGGAATACTACAATGATGTAAAAAAGAAGAAACTCCTACCATTTGCAACAGCATGGATGGACTTGGAGAGCATTATGCTAAGTGAAATAAGTCAGTCAGAGAAAGATAAATATCACATGATCTCACTCATTTGTGGAATATAATGAACAACATAAACTGATGCACAAAGACATATCCAGAGACAGAGAAGCATCGATCAGACTATCAAACCTCAGCGGGAAGGCAGGCGGGGGGAGGCGGAGGGAGGGGGAGGAGTGGAAGGGGGAGAGATCAACCAAAGGACTTGTATGCATGCATATAAGCATAACCAATGAACATAAACACTAGTGGGGTGAGGGCTCGAGCTGGTGACAGGGGGTGGGGGGCAATGGGGGGATTAGGACACATATGTAATACCTTAATCAATAAAGAAAAAATAAAAATAAATAAATAAAGAGCTTTTTAATAGTATATATGGCCCTAGCCGGTTTTGCTCAGTGGACAGAACATCGGCCTGCGGACTGAAGAGTCCCGGGTTCTATTCCAGTCAAGGACACATGCCTGGGTTGCGGGCTCGGTCCCCAGTAGGGGGCCTGCAGGAGGCAGCCAATCAATGATTTTCTCTCATTATTGATGTTTTTATCTCTCTCTCCCTCTCCCTTCCTCTCTGAAATAAATAAAAATATATTTTTAAAAAATAGTACATATGAAAAAATGTATTTTATGAATATAATCCAAAATTACAAATTGTTAGCTTTTTAAGATAATACTTTGTTTAGATTTTAACACTGTATTTTACTATTTTGCAAAAATACTCAAAAAGATTCAAACAAATTAGGGTAGGATAAAATATCTGGTGAATGCACTTTTAAACTATAATCACTGAAAATTACTGTAGTTTCCATTATAATTTTCCTACTATTAATGTTACTTTTGATTAAATTATTTATCTTTTATTTTGTTTTGCTTTTTGTTATATGTTTCTACTTCTATATTTTGAAGATGGAAATTATTTTCTCCCCATAGTACCAATATTCAATAAAAGATCCTCAATATGATTGACCAACACAATCAAGATTGAGATTGCCAGTTTAAGAAATACAAGCAATTAAGACCCAGGTGAATGAGTATGTCATTCTCATACTAAAGAAAAACTTAGACATAATATATCAAAGGGTTTAAAAGTATATATAATAGATGTATGTTTAACCCAAGTCAATCTAATGATAAATTATTGTAATTAAAGATATCTTGGTTGATAAGGATGAAAATAACTGCCTGAAAGACCAATAGAACATATATTAGAATTGGCAGTATATTGCTCCCAGTTCTTGAATGTCATAATTCCCCACTACACAGAAAGCTAAAAATCAAGAAATGATCAGTCAAGTGGTTCCTCAGTGATTTATCAGCATAGCCTCAGCATGGTAGAACCTCTGTTAAGGTCTCCAACAGGTTAGTGGTAGCCAGGACTGCAGCCTGTGCCAAGAAGCCACAGTGCATTGACTAGAAAAACCTCCCTTTGTCCCTGTTTCTACCAGCTCTTTTTCATCCTAGTATTCCCTGGAAGCAAGAGCAAGGCTTTCTCTTCTACTATAAAAAACTGCAGCCAAAGTAGAGTTCATGGGTGATCAAATAAATGGACAGGAACCTCCATTTCCTATCTTTACTCCCCACCTCAGTCAGATGCTCCTTTTGCCTCAGACTTCATCCTGGGCTCACCGCCTGGATATCATTCCTTGAAGCCATATGTAAGACCCACGCCTTAGCAAGCACAATGAAGGGCACCCATAAGTACAGCTTCATTCTGTAATTTCTGATATATAATACCAGATATTTTACATTGATCTCTAAGTATCTACTTCAAAACCTCCTACCCTAGACTTCCAATTTTTTATGACTCCTAGGATTGCAAACCTCTGAGATCTGCTCAGCCCTTCAAATATCACTGCTATTCTAGGCCTGCCTCCACAACCATCAGTGCTAGCAGCATGAGAAGCAGAATAAGGTAATGGCTAAGACTCTGGAACCAAAATACTTGGCTTTGAATCCCATCTTTTTTACAGTGTACTTACTAGCTTTGTGACTTTGGATAAGAAATTCAACCTCTCTAGAAATCAGTCATCTATAAAATTGGGATGAGTAACAATCTTACATAGTTATCATGAAAATTAATCACGTTTTTACAAATAAAATACTCAGAATAATGCCTGGTACATAAGTAATCAAAAATGTTAGCTATTCTTAGAATGGAGAATTTAACTTTTTCCCTCTGTCATAATGGCAGAAGACCTAAAAAGGCAATTAAATTAATTTTAATGACTCAACCATCTGGTAATCTTAGTTTCTATTTTTTTAAATTAAGGTGCTCATAAATCCAAGCTTTCCAGTTTAATTTTGTTGTCCTGGGATGATTATTAGAGCAACCTATTTTGTTCTTAGTGTCCAGATTTGGACAATAATGTATGTAATCACCCTAATTATGACATAGAATTCTCAGTTGTTCTCCCATACAATCAGGAGAATGAATTAGATGGACTCTGAAATCATGTAAAACATAAGGGTTTGTGTTAAAATAGATAGTATTTCATTAAGATACAAATGTATTTTGAATTTTGTTAAAATACAAATGGAAAGAAGAAATATTTGAATGTCTTATAAATATAGTCTAAAATATTATAAAGTGTTGCTAGGTTTTGTTAAGATGACATAACTTGATGGCTTTTTAAATTTTAAATAAGAAGAGTTTGAACTTACATGTGGAGATCTTTAAGTTCACTTGTTCAAAATGCGTGAGAGTCACTCTCCTTCAGTTTTTCCTATCCTACTTGCTTTCACTCCCTCTTATCTCCCCTAGATGTGAGGGTGAGTGAGGGGTGGTCAAGAAGAAAAAGAGCTTCTTCCTCTCCTTAAACTCAACCTTCAAATCAGGGTTTCCACCCAAAAAACTGGCCAGTTTCCCATTCCAGCCTGGAGAACAATCATTCCGATAAAAATATTATCTGAACTTCTTAAATGTAGGGAAGAAAAAATAGACTTTTGCAAGAGTCTTTTGTCACTGCATGATATCTACAGAATGACAATATCAAACCTGAGAAGTGCTAACATCTTCATTTAGATCATTACTAACATTTTAAAGTACTTAAAGCAGAAATAGCTTCTGGAGGATGACAGAAATTTTTAAAGATTAGATTTAAATACACCACATGAGAACTGTTTTTATTCCTTATCTCTTTTCCCATCACACAGAATTGTTTCTCCAATTTGAATATTATACTATTTATGTCCACCTTCAAATTAATTACATTGCTTCATTATAAGTCATGGATTGATAAAACTTATAAAATTTAGACCAAATAGGTATTACTTATAAAGCATATATTGCAATCAATGCTACTTACTTTATTTTTTTTTAAATATATTTTATTGATTTTTTACAGAGAGGAAGGGAGAGGGATAGAGAGTTAGAAACATCGATGAGAGAGAAACATCGATCAGCTGCCTCCTGCACACCCCCTACTGGGGACGTGCCCGCAACCAAGGTACATGCCCTTGACCGGAATCGAACCTGGGACCTTTCAGTCTGCAGGCCGATGCTCTATCCACTGAGCCAAACCGGTTTCGGCAATGCTACTTACTTTAAAAGTTGATTAATTATATAAACATAGTTCACAATTATGAAAAAAGATTTTTATATACCTCAGTAGACATGCAAAATTTAATCTTAAATAAGAATCACACTATAATTGCTTGATTGTTGCAATGAGATGAAAGGAAAAAAAAAACAGCAAGGGTCCTACAGAGAACAAGACATTGTGAAAGTAATCATAGAGGGAAATAATTGTTACATTTATGATTCTTTCGATTATGGATTATGGAGATGACTTCTTAGCAACCTCTTCAGTTTCAAGACAGCATGGTGTTTTATATAATAAGGCTCTGAATAAAGCAACTATTATCAATAGTGTTTGCAACTTAATTGGCTACCTTTGAAGTTAAAAGGGTCTTTTTGCTTTCTAACTTTGATTCACAGCTGTATTTTAAAACATTGCCATTCTGTCCAGCTGTTTAACCTCCATTTATGTTCTTAGAGTCTCTGGAGGATAGTGCATATATGTTTTATTAGAGCTGAGCAACATTTTCACAAGGGAGGAATAAGCACAAATTCTATTAAACATCTGTTAGTTTATGTGTTTATCCAACATGTCTACATTGCACCCCTATCCTATTCATGCACTGGAGGGAGGGGTCCCTCAACCCAGCCTGCCCCCTCTCACAGTCCAGGAGCCCTCAGGGGCAGGAGGCAACCCAGCGATCAGGGGAAGGCGATGCCCGCATCACACCTCTGCTGCTGCCACTGCTGGCAGCACAAGCCTTGGCCGACCCTGGTTACCTAGGCCTCGGGCAGCCCTGGGCAGCTGGGAAGCTGCCATCCGAGGCTTGCCTGTGCCTTGGGCCGGCCCTGGGGCAGGGGCTGGGGGACTCGGGAGGCAGGCCCAGCCATGCCACGCCTGCTGCCCCAGCAGGGCTGAGGGGACTGGGCACCGCCATCTTGTGGCTGTGGGCGCCACTATCTTTGTGGGTGGGGCAGTCAATTAGCATATTTCCTCCTTATTGGCTGTGGGCACCACCATCTTTTGTGAGGATGCGATGGTCAATTAGCATATTCCCTCTTTATTAGATAGGACTTAACATTAAAAAGAACTTCACCTTAAACCATAAGCAGAATTTCATAAGTTCTTAACCAAGGCTAGCCTCTAATGCCTAGCCCATTTACCAGAAATAGTACTAAGAAGGGCGCATTCCCTGTTTAAAGGTTTGTCTGGAAGAAGCCTTGGTGAAGGCTGATGTTCTCAAAGGTATCTACCCCAACAAAAACACCAGTTAATGAAGATGGCTACTTGAGAAATGAATTTCACTGCCCTGGTTTAACTAACCAAAAAGAGAGGAAGATTTGGTGTAAACAAAAAAAAAGGGGAAGACTTACTAATATTAATACTGTAAAGAGGGAAGGAAAGAAGGTAAAAATGTACACCTCATTATTAAAGGGGAGATCAAGAATTACATGACCTAAAAATCTTGGAAGGTTAAATTTGGGGGAAGGAAATATTCATCTCAGGTTAATCTCAATGATCCGTTTCACTTGATTTTCCTGCAGTGAAGTCTCCACTATAATATGACATCCTCTTTAATTAATGCCATAGAAAATAAGTGTTTATTTGATGCCTGTTAAGTGTCATTTGATCAGTAATACCAACATAGAAAGTGTAAGAGAGTGTATTAATAGATACAACAATATTTAAAGAGCAATACACTGATCACAAAGTGAACTTTCCCACTGTGATATCACTTTAAGTGACTTGATTGGTTTCACTTAGAATCTATGTTTTTCCTGGATCATCTATGCTTATATAAAACTATTTGGAAGGAAGTAAATGCAGTTGCAGGCAGTAAGGTCCCAGTCTTAGATCCCACTTCATCTGCCCCTGTAGGGAAGGAGTCCTGTCCCTCAGCCAGTTCCTCCTGCTGTTGGCTCTACAACCTGCTGGCCCTGAAGAAAGGCATATTATAATTTCAGAGACATTGAAAGACTCCCAAAAAAATCTCTCCATGAAATCCAGTACTGATAAATTCCCCCTTTTATGGCTTGTCCTGCAGCTCAAACAATTAACTCCAGAAAGCCTGTATTAAAATACAAATATGTTACTGGAAAATACAATACTTTATCACCCATTATGATAGCAACACCAACTTTGTAACTTCCTAAGCTCTTTGTTAGAAAAGGCATTAAATAATGAAGTTAGTTTTCATTCAAATATATATTGTCAGTATACCACAGCTAGACTAAATGCTGAGAATCTCAAAATAAATAAAACAGTGTCCTACCCTCAGGAAGTTTACTGTCTGGTGGGGAAGTTGGACATATATTCAATCATTTTGTTGCATGTACTAGATAAGTCTTAGTAAGAAATAATTTGAAAACAACAAACAGAAACACTTGGAAAACCTGAAAAAAAATAAATTACTAGAAGCATACAGTCTTCCAAATAGGAAGAATTAGAAAACCTGAATAAACTTATTACAACTAATGAAATTGAAGTAGTAATTAAAAATATCCCAGCAAACAAAGTTCCTGGACCAGGAATCTTCACAGGCAAATTTTACCAAACAATCAAAGAAGAAATAACACCCATCTTTCTCAAAGTATTCCCAAAAATTCAAGAGGAGGGAAGACTCCCAAGCTCATTTTATGAGGCAATTATTCTAATTCCATTATCCTAATTCTGAAGATAAAGATGCTACAAAGAAAAAAAATTATAGGCCAATATCCCTAATGAACATAGATGCTAAAATTCTCAACAAGGTATTAGCAAACTGGATCCAGCAATACATTAAAGAGATCATGCACCACAATCAAGTGGAATTTATTCTGGGGGTGCAAGGTTGGTACAATATTCGCAAATTAATAAATGTGATACACCACCTAAACAAAATGAAGGATAAAAACCACATGATCATATTAATAAATGCAGAAAAAGCATTTGATAAAGTGCAGCACCTATCCTATATAATAAAAGCCTAATATGCAAATTGACCGAACAGTGCAACGACTAGCAGAACGACTGGTCGCTATGAAGCACACTGACCACCAGGGGGCAGAAGCTCAATGCAGGAGCTGTCCTCAGCCCACAGGCCCCAGGTCAACCAAGGCAGGTGCCAGTGGGGGCCCCCCAATCGCCTCACCGGTCTCCCCGCAGAGGGAGGCAACTGGCAGTGACGGCAGGGGGCAGGGCAGGCGAGCAGGTGACACCAGGCTGGCCAAGGCGGGAGCCAGCGGGGGCCCCCTGATTGCCCCTCCAGTCGCCCCACAGGTAGGCCCTGATCCCTGGCCAGGCCTAGGGACCCTGCCTATGCATGAATTTCATGCACTGGGCCTTTAATTTATGATAAAAACTCTCAGCCAAGTAGGAACATACCTCAACATAATGAAGACCCTGTGTGATAAACCCACAGCCAACATCATACTGAATGAGCAAAAACTAAGTGTTTCCCTTAAGATCAGGAACAAGACAGGGATGACCACTTTCACCACTCTTATTCAACATAGTACTAGAAGTTCAAGCCACAGCAATCAGACAAGAAAAACAAATAAAAGGAATCCAAATTGGAAAGGAAGAAGTAAAGCTGTCATTATGTCACTATGTCATTATTTGCAGATGACATGATTCTGTATAGATAGAGAAAACCTAATGGTTCCATCAAAATGCTACCAGAATTTATAAATGAATTCAGTAAAGTAGCAGGATACAAAATTAATATTCAGAAAACAGTGGCATTTTTTAAAATATATTTTTATTGATTTCAGAGAGAAAGGGAGAGGGAGAGAGAAATAGAAACATCAATGATGAGAGAGAATTATTGATCAGCTGCTTTTCGCACGCCCCTTACTGGGGATGGAGCCTGCAACTTGGGCATGTGCCCTGACCAGGAATTGACCTCCTGGTTCGTGGGCAGATGCTCAACCTCTAAGCCACACTGGCCAGGCTCAGTGACATTTTTAAACACCAATAATGAACTATCAGAAAGAGAAACTAAGAAAATAATCCAATGTACCACCCATAGCCATGAAATTCACTCTCTCTATCCCCATATCAGTTTCTTTGAAAGAGAATCTGAAATAATTGTCACTTGAATACAATAAAGGTAGTTTCAAGGTGAGCCTTGAAAAAAAGATAAGCATCTTCCAAGGGAACAAATGGGAAAAACACAATCCAAGCAGACAGAATGTCATGTTCAAAGGTATGGATGGAGCAAAGATCTTTATCCATGGCCTATATAAAGATCTCTGGCCAGGAACAATTGATTATGCTAGGAAGACAGCCAAGGACCAGATGACAAAATACTTTTTATACTCTGCTAAAAAGTATGAATTTTATCCAATAGTTTATAGAAGTGGGATGTCAAATTTTTTAACCAGACGAGGGACAAGTGCAGACTTGTGTTTTAGAAAAAAAAAAAAAAAAAAACTCTGACAGCAGGTAGAAAGGTGAACTACAAGGAGACTAGACTGAATGCACCACTCAATAAGCTATTGCAGTAATTCATACAAGAGATAGAGCTGTTTCAAAATAGGACTGTGACAAAGGGGATATAGAGGAAAGGAAGGATTAAAGCATATTATGAAACATTCTAAAATGTAATTAAGTCTGTTCAAAAAACTGAAAAACCATACGCTTTAATATGGGAAGAGAAGGAAAGTCTAAACCAAAGCCAAGGCAGATGCTAAGGGGTGAACCAGACATAGGAAGAAGAATACACTGGCAGAGAAGAGCACAGAAGATACACTTTGCATTCTTTCCGATCTTTCCTTGGGGCAGCCTTTCCTATGGTCTCTGAATATTTTAACCCAAATAAAGGCAGACTCCCAATCTTCAGGATGTGAGCACCAGGGGCGGCAAAATAATTGGTAATCAAACCTTTATCAAAGGTTTACTCTAGTTATCCTGCCATTTTATTAAAATGAGTGTCAATTAGGCCTACCACATAAAAGGACAAGAATTCATTCCTGGTGAAGCCTTAACTTGCAGGTGCCAGGCCTTGTTTCATTATGTATTTAATTAGAAGTTTTTGTGGTATTGTTTTCCCTTGAATTCCAAGAATAAAAATTTAAAAATGAGAAATGTGAACTTCTCTGATGATCCTATGACTTTGAAGCCACATATTTGAATATATGATCTCCTGCTTTTGCATTTAGAAGCCCTGGGGAGTAACATTATCAAACTGATTAAGAATGCGTAAATTTTCATAAGAATATGCAATCTTGGCCAGCTCAACACAGGGCACTGAAGTGACTAAGTATCAAATTAAAGATTATTCATTTTTGTGTGGAATTCGCTCCAGCAAGAAATTGAACAAGGGGATTTAAAATCCAAAAACAGTGGGACCACCTCCTGAGACATTATTATTAGTGGGCCTCGGTCTTTCGGTTTCTTATCTCCCTATACACCCAATGCTCCCATTGCTTTAAATTATTATCATTATTTGCTAAATGCCTTCAATGTACTTGGTACCCTGGCAGGCATAGAAAAAGGTATCATACCTGCCCAGGGGTTTTCTTTTGAAATTGCACAGTTATAATTTAAGTTTGAAAATGGCCCGCAGTTGTCAGTTACAGTCTTTTCTACAGGCATAGACGCAATAGAACAAAACTCAAAGTATATAAGTTCATCCACCTTCTTTTTTCCCCTTGGGTCTTCTTTATATTCCACAGCCTGGTCTACTACCCAGAAAACAATATCACAGAAATATGCCACAGGTCAGTAATGAAAGGCAATCAAGAGCTCGGAGTAAATGATGAACACTTAGGAACAATCCTGCATCTGACTTCTCACCCTGCTCCCTGCTGTGTGTGCTGTGTTCAGAAGCAATGGAAAGTTACAAGAGTTGATTAAAGGGTAAAGTCGTCTTCCCTGTCCCTACCCCAACCAGTCCAAGCCATGACATTGCCAGCAATATCCACACTCTGTTCAGATCTTCATCATTCTCTCAGAAACCTTGTTCTTCCCATATACTGGTATACTCCAACTCCTGTGACAAATGTCTCGAGAGAGAAGTGGAATCTGAAACATAGCCTCTGATTTAGATCTTTCTGTATACATTTGTGTTTCCATAAATATCTAAATGTATAAAAGAAAGGAATAATGGCAGTAGCCTTTCACCTCTATTTGTTCCTCCACCCTGTTATTACTAATAAAAAAAATTCTTTTTAAAAACTAAAAATGCTGTGTTTGTTTACCTCAAGGTCACATAAGTGATGGGGCAAAAGCAGTGTTCAGGGCTCTATTCTACCATAGGATAAAGAAAACCCCAGACTAAAATCCGCATTATTAACAGGTGTACCAGTTACCTGCATTATTAACAGGTGTACTGGTTAAAACTGGCGGAATTTGTAATCAAAGAAAACATGATAATTTCAAGAGAAACATCAAAAGTGCTCTATTCAAAGTAATGCCCATCACTAGCTATACATTTTCCCCATCTTTCAGGTAATTTGTGGATATCGTCCCAATTGAACTTTTCTTGTTTTGAGGCAAACCATTCAGAGACCAAATTTTCCACTTCTTGGTATGTTTTGAAGAGCTGCTCAGAAAGTGTGTGTGCCATCGATGGGAACAAGTGGTAATATGAAGGAGCAAGGTCTGGTGAATATGGCGGGTGGGTTAATACTTCCCAGGCAAGATTTTTTAACGAGTCTTTAACTGGTTTTGAAGTGTGTGATGGTGTGTCATCATGAAGCAAAATTACTTTGCCGTGTCTTCTGGCCCATTCTGGTCATCTTACGATCAAAGCATGGTTCAAATTGACCTGGACGTTCTTTGTCTTTCACATCGAAATCATCACTTTTAAACCACTTAAACCAGCATTCACAAGTGTCTTGAGATGGAGCATGTTCACCATAAGCTTCCCAAAGTATACGATAACTTTTAGCAGCACTTTTCTTCAAAATAAAGTAATGAATTAAAACTTCCCTCAAATGCTCTTTTTTTGGCACAAAATTCAACATTTTTAAGCGTAAAAATATCTATGATGTTAACACCTTCAGAAAATTTGGCATAAGAAGTTTTGAAGCTTGTTGTCAATACAACAAAATAGCATACATATCAAATCGCACATATATCAACATATGTATAACTCCATGTATTGAAAAAAATCTGCATTAGTAACCAGTACACCTAGTAACTAGGGTATTCCCTGCTTCCTCTGTCCAGCAGTGAAGAAAAGGAGGAGTTCTTCCTGATGGCACAAAAGAGAATCATGAGGTAGACCCAGAAATTCAATCACTGAAAGTCACTCCCTTATACAACATCATTACACATAGTGAATTATCTAAATATGAGCACATGTTTTCCTTTGAAATACATATTCCTTGAAGGCAAAGCTCTTATCTGAGCATGAATACAATGAACAGTGCATATGGATACATTTCCAGAGGTAAGTACTTAGATATCTACTGGCTTTGCCCTCTGCTTTAATTCCCACTAAGCCAGCTCTTCACTCACTGCAACCCAGCAAGGCACTACCAACCATGCCCAATTCCACAACTAGCAATATCCAACTTTGCCACTTCTTCTGGTCTTCTCTTTTCAGTTTCCTCTCTGTATTCATTCTATCCTGCATTCCTTCCTCTATGCATGTTTTACACACGCATTCATTACTGATGTAAGGATTATTTACTGAGTGCCTACTATATACAAGACATTGTGCTGAGTATAGGCACAGTTAAGTTTGGAGTCCCTGGAGTTTTAGCATTCCATTCATGTCTACTCTAACCTACCAATTTCTAAAATGTCAACTAGGTCTTAGTCCACTGAAGCAATATGAACCTAAGTTCTTATTTCTCATACTCCTGACATTTGTCTAGATTCTTGAATGCATGCATAGTTCTTTTCTTACTGATCCTTTGAAGTATTATTGTTTGAACCACCAAAATCCTAGCCCATTTTCTCAGAATGAACCCCAGTTGTTCAATCAAATAAATAAAATTGCTTTCAATAGATAGCTCAGTGAAACTGTTTTTTACAGAGATTGTATAAAAGTAACTTTAAAATGGTTATGTCCAGAGATAATTGAGGAGATAAAGAAAGAAAAAGGAGATGAAAATTATAATAAAAGTAAAATAACTAAAATCCTCAAAGTAAGAGGTACAACTGTATCATGTTTGGTGAAAAAAGAAAAAAGATTTTTCAGGGGTAAATGAGGCAGAAGCAAGTGTTCCTTTGATCAAAAGATTTACAGCATCACCTTGCAATCTGAATAAAGTATGGTTCAATCTATAAAAATAGAATATACATACTTCTTTTCTGATTATATGGATATAGCACATCTGTAGTATTTGTACACTAATCATGCAAAATAAGTTTGTTAAATAACAGATGCCCATTTCTCAAATTTTAGCCCCCATTTCATCTTTAAAACCTTGCCAAATACCTATAAAAATAAGAATAACCAGGAGGGAAGCATATTTTAAGAACAGGTTAAATGATTTATGTTTGGATCAGTCCTCTGCTTTCTCTTATCCACCCAGACAAAAGCTAATATATGATTGTCAGATCTGGAATCCCTAAATGTCATAAACACAAAAGCTGGATAATCTATATCAGGGTGGGATGTAGAGCACAGAAGGCAAGGGAGAGAGAGGCAGAGAGATTACATTTAAAGAAAACATTTCATATTACATAGTTTCTAAATGTTGGTTAAAGGATTAATCTTACTGAAATATATTTTTTCCGAGTTTCTGTACTGCCTTAATTCTTTCAGTTCAAATTACTACTTGTTATTCTTCCTTGTCAGTAAATATCCTATTTTTTCCATCTTTTCTATAGATATTTTATTCTTATATTTCTCCAGGTTTGTTCATCCTTGCCTCTTCTCCCTTAGATTCCTCTCTTAGCCACTTCATTTTTTTTTATAAATTGTATCTTAAATCTGGTTTGTATACAGTCAGATTTATAGATAACTGTGGTAGCAAATACAGGATGCTAAAAACAAGTATAAGAACAACAGATATATCATCCTATTTTTAAATTTTAAAATATCAGCTTTTTGTTTTTCTCAGGGAGGATGCTTTCTTTTTTTTTTTTTATTGTTATAGCATGTTTACTCGGTTAAAGGTATACGTGTGAATCAACGTTTCCAACAAGAACCCAAACCCCAAGCGAGAAGACCAGAGAATCCAGGGTCTATATAAATTTGCCCGGCCTCCACTTTTCAATAAGAATAGATTTGGGTCTGGATGAAGTCACCCATGTGCCTCTGAAGAAACAAATGTCAGAGCGACCTATTAAAATCAACCCCGAGCTAGGTAGCAACAATGAGCTGGGGATTAGCATTGACAGCTCCCTTAATGTGATTCTTTGGGACAGGGATTAATTTAATGTGTTGCTGTCAAATGGAACAAAAAACGAGATGGATTTACTAATGACTCTATTCTATACCACACATTTTTCCACCCCTGATCTATGTCAGAAAGAATCTGACAGCAAAAGAAAATAATTTTTTAAATGAAAAGGAAGAAGGCATTGCCTTGTCGACAAACTTTCAAGAAGAGAGTTTTCACTGGGCTCACAAGAGGGAGGATGAGCATAAGACGGGGGGGCCACGTGGCGGGAGGTCTTTGGAGCAGTCTGGCCACCACTACAAGGAGGGAGCTCGCAGAGCACCAGAGCAGGGACCTGGTGTCCAGTCCCGGCTTGGGTGCAAACTTCCCCAGGCCTCCTTTACCTCTGGTGTGAAAGTAAAAGTTAGGAGGCTTCCAAATTTCCTAACTCTAAATTGCTAATCGCTCAAAATGGAGGCCCCTAAACCTGCTGGGAGTTGCAAAGAAAACTCCGCAGTTAGGCTGTGACAGAGAGGGGGCGAGTCAAAGAGCTAAGGTTGATCTTTAGCAACAGTTTGCCAAGTCAAACGCTAAAGCCTCCTTAAAATAATTTGGATTCTTCTTTGTTCTCCCTAACAAAGAAACTTTAATTTGCAGTTCTCTGCGAAGAAAGACAATGCAGACAAGCCATTTTCAGGTGAAAGGTGTCTCGTCAATTAATAATCATTAAGCAATCACTAAGGATTGGCAGGAGCTATTCATCGAATAGAATGCTCATAACGTGAAACTGCATCGATTTGCGATATAGACTGTGTGGGGCATTGTTCCCTGTGATTGTTTTGTTTTTACCTCCTAGGAGGTGCACAGCTCCCTAGTCTTAAGTATTTGTGTACATTCATGTACGTTACCCTGAGGTTAGTAAACACCCCTGTTTCCTCTGGTCTGAGTCTGGTCTCATTGAGAGGGATCGATGTCCCCGCCCGGCGCCTGAGCCCTGAAGCCTGTGGTTCTATCGGCACCCATCAAGTGCAGTCCCCACCCGCAGCCCCCAGGGAGCATTGTTGGGTCCGGTCGGAGCTGGAGGCGCGGCCCGGAGAAGGGGGCATCCCGCGATGCCCGTGGCTGTGAAAACCGGCTGCAACCCAGGAAGAACCTGAAAATGACGGGGAGCGGAGAGATGCGGCGCCTCTCGCCTTTCAGCTCGCGCCTCACTCCTCGGCCCAGACAAGGGGGGGTGGGACCTCTGAAGACGCCCCCGGGCCGCGCCCCTGACAAGCGCTCTTGCTTGGGGAGGCAATGACGGCTCCCCGCCCCGCCGTCTCCACTGCGATCTCCTGGTGCATAAGCCCAAGTCCCGCGCGGGTCCTCGCTTCCCTGCCCCGCGCGTCCCTTCCCCGGGCGGATAGCGGTTGTGGAGCCGAGAATCCTGGCTCTGGCACTAAACTCGGTGACCTTGGGCAATTACCTAACCTCTTAAAAATCCACGTTTATCCACCGGGTAAACGAGACCAAAGATGCCGTCTCCCTCCGTCTTCGTTGGATTCCGTTTCCTTTTCTCTGTTCTACCTTCTCTCTTCTCTGGCTTTTGCCGTCACTTTCGATCCTGTGTTTTCCCTTGATTTTGTCTCTCCAATTTCTCAGAATCCTTTTTCTTCTCTTCTCCCCCTCGCCCCTCCACCCCCATGTTCATTATTGTAGCCAGCAAATTCATCAAAGATTTGTTTCCACTTCCTGGACTCAGAGCTTTCCAAAGCAAATCTTAATCTCCGTACGCCCCCCTCCCTCGGCCACCCCAAATAATAGGGCAGTCAAGAAAGAACTCTGAAAGACACATGTCCCGTTGCCTCCTCCACTTCCAACCATTACATTTCTATAATGCTGGACCCCTAACACCATCGCTGCCCTGAGGTCAGAGGCCGCTGTGACCCAGAAATCTATGCAAGGGCTCAACAAAAGTCCTCCAGCGACCAGCGAGCAGAACCCCGGGAAGCTGAAACCAGAACCCAGTCTTGCGATTATTCGTCTTGTTTCGTACAGAGAAAAACAAACTTGTATATGATGTTCCATACTCATATATGAACATATTTTTAATCTTCGAACAAGCTGAAATATGCAGTATAAGAAGAAACAGCACAAGATCTACTCAAGGTTTTTTTTAAAAGCATGTCTGTAAATTTTACCTATATAACTGAGATTTATTTCAAATCAAGTTCTTAATTATTGAGGTTGGTTAGAAGAGACAGAAAATTTAATTGCCTAAAACTTGAATTGCCTAAAAAGGAAGAGCTGCATTTATACTCACTTATGGAAACATTTTAAAAGATGTCTGATAATGTTATTTCTTTAGAATAACAAAAAACTACTATATACACTATCATAGTACATATAGTATAAATAAAATACTGTAAACTATAGGCAAAGTTTGTATAAGAATTTCTTTTTAAAAAGCTAAGGAGAGAAAAACTCTTAAAGAAGGCTAGAGAATTTTTAGTTGCTTGCCAGTTACCTCAAACCTAAAAGTATCAAGTTTCCTTTGAAATTATTTCTCAGTTTTATTAGAATCTAATTGAAGATCACCTGTAAAATGTTGGAGGAAGGAAGACAAGTCGGAAAATAGAAATTCAATGCTTAGTTTTTGAAAGAGTAAAAGAACCACAGTACCACCTTGTGGAGAAGAGAGATTTTTTTTCATCTTCTATATTCTGCTTGTTTTATTTCCCTCTATTACTCAGTCTCATAGATCTACACACATTTTAAATAAAAATTAATAAACCCATTTAAGGCATAGGACAAAAACTTGGGTCTATATGAATAAATTATAATGTTTTCTCTACTATTTTAAACACACTAACATGTTTATAACAAAATAAATTGTAAGTTTTATCAACAAGTTAAACATAATATATGGTATTAAGAAATTGTGCTCCTACCTGGGCTGGGTGGCTCAGTTGGTTGGAGCATCGTCCCCTATACTGATGTTTCACACTCCCTTCCTCTCTCTCTAAAATCAATAAAAACATATCCTTGGATGAAGTTTTAAAAAAATTGTGCTCCTAAATTACTAATAATACCAGAAATTAAATGTTAGGTATGAAACAGTAAAAATAAAATTATGTGTACCTTTTAAAAGAAGAGTAATTATTTTAAAAATGAGTTTAAATTTCACTATTAAATACTATTTGTGCTTTTTAAATACGTATTTTTTGTTCAGTTGTTAGGACCTGGAAAATGCATATTCTTAGATAAAATACAAAATAATGTTCTATTTTTAAAGTTGTTTGTCTCGTTACATTTAAGATTGGCAGAGCAACAAGACATTTATAGAACCTATATTTGTTAGTTTAACAAAACTGTTCTAGTAACTTTGAGGATATAAAAAGGGCATAAATCATAAAACTTGGATTTTAAGAAGATTATAAGCCAAGAAATGCAAAATAAAAAGTGTTTCTCTACTCTGGTACATCTGGAAATATCTTACATGACACAAATGTTTCCTGTCCTACATATGTTTTCTGTAAGGCATGAGAGAAATCCAGGGTTACCTGTAGGCATTCTTTATTCTCTGTGCTTTAGAATCAGAGAGCTTGTATATCCCTCTGACCTTCAGGAAGGACTAAATCAAAAGCATCCCAGGAAGAGACCAGTGTATTTCAAATTGTGTTCAGTAGAGCCCTGGGGGTTGTCAAGAGATTATAAGGGGAGAAGAACATGGAGAGAGGCCCCTCACTCCCAGCTTCTACCAACTGACTCTGCTTTTATCATTTTATATAAATCCAGTAAAGAACGTTTATTAACAAATGCACTTTAAGAGCAGCCTACCAGGCTTCCACATACCACATTCTTCTTTTTTCTTTAAAAAATAGTTCATTACAATGAGTAACAAGTTGGTTGTTTTAAACATACACACACACACATTCAATTAAAACAGAAGTATATTAAGTTAAAAATCTCTGTATCACAACTCAAACCATTCATTTCCCAAAAATAGCAGTTAACATTTTGGTTTGTACCCTCCCAGAAACGTTATCTCTGTGGGCAAAGATACAAGTGTGTGAACACACACACACACACACACACACACATACACACACACATTATTTGTTTTAAGAAAACAGGATTATATCAACTTTGTTTTCTCCCTCAATAATATAATAGAAATATCTTTCTGTGACATTACATAAAGAACGACCTAATTTTTTGTAAAGACTCTATATTATCCAAAGCATAATTTATTTAATCTCACATCTATTGTTGAATAGTTGGATTTCTGCTTTTATATCATGTTCCTCCCCCTACCAAAAATACATTTCCTACACTTTACAGACTAACATCTACACACACACAAGTTTCTGTTTTGTGTTACTTCAAAGTAACCACACTAGCAACCAATGAGAAGCAACAATTTCAAAAAATGTAAAACATAATTTCTCAACACAATATACTTCTCTACCCAAACATTTTAAACACAATAAAACAGGATTGGTGTTAATTTCTTCTCAAGAAAACAACAAACATACATCCTTTTAAGATTGCTGCAGTGCCTCAAGAATGGGGTTTATGCTTTTTGGAGCAATTTGGCTGTGTCTATCAATACTTAAAATGTGCATATCTTTCAACCTAACACCACGGTAGCTTTTCTATAGGACTATTCATACAAATTCATTAATTCATTCAACATATTCATTGAGCCAATCTAAATGCTAGTAATTTTGCTAGATTCTCATGGAAGAGTGGTTAAAAGAAGAAAAGAAAAACTCAGGGATATATTTATCAGTGGGATAAATCTACACTGAATAAATAATTACATAGTATATGTGTCATTAATTGCAATAAATAGTAATAGAAAAATTATAATAAACTATTTTAACATTGGATTTTTTCTCAAAGAGCTACAAACTATTACTAGTATACAATCTCTCATACTTTACCTTTTAAACCCAATCTTTGATAGTATATTTCTAAAGCATTCCACATATGTCCTTTCATTTTTTTAAAAATACACCTCAATATACAGACAAGCCACTTAAGTCTAATGAACATTTGATTGAGATTGGTAAATCACTGCTTTCAGCTAACTTAATAAATTTAATCTTTGTCCCAAATTCATTGTTATAATACTTAGGCCTTTATGTCTTGCCATCCCCTTCATTTTTCTATTGTGAATTCATTTTAAAAATAAGGATAAAATAGGATTTTCAAATATTTAATAAATACTGTGCCTAAATAAAACCAAGAAATGTGAAGCTAAATTTTTGGCTACCAGTCAGTGCCACACCTGCACTATCTCAAAATCATTGATGATAAGATGGTTTAGAAGGATCCAAATTCAGTGTACAGCAGGTAGTTTGGATGTGCCATTGTTTAATGGATTAAAGTCTGCAGTTTAATACATGAAAAAGAATGCATGAAAGCTAACATCCAACATAAAATATAAAATATTTGTATTGGAGGAATAAGACCTAGAAAAAAGATGTGGACTTTACCAATCAATGGTTTAGTTTTCAAGGATGTCATTTGGAATAGTAGCAACAGATAACAAGATGAACCCACAGAAAATGTTTGAATATATCTAGAGGACAAGTGAGATTTGGCCACTAAAGGTCTATTTCTATAAAGAGACCAAGGATGCTCCTGGGAAGTAACTCATCTTTAGGTTAGCAGAGACTTTAGGAGTACCAGTAAGGTACCAAGTAAGTGTAACACGCTAATGTCAACACTAAGGGATACTTTTGGCCACATTAGCAAGCTTATGTGAGATGTGTGGAGACTTCCTGAAAGCACTGGTAAGAATTTAAGAGTCCAGAATGATCTCAGAGTGGGCCTGGAGGGTTGAGGGGGTAAGAAGGGTGGAAATGGAGGGGAGAGGATAACCAGAGAGATATCGTTTCTCTTAGTGTGACCCTGTGACCCTTGACCCTGGTGCACCCTAAGGAATGTGAATTAAATAACATAACACAATGTCCCAACTGGGAAAAGTCATTAGGAAGTTGACACTGTGCCAAGTTCTTTCTTTCAAGTTTGGGTTGATTTTAAATTTTGGAAGCAGAGTTCTTTTCTATTTGAATCATGAGAAGAACAGATCACTGGAAAAGGTTAGTTGAGGCCTCACTAATGACACTAACCTGGTGTAAATTAATGTCTTGAAACTATGATGGGAGGAGGGGAAACGCTGGCCTCTGGAGTTTGGGACAGGAATTGACAGGGAAAGGGCATGAGGAAACTTACTAGAATGGTAGTAATGTTTTATATCTTGATTATATAGGTGCATTTATTTGTCAAAATTCAGCAAAAGTATACTAAAGAGTTGTGCATTTATTATATGTAAATTTTACCTCAAAAGAAAAATGTAAAAAATATTGAACTCTTGTTAATGATATGAATGCTGAAGTATGTAAGGGAAAATGTACCAATGTCTGCAATTTATTTTCATCAGTGAATACATCAAAAACTAAATGCATTGCCCTAGCTGGTCTGGCTCAGTGGATAGAGTGTGGGCCTGCGGATTGAAGGTTGTGGGCTCAGTCCCCAGTAGGGGGCGTGCAAGAGGCAGCCGATCAATGATTCTCTCTCATTATTGATGTTTCTGTCTCTTCCTTTTCCTTCCTCTCTGGAATCAATAAAAATATATTTTTTAAAAATAAAATACTAGTATTGAGGAGAAAAATTAATTTCTTGGATATAAGATTTTAAGTTTAAAAGAGGCCACAGTAGGCTAAGATTTAGTGTTTACACCCCATCTAAAACCAACAAAACCAGAATGAGATGAGACTAGGCAAGATCAGTTATGTCAGCTATCTCACTGCTCCTGCCTCTGACTTTCCCAGCACCCCAGGTTATACTGATTTTCCCATCTGGAGGGTCAATCTTTGCCTGATTATCCAGCCATTCCATATGCAGTTAACATGGAAACATAAACAGCTGTCCACTATATACCCATCCCGACTGACATACACATCACCCTCCAAACAAAGAAACTTAGAAGCTGACACACTTGTCCATATCCCCAGTTTCATCATGTGGCTTCCTGAGCCTCTTCTGCCCACAGTCAGGCTTCAGATTCAATACCCCTACGATGACCAATGATTCCTGAGATTACTCTGGCCCTTTTAATTCCAGCTCTGGGGAACTAGTTGTAAGGGTGGAGTTTCTGTTTTGGTTCTTGTTATCTCATCAGGTTTCTGTGGTCACTCTCCCAGTTTGGTGTCTGAGGCCCAGACTATCACATAAATAGATGATGACTGCTGTACCAGAATGACCCCAGGACAGGCGGCTAAAGAAGGCTAAAAAGGGTCCTTGACTTAGAAGGCATGAGGCTCACAAAAGGGTTGAGATGGTAAAAGCTACATCTAAAGAGCCGGAGATCAAGCCTCATAGTTATGCAACAAATATATTTAAGTTCCTACAATGTGCCAGGCACTATGCCAATCACTGAATAATTCGGTGGTGAACAAAATAAATATAGTCTCTGACCTCACAGAGCTTACAGTGGTGGAGAGGTAGTAAATAAACACTAAATAAAAAATACATATACACATTATTATAAAACTACAAAAATAGGGTTCTTTGTCAGAATATTAAGGAGATCCACTTTAGACTGGGTGGGGAGTAATGTCTCTCTGAAGAAGTGTCATTTAAGCTGTGACCATGTGAGGTGTCAGGGGAAGAAATTATCAAAATGAAAAGGAGAAGATACAAAAGTTTATGAGACAGATTAATTTTAGAGGAAAGGGAAGAAAATTTATTTGACTGGAGCAGCATGAGTAAGGGGGTATGAGTTCTTGGATAATGTTTCAGACAAGTGAGCATGTGTCAGTTCCTGGTGAAGGCCTTTGGATTTTACTTAAGTACTAGAGGCCTAGTGCATGAATTGGTGCACAGGTGGGGTCCAGCTGGCCCACCCCGATCAGGCTGATTGGCTGGTCACAGTGCACGTCATAGCGACCAGCTGTTCCGGTTGTTCCGGTCGGTTGGCTTTTATTATGTATATTATCTATATATGTAGATAATGGGAAACCACTGGGTTTTAGACAGAGAAATGAAGTCTTCCTGAGTACTATCTGCTCCAGAAATGGCTCCAGTGCTGGGTACCAAGTCTTCTGGAATAATACAAGAATGTAAGTTCCAAGCAATCAGGAATTTTTATCTGTGCTGCTCACTGCTCTATTTCCATGCCCAAAGTAGTAGGTAAACATTTGTTGAAGAAACAATATATCTCTAAAGATAACAGATCTGCTATATGATTGTAGATTTAGGTCATACTTAGAGTTTCAATGGTTCTGTTCTCCTTTATGCATCTAACTATGGTTTTTACATCATAGACACCTCTTATTGCTTTACAGTAAAGAAAAGGTAACTCTCTAGCACATACTCCACGAGCAGAAAGGCTTTTAAAAGAGAAGACTATTTATTTGGTGTTTTGATCACAAGTCTTATTGGGAAAGGGAAAGTCTCCCTTATAGTTTCAGATTGTCTAAATAGTAAGCAATTGGAACTCAATGGTTCATGTAAGAGTCCGGGGAAGTATACTCAGGCACCACTGGACCCAGATGTTCAGGCCTCATCATAGGATGCTAGTTCCCTCCATCCATGCTACAATTCCCTTTATAGGCTTTGTTCTCAAGCAAGCTCTTCCTAAATGGCCAAAAAGACAGTTACTAGGAGCTCCAGATATTCAGACTACCAGTCCAGCAATCCTAGCAAAAAGAGAATGCCACTTTCCCACAGTGCTAGCTGAAGTCTATTGGCTCTGATTCCCTGACTTGGTTTACATATCCACTCCTGAACCAATCACTGTGGCCAAAAGAATGTACTATTTTTCATGGCCACACCTAGTTGGTGTTCCCACCACTGACAGGGGGGAACAGTTGATTTCGCCTAAAACCCAAGTATAGAGAGGGGTCATTCTCCAAAGGAAAACCAAGATGCTTATGCCAGAAAAAGGGAAAGTGAATGTTGGGTGGACAAATAAAAAGCCAAATACAGACTGATAAGAATCATTTTTATGTGCAAAGAATATTAAAGACAGAGAATGACTAATAAACAATTGGTCTTTTTTTCCCAAAGGAACACACATATTATACGAATGCAAATCTTAAAATAACAGAATCTATGTATATAAACTTTCTGCTGTTTTCTCCAGGTTTGGATGAGTGCAAATTTCAAGTGAGCACTCCAATCCAATGCATGAACATAAAAAAAAAACCTAGCTCTTAAATTATAAATGTTTACCCTGATATATGTCAGGAAGGCAATAACCATTTATAAGAATTTTGGGCATTTCTAAGGAAGTTTTAACTTAATATTTTATAAATTAAGCTGAAAATTGCTACAATGTGGAAAGCTAAATGTGGTACTTATTTCAAACTGCTAGATGCTATTCTGCATAACATTAAGAATAATTTGTGGGTGGTGAAAGCATAATACCATATACAGATGAAGTATTATAGAATTGTATTCCTAAAACCTATATAATTTTATTAACCAATGTCACCCCAATAAATTCAATGAAAAAGAAAAAAAAGAATCATTTGTCTTTTGGACCAGTTATTTCCATAATTTAAAATGTATTCTGTTTTGAGCATTTTTATGCTTAATCAGAAACTAAAAATTTTAAGTGTAAATATCATTGAAACAAATATGAGAACATTGAAAAATGCTGATCTCAATGAGACATTAGTGGAATAATAAAGTAGACCTTGAAACAAACAAATTCTACAATAATGAAAAGTTATTTTTGAATAGAATTCTTGAAATAGAAGAATGACTGAAACTGAAAAGAAAAAAGAATTAAGTAGTCCTACCAAAAATGCAAAATCAGTTAACTATAATCAATAGGAAAAGCATAACAGAGGAAATCTGAATCTTGCAATATAAGTACTGGGGGGGGGGGTGGAATTTAAACACATTGAGCAAAACCAATGACCTATTAACAACTATTAATATTTGTGAGACTCGCATACATTTGCAAGAACATCATGTAAACATAGCTGGAAACTTTAAGCTTCCATGAGGGTAGAGAATTAAAACTAAATAATCATTCTTACTCTGCTATATCTCTAAAGCAGGGGTCCTCAAACTTTTTAAACAGGGGGCCAGTTCACTGTCCCTCAGACCATTGGAGGGCCGGACTATAGTTTAAAAAAAAAAACTATGAACAAATTCCTATGCGCACGAGTCAGCTGCTAAGCAGGACAGGCAGTGGCACCCGGCAGGCCAGATAAATGTCCTCAGCGAGCCGCATGTGGCCCGCGGGCCGTAGTTTGAGGACCCCTGCAAAGCCTAGCATAGTGCCTGGCACATAATAGACGTACATAAGTTGCAGCCAATTAAAAAATCCCATATAATAAAAGCCTAATATGCAAATTGACCGAATGGCGGAATGACCGGTCGCTATGTCACGCACTGACCATCAGAGGGCAGACGCTCAATGCAGGAGCTGCCCCCAGCCTACAGGCCCCAGGCCAGCCAAGGCAGGTACCAGCAGGAGCCCCCCCACCCCCCGATTGCCCTGCCTGTAGCCCCATGGAGAGAAGCAACCGGTGGCAGCAGCAGGGGTGGGACCAGCAAGCGGGTGGTACCAGGCCAGTTAAGGCAGGTGCCAGCGGGGGCCCCCTGCCAGTCACCCTACAGATTGGCCCTGATTGCCGGCCAGGCCTAGGGACCCTACCCATGCATGAATTTTGTGCACCAAGCCTCTAGTGCCATATATAATCACTTAACCCAGTTATTTCCATTATTTAGTGGGTTATTTGATCTGGAAGTGAACCCAGTTAATACAATAAAGCATCTACATAAATTTAAATCTACAATCAAATATGCCACTCATATGTTGGGGTATGTTTTTCAGGCCTGAAAAAGAAACAAAACCCCTACCATCTGTATTTAGTAGAGTTGCACTGCCACAACCAAGATCCTTCTTGGATTGTTTGAAGAATACCAAATTCTTAGTTGGGTTTCCCCAAGAAGCAAATCCTAAGACAAGGATTGAGTGCACTTGGTTTATTTGGAGCAGTGACCCTGACAGAGGGATGGGAAAGTAATAGAAAAAAGGAAAGACATTCAACACAGGAATATTGTTAAGGCAACTACCCCAGTCGACACCACAAGAAAGCTCTAAAATTATTCCAGCAAAGAAGTGAAGAACCTGAGTATTTATACCTTTACCCCATAGATCACTGGGTTAAGGGCCATCACCTGAGGGACATTAATTTCCACATTTTTTTAGCCTACCCAAGAATGTGGGCAAAGTGGATTAGGGTTAGCCCCTCAACAAAGATGTCGTTGCTAGGCGGGCCCTTGGAAGTCAAGCTGGGATGGAAGGAAAATAGTAAAAGAATCTGAGAAGATATGGGTGAGACACTCATAGTGTCTGCTACACTAGGCAAGCAACAATAATCTTTCTATATATAAAACCCTAATATGCAAATAGACCGAACAGCGGGATAACCGAACAACTGAACAACCAGTCGCTATGATGTGTGCTGACCACCAGGGGGCCCACGTGCTGTACATGGAGGCATTGGCTGCAGCGGGATGGTGGAGCAGGTGAGTGGGGACCCAGACCAAGGCAGGGGGCTGGTTGCTGTCATCAGGGTGAGCCTCTGGTGGTTCCTGAAAATTCTTTGCCCCCATGCACCGTGGTCCCACCTACGATAGTGCTCGCACCTGCTGCCGGCACCGGCCCCACTCACACCCTAGGGCTTCTGCACCTCCCCCTGCTCCTGAAGGGCGATCAGGGCTGGCATCTGCCTCTCACATGTGCTGCTGGCGATGGCCCTGCTTGCACCCGCTGCCAGCACTCAGCGCCGGTTCTGATCGCTCAGCGCCGTCAGCAGGTGCAAGCAGCAGCTGCCAGCCCCGAGGGGCGATCAGCGCAGCAGCCGCCGCTTGTACCCGCTGCTGGTGCCGGCCCCAATAGCTCTGCGCCATCAGCACGTGGGAGCGGCAGCAGTGGGAGTGGGGCTGTCAGCAGACAGGGGACCGGGGGCCACAGCAGGAGGGGCTGGGCGGGGTTGCGGAGGATGGGCCAAGACCCGCCCCTGTGCCCACTGCAGCCTCATGGCCCACAGTTCCTTTTAAGGTGCACGAATTCGTGCACTGGGCCCCTACTGGTTATATAGCAGAAGAGGTCCTAGAGTAAAAAAGAGGATATGATAATAAAATGATTCCACTTTGTTAGTTTAATAACAAAGATGGCTTATATTGATTAAGTTTTGAATTATCTGGATGTATGAGTAGGGTAAAACTTACTCTCAGTTGATCATGTATAACTTCTTAGCACCAGGCTAAATAGCTTTTAAGGGCACTATAGTTAGTGGCCACTACTACACTCAGTAAATCACTGTTGCTTGATGAAGGAGTGAATAAATGACTTATGACTGAGCTATCCAGGAACACATATACCAGAACACAATATGCAGTCATAGTAGCCCACTTGCTATGAATTTAAATTTTTTAATTCACTTTTGACAACAGGGATTACTTTGATGCAGGACTTTTTCTTCTGTGAGACAGCCATATACTGTTCTAGCCATACAGTATCAAGAATAAAAATAATATATTAAACCCCAATAATTTCCGCCTAATATAAACACAAATTAAAAATCTAAAGTAAAAAAGCATCTTGAAAGACGTACAGTTATTTAACTTCTTTTTCTCTGTATAGTCAATGTCCCACATTCTTTCTCAAGATCTAATGGCATTTCAAAGCTAAATTTTTAATATAGATTTTATTTCTTATTATAAATCTCCAGTTAAATTTTGTTACTTTCAGAAATCATCTGTATGCCTGTTCAGTATGCTTCAGTGGAGGTGAATTATCATTTCTGATACCTATTTTTCTTTACAAATTAAGCTAAAGGCACAGGAAATAATGTATTCTTTGTTTTTCAAAGGGGAGCGATTTGAGAGTTATTAAAGTTGATAATGAGTCCTTTAGAAAAAAGCAGAAATCAATTCTGAGCAGGAAAGTTAAGGTAAGCAATATTATAAGAAACTGAAACCAAAGATGACTTCATTTTTGTTAATTTAATAAGTACCATGTGTCAATTCGAATGTTATTGTTTTTCTTTTAATGAAGATGGCTTATACCAATTAATTAAGTTTTGAATTATCTGGATGTATGAGGAGGTGTAAAAACTATTTAGGTTAATCAAGAATTGCTTAATTTGATCTCAGAATGAAATTTCCCTTTAGGCTATGAATTTCATCCAGTGTAGACCAGGATAATGATATACCTTAAGCAATTGCCATTTATCAAGAAAACCAGAAGTATTTACTAGAATAAATCTCTAAAGAAATTTAGAGATTTAAAGCCCTAACATAAACTGAATAATAATACTTAATATTTTTATCCTCCCCAAATTATCAGTATCTCCTTAATGCCATGCAGCATAACATTACATTTAATGCACTCATTACTTTGAGCAAACCAATAAAATGGAGTTACTGAATTTATAAAACCAAAAATTACAGCCAAAATCAAGTTGTTCTCAGCAAGGTGAATTGTCCCATGGACCCTACTGTAAACAGTTTTCAACTTTAGTCAAAAGAAATATATTACAAATCAGAACAGAATCACTAACATCAACTTTCTTTTTTTAAACAATAGGAAAATGGGCCCTCCTGCCTGTTTGTTCAGTGGTTAGAGTGCCAGCCCCTACACCAAAGGGTCTAGAATCTCTAGATTCAATTCTCAGTGAAGGGCACATACTTCAGTTGCAGGCTCAACTCAATGTGCATGGTGCAGGAGGCAACCAAATGATGTGTCTCTCTCAAATCAATGTTTCTCTCTCTCTCCCCCTCTTCCCTCCCTTCCACTCACTCTAAACATCAATGGAAAAACATCCTCTGATGAGAATTAAAAAAATAAATCTATTAAACAATATTAAAATGATACCAATAAATTTTAGTTCTTCAGAATGAATAAAAATTATTTATTAAATATATGCCAGTGCGTATATAGTATGACATTAATGGTTCTGAATTCTAACTGGGCTATGAAATAGAAAGTAAGGCTGCCCCAGTCACATCTTAGACCTACTGTATCAGAATCTCAAGGAGTAATATTCACTAACTTATCTGTAGGCTGAGGCTAACTTGTTGCATCATGTTATCTATTTCTGTTCTTCTATATAGAATTCATTCATATTAACATTTTGGGGCACCACATATTTTCCAGGCACTGTACTATATATTTTCACATACCATTTCAGATACATTAAGCTTTAGAGATAGACTGACATGTTAATAGTTAATAATATTGCCCTAACCGGTTTGGCCCAGTGGATAGAGCGTCAGCCTACAGGTTCGATTCCGGTCAAGGGCATGTACCTTGGTTGCGGACACTTTCCCAGTAGGGAATGTGCAGGAGGCAGCTGATCAATGTTTCTCTCTCATTGATGTTTCTAACTCTCTATCCCTCTCCCTTCCTCTCTGTAAAAAATCAATAAAATATATATTTTTTAAAAATAGTTAACAATATTGATATGATTCATATCCTTATAAACAACACAAAATAATTTATTTATTTTTGTTAATCCACACCTGAGGATATTTTTTTCCCACTGCTTTTCAGAGAAAGAGAGTGGAAGGAAGGAAGAAAGGGGGAGAAAGAGAGAGAGACATCAATTGGTTGCCTCCCACACAAGCCCCAACCAGAGGTGGGGAATGAACCTGCAACCCTGGAACCTGCTCTTGATTTGGAATTGAACCCATGACCCTTTGGTGCACAAGCCAATGGTCTGACCACTGAGCAACACTGGCCAGGGCCACAAAATATTTTAATGTTGATAGTAATATAGTATAATTCACAGAGCATAACCCACTTAGCTCAATACTGACCTCACAGTTAGGCTTCAAATATTAAAAATTTATCATATTAGCTAGCCCTGGCCAGCATGGCTGTTGGTTGGGCTGCATCCTGTGCACCAAAAGGTTGCTGGTTGGGTTCCAGGTCAGGGCACGTGCCCAGGGTTTCGGGCTTGATCCCCAGTAGAGGTAGTGCAGGAGGTGGGCAAAGGATGTTGAGCTCTCACACTGAAGTCTCTCTCTCTCTCCCTCTCCTTTCATCTCTTCCTCTAAATCAATAAAAATATATTTTTTGGAGAAACCAAGATGGCGGCATAGGTAAGCACCTAAACTGCTGCCTCGCACAACCATTTCAAAACTACAACTAAAAGACAGAACGGACACCATCCAGAACCACAGGAAAGCTGGCTGAGTGAAAATTCTACAACTAGAAGGAAAGAGAAAAGCTCACAGAGAAATGGAGGTACGGCAAAGGGTCTTTGTGCGCACAGAGAGGAAGGGCGGCTGAGAGCCTGGCTGACTTTCTCTGGCGGAAGGGGGAAGGAAGCCCCCGACCGCACTGAACCCCAGTTCTGACTGCACTGAACCCCAGTTCCGGGCGAGCCCCTGGGGACCCACGCTCTTGTGGGGCGAATCTGGACTCTCGGGCGGAGACTCGGGAGCCGGGAAAGACAGAGGTCTGAAGGCGCGCGCGTGCGCGCAAGGGTGAGGCTGACGGGAAGCCAAGACTGTCTGCTCCACCTGAGACTCCACCCCATCCAAGCTGAGCACAGAGGCTATTGCAATTTGGCAAGTCTAATCCTATAAGGCTGTCTCTAGCACCGAACTTCTCCCAGCATAGACACAGCTGATCCTTACAGCCAACTGGCCTGCAGGTCAGTTCCTCCCAGTGATACCAACAACAATCAAGACTTAATTACAAGGCTGTACACACAGTCCACAAAGGGGTGCACCAAAAGTGTCCACCTCAGGTTAACTGGGGAGGCCGACCCACTGGGCCATATAGGAAACCTAGCACACAAATCTACCCTACCAACTCAGGGAAGCAGTGAAAATGTGGTATCAAAGAAACAGATCACAAACGAAAGAAATGGAGGAAAACAAACGACTGGATATAGAATTCAAAACCACCGTTATAAGGCTTTTCAAGAATATCCTAGAAAAGGCAGATAAATATAATGAGACCCTCGAAGATATGAAAAAGGACCAACTAGAAATTAAACATACACTGACTGAAATAAAAAATATTATACAGAGACCCAAAAAAAGACTAGAGGAACACAAGAATCAAGTCAAAGAATTGAAATACAAAGAAGCAAAAAACACTCAACCGAAAAAGCAAAAAGAAAACAAAAAAAATCCAAAAAGTTAAAGATAGTGTAAGAAGACTCTGGGACAACTTCAAGCGTACCAACATCAGAATTATGGGAGTGCCAGAAGAAGAGAGAGAGCAAGATACTGAAAACCTATTTGAAGAAATAATGACCGAAAACTTCCCTAACCTGGTGAAAGAAATAGACTTACAAGTCCAGGAAGTGCACAGAACCCCAAACAAAAGGAATCCAAAGAGGACCACACCAAGACACATCATAATTAAAATGCCAAGAGCAAAAGACAAAGAGAGAATATTAAAAGCAGCAAGAGAAAAACAGTTAATTACCTACAAGGGAGCACCCATATGACTGTCAGCTGATTTCTCAACAGAAACTATGCAGGCCAGACGGGAGTGGCAAGAAATTTTCAAAGTGATGAATAGCAAAAACCTACAACCAAGATTACTCTACCCAGCAAAGCTACCATTCAGAATTGAAGGGCAGATAAAGAGCTTCACAGATAAGAAAAAGCTAAAGGAGTTCATCACCACCAAACCAGTATTATATGAAATGCTGAAAGGTATTCTTAAAGAAGAGGAAGAAGAAAAAAGTAAAGGTAAAAATTATGAACAACAAATACATATCTATCAACAAGTGAACCTAAAAATCAAGTGAATTAAAAACCTGAGGAACAGAATAATCTGGTGAATATAATAGAATCAGGGGCATAGAAAGGGAGTGGAATGATAATTCTCAGGGGGAAAGGGTATAGGGGGTTCAGGAAGAGACTGGACAAAAATCATACACCTATGGATGAGGACAGTGTGGGGGAGGTAAGGGCAGAAGGTGGGGTGGGAACCAGGTGGAGGGGAGCTATGGGGGGAAAAAGGAGAAACAATTGTAATAATCTGAATAAAGATTTATTTTTTAAAAAAATATATATATATATTAAATTATCAGATTATTTCCTTGTTTAACAATGCAAGCTAAAACTACTAGTGTGGGTTTAATAATCCATGCTAATATTGTCATCTGCACTTCAGGTAGGATATTCCCTTAAGGAACAGTTGTCATAATTCATTGCCTGAATGTCTTATAACATTTCTAATATTTCTTCAAATATCTGAGCACTAAATACTGATTTTCCAAACTTAGATAGAACATGTGAATATTGAAGATTAAACTAAAATCCCCTTTGATGATTTCCCGTTTAGACTATTTCCCTTAATGTTCTGAATGTCCCTGGGCATAACTGAAAGGCCCTGTTACTTTTCCTATACCATGTGTTAAAGTTTAAGTGAGTTACATCATTGAATCGATTAACAGTTTTTAAAAGATTAATTAGCATCCCAACAGAAATTTAACTGAACTTTTCATTAACACCTTAATCTTGATAGTACCAATTTTCCTCTCTGAACACTCTGAATACCCAGAGATGGCTTCTAAATATGGAGCCTCTATTTACTTAATGGAGCTTTATACCACTGAGAGCAGCTCTGTGGGGTGCTGGGGAGCTCAGAGGAAGATGTGAAATGGGCCGCTTACGGAAAAAGAATGCAAACTAGGCCCACTCAGCCTTGCAGATTTCAAGCACTATATATCCCTTACCCTGATTGCAACTTCAGCAGAGTGAAGTGGTTTGTTTATTGAAATAATGAATAGTAGATGGCATCCATTTTAGTGGAAAGTTTTAATTTGTGATTCCCTGAGGCTGTGTGAAATGAAGCACCCTTATTTATTCCTGTAAATGAAGCCAAATTGCTTCTGGAATTTCTTCAGAGAAAGACCATCAAGAACATTGATTTGACACATTAGTCTCTGAAATAAAACATTTAATGAATGTGCTTTTGTAGTGAAGAACATTATTTCTATCAAGATTATTTTTATTCCTGAAGTATGCTATTAACTGATTAAGTTTCTACTTTTAAAAACTGCCCTAGCCCTGACCGGTTTGGCTCAGTGGATAGAGCGTTGCCTTGCGGATGGAGGGGCCCCGGGTTCAATTCCGGTCAAGGGCATGTACCTTGCTTGCGGGCACATCCCCAGTAGGGGGTGTGCAGGAGGCAGCTGATTGATGTTTCTCTCTCATCTATGTTTCTAACACTCTATCCCTCTCTGTAAAAAATCAATAAAATATATTTTATAAATAAATAAATAAATAATAAATACTGCCCTAGCCAGTTTGGCTCAGTGGATAGAGCGTCGGCCTGTGGACCGAAGGGTCCCAGGTTCGATTCCAGTCAAGGGCACATGCCTGGGTTGCAGGCTTGGTCCTACGTGCAGGAGGCAGCCAATCAATGATTCCCTCTCATCATTGATGTTTCTATTTATCTCTTCCTCTCCCCTCCTCTCTGAAATCAATAAAAATATATTAAAAAAAACAACAACAACTGATGCTGAGGACATCGTTATGTTTAAGCCTGCCTCAGAAACTCAGAAAATAAAAATCTCTATTCTGTCTGATTTTACGTTTACTTTAGTTAAAATATTAGTTATTTCCGAAAGCAATCATTAGCACCACAATAACATCTTATTATTAAACTTCAATGAGCAAATGGATTAAACAGTAGTGAGTTTTTAGAAATACGAGGCTAACCTTTACCCTTGCAAAATCTTAAAAGAGAACTATCTTAAAAATTAGTAATTTTAAGAATGGAGAGATTTAAATTGCCTAGGCTAGTGGTTCTCAACCTTCCTAATGCCGCAACGCTTTAATACAACTCCTCATGTTGTGGTGAGCCGCAACCATAAAATTATTTTCGTTGCTACTTCATAACTGTAATTTTGCTACTGTTATGAATTGTAATGTAAATATCTGTGTTTTCCGATGGTCTTAGGCAACCCTGCTAGCGGTTCTCAATCTGTGGGTTGCGACCCACAGGTTGAGAACCGCTGCTGTAGAGCCTAAGACCATCGGAAAACACAGATATTTACATTACAATTCATAACAGTAGCAAAATTACAGTTATGAAGTAGCAACGAAAATAATTTTATGGTTGCGGCTCACCACAACATGAGGAGCTGTATTAAAGGGTTACGGCATTAGAAAGGTTGAGAACCACTGGCCTAGGAGAACAAAACAATTTCAAAACTCTCAAATACTTAAGAAATATATCCATGATAGAGAGGAGAACCAAGATGGCGGTGTAGGCAAACACTTGTACTCACTGCCTCCCACAACCACATCAAAATTACAACTAAAATACAGAACAACCATCACCCAGAACCTCTGGAAAGCTGGCTGAATGGAAGTCCTATAACTAGAAAAGTAAAGAAGAAAGCACATTGAGACTGATGGGAGGTGCGGAACGGGCTAGTCCAACACCCAGGTGTGCTGCTTAATCAGGAGGGAGATCACCTCTGTGGAGACCATCCAGAAGAGCAAGGGGTCCCAGGCCCACACCAGACGCCCATCCAGGGTCCTAGACCTGGGAAAATAAGTCCCTACTGGCAGTAAGAACTACCAGCTGTAAAAACCAGTGCAGATGGACTGAGTGACACATAGGCTGCTAGAGACCCAATTGCTCCTCTTAAAAGGCCCGCACCACAAACTGAACTTACAAGTTCCTGCTTCCTCTGAGCTCCAGTGGCAAGTGAGGCTTTGGGGGACCCAGACATATATGAGGAGAAACTGGACTGTCTGGCAGAAGCTTGGGAGTGGCTTTCTTCTAGATAGAGGTGCTTTCAGGGATCATTGTTCCCTGCTGGGACCTCCCCGGTACAGAGCTGACTGGTAGCCATTTCTGTTTGTTCTGCCCTGGTGGTTCCCTAAGACCCCACCCCATCCAATTTACAACCCCACCCAAGCTGTGTGCAGCAGCTTTTGCATATGAATGGCCTGTCCTTTCTCAGGCTAAAAACCTGTCAAACAATCTGCAGCTGGGTCAGGGAGCCCCAGATCTATCAATAAAAGGCCCAAGACCTGACACCAGCTTGCCTTGCCTCACAGCTGGGCCTCATCTGGCACTTCCAAACCCAGTACAAAGAGGAGGATTCTGCACATCTCTCTGTAGCTCCTGCTGGGTGGCCCTAGACAGTGGCTGACTTTGCACCTCCCTGGAGACCCAAGAGCCAGTGTACCCAGTGGTCAGAGTCAGACCATACCAGATTACAACTCTTCACATCCATAAGGGACACACTCAAGGGACAGACTTAATAAGCACCAAAGCCCCACTGAAGCAAGTCCTGCTCCATAGGAGTGGCTCCTGCTTAGGAGCTCTCCCACTGTACTCACAGCTGGTTCTCACAGCCAATTGGCCTGGAGGTCAATTCCTCCTAGTGACACCAACAGCAATCAAGTCTCAACTACAACAATACTGTGCTTACAGCCCACAAAGGGGTGCACCTAGAGCCTCCAGCTCAGGTGACTGGAGAGGCTGAGCCACTGGGCCCTATAGAACACCTACCACACAAGGCCACTCTACCAACTCAAGAAGACATAGCAGCTCTACCCAATACATACAAACAAACACAGGGAAGCAGCCAAAATGCAGAGACAAAGAAACATGTCACAAATGAAAGAAGTGGAAGAAAGCAAACTACTGGATATAGAGTTCAAAATCATGGTGGTGAGGTTACTCACAAATCTTCTAGAAACCTCCAAGAAAAAGGAAAAGGACCAGTCAGAAATTAAGCATACACTGACTGAAATAAAGAATAATATACAGCCCTAACTGGCTTGGCTCAGTGGATAGAGCGTCGGCCTGCAGACTAAAGGGTCCCAGGTTCGATTCCAGTCAAGTGCATGTACCTTGGTTGCGGGCACATCCCCATTAGGGGGTGTGCAGGAGGCAGCTGATCAATGTTTCTCTCTCATCCACGTTTCTAACACTCTATCTCTCTCCCTTACTCTGTAAAAAATCAATAAAATATATGTTTTAAAAAAGAATAATATACAGGGATTCAACAGTAGAGGATTCTGAGAATCAACTCAACAATTTGAAATATGAGGAAGCAAGAAACACCCAACCAGAAGAGCAAAAAGTAAAAAGCATCCAAAAATATGAAGATAGTGTAAGGAGCCTCTGGGACAATTTCAAGCGTACCAACATTCACATTATGGGGTGCCAAAAGAAGAGAGAGAGAAAGATATTGAAAACCTATTTGAAGAAATAATAACAGAAAACTTCCCCAACCTGGTGAAAGAAATAGACTTATAAGTCCAGGAAGCACAGAGAGTCCCAAACAAGAGGAACCCAAAGAGGATCACACCAAGACACATCATAATTAAAACATCAAGGTCTAAAGATAAAGAGAGAATCTTAAAAGCAGCAAGAGAAAAGCAGTTAGTTACCTACAAGGGAATACCCATGTGATTGTCAGCTGATTTCTCAAGAGAAACTACGCAGGCCACAAGGGAATGACAAAAAATATTCAAAATGATGAACAGCAAGGACCTACAACCAAGATTACTCTACCCAGCAAAGCTATCATTTAGAATTAAAGGTCAGATAAAGAGCTTCACAGACAAGAAAAAGCTAAAGTATTTCATCACCAGTAGTGTATGAAATGTTGAAGTGTGTTCTTTAAGAGGAAGAAGAAGAAAAAGAAAAAGATGAACAACAAAATGGCAACAAATACATACCTATCAACAATTAAATCTAAAAAAATCAAAATAAACAAATAAAAAATCTAATGAACAGAATAAATTGGTGAATAAAACAGAAACAGAGGCATGGAAATAGAATGGACTGACGAGTCTCAGAGGGAAGGGGGCTGTGGGGATGGGAAGAGATTAAACAAATATCTTATATGCATATATGCATTACCTATGGACACAGACAATAGAAAGGCAAAGGCCTGGCGTGGGGTGGGACCCAGGTGGAGGAGGGCAATGGGGGGGGGGGAAGAGGGACATCTGTAATAATCTCAACAATAAAGATTAAAAATAAATAAATAAAAATAGCATTGCTTACTCACAGCATGTAATTTTAAAAAATAAATACACAGTATTAGAGACAATGTTAAACACTGAATTTGTATAAATATCAAATATATTTTTCAAATTTTTGGTAGAAATTTTAATAACCTTTTCTTCATAACTTTTAATATAAAAATGTATACTTGAAATGCTTACTATCAATGCCTGATCAATAATTTTAAGAATGAGCTCTTTAAATTCTTGATTGTTATCATCAAAGAAAACTTTGTTCACACAAGTAAATGAAAAAAAGTATATTTTTATAATCATTTTAAAGTTTACAAAGGTTGAAATTATGTTAAAGACTAATGATTCTTTCTTTATTTTTTTTATAAATCTTTATTGTTCAGATTATTACAATTGTTTCTTTTTCCCCCCATAGCTCCCCTCCACCCGGTTCCCACCCCACCCTTTGCCCTTACCTCCCCCCACACTGTCCTCATCCATAGGTGTACGATTTTTGTCCAGTCTTTTCCTGCACCCCCCATACCCCTTTCCCACTGAGAATTCTCAGTCCACTCCCTTTCTATGCCCCTGATTCTATTCTATTCACCAGTTTATTCTGTTCATCAGATTTTTTATTCACTTGATTTTTAGGTTCACTTGTTGATAGATATGTATTTGTTGTTCATAATTTTTATCTTTACTTTTTTCTTCTTCCTCTTCTTAAGGAATACCTTTCAGCATTTCATATAATACTGGTTTGGTGGTGATGAACTCCTTTAGCTTTTTCTTATCTGTGAAGCTCTTTATCTGCCCTTCAATTCTGAATGATAGCTTTGCTGGGTAGAGTAATCTTGGTTGTAGGTTTTTGCTATTCATCACTTTGAAAATTTCTTGCCACTCCCGTCTGGCCTGCATAGTTTCTGTTGAGAAATCAGCTGACAGTCATATGGGTGCTCCCTTGTAGGTAATTAACTGTTTTTCTCTTGCTGCTTTTAATATTCTCTCTTTGTCTTTTGCTCTTGGCATTTTAATTATGATGTGTCTTGGTGTGGTCCTCTTTGGATTCCTTTTGTTTGGGGTTCTGTGCACTTCCTGGACTTGTAAGTCTATTTCTTTCACCAGTGGGGGAAGTTTTCGGTCATTATTTCTTCAAATAGGTTTTCAGTATCTTGCTCTCTCTCTTCTTCTGGCACCCCCATAATTCTGATGTTGGTACACTTGAAGTTGTCCCAGAGTCTTCTTACACTATCTTTAACTTTTTGGATTTTTTTTGTTTTCTTTTTGCTTTTTCGGTTGAGTGTTTTTTGCTTCTTTGTATTTCAATTCTTTGACTTGATTCTTGTGTTCCTCTAGTCTGTTTTTGGGTCTCTGTATAATATTTTTTATTTCAGTCAGTGTATGTTTAATTTCTAGTTGGTCCTTTTTCATATCTTCGAGGGTCTCGTTATATTTATCGGCCTTTTCTAGGATATTCTTGAAAAGCCATATAACCGTGGTTTTGAATTCTATATCCAGTCATTTGTTTTCCTCCATTTCTTTCGTTTGTGATCTGTTTCTTTGATGCCACATTTTCACTGCTTCCCTGAGTTGGTAGGGTAGATTTGTGTGCTAGGTTTCCTATATGGCCCAGTGGGTCTGCCTCCCTAGTTAACCTGAGATGGACACTTTTGGTGCACCCCTTTGTGGACTGTGTGTACAGCCTTGTTGTAATTAAGTCTTGATTGTTGTTGGTATCACTGGGAGGAATTGACCTGCAGGCCAGTTGGCTGTAAGGATCAGCTGTGTCTATACTGGGAGAAGTTCGGTGCTGGAGGCAGCCTTATAGGATTAGACTTGCCAAATTGCAATAGCCTCTGTGCTCAGCTTGGATGGGGTGGAGTCTCAGTCTTGGCTTCCAGTCAGCCTTGCCCTTGCGCGCACGTGCGTGCCTTCAGACCTCTGCCTTCCCCAGCTCCCGAGTCTCCGCCCGAGAGTCCAGACTCCCCCCACAAGAGCGTGGGTCCCCAGGGGCTCGTCTGGAACTGGGGTTCACTGCAGTCAGAACTGGGGCTCAGTGCAGTCAGGAGCCTCTTACTCCCTTCCATTAGGGAAAGCCTGTGGCAACCTCTGCAGCCTTTGTGCGCACTGGCACGCGCGCCTTCAGACTTCTGCATTCCCCAGCTCCCGAGTCTCCCCCCGAGAGTCCAGACTCCCCCCACAAGAGCGTGGGTCCCTAGGGGCTCGCCTGGAACTGGGGTCCAGTGCAGTCAGAACTGGGGCTCAGTGCAGTCAGGAGCCTCTGACTCCCTCTAGGGAAAGCCTGTGGCAACCTCCACAGCCTTTGTGCGCACTGGCACATGCGCGCCTTCAGACTTCTGCCTTCCCCAGCTCCTGAGTCTCCGCCTGAGAGTCCAGACTCCCCCCACAAGAGCGTGGGTCCCCAAAAGCTCGCCCGGAACTGGGGTTCAGTGCAGTCAGAACTGGGGTTCAGTGCGGTCTGGGGCTTCCTTCCCCCTTCCGCCAGAGAAAGTCAGCCAGGCTCTCAGCCGCCCTTCTTCTCTGTGCGCACAAAGACCCTTTGCCGTACCTCCAATTCTCTGTGAGCTTTTCTCTTTCCTTCTAGTTGTAGAATTTTCACTCAGCCAGCTTTCCTGTGGTTCTGGATGGTGTCCGTTCTGTCTTTTAGTTGTAGTTTTGAAATGGTTGTGCGAGGCAGCAGTTTAGGTGCTTACCTATGCCGCCATCTTGGTTTCTCCTTAAATTCTTATGATAATATAAATAAATGAATTTTGAAACCAGTTGAATTTTTCATGCCACATATTTCAAAGACAATGATACTTTATCTGCAGGACACAGGGGCACCACCAATGCAATTGCCTTGCAGCTAGTTTGGATGGAGTGGGGATAACATTAGCTACAAAGGGAAAGGTCAGCTATCTATAATGTCAGAGCAAAGGCTGCCTTGAAGCTCATCTACCAGAATACTCAACCTTCACAGACATACTCTTACCAGCCACACAAACCCTTCTAGCAACTCCATGGTTCTGTGGAAAACCTAGGATGAAGACGTGAGATAAACTTAAATATTAGAGAAATGCATACATTTGGGGAGCTGCTTTCCAGCCATGTCATTGAAATACCATAGCTATCTTCTGTGTATTACAGTTTTGAATTCAGTGCAGCCGAAAACTACTACTGAACTTCCTGAAAAGAATATTTGATCAAGTTGGACTAGTTTGGTTCTGTGACAAGGAGTTAAAAGTAGCACTTTCTAGGTACAGAGCTCAGCCTAAACAGACTTATGAATAGCTAGTAGTCCTGTGCACGAATCCGTGCACCAGTAGTTCTCTGCGGGGTCTGGCCACTCCACGCCCGCTGCCCAGAGGCTCTCCGCAGACCAGAGGCCCATCTGCGGCCGCGCCCGCTGCCCAGAGGCTCTCTGTGCCCGCTGCCCAGAGGCTCTCCGTGGCCCAGAGGCCCATCAAGCATTCCGCAGGCCGCTCATGCTGCCCGCTCTCAGTGGCCGCCCCTCCAGGACTGGGGGACTCTGGCGGGGCTGAGAGGAGTGGGCGCCGCCATCTTGTGGCTATAGGTGCTGCCTTCTTTGTGATGGAGTGACAGTTAATTTGCATATTGTTCCCTTTATTAGATAGGATGAACATTTGTTGGTTGCATACCTTTCCCTGCTTTGCACCTCCCAAGAGTCTTCAGATTTTCCTCTGGTTAGCAGCTGCTCCTTCTCAAAGCCCATGCCTTCTTAAGTTTTGGATCTAAGCTAAGATATTTGCAACCTCAATCCTCCTGGCTTCCATTCCTCACTCAAGAGTAAAGTTGCCAAGGGCTTTTTCTTTTTTAAATTTTTTTTTCTTTTTTTATTTCCAGAGAGTGGAAGACAGGGAGGGGGAGAGAGATAAACATCAATGTGAGAGACACATAGACTGGTTGCCTCCTGCTCACACCCAGAAGACTAACTGGGGCTGGGGTACATATATGCTCTTGACCGGGTATCAAGCCCGAGACCCTTCAGTCCCTGGGCCTACACTCCAACCACTGAGCCAAACCAGCCAGGGCACCAAAGGCATAAGAAAGGTCCTGCTCTTCTGAAATCACTACCAAAGAGATTCTCTCCATCATTACACTGGAAAGTGCAATATGTCAGATGAAAAATGACCCACAGTGATGAAAACAGGGGAAAGGAAAAAATCTTACTCTTTTTATATATAAACAGAGATATGCACATAGTATAAAAACAAATATACAGAATATCTGTGGTATAAACACCTTAGGGGGCATTAGAAAAAGTCTTAAAACACTCCTTGGGGAGGCAATACTATCTAATAAAAGAGTAATATGCAGATTGACCATCACTCCAACACACAAGATGGCTGCCTCCATGCGGTCAAAGATCCTGCCCCCATGTGGACACAAGATGGCCACCACAAGATGGCCAGCAGGGGAGGGCATTTGGGAGGGACCAGGCCTGCAAGGGAGGGTAGTTGTGGGCGATCAGGCCAGCAGAGGAGGGCAGTTGGGAGGGACCAGGCCTGCAAGGGAGAGCAGTTGGGGACAATCAAGCCTGCAGAGGAAGGCAGTTAGGGCTGACCAGGCCGGCAGAGGAGAGAAGTTGGGGGCAAAAAGGCTGGCAGGGGAGCAGTTAGACATCAATCAGGTTGGCAGGGGAGTGGTTAGGTGTGATCAGGCTGGCAGGCAAAGGCGGTTAGGGGCAATCAGGAAGGCAGGCAGTTGAGTAGTTGGGAGCCAGGAGTCCCAGATTGGAGAGGGTGCAGCTGGGCTGAGGGACACCCCCCCTCCGTGCACAAATTTTGTGCACCAGGCCTCTAGTCCTATATAATAAAAGCCCAGCAACCAAAATGGCAGAACGACCAGAGACTAGAACCACCACGGCCCCTCGCCCTGCTGACCCCGCCCCCCAGCAGGGACCCCACCCCGATCCGGGGCCCCCATCAGGGCAGGCTAGCCAGCCCTAACCCATGCACCGGGCCTCTATCCTATATAATATCCTATATAATAAAAGGGTAATATGCAAATTGACCCTAATGGCAGAATGACCAGAACGCCCACTTGACCAGTCACTATGAGGCAACCCGCCGTGGGGGTGGAGTTGGTGAGTGGGCGGGAATGGCCGACCTCTCAGTCCCTTACCCCGGCCGTCAGGTTCCAATCGCCTGATGGTGAATGAGGAACCGGAGTGGGTGGCGGTAAAAAAATTGAGGTTAACTAAGATGGATTCAGCTCCTCTCCCTCATTTCTCTGTATTGACCCTTGAACAACACAGGGGTTAAGGACATTGATCCCCCTCATACATTTGAAAATCCATGTGTAACTTCTGACTCCCCCAAAACTTAACTACCCTTGGTATCCAAGGGGAATTTGTTCCAGGACCCCTCACAAATACCAAAATCTATGGATGCTCAAATACCCGATATAAAATAGTGAAGATCTATGCATACAGTTGGTCCTCCACATTTGCAGACTCCTACCCACAGATTAGAAACAACACAGATATTTATTGGGGGAAAAAAAAGACACCCACAGCCCTAGCCCAGTGGTCGGCAAACACATTAGTCAACAGAGCCAAATATCAACAGTACAACGACTGAAATTTCTTTTGAGAGCCAAATTTTTTAAACCTAAACTTCTAATGCCACTTCTTCAAAATAGACTTGCCCAGGCCATGGTATTTTGTGGAAGAGCCACACTCAAGGGGCCAAAGAGCCGCATGTGGCTTGCTAGCCGCAGTTTGCTGACCACTGCCCTAGCCGGTTTGGCTCAGTGGATAGAACATCGGCCCATGGACTGACAATTTCCAGGTTCAATTCCAGTCCAGGGCATGTACCTCGGTTGCAGGCTCGATCCCAACCCTGGTCAGGGCTCATGTGGGAGACAACCAATCAATGTGTCTCTCTCACATCCATGTTTCTTTCTCTCTGTCTCTCTCTAAAAATCAATGGAAAATATCCTCGGGTGAGGATTAACAATAACAAAATAAAACAACACCTACAAATCTGCATATAAGAGAACCCACCACTTCAAGCCCCTGTTGTTCAAGGGTCAACTGTACTTAGGATTCTGATCACAAGTGACAAAAATACAACTTGAATTACCTTAAATGAAATTTACCAGTTCACATAATCAAGTCACAGAATGGGAGAGGTAGATTGGACCTTGGGGATGACTGAATCCAGAGATATAAACACTGCTGGGACTTTATCAGAAGCTAGTGAAAAGGTGTCAGGCAGACATCCCCCCCTTCCCCCCCAAAAAAGACAAGATGGTCTGCAAGCAAATAGACATGAATTGATTTTAGACTAATATGAATATCAGAAGTCAAAATCAGTGGATAAGACACAGAAGCAGAAATATTGGGGTAGATGTTCAAAATCATGTAGGAAATTCACTTTAAAATGCATCCAACAACAAAAAAAACACAGAGCCTGGCCGGTGTGGCTCAGTGGTTGAGCATCGACCTATGAACCAGAAGGTCACAAGGGTCACGGTTCATTTCTAGTCAGAGCACATTCCTTGTTTTCGGGCTCAATCCCCAGTAGGGGTTGTACAGGAGGCAGCCAATCAATGATTCTCATCATAGATGTTTCTATCTCTCTCCCTTCCTTTCTGAAATCAATAAATATATATATTTTTAAAAAGATAGATTCATGTATGTATGTATGTACTGATGGACAGATGTGATAAATCAAGCAAAATAAAATATTAATGGTAGAATCTTAGTAGTAAATATATGTCTTCACTGTAAATTTTTCTGTATGTTTGATATTCTTCATAACAAAATGTTGGGGGTGTGGGAGGGGGTTTACAGGCAGAACAGCAGAAAAACAGCTTCATGGCTATGCAGGGATCCTCAAACTTTTTAAACAAGGGGCCAGTTCACTGTCCCTCAGACCGTTGGAGGGCCGGACTATAGTTTAAAAAAAAAAACTATGAACAAATTCCTATGCGCAGTGCGGGCCCGGGAAGAGTCGGCTGCTAAGCAGGACAGGCAGCAGCACCCGGCGGGCCGGATAAATGTCCTCGTCGGGCCGCATGTGGCCCGCGGGCCGTAGTTTGAGGACCCCTGCTAGTGATTAGTCCCTTGTCAGCAGAATTCTAGTCCTAAACCAAAGGTATAGAAAACACCTCTTGCACTCCAAGGAAAGGGAGGACTGGCAAAAGCTATTCATTCATCCAGAACATGTAACAAATATTTCTTGAGTTCTCATTTGGTAGCATCCACTGTATTAAAATCAAGGTGTTAAATCAGGTATGACCTGCAGAGTGAGAGCACAAGGTTAAAAGGTGATCATTCTAGCTTGGGAATTCGTATAGAATAACTACAAGTAAAAATGCTTATCCCATTGACTTAACCTGCTTCAAATTGGTTTTATTAGTGCATTAAGCATCATTTTACATGTAGAAATAAAGCTGATTTCTCACTTGGACAACTGAGTAGATGATGGGATCCTTCATGGAGACAGAAAATGCACACAGAACAAGTATCTGGTATGTGACAACTTTTAAATTTGCTTTTAGAATCTTGAAATGTGTTACATCTCAATAAAGATGTCCAATGGGTTCAGAATTCTGGAAAAAAACCTGAGCCCTGGGAGAGATTGAGAGTCATCATAACAATGTTATAGATAGTCAAAACCCTGAGTAAAATCATCCAAAGAGTATCGTGAGAAGACAGTATTCTTTCACTCTTTTATCCATTCACCAAGCTCTCATCAAGTGTTTCTAGAACTATGAATAAAAAACAACAGTATTTTCCAGGAATTCATAACTTCTTTTTCTTTTTTAATCTTCACCTGAGGATATGTTTTTATTGATTTTTAGAGAGAGAGGGAGAGAGACATCAATCTCCTACTGAGAGAATTTGACATCCTTGGTCCTTAAACCTTCATCTCTAACTCCAATTTTCTCATTAGGCTTCAAGTCAAACTAACTAACTAAAGAATAACAGCTAGTTTAAAACTGAAAATTCTATTGATAGCACAACACAGGCCCTACTATACGCCTTGGAGATACATTGACCTAGGTTCTACTAGCTTGTGAGGACCATAATTGTTTTGACAAGGAGAAATTGAGATGTTCTAAATCACAGCCCTTGAAGAGCGAGACAGAACTGTTGGTTTGTTATGGCTGCTGCTCATGTTCCTTTATTGCCTGTTGGGAGTTTTGGATTATTATGCAGGTGGCTATTTCCATAGATTATTTTAGTCAGGCATCATTTAACTCCAGGAGCCTCTGCTTGCTGTTTACACCTGGGCTTTCCAGAATGCTGCCCACAGCCAATATTCAGGAACAGGTATTTCTTTATGTGGACCTAGAGCTGGCCTCACTTCACCTCCTCTCACCCCTCTGCTTATAGCTAATGTAAATTTTTGGTGTACAAAAATGCTTGCAAAACTCTACATGCTACACATACTGTCTTTTCTACCTAACCATACTTCTTCTGATTTAGACTCCATGTCCCAAGACTGGTCTTCTTTTTGGCTAGCATTCAGGCTCAATGAAACCTTACTTAAAAATACACTTCACTGTGGAAGTCAATTTTTGTTTAACATTTTAATCTTTGAGTCTATTTTCTCATGTCCCGAAAATGGCAAAAAAATTTTTTTTCAAGGCTATTGCTAATGGTTAATTATAAATGCATGGTGCTCCACACTCTATGTGTACTATTAATGCAACCCACAACTTCAGATAAACACAACAAATTATATCAAAGTATAAATACCTACTTTGTCTAATATTAACTTCTGTTTCTGAGCACTTAGTCTACGTATTGTTATTCAGGTTACACGCGCTGGCTTGCTCTGTATTATTTGCTTTAGAATCTCTCATAGAGTCACGGGCTGGCTCAAAGTAACAGTAGTAACTGCTTTCTTCCCTATATATTGAGGGAAACACATTTTCCAAGAATTCTTTAAAAAATAGTTCAGCTTGGTTTAGGAGTACAACTAGATAGTAAGTTTCGTCACAAAAACAGTTCAACACTACCGCGGCTGCCTGCAGGTCTCTGAAAAAACGGGAGCGGGTCCATAACATACTTCAAGAATCAGAGTTGAAACCAGAGCTTTCAACTTTCCCGCTGGTTCCTACAAGGCCAACCGCACCGACGTTCCGTCTTGCTCTGCCCCACTTCCGTTCGCGCATTTTAAGTACGTCAGAGCGTTAGCTCTCGCGGTATCAACTGTTGCTGAGGCACTTTAACAAAGATCTCGCGAAGTTGGTTCTACAGATCCAAGTTAGCCTCTTACCCTCCCCCACCACACCCTCAAAACTGTTCTTCCTTTCTTTGTCTCAGTTACAACATTCTTCCCTCCCTCAGCTCTCGTCCCTCCTCCCGTTTCCGACTTCAAGCCGGAACCGGAAGTCTAGTGGGCGGGGCTCGGCGGCGGAAAGCGCAGAGGAGCCGGAGCGGGGACTCGGCTGTGGCCGCTGCCCCTGTCCCTTCCACGGGTCGCCGTGGCTCCAGGCTGAAGGCCGGTCCGGAGGCGGGTGGGCGCGGGTCTCCCCCGGAGTGTCCGGGCGGCAGCCTCCCCGGACCCCCCGGGCTCCGCGAGAGAACATGTCTACAGCCTCTGCAGCTTCCTCCTCCTCCTCGTCTTCGGCCAGTGACATGATCGAAGCCCCCTCTCAAGTTCTCAACTTTGAAGAAATCGACTATAAAGAGATCGAGGTGGAAGAGGTGAGCGAGGCCCGGCTAGGAGGTGCGGGCCCCGGCCGGTCCCGCCTCTGCCTAGCCCCGACTCTTAGGGCGCCTCTCTGTCCCTCTGATTTGCGGGGCCCCGCGGGGTTCGCCCGGGAGTCCTCATCACCCCACAGAGACCCCGTGTAGAGGGAACTCGAGGCGTACAGCTGCTCCGAGGTAGTTCTCTCTTTGCCTTACTTAGGCATTCTTGAGTTGGATTTGGTACTCAGGTGCCCGGATTTGAGTCATCTCAAAGGGGAAGATGAACTGGTGAGACAGTTCATCTGCAAGTAGTAAATGCATCCAAGACCGTGGCCGTTCTGGAGTGTCATTTCACTAAGACGCGGCGCTCTTCAGGGCCGAGGATTGTTCATCTTGCTCTGCCTGGCACGTAATGGGTGCTCGGTAAATTCTTGATCAATTAATGCATCTTCATGTATAACAAAGTGTTTCCCCGAGTGTGGAATGGTTTCTTTCGCCGATTCCTTAGAGCAGTAGTCAGAATATTAAATGTTCTGCCTTCAATTGGACTAATTTAGATGAATTTCAACATTAGTAATGTAGGCTGGTTACGATGAAAAGCTATTCCAAGTAGCATATTCTGAAGAGATAACTAATCATTTCCGTGACAACTAGAATATAACATCAGATCAGAAATCTCTGTTAGAAAATCCGAATCCATTCTCTATGCTGTCGTAATTTAAGTTTAGAGCAAGGTAATAACATGTCTTTAGTACATTGCTTCTTTTCAAATTCACAGAGGAGTAGATTGGTTCTAAGGACCATAACATTTAGAAAAGTAAAAACTGTATATATTTTAAAGACTCACTTTGTAAAGTGTTAAACTTTGGTTGAAAATACTATCAAATATTATTTGTGCATTATTTTTAAAATTATTAAGTACTTTGCATTACATATGCCATGAAGAACCCTGTATGTCCTATATTATAGATTCTCAGTTATCACTACTTTCAAAGTCCAAAATTATTTTTAAGTAGTGGAACACTAGAAGTAGTGAGATAATTATCATTTAACAAATAAGTGTTTTTCTATGCATGTTTTGGGAAAATAATGTATTAATCATATTTTTTATTTCAAAAAGTAACCTTAGAGATCACTGAGAACAACCTTTTTTTACAAGGTAGTATAAGTGGGATGATAAAGGCCTTTGGAGTTAGAGGAAGGTCCAATATATCAGCCATACCACTTAATAGCTGTGTGGTTCAGAGCAAGTTTCCTATCCCCTTTGAGCTTTAGTTTTCTAACTATAAAATAGTGGTAATTTCTATTTCATTTATTTGTATAACAGATCCTACTAGGCAGTATGCAAAACACCAAACACAGTGTCTGACACATATTACTAGGAGACTGAGTTCCAGAGAGGAAGTGACCTGTTTTAAGGTCACATGGCTAAAAAAGGACCTGTATTTTGAAAAGGAGGGGGGGTATTTTTTTCATGTGTATGTGTTTTTTGTGGGGGGTTTTTTCTATTGACACTGATAAATTCCTTTTTCAGAAAGTTGATCCAGCTTTCATGGCTAACATTCTTTCTTTTTTAAGAATAAAAATTCAGTGAGTCAGTATAAAAGAATTGCAGTTTTTAAATAAACATTTACGTCTACTCTGGTGAACTGTCATACTTGTAGACTACAAATTGTTATATAATAATAACTTGTACTTCATGGTCAACCAAATGCTTTCACAGACTTACATCATTTGATCCTTACAACTTTAGTTTTTGCACACTACTTTCTAAAGCATTTTACATTCTTGCTTCTTAGAGGAATGAAAGTTACTAAGGAGACATTTTTCTGCGCTTCCCCCAATGCCATTTAACTTCTGATTAGGTTTTTATGTTTCCAAAGACCCTTCTTTGAGTTTAGATAATGGTTCAACCTTTCTTTGGTATATTTAGGACATTCCTGAGATCTAGATTTTTGTTTTAAAATGAAAATTTCTAATACTAAGCAGTCATTTAGTTTTATAGTTCTTTTAAATATCCAGTTTATTTGCATTTTAAGGTTGACTTTCAGCCTTTCTGATGTTGAAGCCATTACATAATTTCCATCATATATTCTTCATATGCACACATTGAAACAGTGTTATGTGATCCAAGGTGTACCATGGGTTCTCAGTAACTATTTCTTAACTTCGATTCTGCTTCCAAGTTAAAATCATGAATAAGAGAACACAGAAAGATGACCAGAAACAAAAAGTATTTTATATGTACACCTAAATTGCCTATAAATAAAAGAAATCATAATCTGTATTTCTCACATAACAATGTAATTGAATCAGAATTATATTGATTCAATTAGAAACTGTTAGAAAAACATTCCAACTACAAGTCAAATAAATATGCAATCATTTAATAGGTGTACATGTTCCTGATACTATGACTCAGTAATATCAGTGTGGCATTTCCTAAATTCAATTCTGATATCAAATTATGTAAGGTTTTAGCCTTAGAAATTTACATAGGTACTTTTTTTTTTTTTTTAAAGTAATATAGTTTTTACCATCTGGATCTAAGTGTAGAAAACAAATTGTGAGGTATCTACTTTAGAAACTAGCTTGCAAGAAGTGGCTAAAAGGCAGTGTGGTATGGTGACAAGTGTACTGAGCTGGGTATTTAAAAAATTTAGAAGCTATACTGATTCTGCCATAATGTAATTCAGTAAATTTTAACATCTTCTGGGCCTCTGATTTCTAACATGAAATGAGGGATTGGACAAGATCATTTAAGATCTCTTTACATTCTAAAATGAAAACACATTTATTGTTTCCAGTATTTATGCTTTAAGGACAGTGCTCATGATCTCCCATGGAATGTAGTTGGGCCAACTAATCCAAATTAGACAGGGCAAGTGATATCCCCATTTTACAGATACTGACAAGTGATCATTGAGTTTGATTTGTTAGAGCCTTACGCCTAAAATGGTAGAGTTAGGAATTGAATTTGAGATTTCCTGAGTCAGTTGCTCTTACCACTGGATGTTTCTTTAGTTCTTTCTAAAGTACTTTATAACCAAACCTTATTTTTTGAATGAGGAAACAAATACTGATTTCCTTTATAGTAATTGGTCCTGAGCACTTAATGAACGTTCTCCTCCCTGCACAGTACTGCTAAGGTACTGAGAAAAATGAATAGAAGAATCTTAGGATTCTCTCCTTTGAAATTGTGACTTGTGAGACAAGAATAAACACAGAAAAGTTAATAATTACATTTTTAGGACCACAAATTTTAAACTATGAATATAACATAAATTGAGCACTTAAGCTATAATTCGAAAGTAAGTTTAACCACACAAGGCTTCATTGAGTGGAAAAGAGTTTAAAACTAGATTTTAAATAAAATAAGCATTGATGATTGAGAAAAGCAGTAAGACGAATTTTTTTGCAGTTGTTTCTCTGCCTGAAATGAATGCTCTTCCCCCGGAAATTCAGGGCTGGCTCCTTCTCACCATTCAAGTCCCACCTCAAATGTTACTTTCTTAAAAAGCTTTTCTGAGCAACCTAGATCTTTGTCACTTCTATTTATCCTTAGGGTGCTTACCAGTAACCAAAATTGTGTATCCCCCAGCAAAATGTAAGGTGCCTTATTCATACCTGTAATTCCAGTGCCTAGCACCTAGAAGATTTTCTATAAATGTTAGTTAAAAGAGTAAATGAAGTTATTACAGCATACCCATGAACATTTAGTGACCATTGGTTCTGTTATCTGTGATAAAACCAGTGGTTAAGATTAGTTAGTGATTTGTCTAAGGCAGCATTTATACTAGAAATGAAATTTGATTCTTTTTGCAAATGTAGATTCCATAACACTCCATTATGCCTAACAAATACTTTTTGTTTGTTAGGGGTCAGGTGCTGTGAATAAGCCAGGTATTGGTGCCTTTAATAAAATGCTAAATAGACCATATGTGGTGTAGTTGCTTTTTAAAAGGAAGACAGTGTTGACCTCAATTATAGCATACTAGTGGCCTGGTGCACAGATTCGTGCACATTGAAAGGAAATTAATTAGAAGAAATATTTTAATATCGCTATTTCTCTATAAGTGTCAACCAAATTCACGATCGACAATGACAGATCAAAACACATGTGTGCGATTGCGCCAGCGAGCGCTTTATATGTATCGGGCATGCGTGAGTCAACTTAGCCTTTTATATATAGAATAAACTTGCTTAATTAGCTAAACTTTTTCTAGCCCAGTGAAGCACCCCAACTTCTATTTCAGGTAATTGTCAGCAACACAGCAGTAAATATCAACACAAAGCAGATTATTATTGTAGATCACTCAGGGAGAACAAAGGGTAAAATATTTAACTGCAGCAGTGTTTGACTATATTCTGCACAGTGAGAAAACCTGAAGTCATTTTCAAGGTCCACCATTTCTTCTTTTCAGTTGGGTCAAGTTTCTAAACTTTCTAAAGCTCCATTTTCTGGTTAATGAAAAGAAAATTGAATTCTACCGAGTCTCCTATCTACCTACTCTAGGACTTCTATGAGGATCAAATGAGATGAGGCATGGGAAAATGCTTCACAGACATTTGGTTAAAGTGTAAAATGTTTGCACCTGGCTATAAAACAAGTCATGTTCCTGGGTTGAAGAAACTGCAAGGAGGCTAGTTGCTAGGGAGAGGAAGCCAGGCATTGCTACATGACATCATTACCCAGCACCCAAAGCGACCGTTTCCGGGCTAGGCTGGGCTGTGGGTCGCATTTTTCGCCATGGGGTCTCGGCGGCACTGGCTGCAATTTGGTGGGTTGTCGCTCCAGGGTGGTGGCGGGGCCTGTGTCCCACTTGGGGGAAGCTGAGTGTTGCTTTGTTGGTACCAGGTCCGTGGTGCTGTTTCTTTGTAAATGGCTAGTGCACGTTATGGCAGCTCCTGAGTTGAGTGTCTGCCCCCTGGTGGTCAGTGTGCATTAGCGACCGGTCGGATTGTCAGAGGGACACATAGCATATTAGCCTTTTATATATATAGACTAGAGGCCCGGTGCACGAAATTTGTGCACTCAGGGGGTGGGGGGTCCCTCAGCCCAGCCTGCACCCTCTCACAGTCCAGGAGCCCTCGGGGGATGTCTGACTGATGTGGAGGCGAGAGAGGCTCTTGCCACTGCTGCTACACTCACCAGCCGTGAGCCTGGCTTCTGGCTGAGCGGCGCTCCCCCTGTGGGAGTGCACTGACCACCAGGAGGCAGCTCTTGCATTGAGCATCTGCCCCCTGGTGGTCAGCGTGCATCATAGTGATCGGTTGTTCCACTGTTTGGTCAATTTGCATATTAGCCTTTTATTATATAGGATGAGCAAGGCACATATAATCATTGCACCATATATATGTTCTTAAGCTTCATTATAGAGACATGCAAAGGCTTTATTATAAAGAGAAACATGTGAAGAACTTTGGAAGTGATTTATACTTTGTAGTTTTAGGTTATTAATATAAGGGCAACTGATAATAGAGAAAAACCTAGTTTAATAGTAGCCTGAAAAAAACTGAGTCCATAGGTTTGTTAGTCAGTATTTATTATGGATATCCAAAATTATTAAAAAACTCTTCTGTGTGAAACTTAGTGATCCTTGGTTTCAGTAGATCTGGAATGTGATCACATTGAAGAGGTAGGCCAACGATAACTTTTATGTTGTGCATGTATAGTTTAAAAGATGATACAAGTATATTATTTGAAAGAAAGGCCTATTAAATGGGTCAGATGTCTTATGGCAAGCTTTAAAGACTGCATAAAAATTTCTCGAAAAAAGTTTGAATCATCTTTTGTGATATCAAGTCTGTCTTGTCAGCCCATGGCAGTTGTACTCCGCCACAGTTAATTAATAGATTTTGAAGTTCTGAAATAGTTGGAAGCTCCAAGTTCTAATTAATAAATGGAAAATCTATGCTTGTTCTATCACGTTCCAGATTTCTAGCTAGTGTAGTGGCAGCATAGCCAGGGTCCATTCACATAGTCCATAGAACAGGCCAAACCAAACTGACAGCTATAGTCACTGAACTAAAAATAACATGAATTGGGGACAGTTAAGAAGAATTATTTCATAGTAAATTCAAAGCACAAGGGCATACATCCTTTTCTATTTAGTTTTGTTTAGATATTTTTCTTTTTAATAAACTGACTTGGATGAAGGAATGGAGTAGTCTTCCATCCTAAGGAAATTAGTTTTTAAGGAGTTGCTTTCTTTATACACACACATACACACCAAATTCTGCTTTTTATTGTGCTTTTTAATGCTATTTGCCTGGAAATATCCTACGTACCATCTCTCTTATTTTTCTGTTACATTTTTTATTAAGAAATTAAATTTAAGTCTGCCTTACTACATGAGACTAAAGTTGTGGACCCCTAATCAAGAGGAGACTAAACCGTGGGTGGTGGAGATGTATATCGTACAAAAAAATATATTGATCTAAGAACATTTTAATTTAGAAAACATTCATAATTTTAGAAGGGAATATTTCTAAATTGACTTCTTTAAAACCAAAGCCTTCTTTTCATTCCTCTGTTCTTTTATTTTTACAGATGAGCGATTGTGAAAATATCTGAAATATTATTTCTAAGTTCACCATTTTAGATAGATGTCTATGATTGGGGGAAATACTTATAATTTGGATGTACACCCTTTTTTACATTCTTGGTGAAAATTGATCCTTGGAGAAAGTTGGCATTCAAAATAATTGTTATGATAATGTATCAAAGAAACTTGTGTTACTCGTATATGAATGCAATCCAAAAAGCATATTTGATTTGTGAACTTGAATTAGAATTTTGGTAAAGTTTTATAGTTTAAATTCAGAGTTTTGTAGTTTAAATTTAGGTTTTTCATTATTTATCTCAGTTGCCAGTGTGTCAGTTTGCTGTCAATGCCACTTTTTTCTATGTGGCAAGAAAAACATTGGTTTGCTCACAAGAATTCTCCTTCTTTCTTATGCCCAAGATGGAATCTCAGTGCTCTGGAAAATTTCCATAAATAATATCAGCAGCAGGGGCGGACTCTCTGGTCTATGTGATGGCTTGCACTGAAGTATCCTGTCTCAGTGTTAATTTTGTTTTTAATAAAACCTAATGCAGTGGTTCTCAAATATTAGAATCATCTGAAGGGCTTGTTTAAACACAGATTGCTGGGTCCAACCCTTGGACTAAGTAATTTGGATTTGGAACCTGATAATTTATATTTCTCACAAATTTCCAGGTGATGTTGATGCTTCTGAACCAGAGACCATCCATCCTTTGAGAGCCATTGGTTTATTGCTTTTGCTGTTTTTATATCTGCTTCTTGAAACGCTTCTCTAGGCTTCTTGTGACACTCCTCTGGTTTGCCTGTCTCCTTATTGACTGTTCCATCTCAGTTTTTGCAGGTTCTTTCTCTGTGTTTGAAGTGCTTCAAAGCTCACTTTTGGGACCCCAGTATTTATATATTATTTTTTTTGAGATCTCACCCAATTGATTGACTAGAAATACCAACTAAATGCTGATGACTGTCCCACGTTCTTATCTCCTTCCTGACTTCTTGACTCATGTTTCCACTATATTTCTTGGTATTTCCACCCAGATATCTAGTAGGCATCTGAAACTTTGTATGACTGAAATAGAACTCTGTGTTATTTTTTAAAAATATGCTTGCCCAATTGTTTTTTATCCTTTATGAACTGTTGCCTAGTCTACGTCTCCCTCTCCACCCATTTTGCCTACATCCAATCAGCAAGCTCTTTTGACTTTAGCTGTAAAATATAACCCAGATCTGCCCATTTTTCTGCACTACCACCAACCTTGTCCTCACAGCTACCCTCTCTTCCTTGTGCTGCTGTAGTAGCCCTCCTACGTGATCTCTCTGTATATTCTAGCTTCCCTCCAATCTATCCTTCACATAAGAGCTAGAATGAATTTTTTTTAATGTGAAATCATATTACATCTTTTCTCAAGTCCCTCCAATTGCTTCCCATTGCTCTTAGACTGAAATTCAGAGTCCTTATTATGGTGCAGAGAATCGTTCAGGATCTAGACTCTGCTCAGCTCTCCAGCCTTTTGCTTCACTCTTCCCTTCTCCAACTATGCACTGCCCACACTGAACACTATTTCTCTGGGTCATTAATAAAATGTCCTGTTTCTCAATGAGGCCTTGCAGGACTACTATGTTTAAAATTGGAGTGGGGAGAGTGCATGTACATGTATGCACACACAAATTACACTCCTTTTCTTAGCACACTTATAATTTTCTAAAAATTATATATTTTTCTTACATCTTGCTTCTTCTTTGTTTCCATTAATGAGAATATAAACAGTAAGAGCAAAGATTTTGATTTGTTTGTTTACTTTTATGTCTTGAGTGCCTAGCCTATATAGATGGGGTTCAAATGTGGTCCAATAGGGAATGAGGGTGTTTTCCCCCTTAGGGCCTTTACATTAGTTATTTCTCCTTTGGTTGGTTCCTTGTGCCATTCATTATAAAGTTAGTAACCTCCTCAGATGCCTCTCCCATACTATCTTACCCTAAATTTCCACTAATGTCTTTGTCACATCATCCTATTTTTTCCTACATGGCATTTTTTAGAATCTGATGTTTTTTTTATTCATCTTTGTTTATTGACTGTCTTCTTTCCTTTGTCCTTTAATTGAAAGTACATTCCATGTAGATCAGGAACATTGTCATATTTACTGCTATATTTCTGATATCCCAGAGGCATTGAAGAAATATTGGTTTCAGGAGTAAACAAATGAGGTTCATTGTTCCTGGCATAAGTCTCACTTTCACCTCTTGAAAGCAGGAGACCTTACCCCAATTCTCCCTGCTTGCTGACTAGATCTTCCTCTTTGGCTTTTACTGATCATCAAACTTTAGATATGTCTACCATCCCACAGCTTCTGATATAGGTTCCAACACTGTGCCCAACAGCAGCCTCCTTCCTGCAGTCTGAAGATTATTTAATTTTCAGTTACCTTGCTTTTCTCTAGGCAAGATTTTTTCTGTGTCATTTCCATGTTCTGTTGGGCTGAGCAAACCTGAGTAGGGCTTCCATCTGTCTTGCTCCCTTGCCATTCTTACTCATTTGTAGCTTCCCATGTTGGCAAAGCATATTCTATGAGGCTGCCTTCCTCCAGAGGTTCTTAGTGAAAAGTAGGGGGATAAATCCTTTGTGCCCTCTAATCCCTCAGCTTGTTCCAGAAGGGGAAGGGTTGTTCTTAGCTGCTGTCACGTACTCTCATTTTTGGCTTTCTTCAGCTAGGGTTTTAAAAAGTGTTTTGTTGTTTTGTCTTTAATTTCTTCTCTATCTCACTTTTATACCATAAAGGCAGGGGTCAATTCTTTATATATTGTTTAATTTTCACCCTTAATATCTCTACATTTATGCCATTTTAAAAAATGAAGTCATTTTTTGATACTGCGACATGGTAATTTATAAGAAATATATATTTGGTCTTTCAGATGACCAAAATAAAAATTTTATATATATTTGGTCTTTCCAGGGTCCCAGGCTCACAGTTCCCCAAAACCTCAGAATTTTGTGAGGAGAACCATAAGGATTTTGAAGAAGTGGTGTTAGAAGAAGTTTAAGTTTAAAAAATTTGGCTCTCAAAAGAAATTTCAATCGTTGTACTGTTGATATTTGGCTCTGTTGACTAATGAGTTTGCCGACCACTGGTCTAGGAGATTCCCTCAACGCATCTGCCACCAGAACTACTATTACCAGCATTCCTGGTGCTCCCCACACTCTTGGTTTCCGCTTCTGGTCCAGAGGCTGCAGAAACCACAAGGACTTGGAACTCCAGCCACCAGACACTCCAGTGGTGTCCCCAGGACCCTGGCTGCTCGGCACCGTCGCGCGCTGGCCACAGGCTCGGAGTGGGTGGGGTCCCGGGGACGCCCGCTGTGTCGCCCTGGCTAGACAGTGGGCGAGTGGGCGCCCCACCCCTCCCTCGGCTGCTTGGCGCCTGCATGTGTAGACCTGGAGCTGCGGGGGGGGGGGGGGGGCAGGAATACCTGCCGCATCGCTACAGCAACACTGTGGGTGTCCTGCCCTGCCCCCGGCCACTCAGCGTCTGCGTGCATAGGCCTGGAGCGGCCAGCAGGCAACCTGTCCCGCCCCTGGTTGCTCGGCGCGTGCGCGCTGCCCACAGGCCCACCATCTTTGTTGGGTTAATTTGCATACTCACTCCTGATTGGCTGTGGGTGTTGCAGGGGTACGGTCAATTTACATATTTGTCTATTATTAGTATAGATAATAAACTGGTAATCTGGTAAGTAAAATATTTGTCTAAATAGCTGCTTTAGCAGATTAATTGAACCAAAGGAGAGTGTAGTTGGTCAAAAGCACAGGGGGGTGGGAGTCTTGTAGAATTGAGCCCGTAATGTGTGAGATCTCTTGCTTTCTCCAGGTAGTGTCCGAATTGAGTTGAATTTTAAGATGCCCAACTGGTATCTGAGAATTGCTTGGTGGTGTGGATAAACTGCCCCCACACACATACATTGGAATTGGTAATCAGAATTATTAGATAGGCCGAAACTTAAATTCTTTTAATATTGACTCTCTGCATCTAACCTCACTCCTTTGAAGTTACAGCAATTATTTTTTCTATCATGTAATTCAGTTTATATGTACAACCTGAGTGGGCATCTTGGACTTTATTATCATTTTTAGATCTGTTGTTCCATCATACTTATAAAATAGCTTATGGCCTTAACTTGAGTCAAGGCTTTTTGAGGCCATGGGCTCTCATTTTACACTACTATTTTTATTTTGTATTTGAGTGTTCCAAAAAATTGCTTTCTTAAGCATTGTGTTCCCATGGTTTTAAGTTGAAAGCTCAGAGTCAGCCATCGTCTCAGCACTAGGTGGCACTTGTGCATCACAGTTAGTCATACATACCTAACACAGTTTTTACAAGTGCATGATCCACAAATAAAATGTTTGGAATCCCTATGTGGACATTCCTGAGAATAGGAAAATGAATCAAGAGGAGACCTACTAAATACTAGTTGCTTTGATGTATTTGTAAGTACATGGTTGAAGAATATAGTATATTACTGCATAATCATAATATCATAGTAATATCAAATAGATACGAGGGTCTCCATCCATACCTTCTTAGCCTGTGTTGCCATAAAGTTTAAATTTGATTTAGGACCTGTTTGCTATTTATAATGATCAATTGTAGAGAAATGAGTAGTGCAACACTGGTTCATACCCAACTCCAAGCACTTATTGTTCTTTTGTAGTATTTAAGAAATGCCTGGTTTTGACTTGCGAACCCTATAGATATTCACTGAGGAAAATGTAAGCATCTCTCTTTTACTGTTGAGAAAACAGGAGCTCAAAAACATTAACTTGCCCAGCATCATAACTAATACGCAAACAGAACCAATGTTCAAACTCAAGTGTGTTGGGTTCTAGAGCCCAGACGTGCTCTTTCTATTATTCTGATGGTGCCAGGTTTAGCCAATGTCCATTTATGTTAAAGCAACTGGATGATAAGTGCAAATTACTAATGTTGGTTCCTTTCTCTTATGAGAGGTGTGGAGTAGAGCAAGAATCTAAAGAGCAGGAAGAACCTGAGCACCCTGGGCCAGGAAGGGAAAAAAGGAAAGTCAAAATAAGCCAATGACACACAGAAGCTGAATGGTGAATTGGTCATTACCTACTGTAGGCTTTAAATCCTGGCTTCTCTGAATACTTACTGACCATGTGATCTTGGGCAACTTGCAAACTTGTGACTTGGTTTACTTACCTTTACAATGGAGGAGGATTAAATGTGTCATTTTATGAAGCACATAGACTGGTACCTGGCATATGGTAAGCAATAAATGTTAACCATTTGGGTGGTTTTATATATTAAGCAACATGAGAAATGTCTATAATTACCCTAGCAGCAGTCAACTTTGTTATAGAAGAGTTTTGTGTCCAGGAATTTGTTCATGTAATTTTGGCTCAAGTGAAGATTCCTCCTCCAAGGGAAGATATAGCTGCTACTTTCTGAGATATAAGACAGATATATGTGTACAAATTAGCATTCCTAACATTCTGGTGTTAGATTGCCTGGTATCAACCAGATTGCTATTTACTAACCATACAGCTTTGGGCAAGTGAGTAGGCACTTAGTTGCCTACTACATAGAAAGTACATAATAAATGAGAACCATATAGGGAGGTAGATTTTTCACTTAAGGAAAAGTAAATAGATCCATTGGAAGTTGAAAGATCGCAGTAAATGGCACTTGAATAAGGTTCTTTACAATGATAGACTCTAATGATGGTTCTATTTTGTTTAGTTGTTATTTTTATATTATGGCAAATCTCAAACATTTATAAAAGTAGACTAGATTGAGAGAGCAAAGAACCCATGAGGGACCTATCAGTTAACTTCAATAATGATATAATACATGACCAATATTTATTTTATTTTTCAAGGAATAATTTTAATGATGTATTTTACATGTCAAAATACATGCATTTAAAGTGTTACAGTGATATGTACAAATTACTGAGTTGTACAGCCATTACTATAATTCAGTTTTCAAACTTTTTTTTTCCCCTTGGTAGTATTCTTCCTCCTCATTTACAGTTAATCCCTATTTCTGCTCTCAGCCCCAGGCAAACCACTAATTTACTTTGTATCTCTGTGGATTTGCCTTTGTTGGACATCCTATATGATAAAAGGCTAATATACAAATCGACTGAACGGTCGCTATGATGCGCACTGACCACAAGGGGGCAAGCGCTCAACGCAGGAACTTCCCCTAGTGGTCAGTGCGCTCCCACAGAGGAGCGCTGCTCAGCCAGAAGCTGGGCTCATGGCTGGCAAGTGCAGCAGCAGTGCTGGGAGCCTCTCCTGCCTCCACAGGAGTGCGAAGGATTTCCAGTGAACAGGCTGAAGCTGTCAGTCAGACATCCCCCAAGGGCTCCTGGACTGCGAGAGGGCGCAGGCCGGGCTGAGGTCCCCCCCGCCCCCGAGTGCACAAATTTCATGCACCAGCCCTCTAGTTTCATATAAATGGAATTGTATAATATGTGGTCTCTCATCTGGCTTCTTTCACTTAGTGTATTATTTTTTAAGTTCATTGATGTGTTAGCATGTATCAGCAGGGTTTCTTTTTCTTGACAAAACATTTTATTTTAGACATAATGCCACATTTTGACTGTCCTTCACAGTGGCCAATCTTTTATCTACATTTTAACCTTTCCCCTTCCCTGTCTAATGCTACTGAATTATTCAAAGCTATTTTTAATTTCATAAATATGATAGCTTAAAACATTGATTATGTTTCTTTATTTTTTCAGGCCATTTTCTCTCTCCTCATCTTGTCTCTTTTATTTCCTGTCTTCAAGAATCTTTTTTTGTTTGCTGTTTTGGCTTTAAATGTATCGTCTCTTGTATAGCCATATATGTAAATGTATCCTCACTTTAATAAGTCTTTCAGATTGGCTTTAGTGTTATATGTTGGGCTGGATTTGCTTGTTTCTGATTCTCATGGTGTGTTTTCTTTTTTAACTTAGGTTGTTGGAAGAGGAGCCTTTGGAGTAGTTTGCAAAGCTAAGTGGAGAGCAAAAGATGTTGCTATTAAACAGATAGAAAGTGAATCTGAGAGGAAAGCTTTTATTGTAGAGGTAAGATGTAATGTAATTTCTATTGTACAGTTTTTTCACCTAAGATATTCTGAATTTAATTATGAAAAAAATGTTTCTCAATTGTCACTTCTCCGTGAACTTGAATATCAGCTATCCTATAGAATAAAAGCGAATATGCAAATAGACCGAACGGCAGAACAACCGGTTGCTATGATGTGCGCTGACCACCAGGGGGCATATGTGGAACATGGTGGGCGTTGGCCACAGCAGGATGGTGGAGCAGGTGAGCAGGGGCGCCAGACCAAGGCGGGGCGCTGGTCGCTGTTATCGGGTCAAGCCTCTGGTGGTTACTGAAAATTCTTTGCTCCCACACACCGCGGTCCCGCCTGGCACTTGCACCTGCTGCCGGCACCAGCCCCACTCACACCCACTGCCAGAGCTGGAGCCACTGCTCGCACCCACTGTCAGTGCCAGTCCCGCTCGCACCTGCTGCCAGTGCCTGGCGCTGGTCCCAATAACTCAGCACCATCAGTGGGTGCGAGTGGTGGCTGCCGGCCCTAATCATCCCTGAAGGCTTCTCCCCCTCCCCCTGCTCCTAAGGGGCGATCGGGGCAGCAGCTGGCCACTTGCACCCGCTTACGGCTCCTGCCCTGCTTGCACCTGCTGCTGGCGCCGGCCCCAGTTGCTCCGTGTCGACAGCGGGTGCGAGTGGGGCCAGTGCATGGAAGCAGCAGTGGCAGGAGCGGGGCTGCCGGCAGACAGGGGACCAGGGGCCACAGTGGGAGGGACTGGACTGCGGCACAGAGGATGGGCCAAGACCCACCCCTGTGCCTGCCGTAGCCTCACGGCCCCACAGCTCCTTTTAAGATGCACGAATTCGTGCACTGGGCCCCTAGCTTGGATAACTGAAGGTAATGTCATAAGAACATTTTTTCATTCACAGTCTTCATTCTGATTAAAAATAAGGGAGAAAGGAGACTTAACTAAATGAATTCATCCCTGAATTAAAATATAATTCAGATCTATTTCAAGGCATAAAATTTAAATTTTAAAATAGAAAAGAAATACTATTCTCTCCCATTATCTAAAATTAAGAAGGGAAATGCATTCATTTTGACTGGATATTTTTAGAAATTCAAATGAGATTATTTTAAGGAAAAATAATTCCAAATTTGGTTTTCCTCATGTAGTGTGAAAATTTACAACTCTGTTCTTTTATAGATATACTAGTGACCTGGCACGCGAGATCCGGGGCTCCTCAGTGGATTGCCCCAAAGAGATAGGCAGAGCCGGGGGTCCCGCCTCTGAGGCGCACGCAGCCGTGGGACCCCCAGGCCTTGCCTCATGGAGCAGGCGCCTCACCCCGCTTCCGCGCCACATATGCAGTGTCAAGTCCCCGCCCTGTGCATGCAGCCTCCTTGTGATGGGGTGAGGGCGTGATGACCACCTAGGCTATTATTAGTATAGACTAGAGGCCCAGTACACAAAAATTCGTGCACTTAGGGGAGTCCCTCAGCCCGGCCTGTGCCCTCTCGCAGTCCGGGATCCCTTGGGGATGTCCACCTGTCGGCTTAGGCCCGCTCCCCAAGCCGCAGTCGGACATCCTTAGTGCTGCAGAGGATGCCGGAGAGGCTCCCACCACTGCCGCTGCGCTTGCAGCTATCAGCCCAGCTTGTGGCTGAGCAGAGCTTCTCCTGTGGGAGCACATTGACCACCAGGGGGCAGCTCCTGCGTTGAGCGTCTGCTTCCTGGTGGTCAGTGTGCGTCATAGCAACTGGTTGTTTCCAGTTGTTCTGCTGTTAGGGTCAATTTGCATATTACCCTTTTATTATATAGGATTGATGGAGAATTTAATAATCATGAGATTGTTATATTATCAGACTTATTCTCTTAATTTTGTACATTAAATCACAATGTTTCACTAAATCAGTGGTTCTATCGCTTTTTAACCTTATCAGCCAATGGATAAGTAGTCTTTATAAACCTTCTGAATTCATATCTGTGATTTTATTTCATTATAATTTTTAAATATACTGCATGATATTTTTAAATGTGTAACACTGAGAAATGAGAACTTGATTGTGATATGATGAATTGGATTTTGTAATTAATTGAATGAGTTGAGAAATACTAATGAATGGTTTGGTAGTATCAGAAAGAAAGATAATCTCCAGTAGTATGCTCCAGGAGTCCGGCCTCAGCCTTGCTTACTCATAATTTTTGTTTATAGTTTAGATTAGGTCATTGATTATATACTCTTCTGCTGACAATTTCACAAAACTGGGTAAAAGCATAAGTGTTAAATGCTAGGAAATGAGTCAAAAAGATTATAATAGCTTGGAGAAAAAAATTTAATCAAGGTTATACATATGTGTAATTTAAATTGTCAGTTCTCCATATACTCTTACTAAAAAAAATTTCAGTTCCTTATACCTCCTACTATCAAGTTTTCTGCTTCTCAGAGGCAGCTGCTTTGAGCTCATTTGTTAATTTTGTTTGGTGTCCCCAATCCAGAGACTCCTTATTATACCTTCTCTAAAGTATCCACACCTCTAATCTTTGGGATGATAAAGATCCACTAAGCTGCTTGAAGTCAGGGAGGGAGATCTTTGGGTCTAACTTTCAACCCATCTCTCTGTTCTTTTATTAGCTTATTTGCTTACGTATCTCATGCTATTACCACTGTCCAAACTTTTGGATGTTTTGTGAGCTAAATCTGCTTACTTTTGACTTTTTCTCATTTCTTTTTAGGTCTGCTTTGTCAGTTATTGCTAGTCATTTGCTTTCCAACTTCCAAAATGTTTACATTCTGTTCATCCTTCTGAGTTTATGCCTTGAAAAAAAAAATACCTTTACTGTCTTAGTGGGATTTGGAGAGAGAGCAGGAATAAATGCTTGAATAACCTGCCAACTGAACCTCAGTGCTAAATGTTAACAGTTTGGAAAACAATAAATATGTGTTTATATGTAATAAAATGAATATGTATAACAAATAGTGTTATTAATTCTATTAGGACCAAAATCACAAATATTGGCTGTAGAAAAGTACAGCTTTCTAGTTGCATATCGTAAAAAGGTTTACCTTAATGGACTTCATATGAGCCAACAGTATATTGGTAGGTAATAGAGAAGGAAAGGAAGAAGAGGGGGAAAGATAGAAAAGAGAGGAGACGGTAGAGAAGAAAGGCAGCAAGGAGCATTTTGAGGGGACATATTAATAGAAGTTTGAGATGTAAACAAGAGAAATAAATACAGCCAAACCCCTCACTGACCTCAGTATGAATCATTGGATCAGGTAGGATTAAAACTGGAAGTAGGGAGACCAGCTAGGACAAAGCTGTAGCAATTACTGCAGTGGTTCAGATTGTAATTATTAAGGCAATGGTAGTGGGAATGAAGAGGAGGGAATTTATTCATGAGATGTGATCTGGAGTGTAGTGAAGAGAGTACGGGTATGTAGGAAGAGTACCGGTTTTAAGTCAGATAGACCAAAGTTCAGACCCTGGTTGCAGGGTATTTAGCAGCTCATGTAAACCCTCTCTGAGCCTTATCTTAAAGATCCCTCATCTTGTAGAGTTATGAGAATTATACAATATCTAAAAAGTGCCCACCAGGGCCCAGCATAGCGTAGATAGATTATTCAACCATAGCTATAAAGATGATGATGGCAACCACAAGATGGCCTTTTCTGGCTTCAGTAACTCAGCCCAGTGCCATCTCTGGGATGCTGTCCTAACATTTCTGGGCAAGTTAATTTCTTCTTGTTTGTGCTTGTTATCCTGTCTATAACTCCTGTTATGACACTTTGCACATTGCTTTAATTATGTGTTTACATGTCTATTGCCCAACTGAACTGTGAGATCTTTAGGGCAGGGATTCTGTGCCATTCTGGGCAGTCACTTAAGACCACAGTGCTGCTATGTAGTAAACAGTGATTGTTGAATGATTAATGTTTTGTACAACCTTAAGATTTTAATGATGCTGTGAAATCAGTTCCTCAAAAGTTAGCATTTTTTAAAAGAAATCTTAATTTGTTACAGCTTCGGCAGTTATCCCGCGTGAACCATCCAAATATTGTAAAGCTATATGGAGCCTGTTTGAATCCAGTAAGTTTGATACCTTTTCATTGTCAACAGTATAAGAAATGATATGACAGATGTGTGCAGGTGTGTAGTTTAGCTATTTTGCTGTTATATTATTTGGGGGGAGGGAAGGGGAGGATTGTACTTTATATATTTGTTTTTAGCCAGTATTATTGAAGGAGTTGTCTTAGGTGTTCTTATCCAGTAACCTCATCTTATGAGGCTTACACTATTCTGTGACGGCACCTACTCATTAGCACTGGAGAAAGCCCCAGAGATCTTGTGATTATGTTTTTACATACTTCTCTACTCTTAGACAGTGGGTGCCTAGACTAACAAGGTTTTAGATCATAGATACCTTTTTTTCCCCTGAGTACAGCCAAACCCCTCACTAGTGCCATTTACATAGGGGCCAAAAGAATCTCTTTTAATGCGTTTATAAAATCAAAGGTTGAACTAAGTTTTCTTTCAAGTCTTCTGAGATAGCTGTAGCCCTGTGGTTAATTATTCTGGCATGTTTCCTTTAGGTGTGCCTTGTGATGGAATATGCTGAAGGGGGCTCTTTATATAATGGTGAGTGTCATTAGACCTATCTGTATCTAGTAGAATTGAAAAGCTTTTAACATAAACTGTAAGGTTAATGTTTTTCACATTTACCTTCACAGTTCCCAAAGGAGATAATTTAAAAAAGAAATCTGCTAAAGATTAAAAATAAAAAGATAAGACACTACAACATTAGTATGTAAAATTTAGAAATCAAGGTATATCTACCTTTTAAATTGATGGTCCTTTTCATATTAGAAGCATTTAAGTAAAGTAAAATTTGCTTTTAAATAGATTTTAAAATACCTTCTCTTTTTTTTTTCTTTTTGCCTCTCTTAACTTTGAGCCTTCCTATTTTAGAACTCTTTAACCATACTTCCATTTCAATCTGCTTTATTTTGCTTTCTTTACAAAAAATAAAACTGAAAACTCACTTCGCAAAACATTTTAATTATAACAATGAAAGAAAACTGTATTATTAACTAGTTACCTTTATACAACAGAACTCTAAGAAACACCAACCATATATGTAAATGTATCGTCTCTTGTTGAACCATTTATATAAAGTAAATTGTTGAATTTTACTTTTCAAATTAACATTATTTTATATAAATTTTTACTTATATTTACTGCCTATGCATTCATCATTCATAATAGGTATACTCCATTGTTTTATTTGGTTAAACTATTTCTAGTCATTAACTATTATAGAAAGCGTAATTGTAAACATTTTGATACACATTTTGTCTCCTGTACTACTAATCTATCTCTTTTATAATAGTGTGCATCATTTTGCTTATAATTTATATAATTGTGTGAGATACTTCTATCAATATGAAAAAGTATGGTAATATATATTAATTTGACTTCAATGTATGTATAATTTAATGGAAGTGCTATAAAATGTTAGGTACTTATATGGTAGTTATCCATTTGAAATTATTAGATGTTTCCATCTTTTTATTTAGAAAATAATTAAAAACAGGACTGGTAGGAGCCTGTAAAAGTATCCAGTCATGTCTTCTGATAGTGCTTGCATTCATTTTGTATCTTTTGTTATTGCAATAAAGTTCTTTTTAGTTTGTGCCTTTCTTTTGCAGTGCTGCATGGTGCTGAACCATTGCCATATTACACTGCTGCCCATGCCATGAGTTGGTGTTTACAGTGTTCCCAAGGAGTGGCTTACCTTCACAGCATGCAGCCCAAAGCTCTCATTCACAGGGACCTGAAACCACCAAAGTAAGTGTCTCTCTCTACCTTATCTCTCTTCTCCCTCTCCCTCTCCCCACTCCCTAATTCAAGCTATAGGTCACACATGAGCTTCTCTTCTTTCTTCCCTTTGGGCTGGCTTAAGAGTGTTTATTTTTACTCAGCATCAGTTAGTAATTTATCTAAGCTTGCATTTTAAAATTTATTTTAATTGATTTCAGAGAGGAAGGGAGCGGGAGAGAGAGAGAGAGAAACATCAGTGATGAGAGAGAATCATTGACTGGCTGCCTCCTCTATGCCCCCTACTGGGGATTGAGCCCGAAACTCTGGCATGTGCTCTGACCAGGAATTAAACCATAACCTTCTGATTCATAGGTTGATACCATTGAGCCACACTGGTCAGGCTAAGCTTGCATTTTAGAATGTTGTCTTTAGTGGCATTTTTATTTTAAATTTTATTTTTAATAACTCCTACCTTATATTAGCATACTTAGAATCTTTTAGCCTATCTTATTTGTGCCTGCAGTATATATTGTTGCCTCTACAGTTTCATGGGAGCAGAGACAAGTCTATATTGGTCCCTTGTGTATCCCTAACAGCTAGCACAATGTCCACATATAGTAGATATTCTAGGAAAATTTACAGAGTGGTTATTATTTATCCTTTCATAGGAAGGCAAAAGGGCAATTCTGGTATCTGGGTAGAATTTGAAAATATTCTGGATTTCTCCATATTGAGGATTCTGAGACTTTGAAAGAACTTCAGAATTCCCTAAGTAGCCCTAGCCAGTGTTGCTCAGTTGGAGCGTCAACTAAAACACAGAAGGGTTGTGGGTTCGATTTCCGGTCAAGGGCACGTACCTGGGTTGCAGGTTCCATCCCCAGCCCCTGTCAGGGAATGTGCAGGTGGCAACCAATCAATGTGTCCTTCTCACATCAATGTGTTTCTGCCCCACCTCCCCAATTAAAGATCAATGGAAAAAAATACCTTTGGATGAGGACTAATAACAACAAAAAAATCCCTAAATAAGTACTTTAAAAGGCTACAACTTTTTGTGACAGAGTGAAAGAGTCCTCACATGTCTTTCCTTCTCCCCCCTATCTCACTAGTGTACTGTATTTCTACTCCGAGGCTTAAAGTGATTTCTCTATCCCCAGGTCCCTGGTCAAATAATGTTTAAACCCCAGATTCATGACACTTTTATTTTTTTAACTTGACTTCTGAGGCTGTTGGCTGTTGTCTCAGCTACCTATTTTGGCTAAGTGAAGAAGAAATCACTTAGCCACTTAGCTTTTTTCTTTTTTTGCTGGTTATGAAAATTGAGTCCTCCATCCCCCCTGTATAGAGTTGAATAGCAAAGCAAAATCAGGGAAATGATAGCTCTTTTCTAGCAACAAATGGACAATTCAAAGGATATAGACAAGCATCAGGCACAAAGTATCCTTTTCCTGGAAGAGCCAGAAACATCAGATGCAACTCCCTAAAGTATTCCTTTCCTTCTGTATTAGAGCATGTTTTGGCTTTGGAATAACTGCCTAGTTATTAAACAACATACATGAAAATATCTCACAAAAGGAAGGAATTCGTTTCAGTTTTCTAACGTTTTATATTTCATAATTACACAGCTTAAATGACTATCTTCATTCTCTATCTACCCATATACCATAAATCTGTAAATTTTAGGATTTAAATTTTATTTTGGCCCAGAGAAAACTATAATCAGGAAAGATTATGGAGATAGAGATGGAGATATCAAAATGTGGTTCTAGCAGTTTTCCTAAGAGGTCAGTTAATTTTTACTAATATTCCTCTGAACTCTTAAGTTGTCATGGTGACCAGGTAACATTTCACAGAAGTTGAATGGTGACATTTTGCTTAGCCCTTTCTCTTTCCACAGATGTCTCTTCTTGTAGAATCAAACATTAATCTTGCAACCTATGATTTTTTTCTTTTAACAGTTTGCTGCTGGTCGCAGGGGGGACAGTTTTAAAAATCTGTGATTTTGGTACAGCCTGTGATATTCAGACACACATGACCAATAACAAGGGGAGTGCTGCCTGGATGGCACCTGAAGTCTTTGAAGGTAAAATGACAAGGATGATATGATTAGTAATCTTATTACCAATATGTTCATGATCTTGCCCATTGTTTTATTTCAATATGGTATGTAATTATAAGGTATTTACTAAAGTCTAAGGAGATATTAAGTAAACATAGACTTAGATTTTAAATCTCATAGCAAGATTTAAGTTGTCTAGCACCTTTTATGCAAGTTAAAGCATATGAGCAGTTGATCCTCATTCTCACATTCCTACTTGTAAAATTACCTGTGTGTAACCTTCAAATCAGTACTCATGGTGCTTTCATGGTTATTCACTGGCATGCATAGAGCAGGGAAAATTTTTGAGTTCCCCAAAACACATGATCCCAGCAAAGGTCAAACAAAGCAGCACTTTGCCTTTAGCTCTCATATTGTGACATTTTTTCATTTCTTCAGTGCCACGTTTTTGTTCTGGTGTGTGTGTGTGTGTGTGTGTGTGTGTGCGCGCGCGCGCGCTGTTTTCACTATTTTAAATGGCCTCCAAGAATAGTATTGAATCGCTTTCTAGTGTTCTTAAGTATAAGAAGGTTATCATGTGTCTTGCAGAGAAAATACATGTACTAGCTAATCTTCATTCAGGTATGAGTTATAGTGCTGTTGGTGATGAGTTCAATATTAATGAATCAACAAACATATTCAATAAAGTGTCTTAAACAGAAACACACATGTTATGTATTGGTCAGTTGACAAATCTGTTATGAAGAGGTTCATAGAAAACTACCCCTGTATTTCCACTAGGAGCAAATGATTCAGTGTTCACTAAATCAATGTTCACAGCAACTTTATAGAACATAAATACCAGGAATAATGGGAATTAACTGTGCTTTTGTATTGGTTTCCTAAGAATTAAAAATTGATCATCTAAATGAGCATGCCTTAGGAAGAATGCAAGTAATTGGGCAAAAATACAGTAGTAAGAGTAACAAGTAAAGGATAAGCTTATGTTTACTTTCTTTTACATCTCTGTATTTCACTCATGTTCTAAAAGAGTGATCCATAAATTCCATGCTAGGTTTCTCTATAAAAACATCAAGTTGTTTAAATATGAAAAGTTTAACTGAATATGTATGATTTGTATGTTAGGACACAAGAATGCCCATAAAATTCAAATATGTTCAGTAATCAGATTCTGATTAAGGTTTATTCTTTTATTTTTTATGAATTTGAAGGCTTTTGTTTTGTTTTGTTTTCGTTTTTAGCCACCCGCCTGAGAGAAAGAAATTTGCTATGCAAGTGGTCATTTGAGTGGAACCATTTTGCCATAAAATTCAATTTAAAAGTTAGTGGACAAGCGAGTATTAAATTATACAGAGTTAACAATGCCTCATAATAATAATGTTTTCAAGTTCAAATACGGAGTGCATATAATTTAGCATTGTTTAAAAATCATGTATTTAATATACCTTTCTGTGAGTTAAAATAACAGCATTCCTATAGTATGGAGACCAAAAATATTTGTTTATACAAAAAAAAAAGAGAAATAAAAGTTATTGTTAATTGTTTAGAGCAACAAAGCTCAGACTATTAGGCCATGCAGATTTTTTTATTTCCGAAAGGTGTCAACACATTTAGCCCAAATTAGATTCTAACATCATTGTAATGCTTACAGTGCACTGCTAAATGCATGTGTAATACATATGGTACGCTAAGTACACGAAGAGCTGCTATTATAATAATTGTTCATTTTTATAGTTGGTTGTTTGAGTTTTGGGTTTTTGTTGGGGGGTTGGCTATTTATTGTAATGATTCACCCACCAATTTATAAATCCTTTAAATTTTGCTGCATAATCTGCCAACTGTAAATTTGTTATTCATAATATTCACTGTTTACAACTTATTTTTAAGTTTTCAAATTAAGAATTCTATCTTACCATATATTGAAAAGAAAATCTTAACACTAAATTAGATATTTCTTCTGCTTCAGTAGTAGGATAGTGCTTTTCAGCAAGAGAATGGGAAAAGAAAATTTAAGATTAAAAAAAATAGAAAGGAATGTACAAGTGTTTCATTCTCTGCCCCATATGAAAAGGTAGAATGTGACTAACTTTCTAAAGTAGATTTTCTAGTTTATTATTAATACTTAATTCATTAAAAAGGCATTTTTTTGCAAAGATTTAAAGAACTTCAGAAAGAGTAATTTCTCAGCTCTGCATGTGGGCTCCTCTTGTTTGTACACGATGTTCATTCTTAAAATTTATGAAAACAGTTGTTTCTTTAAGTCATGAGGAAAAAAGTCTTGAAATTGTACTACATTTTTTTGTAGGTAGCAATTACAGTGAAAAATGTGACGTCTTCAGCTGGGGTATTATCCTTTGGGAAGTGATAACGCGTCGGAAACCCTTTGATGAGATTGGTGGCCCAGCTTTCCGTATCATGTGGGCTGTTCATAACGGTTTGTGAACCAACATTTTTAAAAATATATTTGCATATTCCCTATATGAAAAATTGTTTCTCTCCCTAAGAAGACCATTTATCTTTAACATCTTTGGTACCAGAATACATTTCTGCCATCAGTATCCCACCATCCCCACAACCCAAAATCAGGCAGGGCAGGGCTTAGAGTGGTCCTGACCTTTGCACAAGGCTGAGGGGTTCTGCTGGCTGTGCTGATTTGAGCAAGGTTATCAGTAGTCAGCGGGAACCAACTAATTACTTAGGGCAGTGGTCAGCAAACTGCAGCTCGCGAGCTGCGGTTTGCCGCTCTGTTGACTAATGAGTTTGCCGACCACTGACCTAGACTCTCAATTCCAATAATTACAGGCTGTTGTTGTTCCTTGTGATTAAGCCCCTATCCCAGTGGTCGGCAAACTCATTAGTCAACAGAGCGGCAAACGGCGGCTCACGAGCCGCATGTGGCTCGCGAGCTGTAGTTTGCCGACCACTGACTTAGGGGATAGAGAAGCATCGGCCTGGACTCTGTGGAGGAAATAAATTTAAAAATTAATAGGTATATAAAATCTCTAACATCATTAAGATCATTGGGGAGTTAGCTTTCTCTCCTGAGGAAGCACAAGGATTTCACTGGAGAGATTAAAGCAAAGAATAATAAGAGTTGTTACTTAAGCTATGCAGAAAGGCAAAACACAAAGTGTTTTATATATTTTTTTCTTTATATCTTACTCATCCTTATGAGGTGAATACTATGATTGCCTCATTTTACAGTTTTACAGATTAGGAAACTGAGACCTAGAGAGGTTCAGTACCTTGCCCAATGTCACACACAAGATTAATAGCTGGTGCCCCCGCCGGGTGGCCCAGTTGGTTGGAGCGTCATCCCATAACCAAAAGGTTGTGGGTTTGATTCCTAGTCAGAGCACATGCCTAGGTTTTGGGTTTGATCCTTGGTAAGGGCAAATACAGGAGGAAACGGATCAATGTTTCTCTCTCTTTCTCCCTCTCTCTTTTCCCCTTCAAATCAATAAACATATCCTTGGGTGAGGATTTAAAGAAAGATTATAACTGGTATTTCTGGGATTCAATCTATATCTTTTTGACTCCAATCTTCACATTTTTAAGTTATGTTGATTTATGGATTCAATGTCCTTAGATCCCTTCTATTCATTTTATATTTCTAATTAGAATGTTTTTAACAACCCATGATTTTAGAATTCATCTTCTTCATTAATCAAGTTACTTCACATTTGCTTTGGGAAAATAAACTCTTCATGAAGGAAAATTGCTTAACCTTCCTAACTTTTAACATCACTGTCTGTTATTTCTGTCACTTGATTATAATCATTCTGATTACTGGCATTTTAATACACTATTTCACAAGTGATGCACAGATATCTGCCTAACTATTTAGGTCATTTGTAGACCTATCAAACAGTACTATCATCTGAGTAATCTTAACACTTTACCGGTTTCCTGTACTACCTATCATTTTGCTTCCTGTAATGTCATTGTAGAGAATACCAGAGCATTGACCAAGACTTTTTTTTCCCCTCTCTGTCATTGTCAGTAAATAATTGAATGTCAGTGAAGTAAGGGATAACAGAACTAATTTATTAATTGGTAAAATTACAAAGGTTTCATTGTATTTGAGGTCTTCTTTAAGTTGGAGACCTTACTTAATATTACAGTTTGGTAATTACACAGAAATTGTCTGTTTTCAGCTTATGAAATGATTGATTCACAGCAGCCAAAAGGACTCCCTCCCACAAAGGAGTCATTTGGAGATAAGTTTTTAGGAATGGAAGATGATTTTTCAAACACATTTGAAATTTTTGCAGTGAATCTGAAAATATAGTTCAAGTAAGATTACCCCAAGCTACCATTTCATTTTTCTTAATACAACACAAATTAAGCCATTATTATTTGTTAAAAGAATATTTGTAACAAGTGAAATATTATTCTCAGGCTTACTATTACCATATTGAATATAAACTTTTTCATTGAACTTTTTGAAAGGTGTAGCTTCTCCCCTTTATGAAAATACAGTGTTAACCTAAAAGACAAAAAAAAACAAACCCCTACTTTTATTACTCCAAAAAAATCTTAAATTACAGGTCTATAAAATAAATACTGTTTTAGAAATACATATAAAAAGCTGACAACATTCTTTGGGTAAATAATTCTTTCCCCCTCCTTTAATTTTTATTCATAGGTACTCGACCACCACTGATCAAAAATTTACCTAAGCCCATTGAGAGCCTGATGACTCGCTGTTGGTCTAAAGATCCTTCTCTACGCCCTTCAATGGAGGAGATTGTGAAAATAATGACTCACTTGATGCGGGTATAATCCTTCTTTTGAGGGGCTTTGGGTTTAGGGGAATGTGATGTGTACTCAGTTTCAATGGAGTTTTAAAGTAAAAGAACATTATTGCTAATTTCTGCTTTATATTTTTCTGTATTTTCCAAGTTACAAAGGACATTTATTAATCAATAATCAGAGGAGGAAACACTATAATGGGTGGGGGGTGGGGAGGAATTTAGTTCTTTATAATGAAAAGGGGTTAGACTAGGTTTTGGGACTTGCTTTTTCCTCCTGCTTAACTTAGTGGGTAAATGTGTTTGTTTCTGGGCCTGTTCCTCATCTGTAATTAGGTGGTCTCTAAGGCCTTTACAGGACCTAGGTATTTTATGACTCTTAACACTTGCTAAACTAAATTTTTAATTTTCTTTATCAAGCAGTCACTTATGCAGGGCAATAGAGAAATTGCATTTGTAGACACAAGTGATTTTTTACCTTTTGTTTTTTCATTGCCTATTTTCTGCCTTTCATTTGCCATTAAAAAGTTAAATTCTCTTCTAGAATTTATAGATTTTTTAAATTTAGAACAACCTTTTTAAATGATTATCAAAATTTCCTAGTCTATAAGTCAGATACTTTTAGAATTATTTGAATAATTTTAGGACTCTAAATTTTAGGATTCTAAAATCTATCAAGTGGTACCTTGACTTTAAAAAGTTAACATACTATAAAAGTACCTGAATTTCAAAACAATTTGCTCAGTAGAAGAATCTTCAAATATCCTTAACTATAGCTAAGTAATTTCCTAAATGGCCAAAGATTTAGTTTGTTCATTCTGTTGAAAATAATTTAGACAAATCAGCTTGAACTAATCTGATTAAAACTAACGATCATATTTGGGTAGCAGCTACATACATATATAGAATTCTGGGCCCTAAAGATATTTTCATAAGATAACAACTTAGTCTCTAGAATCACATACCTTAAAACATTGGGATATATAAATTGGTCAAATTGTAATTGTGCTTAATATATGTTTTGTTTAATTTGAGAAGTAAAGTTTTTTCTCTTAAATTCTAATTTTTTTGTGCACTAAATGTTTCTAATATGTCCAGGTCATAGAGGGATATGCATAACCTTTTCCTTTTGTTTCAAATATTAAGTTCTAACAATCATTCTATGGCACACCAATCTCAGTTATCAGACTAACAATCATTTCAACAATTTGGAAGTTTACATCACTACTTTGAGAACATAAATATGTTTTATATAACTGTGAGGAATGATACTATTGTATGTCATGTGATCCCTTGGAGAATATTTGCTGTTTTCTTCAAGATTCTGGTCTCTGCATTATTTTATACACTAGAGGCCCGGTGCACAAATTCCTGCACCAGTGGGGTCCCTTGGCCTGGCGTACGGGAACAGGCCGAAACTGGCTCTCTGGCATTCCCCGAGGGGTCCCGGGTTGCGAGAGGGCGCAGGCTAGGCCAAGGGACCCCACCGGTGCACAATCGGGGCTAGGGAGGGACGCGGGAGGTTAGCCAGCCTGGGAGGGACCATGGGAGGGCTCCAGGGTGTGTCCGGCCCATCTCGCTTAGTCCCAAATGGCCAGACTCCAGCAAGCAAGCTCACCTAGCAGTCAAAGAGTCTTCCTCCTGGTGGTCAGTGCACGTCATAGCGAGCGGTTGAGTGACCTTAGCATATCATGAGCATATTATGCTTTGATTGGTTGAACGGCTGACTGGACACTTAGCATATTAGGCTTTTATTATATAGGATGGCATTGTTCACAATTGAAATTCAGAAAAGGAGCGTGTTATTGTCATCTTTATAAATATCAAAAACTTAGATATCTACAAATTCACTATGTGCCTTAAGGAAAATAAAGCAGCATCTTTGCTGCATTCAAGTCCCATGACAGCAAAATAATTCAGATGTACTTTTCAAGTTAATTGTATAGGATTTCGTTTGTATGAAAGGAATTTTAAGTTGGATTTGCTTTTTATCTGCAGTACTTTCCAGGAGCAGATGAGCCCCTGCAGTATCCCTGTCAGTACTCCGATGAGGGACAGAGCAACTCGGCCACCAGTACAGGTAAGCAGAGAGATCAGAAGAATAATTATCTAATTTTTTTTGTGTCTTTCCCATAAAATTATAATCCCCATTTTCAGTTTAATTTCTTCATTTCACAAGACTGATTACATTTTGAGTTTCCAGGTGCACCATTCTTCATGAAGATCCAAGATAAAAGAATTACTAAAGTTGTGCTTCCATGTCTTGGAATTCTTGCATAGTTATATATAAAACAATTGGATATTATATTACTGTGAATGCTATTCTTTCTTTGAAAGATAGTTTATATATAGATACTGCTAGATCAAATACTATTAGAAATTAATGTAAATATATGTAACAACATAGTTCTTCATTATGCTCACCTTATTTTTTTTGCTCTTTATAGAAGAGTTTACAGAGACTATTCTACAATTTTAGTTCAGAGTTCCTCAGTTTTCTAAATATGAAGAAGTGGGATTGATTCATAGATTATGGTCATCAAAAAAGATAGTAGAGCCCTGGCTGGTGTGGCTCATTTGGTTGAGCATCGACCCATGTACAAGAGGTCACTGGTTCTATCCCAGGTTGCGGACTCAACCCCCAGTAGGTGGCATGCAGGAGGCAGCAGATCAGTGTTTCTCTTTTATCCATGTTTCTATCTCTCCCTTGCTCGCTCGCTCTCAAATAAATAAGAACTTTAAAAAAAAAAGATAGTAGAAATAATAATCTAACTTAGAAAAATTGTACTACTCAATATATATTTGGGAATACATTATGATATTATTAAAATTAAAAGGTATGTGTGTGTATATACTCAAAATTTTATTTTCATTGACAAATATTTTCAATGACCTATATCTCCCACCTCAAAAATAATTATATTCATTTTAAGCTGGTTATTGTTTGGCTAGTTATTTCCAAATTCCAGTTTTACTGAATATTTTAGTTGTGCTAAATTTTAAAGTGAACTCTAAAATTCTGTTTTGTTTTGTTTTTTGCTTCTGCTTTCAAACCCTCTCCCTGTTTTTATACTTGACTTTTAACCCTTTGATGTTTTCACTGATCCTCAGTCCTCCTAGGTTCTTCCTTTTTTCCTCCATTTAATTCCAAGCAGTATTATAATTCCATTGGGAATAATTCTCAGCCTTCTAGCCCTTTACTCAAGCTTGCTTGGCTAAACCACAGGCCTGGTTAAATCTGACTCTCAGCTTACTCCACATATCAGTGCAGCTGAATGTGGCTGGAGATGATACACATTTACTATCCTCAAATCTCTATTTAATGCTGCTGGACAGTTGTACTTTATTTTAGTCCATCTCGCCTCTCCTAGATGATTTAATTTTATATTTTAGCCTCTCTCCTCAAACTTTAAACTCTCCTCACTCTCAGCTGACCTTGTTTACTATTTCTCTGAAAAAAATTGGAGTAATCAGTAGATGATTTTCACAAGCTCCTTCACTATATCTGCCCATCTACTCTGCATTTTCTTCTGTTACTATGGCTGAACTACCCCTGCTTTTAGCCAAAGGCAAGCCTGTGAACTTGTGTATTAAATCCCATTCCAGCAATCCTTCCCTCTGTCTCTGGCGTCATCAGTTTTAGCCTTTCTACTGGTATCATTCCTAGAGCATATACAGTCTATATTTGATTTTCTAGCTTCTCTTCCCATTCTCTCATGTGTCCTCTCTTCTTCAGGCTTTTATTATACCAGTACTTCAGAATTGCTCTTCTCACGTTGTCACCAGTTATCTCCAGATTATTATATCTAAATGAATAATTTTAAGTTCCCATCTTTTTTTGACTATCAGTAGCATTTGATATAGTTCATTACACTCCTTCTTACAGGACTTTCTTCGGTTGGTCTCCAGGATCCCATACTAGCCTAGATTGTCTTATATCTCTGGCCACTATTCTGATGGTTTCCTATGCTGATTATGTCTTATCTTCCCAGGCTATATATGTTAGAGTGCCCAGGGCTCAGTAATTTGGACTCTTTGCTTATCTGTCTACACTCATTTCCTTGGTAATCTCATTTAATATCATAGCTTTATGTACTGTCTATTTACCGATGTTTTGCTCCATCCCAGACCTGAACTCTACACTCATCCAACTACTTGCATGATATCTAATAGGAATTCAAACTTATCATTTTTCAAACTAAGCTCCTGGTACTCCCTTCAAACTCACTCCTACCTTGATCTTCCCCATCTTGATTAATAGGCACTTCATTCTACTAGTTCAGGCTAACAACTTTAAAGCATCTTTGACTATGAGAAAACTGTTTAGGTATTTTGGTTCCCTTTTTGTGCTATTCTTAAATTTCACTTAAAAAATTTTGGGGGGGCATATCTTCATTAGCTTAGAAAGCCTTATTTTCTATTTATGTCTTGCTAGTTTAGAAAAAAATTTACATTACATATTGATGAAGCATTTGTATTTATTATTCATAAATGTTTCTGCTTTCCTAGGCTCATTCATGGACATTGCTTCTACAAATACCAGTAATAAAAGTGACACTAATATGGAGCAAGTTCCTTCCACAAATGATACTATTAAACGCTTAGAATCAAAATTATTGAAAAATCAGGCAAAGCAACAGGTTTGTTTTGTTATTAAAGTAAAATCATATGGTAACCTTAGTAGTCATAATGTTATACCAACTGAAATGATTTGCCATCTTTCATTATACAAATTCTGAATCTTGTTTCTAAAACAGATAAGCTTAAGAGTAAAGACATATGAGAAACTCCTATTACCAAATTGTTTTCCCTTCTGATGATTGCTGCCTTTGCCAACTGTGCAGCTCTCTATGGTGATTCCTAACTTTAATGGTTAATGTTTAAAAATGTCAAATGGCTATTTCTTGGCTATACTATCCAGTTAAAGTTGTCCTAAATCTATCATTTCATGTTGTTCAGATATATTATATTTTTGCTATTTAAGGTGTGATTTTATTCATCTTGCCTGAGGCATTTAGATTAACTAACAATTGGGGCATTTAACTCCAGTGACCACCCTTCTCTGAAGGCCAGTATTACAGCTTGCTCTCCCTTAACCCCCTAGCTCTCTTTCCCTGAAAACTTCCCTTTTCTTTCAGAAACAGAACTCATAAGAATCCCAGTTCGTATTTTTCCTCCTTCTAGGCTGTCTAGGATTTTAAATCCAAAGAGTTTCAGTAATTCACATTGACCTATAATTTTAACAGAGTGAATCTGGCCGTTTAAGCTTGGGAGCTTCCCGTGGGAACAGCGTAGAGAGCTTGCCCCCAACCTCCGAGGGCAAGAGGATGAGTGCTGACATGTCTGAAATAGAAGCCAGGATTGCTGCAACTACAGGTAAAAAGGAAATAAAAGTGTGAAGAGGAGTGAAAATGATAGTATCAGTTGTTTCAGTAGTGTGATTATCAGGGATTTTTGTATCTTAAAAATTTTTGAAGCAGGAAGTAGGCTTACAGTATACTTTCTAACTTTTAGCAATAATTTACACATTTCTGTCAAATTGAAAATAAGGAAGATGATAGGACTTATAAAATTATTTGGACCATACAATATACGTTACTAATTACAGATTTTATCAAATGTTATTCTTTCAGTGTAAACATGAGCAGAAAATAAATCTAAATGAGAAATTGAATTTTTACCAAAACCATGTTTTGCAAATTTTTTAATTTTTTAAGAGAGAAACATTGATGTGAGAGAGATACATTGGTTGTCTCCCATACGCACCCCGACAAGAGATCGAACCCACAACCCAGGTAAGTTTCCTTACTGGGAATCTATCCAGCGACCTTCTTGTGCATGGGAGAACACTCCAACTAACTGAGTCACAACGGCCAGGTCTGGAAGATTATGAGTGATTCTACTAGAATTTTGTGCTAAATTCAAATAATAGCAAATATCTTGTTTTGAAATTAGCAAAAAAATGTACTCCAGATTCATATATAATTTGGTTGTGGTTAATGCTTTTAATTGTAAAATAAAAGATTATGTTAATTATATTTGATCTTGAAAACGCTAACATTTCCATTTTGTCAGTTCTTAAAATTATTAATTATGAAAGGACTGGTCACACACAAAAATTATATGTGTTGTTACCTGAGTAAACATCTAACCTTCTTTTCTAGCTAGGCTTCATTTTAGTAATGGTGGTTTAATTTGCTTTCTTTGTGATTCCCCCAGAGGTGGAGGGAAGCTCATTATACAAGTAAATACATTTCTTTTGTGAAAAATGTGGAAATATAAACAAAAATAATCTTTCATAGTGTCCCATAGTTATATATGTATGTACATGTATATTAGCATATATATATTTTAAAAAGTAGCTAACCAGGCTTTTGTTTTGTTTGTTTTTTTACATTTTTTTGTCATTTATTTGTTTTTTTTCTAAATTAAATATTCTCATTTTGTGTGGAGCTCTTTTCAGATAGAAGTTGTCCAGAGGACAATCATACTGTACTTGACTTCAACTAATCATGATCAATGATTTTATTAATCAGCGTTAGAATCAGGTCGATATAACAGAATGTCCAAAATAACAGTGTCTAACACAAAAACTTTTATTGTTCACACTTAAACAAACCTAGAGGTAGGCTCCATGATCATTAGGCAACTAGATTCCTTCTGTCCCTTTGTGCCACAGACCCTATTGTGTGGCTTCCATCCTCATGGATACTTGGGTGCTCCCGATTGTTGTTACAGCTCCAATCATCACATCCACACAATCCAGACAGCAGGAAGGAAAAATTAGGAGAAGGCCAAAGGGCACATATCCAAGCTCTTCATGGAGTTTTTCCAGAGTAAAGTCAGGGCTCTGTTGATAAGAAAAAGGAGAAAATAATGATTGGGAGGGCACCAGCAGTCTCTGCCATACAGATGGGTCTTCAGAAACGATCAAGTTGATTGGAGGTCAATAGCCACTAGTAAGCTCTTCTGGTCTCTATGAGTCACAAGTGTTTCTGTGGAGGGAGGGTGTCTCACTATAGTATCAGATAAATAGGGATATGCCCTCACACTTTGGGGAATCTATTCCATTTCAGGGATATCATTCAAGATAGACCTGCCAAATAGTGATTTCTTCCTTAAAACAGGAAGTAGTGCTATAATAATTTTATATCTGCCGGTGTCAATATTCTAGTCAGGTGCTGGTTTATAATCTTTACAGAAATGATATTTCACTAGGTTAAAGATACGCATTTAAATTACCCTATCCTTTTTCTGCCTAAATGTAGAACAGGTGCTATTGAACAGTCACTGAATTCTACACAGTTCAGATGTTTTTAGTAAATTACCTTACTTTGAAAGGTTAATTTTCTCTAGCTTTTCAACACTATTCATGTTTAGCAGGAATGTACCCTAAACTTTGGAAACTACAATAAATAACTCAGTCTACTAGAAATATACACTGAGTGGCCAGATTATTATGATCTCTGAACGCATAATAATCTGGTCACTCAGTGTGTGTATGTCTGTGTGTGTGTGTGTGTATATACACACACACGCGCACACACGCACACACACACACACACACACACACACACACGGAGGTAGGCTCCATGATCATTAGGCAACTAGATTCCTTCTGTCCAGTTGGACAGAAGGAATTCCTTCTATACACACACACACACAATATATATATATATATTAGAGGCCTGGTGCGTGAATTCATGCATGGATGGGGTCCGGCCAGCCTGGCCAGGGGGAGGGGACATGGGCTGTTGGCCAGCCTGCCTGCTGGTCGAACTCCTGGTCGAGGGGCCAATTTGCATATTAGCCTTTTATTATATAGGATATACACTGAGTGGCCAGATTATTATGTGTTCAGAGATCATAATAATCTGGCCACTCGGTGTATATAAATATTTATAATTATAAAAGCATAGACATTTTATACTTTGATGCAATAATTATCATTTAACCAAAGAATTCTACTTTATAGCACACTTCAAAAAACACCTAACTTGAACATATATTCCTGTATTTTTATATTAAAACAAATATGGTAGCTTATTTCTTTTAACTCCTCCCTTCCTCCCCACTTTCATCCTAGCCCCTCCATGGTATATCAATGGTTTCACTTAGGTAGATTATTTCTATGAACATATTTGTATTTAGCTTCCTCATTACCTTGCAGCTTTGTTTGTCTCTGTCCTTTTTTTTTTTTTTTTTTTTTTTTTGCTTTTCTGTTTTTTTCTTCTGCTAATTAAAGCCAGTGTGTGAAACATCTTGTATTGGTAGTTGTTTGCTCCTTAATCACGCCTTTTCTGAGCATGGATGAAAAGTCAGATAGTTCTGCATGCCTTTCTGCACGGAGTGTTATTAACATAACTATTTGAAAACTATTTTGTTTTTGTAATTTATTGTTTTCTGTGTTACTTTTGTGGTTGTTTGCATGTATACTGTGTATATGTGTTTTTGCAGCCTGTTCCAAGCCTAAACGGGGCCATCGTAAAACTGCTTCATTTGGCAACATTCTGGATGTCCCTGAGATCGTCATATCAGGTATCCTAGGCCATCTGAGTTGGTCTAATAACTGTGGAACTGGAATAATGATCCCTGGTACTTACAAAATGCTTCTTGCTCCAATTTTTGTAGGACATGAAAATAGATACCTTGCATGCAGTAATTAGGGAGACAGATTGAAAATGTATACATTTATCTACACTGAAGTGGGCTTGACAGGATACCTCAGATAACCAAAAATGAGGATAAAATAGAAGGCAAAGTAAACCTTTTCACAGAAGGGAGAATGCCTGCCCAGACTTTACCAACTTCCTCTCAGCTTTTAGGTGAGTAGATAAACTGAACCCAGAACTTTTTTGCACCCAGCAGAAAGAGGAAACAACTATTTAAAAAATATTTGTTGTCCTCGGCTCCTTTTCTTTCTTAGTTACTATTTTAGGGGTGTCTGCTAGGCTTTCTATCCCAGCCTCTTTCTGTTGGTAGCAAGTGAAATATAAAGTTGAGAAAAGAGGACTGTTAAATACCATTTTGCCTTAACTTAGAAAACAGAAAGTAAAATTAAATGAGATTTGCTGTTTTGCATGGTATCTTGCCAAAGAGTAATGTTCAGTTCTAATTCTTGTGCTTTATCAGGAGAATCTTCCCACAAATTACTTTTTATACCTAACTCACACATGGTACTTCAAGTTGGTAAATTGCTTTTGGTGATGATTTCGTATGGTGATGATCTTATAGATGAATCTAAATCACCATTTTTGATAGAAGCTTTAATGGCATGTGTGACCTTCAATATTGGTTAATATATGTTATCCAAATTATCATTTCTTTATCCCTCAGCTTTAGGTTTTCCTTTACCTCCTGCCCCCAAATTTTGATAAGAAAATTACAATTTCCCTCCCACACATTCATGGGTGTACTTTGGGTGAATTCTCTAGCACTCTGGTACTTTGCCTATGATTATGCTTTTCGCATACTATTGAATACCTAGTGTTTTTTTTCTCCTCTAGGAAACTGAAAACTGAGGATAGAGACAATGTCTTTGTTATTTAGTTTTGATTGTGTCAGAACTGTCTGGTCAATGTCTTTTACATAGTGTTTAATAAATTGTGCCTGTTTAACAAATTATAATTGAGGTTCAGTGGCCAGGAATTAGCATACATATAGGATCCATATAAATTATAAATATGTATAAAATATAAATTATACAATTCCTAGGGTCCATTTTGTGTATACAAAACCATTTTTTTTATAGGAATTACTTTTCCTTCTGGTTATCAAAGTAGTTTGTTTTACATCATCATTTTTGCTGTTCAGAGAATAGAGTTAACATATTTCTTACATTGTAATTTTATTTTTTGAGTCATGGGTTGCTTTCAAAATTAACAAGTACTTGAGATCATTTTACTTCATGGTAAAAGGTACTATATGTTTAAGGAAATAATATTGTAACTAAAGTGGCAACATTTTACACACATATTGCTGAGCTGTGATTATATTAAATGTTTGAGGGAATCAGGAAAATTTAGGCAAATGGTAGTACAATCTTAATCCAGGTCTTAGGGGTAAACACACACACACACACACACACACACACACACACACACAGCCAGTACTATACAAGATGAGGGAGAGAGAATAGGAGAAAATAATAGTCTCAGTGGTTCTCAGTCAGGGTGAATTTGCCCCCCTCTCCTTCTCCCGGGGCACATTTGGCAATGTCTGGAAACATGTTTGGTTGTCGCAATTGGCAGGTGCTGCTGACATATAGTAGGCAGAAGCTAGGGAATCCTGCTAAACATCAACACTGTACCGGACAGCCTACCACAGCCAAGAATTGTCCAGCCTAAAATGTCAATAGTTCCAGTGCTAAGAAACCTTGGTTAGATAGGCATCTTGCTCCTCTTTTCTACTTTTTGTTCTTTTAAACTACCATGTGTAACATAGGTATGCACATATCAAGGGACCATTAAAAACGTAAAACAAGTGAGTTTCTAAATTAGTATTTAGTTGCAAAAAAAATTCAGAATCAATCTAAATTTACTAAGAACACACCCAGTAATTTTCATTTTTAATGATAGGTATATGATTTTTTTTACATTCATATTTCTAAATTACGACCTAAAACTTAATATTGGAGCAACAAGTATTTGTTGATTGTAATCCTTTTCTGCTTTGTCTGAACTATTTGCCAGATGGTTTCTGCTATGGTTATGCTAATTAAATACATTGCTTAATATTGCTTGCTTTGACTCATGCTGTAGCTTAAAGATTTTTCATTTTATGGCATTTGTGAACTGTCAGCTCTTCTTTACCCTATTTCCTTAAAAGTTTTTACTTCCCTTTTCTCTTACCTCCACCTAGATTTGAGTTTGTTTTTGTTGTTATTGCAATGGTGATGTAATGATTTTTAGACACATGTGCTGGGTGGTTCCCTACGTTCACAAATGTTGCTTATCTGAAAAGAGAATTCCAGACACTTTTACAAGCCTATCTCATGTTAGCTAATTTTAGAATGATTGTGTTGAATGAAATGTGCCTAAAATTGCTTATTAGTCATGGTAGTGGGGATTTTTTTTGTCTTCCAAAAACAGGAATAGTTAAAAGTTTTCATAAAAGTATCTTGGTGTGCCTGATTCAATAAATGTGCAGTTTATTGCTTTGTTAGTTTGTAATCAAAAGTTGGAACTGGAATAAAATGAAATTTGAAGTATATGTTTGAGTTATAATTATATAAAGAATTCTAAAACAATTTTCAAGGGTGGCTATGCATTTGAGTTTTTGTATTCACTACACATTATTGCATCAGACATTATTTTATTGTAAGATCCTTTTAGTTTATGTGTAAAGTACTAATGGGGTCTAATGGATTAATATGCTAAATTATATTGCTGATTGGTTTAAAATAAGATACTTAGGATATGGAAGTGTAAATTTTAAGAATGAATTCTGCCTGCTGATCAGGGCACAGCTATTAGAATACATGTTCCTGGGGCTGCCCACAGTTGAGAAATTGCATAATATAGCTTTCAGAGTCAAAAGAATTTCGAGTATTGTGTCAGCTGTTACTCATAATATTTTGGTGTTTCCTTTTAGACAGCTGATCTCTCATCCCAAATAAAAGTGCTGAGTGAAGCTAATGCTTAATTCATTCTCTTTTGTTGAAGACTTAAATTTGTAGAATTCTTTCATGAATTGATTTTTAAGTTATTACAGCACAGAAGTTCCTAAAGCAGGATTAACTCAATAGCCCATTTAAACAAGCTGTATATTTGAGAACAGAATGAGAGTCATTCATCTCCAGTAGGAAATTAAAGAGTTGTTGTTCACAACCAGTAGATTACCTGATTCTGATAAAGACTAATGGGCTTAAGTAAGTGTGACTGGGTTTAAAAAACTTTAAGCCTAAGCATCCTTTTAGGCCCTGAAATGAAGAAGGTACTGTTGTTGGTTAAAGTCAGTCGTGTCTTACAACCTGATAGCTGTCTTGCTGTAGAAGCTGTAACGTAAGGCCCTTGAAATAGATGCCGTCATCAGCCCCACCCCCCAAGCATTCATCTATTTAAATACATGACAGAAGATGGTGGGAGAGAGTTCAGCAGCTACTCGTGTGGTAGGAGTGGTTATTGTATTAGGACATGCTTTGTTATAGGCCGGCAACTTTTGAGTTAAAACATTCCAGCTGTTTCTCTTCCCCCCCTTTTTTTTTTTTTACACCTTTCTATTTTTTTAAATAATAAATTCAGTTTTTTTCTTACAAACATTTTGTATAGATTCAAGGAGCAACAAATTCGAACTTCCTACTGTAGCGATTAAATCCTTATTGTATGTTTGAATAGATTTCGGTATTTTACTTTTTTTATTTTTTAAAAGGCAACGGACAGCCAAGACGTAGATCCATCCAAGACTTGACTGTTACTGGAACAGAACCTGGTCAGGTAAGACTTAACATTCAAATTCTCAGTCTCTGAAGAATAATAATGGGCAGAAATAAAGAATTAACTGTAATACACACTCTGCCAAATTATTTTATGAGTTGACCTAAAATTGTGATAGAGAAGTTTATTTATACATGAATTAACTTCTTAGAAAAAAAAAATCTAGGTGCCATTATTAATTAAACTTGAAGGATAATTTAGGAAATAGCACTCTGTGCATGTTATGTGGTTTTTAGGTATGCTTTAATAAGGAAGTATTTAGTCTTGTAATTTAGTAATTTAATAATTATCATTGTCCTCTAAAGGAAATTATGAAATATTTCCCCAATAAGATGTCATTCCTCTGAAATCACATAGAACACTGACATACGTGGAGGACTCTTAACATCTTTTAATTTGTCATATTCACTGGATTTATAATTTTATGAAATACTAAGTTAAGGCAATATTTACTAAGCAGATGGATAAACTGTAGAATAGCTTCTATCCCAGTGGTTAAGATTTTTATTCTTCATGTTTATATTTCTGGATGCTCTGCTAAATTCCTCTTATCTCTTTATCATTGCTTTTTTGTAGATGATCCAGACAGTGCTATCATTAAGCCATTACTGACTAGTACAGAGTTTTAACCCCCCCAAGTATATAAAAGTTGCAGCTTAGTCATTGTTTTTTATCTCTTATTAAGATTGATAAACTTGATATATATAACATATATATGTCATATTCTTAAAATGGATGAGAACTAATTATGAGGTGTTTGTTGATTCTTTCTTTCAGTTGTGCAGAAAAAAGTAAATTTTGTGAGTACAGCATCCATCTGAATTAATGAAAATATCACATTATGGTCCATATTCATATAAAATTATAGGATTATATATTATAAACAATGTGATTTAATTTATGGTAAAATGTATTAGTACTTTTTGTCCTAGAAAGGTGTTTCATTTTTATAACATACTTTTAATTTTAGAGGTTCTTTGTAGTTGTTAATAAAAATTTGAAAGCCTTTATTGCCATCAACTTAACTAACAAAAATCACTTGAGATAAATGATAAATATCCTTGATCTTCATTTATATCTGGAAATATTTTCATTTCTCACAATACTTATACATACACTCATACATACAGATATGTACATACATAGACAAAATATACACATATTAATTTATTTTGTATTTTATTATATTAAGTCACTCTAAATCTTGATTTTATTTATTTAATAGCAGCTTTTTTCAATGTATCTGCTTTTGTGAGATTCCAGAACTTCTGAATGAAGTTTTCCACTTTTCTCCCCCTCAAATACTTAAAGTATTAATGAGGGTATTTAGTAACAGATAGTTTAACATCTGGTGTTTGCTTTGATTCTTTACAGGCTTGATGAGGTCAACCTTTTTAACTGTTTACTATTGCTCTTGATATTCCAGTTATGAGAAACTCTAGCCAAGTGTTCTCCTGTTGACTAGGAATGAGAAGCTTGCCCTAGACAGTTCAGGAGCATCTGCTAGAACAAGTGCTTTTCTATGTCCTCTAATAAAGGCCTTGCTATAATTCAGCACTGACCTCACCACACCAAGCCTTGCTTATTTCCTCACAAGTTCTGTGTTACTTGAGATTATGATTATTACTCCTTTCATTACTTACTTCCTCACAAGTTCTGTGTTACTTCAGATTATGATTGTTATGCTTTTCATTTACAATATCTTCAAGTAGGAAAACACTGGAACTGAGGCAGACCATGATTGTGGGACAGCCATTTGCATGAGTTGTCATGGATTACTCCAAAAGAGCTGGAGTGAAGGGAGTGTGACATGGCAGTAAAATGTGTTCTAAAATAGGTGATATATAGCCATTGTATAGCCAGTTTTTAAAATTGATTCACTCTTTCAAAATTACTCTGAAGTATTGGAAACTTAAAATGCTTAATATCCAGTTTGGGGTGAGAATGGCAAACAGCCTAATGTACTATGAAAACATGTTCCCCTAAAGCTGTTATGATAACTGACCATTAAATAATTTATATTACTTATGAAAATAACATTCATCATTTGAAGAAGAAAAGTATGCATAATATGAATTTTTAAAATTGAAGGTATAATTCTTTTTGAAGTCTGGCTAAGCAATAATTAAACATATGCACCAGGTTTGCTTGTTTGCTTTTTGTTAAGACCATGGTGATTGATGAAAATAATTTGCCCACCTAGTACAATCATCAGAGGAAGAGAGAACTTACTAATGAAGTTTAATGTTACGTCTTATAGAGGAAGGTAAAATGACCAGAGTCTGTATTTTAGCTCTTGGTTAAAGACTGATCTTAATAAGATCACTTCGACTTTCCACCTATAATAAAATTAAATTGGTTGTTTTTATACTGCCACTTCTTTTGAGAGGTATAGTGAACCAAGCAAGCTTCTTTATTAAAAGTAGTTGTGTAAGTATTTTTGTAGACTCAGTTTTAAATTAATTAATTAATTCAGGAAGCTTATTAAGCACATGTAATGGATCTGGCCTCCTAGATACTTTGAAAAGATACTGAGAAAAAGCAGCCACTGATATCCAGGAATTGAACTGACACTGAGGCCTCAGTGTTGTTAGAATATAAACAGTTTCTCAGTAGACAAGGTTATGTTGAGACCGTGATAAGCTGAGACAAAACAAGACCATTTTGAAATGTTGTCTTAAGCATAGACAAAAACAAGGTCACTGTGTCACCCACAAAATGCCAAACTGCCTTCTCCCAGCTGATATGAGGGTGCTGCTGCTTGTCCAGTTGTTGCTTTAGCCTCACTCTAGTCTGTCCTCCCTGTAGAATTGCCCCTGCTTTATGGCAGTAGCCAATCTAGATTGAACCCCTCCTTCCTTGGAACTTCCCCAAATCACAAAACAAAAATCCAAATCCTATAATAAGCTCCTTATAAATACCTCTTACTGAGATACTCCACAATGCCCCATGGTGAGCTTTCTGGTTCTCTTCAACAAAAATTAAACCCAACTTCTCCTACTCCGGTGTGTTCCTTTTGGTCATTGGCTACATGGGGCGAGGGGGGGCGGGGGAGGGGTATAGACTACCAAGAAGGCCCAGTCCCCAAGGAGCATATTTGAGCAGTTGTTGGTTTTTTTTTATTGTCTAAAGTTTTACATATGTCTCCTTTTCCCCCAATTGACCGCCCCCTCCCCAGCCATTCCCACTCCGGGCAAGCCCCCACCACCCCATTGTGTCCATTGGTTATGCTAATATGCATGCATACAAGTCCTTTGGTTGCTCTCTAACTCCCCCCTTCCCCTACCATTTGTCTCTGGATCTATTCTTATTCATCAAATTATGTTGATCATTATATCCCACATATGAGTGAGATCATGTGATATTTATCTTTCTCCAACTGGCTTATTTTGCTTAGCATAATGCTTTCTAGTTCCAGCCATGCTGTTGCAAATGGTAAAAGTTCCTTCTTCTTTTTTTTTTTTTTTAAATAAATCTTTATTCAGATTATTACAATTATTTCTCCTTTTTCCCCCCATAACTCCCCTCCACCCAGTTCCGACCCCACCTTCTGCCCTTACCTCCCCCACACTGTCCTCATCCATAGGTGTATGATTTTTGTCCAGTCTCTTCATGAACCCCCCAAACCCCTTTCCCCCTGAGAATTATCAGTCTACTCCCTTTCTATGCCCCTGATTCTATTATATTCACCAGATTATTCTATTCCTCAGGTTTTTAATTCACTTGATTATTAGGTTCACTTGTTGATAGATATGTATTTGTTGTTCATAATTTTTCTCTTTTTTCTTCTTCCTCTTCTTTAAGAATACCTTTCAGCATTTCATATAATACTGGTTTGGTGGTGATGAACTCCTTCAGCTTTTTCTTATCTGTGAAGCTCTTTATCTGCCCTTCAATTCTGAATGATAGCTTTGCTGGGTAGAGTAATCTTGGTTGTAGGTTCTTGCTATTCATCACTTTGAAAATTTCTTGCCACTCCCATCTGGCCTGCATAGTTTCTGTTGAGAAATCAGCTGACAGTCGTATGGGTGCTCCCTTGTAGGTAATTAACTGTTTTTCTCTTGCTGCTTTTAATATTCTCTCTTTGTCTTTTGCTCTTGGCATTTTAATTATAATGTGTCTTGGTGTGGTCCTCTTTGGATTCCTTTTGTTTGGGGTTCTGTGCGCTTCCTGGACTTGTAAGTCTATTTCTTTCACCAGGTGGGGGAAGTTTTCTGTCATTATTTCTTCCAATAGGTTTTCAGTATCTTGCTCTCTCTCTTCTTCTGGCACCCCCATAATTCTGATGTTGGTACGCTTGAAGTTGTCCCAGAGTCTTCTTACACTATCTTCAACTTTTTGGATTTTTTTTTTTTTGCTTTTTGCTTTTTCGGTTGAGTGTTTTTTGCTTCTTTGTGTTTCAATTCTTTGACTTGATTTTTGTGTTCCTCTTGTCTGTTTTTGGGTCTCTGTATAATATTTTTTATTTCAGTCAGTGTATGTTTAATTTCTAGTTGGTCCTTTTTCATATCTTCGAGGGTCTCATTATATTTATCGGCCTTTTCTAGGATATTCTTGAAAAGCCTTATAACTGTGGTTTTGAATTCTATATCCAGTTGTTTGTTTTCCTCCATTTCTTTCGTTTGTGATCTGATTCTTTGACGCCGCATTTTCACTGCTTCCCTGAGTTGGTAAGGTAGATTTGTGTGCTAGGTTTCCAATATGGCCCAGTGGGTCTGCCTCCCCAGTTAACCTGAGGTGGACACTCTTGGTGCACCCCTTTGTGGACTGTGTGTACAGCCTTGTTGTAATTAAGTCTTGATTGTTGTTGGTATCACTGGGAAGATTTGACGTCCAGGCCAGTTGGCTGTAAGGATCAGCTGTGTCTATGCTGGGAGAAGTTCGGTGCTGGAGACAGCCTTATAGGATTAGACTTGCCAAATTGCAATAGCCTCTGTGCTCAGCTTGGATGGGGTGGAGTCTCAGTCTTGGCTTCCTGTCAGCCTTACCCTTGCGCGCACGTGCGCGCCTTCAGACCTCCACCTTCCCTGGCTCCTGAGTCTCTGCCCGAGAGTCCAGATTCCCCCCACAAGAGTGTGGGTCCCCAGGGGCTCACCTGGAACCGGGGTTCAGTGCAGTCAGGAACCTCCGACTCCCTTCCACTAGGGAAAGCCTGTGGCAACCTCCGCAGCCTTTGTGCGCACTGGCGTGCGCGCGCGCGCTTTCAGTCCTCCGCCTTCCCTGGCTCCTGAGTCTCTGCCCGAGAGTCCAGACTCCCCCCGTAAGAGCGTGGGTCCCCAGGGGCTCGCATGGAACTGGGGTTCAGTGCAGTCAGAACTGGGGTTCAGTGCAGTCAGAACTGGGGTTCAGTGAGGTCGGGGGCTTCCTTCCTCCTTCCGCCAGAGAAAGTGAGCCAGGCTCTCAGCCGCCCTTCCTCTCTGCGCGCACAAAGACCCTTTGCCGTACCTCCAATTCTCTGTGAGCTTTTCTCTTTCCTTCTAGTTGTAGAATTTTCACTCAGCCAGCTTTCCTGTGGTTCTGGATGGTGTCCGTTCTGTCTTTTAGTTGTAGTTTTGAAATTGTTGTGCGAGGCAGCAATTTAGGTGCTTACCTATGCCGCCATCTTGGTTTCTCAAGTTCCTTCTTTTTTATAACGGCATAGTGTTCCATTGTGTAGATGTACCAACGTTTTTTAATCCATTCATCTGATAGGCACTTAGGCTGTTTCCAAATCTTAGCTGTTGTAAATTGTGCTGCTATGAACATAGGGGTGCCTAAATCCTTTCTGATGGGTGTTTCTGGTTTCTTGGGATATAGTTGAGCATATCTTATCCCCAGATCACTTAAAAGCTATAATAGTAACAGGTGCCATTTATTTGTGTACCAACTTTGTGCCAGTCAGGCCTTTAATATATTTGTTTAATCTAACCTATAAATTTGTATTGCTTATTTTCCTCATTTTGTGGCTTGAGAAACTGAGAGTTAGAGAAACTTAGCCAAGTCTCTTAACTTCCCTTACACCAGTGGTCGGCAAACTCTTTAGTCAACAGAGCGGCAAACCGCGCTTGCGACCACTGCCTTACACCATCAGTAATTGCTATCACCAAGTTTTGTTTTTTTCTTTTAATATATTTTTATTGATCAGAGAGGACGGGAGAGGGAGAAAGAGATAGAAACATCAACAATGAGAGAGAACCATTGATCGGCTGCCTCCTGCACGCCCCACACTGGGGATCAAGCCTGCAAGCCGGGCATGTGCCCTGACCAGGAATCGAACCTCAACTTCCTGGTTCGTAGGTCCACGCTTAACCACTGAGCCATGCCTGGCTGGGATATCACCAAGTTTTAAATCCAGATCTGAATCCAAAGCACCCAAACTCTACACTGCATCATTCCGTCGTGTATATAAAACTGAATGGTACACATGCTAAAGTAATCCTAAATTTCTTTAATGTCAAGTGTTTTGGCTTCTGATAGTTTGCATTGTCATTAATTATTTAAATAGTTCTCAGTGATGTTGAATGTTCACTGTATCATATGACTGAGCAAGGCTAACCCACCTTGATAAATTTATACAGATGACTGCACAAATTTATGTTTTATACATCTGGGTGAGCCTTTCTGTGTTTCACTAAAATTACACATTCTCATGTATACTTGCCTACCCTTTCTGAGAAGGTATATAATATAGATCTATTTTCAAGATTTCTTTTGGTGGGGACTGATGTCAGTAAAAATCACAACTGGAAGACGATGCAATTACGATTATTAAGAAAGCTAGACATACTATATTTTTGTAGGGAGTTTAGAATCTACTTTTACTAGTCAGATATGTGACTTTGGGCAAGTTACTTCATTTCCTTAAACATCAGCAACCTCATCTCTCATTGGGGACCTCATCTCTCATAATACCCATACCTCATGGTTCTTATAACATATGAAAATACCAGACACACAGTAGATGCTTAATACATGTTGTATGCCTGCTCCCCAGAGTGCCTTCCAGGGCTTTTAATACTTCCTTATTCTCACTATAGTGTATTACTATCCAAAAGTAAAGCAAAAAAGTACTAGGGAAGAAGTAAAACTTACTGGCATTCTGTTCTTTCTGTATCATAAGAGACGCTTCTATAAGGGACTATGGAAAATATTCACCTTAAAGGCCTTTAATCATATATCCAGAGATGTATTATCATACATTGTTTTTATTTAAGGGATATAATTTATGTCCATCTTCAACTGCACCTTCTTTGGTATAAATATTTTCTATGAAAACTCTAAATCAGAAGCTTACATAATAGTTTTAAATAATTATTGGTTCATAGAAATTTTGTGTCTTTATATTAGAGAATTTAAAGACCATATAAGAATAATAAAATTCTAAATTTTTTTTATTGTGCACTATCATGAAACCAGAATTAGATTGAACCTGTACCTTCAGATTTGAAAAAAAATGTTTTCAGTACACTCTGCCATGTATGGATTTAATTGAATTATCTGTAACTGTCAACTAGAGGAAGTGCCCTTATAAATCCAAATTACCAACTGAGGTCTATTTCTTTTTAATATTTATGTCATTCAAGTGTTCCTTTAGCAAGAATATCATATAAATTGACATTTAATCTCTGCGTTTTGTGCTTGTATAATTTTAGCAACTAAGATTTCTGAGGGTTTTAAATAACTTTAAAATGTCAGTCTAAATAGTTGCACTGGCCATAAATTCTTGCCTCATGAAAATATTTTCCCAGTCTTTCAGGTGAGACATAAAAAGAAGCAAAGCTTTATTTTTGTCTGTAAAATAACACCCAATTTCTTTTTATAAATATAGAGATAAAGTTCTGGTCCAAGTCCAATTCTTATTCGTGTCTATTGATGGTAATTTGCCCCTGCGGCTTAAATTTGGCTTAGTATTCTTTTGCTGCCTTAAATTGCTATGTGGGTATTTCTGTTTTTCGTACCTACTTTCATATCCAGTTCTTATCGTAATTCAGGCTTCTCTATATCACTTAAATTTTGCAGTTCATGTAAGCATAAAATAAAGTAATTGCAATGTCTTGAAGGAGCAACCTAAATAAGTTAATAGTTTGAGAACATTATGGCCATTGTAATTTTACCAGTGATTTTTTAAAAACAGCTACTATAAAATAAGACATCTTCCATAGCAAGTTGTAATCAGTAACACAAATTGAGCCCACAAACTAGATTTTTTAAAGATTGTCAGGTATTACCTGTACCTCTTATTTATGCCTTTTATTTTTCAGGTATTCAAAAATACAGTTATGGCTTATTTTAAAATATTTCTTTAGTTTTTTTATATAAACATATGAATACTATGTTATTCATTGAGATACCAATTCCTCGAAATCTGAAGACTTTTGAGGAATTTATATGTAGCTCATTAGAGCTTTTCTTGAAGCTTTAAAGAAATACTAGTTTTGAAACTTGACCTAAAAATATTAGCCTTGTTTTTCTAGTTTTATAGCTGTAGGAAATCTCAAGTAGGAAAAAAATGGCTGCACATGAGGTGAAAAGAAATAAGTAACAAAGAATTCTCTTGGGAAAGATATAAACTTAAGGAATACTATAATTCATAGTAGGTCCAAATAGGATTATTTGTCTTAATATGACAGAGGTTCAGTGGCTTTTTTAATATACAAAACCCATTCTTATATTTTGTAAACCTAATTATTACTTGTATCTTATTTAATATCTCATAACTGATACTGAGTCTCACATGTCACAAGCACTTATATTTATTTTTCTTAAAATGTTAAAGTAAAACTATTAATATAAAATTAGGTTGACTATGAAACCCTCCTCTGCTAGCATTTTGAAAAAGTGTTTTATAAATGTTTTACAGTACAAATTACAGTGTAACTATGGTCAAATCATTGTACTCTTTTTAATCACAAGACTTGCTTTCAGTAAAAGAGATTAAAAAGACTTAGCAATAATGTCATAATATCCGTACTTGTTGTACCAGGGGTAACAGCAATCTAAAAATAAGAGATATATTTCATGACTGGTTCTCTTTGGTGTGTATTCTTACTCTTATGTATAAAAGGTAAATAAGCCTAAGCACTAGTCTTATTTCTGAGTGCCAACAGCTTATATTATCATTTTATTCAGTGAGTGTTGATTATGTGGTTATTGTATAGTCAGTAATTTTCTGAATCCTGGGGACTATAATACAAAAGTACACATGATCTCTGCCCTTCGGAGATTTTTATGCTTTTTCAAAATCCCAAACTTAGAAAGTATAAAGCATTTCTGACTAAAGTTGAAGTTTATGTAGGACAGGCTATGAATACAGCCAAAATTCAAGGAGAAAAATGTCTTTGTGATAGGGTTTAGTCACTGAATATGTTTTATTTAAGAACTGTGATTTTTTTATCTAGAGAGGGAATTGTTGGGTGCTACAAATCTACTCATATATTCCCATCTTTATGTCAAGACACTTCAAGTACATTATTTCATTTGATTTTTCACAACCTGATGAGGTAGGTAATACTGTCTTCATTTTACTATTGAGTCTTAGAGGTTAAAGAACTTACCTAAAGTCACAGTGCTTTAGATGGCAGACCAGAGACTCAAACTCTGTATTGTCTCCAAGGCCTGACTTCTAACTATTGCTATTTGTCATCCACACTAGATAAATGATGAGTCTACGGCTCAGAGAGGCTAAGTTACTTGTTTCAGTTTACACAGCTATAAATAGCAGAACTGAGATTTTAAACCCAGGTCTCCCAAGTATTAGACTAAATCAGCGAGAATTTTTAAAATATATAGTACCTGACTATTTAGTCAGGGGCACTGACCTCTTATTCCTTGGATTGTCAAATTAAAAAATAACAACCAACACAACAATAACTATCAGGTGTGAATGAATCAAAATTATACCTTTTTCAGGTTGGAAAAAAAAAATATATGTTTTTTGGTGTGCCACAGAATTTTAGTAATTAGCTTATGTGTGCCATGAGATGAAAAAGGTTGAAAATCGCTGTACTAGTCATGTGAATTTGCTGACATTTGATTGTTTTTTACCTATAAAAGTGGCAGTTATATATATTTCTGTTTCATACGTGCTCTTTGCACTATGCCATATAATCCTTAAATGAATATAAGGACAAGCTTAAAAGCGGGAAGGGAAACAGATTATAAGGAATTGTCAGAGGAGGGATGATCTGGATAGGTAAGATAAACTGCCTATGGAAGTTGAGGAAGATCAGGGTGAGAATTTCAGAACTGATCCAATAATAACCAGTAAACATTTTCTGTTCTGCACACTGCTAGGCACTCCTCTCTTGTTACACAGGTTCTGGCTTTGTGTACAAAGAACCAGGGATATAGCACGAATGAGCAAATCTCTTGAAGGGAACCTGAGCTGGGCCTTACATGATGGAGAGGAATTAGCAAGGAGAAAACAGAATGAGCATGGTGGTACGCAGGACTCCTTTATAAGTGATATGAATGAACTAAGGTTTTGGAACTACCAGTCTGATACTGAGTTTTTAAATTGTTAATGGTATAGAAAAGCTTTTGGGAATTTCTGAAACAATTTCAATAGGTACCCAAGAAGAAAGTAATATTCCACCACTTTTTCTTTTCTTCCAAATTATTTTATGATCTAATCACTGAAATTATTATGAGTGCCTTTCATTATTTAGTATTCTCAATCCACTGTGGGTTTTCAATGTTTAAACTCATAGAATTTTAGCACTGGAGGGAACACTGAAAGTCATCACATTTTTAACTCGGCCCCACCCCTTCTTCCGATAAGGAAAGCAAGACTTCTTGAGGTAAACTAAATCAGATATTACACCATAATTAGAACTCACATCTGGTAATTTCTCCTGAAGGGTACTTTATACTACTGTGCAGCCTCTCATTTTTATTTGATGCAGTCTTTGAGTGTTCCTTGTTTACATATTGAAACCGGACAGAAAATCCTTTATGAATTTATATATTTTTTATGTTTGACTTTATGTCACTCCATATCCTTTTGGGTATTTAATAATACCTCAAGAAAAAAATTCTTATGAAATCCATTTTAGTTTATATGTCCTTGAGAGTTTTAAATATATGTTATATAAATACATAGATAAGAACACATGTAGTATGTAAGTAGTGAAACCTAATAATAAAATGAACACTTATGAACCCACCACCCAACAGAAAGGGAACATGATCAATGCCCCTGAGTCTCCTGTGTATTCTTTACCTGTGACCTCCTTGTCATCCTCTCACCAACCCACAATGCCATTTTCTATTGTATATTCTGTTTCTGGACTTTTTATTAATACCCTCTATCTGGCTAAGAAATTCTCTTAAATGACATTTAAGTTTGTTAAATATATATTTTATAAATGGATGTTAAATTTTATCAAATATTTTTTATGTATTGTGGTTTTTCTTCTTTAATTTTTTAATATAGTGAATTGCATGAATAGAATTCCTAATGTCAAGTGACCTGTGCGTTTGTAGAATAACCTCAACTTTTTAAATATTTCTGTTGCTGAATGAGTCAGGAACTGTTTGTCATTCTTTCAAGAATAATTTCTTTAAGATAAAAAATGTCTTGGATATTTGATAGAACTCACCAGTAAACCTTGCTATTTTCTATAAAGTATAGAAATTTTTATAATTTATGGATTGAGGGTTTTTTTGTATTTTTCTATAATGTATAGAAATTTTGGTAATTTATATGTTTTTTTGGAATTTGTTTATTTCACATTGGTTTGTTTTGTTTTTTATTTACTAACCACAAAATTTTTATAGTATGCTCTCATCTTATTTTGTTTCTTTTGGGAAGCTTATAGCTTGGCTCTTTTTCTAACTATGTAAGTTAAATCCTTAGCTTGTAAATTATCACTGCTTCTGACTTTTTCACATAAATATTTGAAATTAAATATTTTTCTCTAAATGCATCTTTAGTTGCATGCCACAGTTTTAGTGTGATTTGAGTTAAAATTCAGTTCAAATGGTTTTTAATTTTCATTTTGTTTTCTTTGACCAGTGAGTTATTTAGAAGTATTTTTAAATGTTTAAACATACGTTTCTTTAAAGATTAATTGTGAATCAATACAAAAAGATATGGTTTATATGTTACTAAATTTTTAAACTTTTTTTGAGAACTATTTTATTGCCTACTGTATGACCAGTTTTCATAAATGTTCCATGGGTGCTTTAAAAAATTCATGTTTTCATTTCTCAGCCTTGGGTTCATGAAGTTCAGGTTGTACTGTGTGCATGTTTTGTTCCTTGGTCTGATTTTATGTATCATTTACAGAGGGTTTTTTTGTTGTTGTTGTTGTTAATCCTCGCCTGAGGATATTTTTCCATTGATTTTTTATTTTTTTTAGAAAGAATGGAAGGGATGGGGAGAGACAGAAAGAGAAACATGATATGAGAGAGACACATTGATTGGTTGCCTCCCTCACACACTTTGACCAGGGCTAGAGATTGAGCCTGCAGTTGAGGTATGTGCCCTTGAGCAGAATCGAACCCAGGACCCTTCAGTCTGCAGGCCGACTATCCACTGAGCGAAACCAGCTAGGGCTACAGAGGATTAGTAAAATATTGTGTCTCACTATGATTGATTGTGAATGTTTCTCAGTGTTTTATTTTTTTATCTGTTTGGAAGCTATGTATAGGTACAGTCTGTATTGTAATAGACACAGCATGTAAATTTTGAATTATGTTCTGAATCTCTTTCCCTACTAATTTTTTTAAAATATATTTTTATTGATTTCAGATAGGAAGAGAAAGAGAGAGAAACATCAATGATGAGAGGGAATCATTGATTGGCTGCCTCTTACATGCCCCCTACTGGGGATCGAGCCTGCAACCAAGCATGTGCCCTTGACTAGAATTGAACCTGGAACTCTTCTGTCTGCAGGCCGATGCTCTATCCACTGAGCCAAACTAGCTAGGGCCCTAGTAATTTTTTATTCTCTAAAATATATTCTCTGTGATACTAATATCTATAATAATAAAAGCATAATATGCTAATTAGACCGGACAGCCAAACAACCTTCCAGATGTCATTTCGGACAAAGCCGCCCTGGCGGGAGCCAAGGCAGAAGCAGTTAGGGGTGATCAGGCAGGCAGGTGAGCAGTTAGGGGTGATCAGGCAGGCAGGTGAGCGGTTAGGAGCCAGCAGTCCCAGATTGTGAGAGAAAGCAGGCCGGGCTGAGACTCCTCCCCGCCCTGTGTATGAATTTTGTGCATTGGATCTCTAGTAGCTATATAACCTTATTTGGGGTAGTTTTTGCCTAGTTATCTTTTTTTATTCGTTAACCTTCTGTTTTTTCTATCAATGTGAATTAGATATGTCTGTTTACACAGCATTTAATTTAGCCTGATAATCTGATTTTTTAAATATCTAACTGGAGAATATAATCCATTTCTATTTATTACTAGAGGCCCAGTGCACAAAATTCGTGCACCAGTAGGGTCCCTAAGCCTGGCGGGCAATCAGGGCTGATCTGTGGGGTGATCGGGGTGGGGGGGTTGGGCTCCCGTTGGTACCCGCCTTGGCTGGTGGTTTGGCACTGCCTGCTCACCAGCCCCTCCCCCACCACCACCTACCGGTCACTCCGCAGGTGGTTCTGCCATTTGGTCGATTTGCATATTAGGTTTTTATATAGATAGATGATTACTGTTCTCTCTTATTTTGTGCTTTTTTATCTCCTTTTTTGCCTTCCTTTGAATTCAATAAGTATATTTCTTATTCCATTCTTTCTTTCTGATTGGAGAGTTAGGTATATTATTACTTTTAGTAATTACCTGTGAAATTTTAACATGCATGCCCAACCTAAAGTTAATATCTTTACCCTCATCCTGAACAATATAAGTATCTTTAAATTTATGTTTCTCTTGCTGATGCTATTGTTATTTAGATTTTAGTACCGTATTATTGATTTATTTTGTAATTCTATAAATTAATCACTGTTTTCATTGTTTAATATTTTCGGTGTATGGATTCATACTTGTGTTTACCAATAATCCTCATTTCAATTTGGCCCTTCCATTAGGGAAACATTTTTCTTCTCCCTGAAGAACTTATGGAAAGAGTCTTATGGAAAGTTATAGAAAACTTATGGTAAGAGTCTATGAATGCTAGACTCTGTTTTTGCTCACCTGAGAATGTTATTCTGACCTTATTCTTCACATTTTGTTGGCTAAACAATTCTGGTTCTCAGTTATTTTATTTTAGCAGTTTGAAGATAATTCTACTTTCTTCTGGTTGCTATTGAGAATCTAACTGGTATTTTTTTATAGGTAATCTATCTTTTTCTCTATGCTGCTTTTTACTCTTATCTATTTGTCTTTGTTTTCTAGAATTTGATTATAATTAGCCCCAGGTTTAACTCGGTATCGTAAATTTTCTCTTTTCTGCTCGGAATTTGTTATGGTTGGCATTTGTTGTCTTCATCAATTCGGGAAATTTTTTGCAGATTCACAGTGAACACATTTTCTTCCCTCCACCCAGAGCCACAAATTTGCTTATCTTCTTTTGTAGGATAGATTTATTTTTCCTAGTTCCTTCTTTCCCTGAGTGTGAAGCCTTTCTTGGCTTTTAGCTTTAAGCATGAAGGTTCTCCAGCTTTACTCCCACCCTACAAAGGCCCAAGACTTTACATCTGGTCCTCTGAGTGCAGCAGGCAGTCAAAACAAACACTTTAAGCCAGTGGTTCTCAACCTTTCTAACGCCGCAGCCCTTTAATACAGTTCCTCACATTGTGGTGACCCCCAACCATAACATTATTTTCGTTGCTACTTCATAACTGTAATTTTGCTACTGTTAATGAATCGTAATGTAAATATCTGTGTTTTCTGATGGTCTTAGGCTCTACAGCAGCGGTTCTCAGCCTGTGGGTCGCGACCCACAGGTTGAGAACCACTAGCAGGTTCGCCTAAGACCATCAGAAAACACAGATATTTACATTACGATTCATTAACAGTAGCAAAATTACAGTTATGAAGTAGCAACGAAAATAATGTTATGGTTGGGGGTCACCACAACATGAGGAACTGTATTAAAGGGTCACGGCATTAGAAAGGTTGAGAACCCATGCTTTAGGCCATTAGTGCTCAAGTGTTCAGTATGTGTGTGTATATATATTGTGTCTGTAGAGGATTTGAGGGTTTTTTTTGCAAGAGTGTTTTGGGACTTCTACTGATAAAAATGCAATTCTGTCCTTTGCCTTATAATGGAAATTTTTTTCTTGTCATTTAAAAATAAATAAATCTCCTATAACTTTTTCCTATAGGTGAGCAGTAGGTCATCCAGTCCTAGCATCAGAATGATCACTACTACATCAGGACCAACCTCAGAAAAGTCAGCTCGAAGTCATCCATGGACCCCTGATGATTCCACAGGTGACCAGTTTATTTCCTCATTTTAATTAAGAAGTGGAATTTACCATGTTTATTTTCATTTTCTTGTGTCATTACTGTAATTATAATTACACAACAAAATGAAGCAGGCATTATACAGTAGTTTAGATTTTCATATTAAAAAAATATTTAGTAATAAACTTAAAAATGTCTTTTGAGTACTGAGACAGAGACCGTTAGCCCTCTGCATTTTTTTTCACCCAGATACTAAACATGTATTTTGAAGATGGTTAGTTTTGGGGTTCCCAAATAGGAGATATTGTATTTTTAATACTTTAGTCTGTTATTATCCCATTATGATCCATTCTACTGGATGGTAGTAGTAAAGTCTTTATCTTCTAAATCCCTAAATTCAGCAGAATGATAAAAATAATCATCTTCATCTCAGTCTTTTGTTTTAAAGATACCAGGTACTTTAGTGAGAAAAAATTTCTGATTGTGACCTTTTGAATCAATTTTAAATAATAGGGAAACTTCATTTTGGTTATATAGTCTGTTAAGTGGGCCTTTAAAAGTCTGTTAAGAGTTATTAAAACTCCCTAACATGAATAACTTATCTGGTCAAAATATTAGTATTAAAATCTAGTGATAGAATAGTTTCAATATGGGCAAGCAGAAAATTATATGTCATAGTGGAAGAATACCTTGATAAATACTCAGCAGTATGCTCCTATAAAAATTATTTATATGTTATGATGTCAGAGAACAAACAACAATCTCTTAGACCTTGGAAAATTAAACCATTTGGGATTTTATATAAAATCAACTATGTTATTAATAGTGGCAATTAAATTGAAATTAAAAAGTCAGTTCTCTGTGTTTATAAACTAAAATACTGCTTATAAGTATTTATAAATATTTGGCTTGGTTTAATCAAATTTATAATTTAATTTAAAAAAATATTTGGGTGGCTTTTCTCTGTGTCATGTAAGATAGAACTATGTTTAGCCAGGGGTGTACTCTCTAGTTTTAGTAAGTTTAAATTTAGCGGTATCAAAAACTCTTCTAAGTTTCACCCCTAGCACAATCCAACCTAGGTTTGCTCAGAACATTTACCACTACTCAGCACATGTGCAGAATTCATCATGACGTGCTTCTGCTCAGAGGCAGACAGGGAAATATTCTTGACAGATTTGATCACTGACAGTCAGGTAATATCAGCTTTTTTTGGTTCCTAAATCCTCAGTGAGGGAGTACTCTCCTTGACATTACAGCATTTGCCTAAATCTGGTACTACACATGGCAGACCTCCTGACTTCAGCCTGGACTAAACTCAACATGAGGGTAAAATCAAATTCTCTTAGGTCCATCTCACTTAACTGCTGTGTTTCCACTTCATGTGCTCTCCCACCCTTCCAACCCCCATCTCATATTTTTTCTTTTCTGGAACCTAAAGTACCACAAAATATCAATAGCTAGAAATCGTACATAGGTCCAACTTGTTATATTAACTGATTTTTTTCTTTGCCTTGAAATTATTGCAATGTATGGTTATCATTTTTAAATAATGTTGAATGCAATTTTAGAAGTTGAGGCTCTGGTTTAAATTTATAATTAATGAAGTTCAGCTTTGCACAATTTCTAAGAAAAGTGTTGCTAACCAAGCTAATATAATAAATTACAGGGAAGGGGTAGATAAAGCCTTTTTCTTTGAAGGTCCACTGATTCAGGAAAATATTAGAAGTGCATACATAAGTTAAAACAACCTAATTAATTCTTTTTATTATTATTTAAAAGAGAAAGCAGTCTATGTGTTTTCCAGAGAAAAATAAAGAACAGAACGATTTAATAATCATTGTACATATTGAGTGCTCGTGGGTTTCTGGTTTTCTATTTATAACATAGTAGAGATTAAAAAAAATAAAAAAGATAAATGTGTGGTGAGAGAGTTGCCCAGGCCTAGTAGAGGAAGCCACAGAACTTGGGAAAACTCACAGGAGAGTTTCTCCTGGGCTTAGTACTTGGCCAAAGTAGAAGTAGAAGACAGCCCATTGCTGCAATCTGATTAGAGTGTCATGATACAGACATAAAGTAGTCATGATATGGAATAAACTACTAAATTTGTAGTGCCGGCTGAGAATTTTAATAGCTAAAATCAATTAGGTAAAACCTGGCATCGTCTGCAACGTTTTGTAAAATTGTGAGACTTATTCTTTAATCATAAAGCAGAAAGAAGGCAATACTGCACATGAAGGGAACACCTTCTTAGAGAATATGAGATGGTTATAAGTATTGTGTTTGAGGAGCCAGAAGATATATTTTGGCCTAATTTAACCAAAGAAATGTGAGTCTCAACATTCAGGAAACAAGATTAAATTTGATTAGCAATTGAAACATTACAGAACAAACTCTCATGGAATATACCTTCGTTGTCTTATGATCAGTTATTACTATTAGACACTAAAAACTAAAGTTCAGTTTGTGTATACGTGAGAAAGTGAAATCTCACTTCTTGGTTTAGAGAAAACTAATGTCTAACAAAGGACCTTAAGTTCCCACCATTGAAGGGTTTTAATTGTTTGAATAAATATTTGGACTTTTTTCCACCCCCAGAATAGTGTGAAACATTGATATATTATACTTAATTCTGAAACACAGATACAGGGTACTGATTAATAAGATATATCAAGTGTCTAAGTTTTAAGAATGAGTAATAGGAGTGGAAGTGTTAAATTGAAAAACTTTCAAGACAGTTGTTCCTATAAAGTCAAGGGGAAATCATTTATTATTTTTTTAATTTATTTTTAAATTCTCACCCAGGGATATGTTTACTGATTTTAATATATTTTTATTGCTTTCAGAGAGGAAGGTAGATGGATAGAGAGATAGAAACATCAATGATGAGAAGAGAGAATCGTTAATCAGTTGCCTCCTGCACATCCCCACTGGGGATCGAGCCCACAATCCCAGCATGTGCCCTTGACTGGAATCGAACCCAGGACCCTTCAGTCTGCAGGCCGATGCTCTATCCACTGAGCCAAACCAGCTAGGGCTTGTTTATTGATTTTAGAGAGAAACATCAATGTGAGAGTACAACATAGATTGGTTGCCTCTCATACTCGTTCCGACTGGGGATCGAACCTGTGACCTTTCAGTATACAGGACAATATTCCAACCACACTGGCCAGGGCAAGGAGAAATCATTTTTAACCAATTTTAACTTGGTGGAAAGTAGTGTTCTATGGGAGCATAGTTTGAAACAGCTGTTGGGAATGGGGAGAGGGTTGGTCAGAAAGAAAATAAATTAACTATACTTCTCATTTAGCCATTTTAGAAAAACTTTTATGTTAGTGTATGATTTTAGGGTAAATAAGGCTCTCCTAGGCAATACTGTTATTCTTTCTTTAATAAACATTACTTTTCAATCTGAAATACAAACTTGAGTGTTTTAAAACGTCCTCTCTTCCTTATTCTACATTTAGTATCAATAACAAGAATAATAATCACTGTGTGTTGAGTGCTTATCATATGTCAGTATTGCGTGATATTTCTTATATGCATTATATCATTTGGTCTGTTAGCTTAGCTTTTGGAGTTATTTGCAAGCACATTCTCAATAATTAAAGAACAAAACAAAAAACTACTAGAGTACCAGTCAACAATAAGTCAGGATGTTACTGAGCCATCAAACTCTTAAATTTTTTCATGCATTGGATGCAGAGCCTTGCTGCTACCTTGACCTTGCCTTTATCCACACTGCTCTTTCAGTCAGTTGCTTGTCAGAAAAAGGGCTGAAGGGCAGCTCACTTGTTTAGTTCATATATTCTCCACTAACAGTGGGAAAGCAGCTACTTCTGAAATGGAAAATTCCATATTACTTCACAGTTATCCTGCCTGCTTCTGGAATTGTATTTAAATATTAATGTCGGGAAGAGGCCATTCCATGCTTCTCAAGCAAGTAGTTAGGGCAATTTACCTCTATTAAAGACAAACAAAAGCTATCTGTTCAAACAGTTTGATAAAATTTGACTGGTTGTTTGAATTAACCCATTTAACAGTTTGGGCATGACTTTGAGCCACAATTTTCTTATGTGTACTATACCCCCATCAATAATCTCACTCATTTTCCATAGTGATTCTCATTAGGAGGGTTGGGGGCTCACTAGAATCTATATATATTGGAGGTGACCCACTGGAAGAGAATGTGTCTCTTGCTTTTCCCTTTCCCCTATTAAGGAACACTAATGTTGCCGGAGTTGACACAGCCTTATAGTAAACCTAGCATGATCAGGGGAAGAAGGAGATGTGGGTTTGATTAGGTAAAGTCTGTGAAGACTGAATTGCAAATGTAAAGGCCATGATTCTGAATTTAAATATAAAGGGTACTGTATTCATGGTTCTGTATAACAACAAAAGTGTTAATTAAAACAGCAATGTAAATTTAAGTTCTGAATTAACTGACGAAAGGACACAGATTTTCTTACTTTTTAAAAGATCAGCACTTGAGTATATACTTGTTTTTTGTTTTTAATTAAACAAGGGCTTATGAACTTTAATATTATTTAACTTACTAGAGGCCCGGTGCACGAAATTCGTGCATGGGTGGGGGGGGTGTCCCCTCAGCCTAGTCTGCACCCTCTCCAATCCAGGACCCCTTGAGGGATGTCCGACTGCCGGTTTAGGTCGGGCCTAAACTGGCAGTCAAGCATGCCTGTCACAATCCTGGCCCACTGGCTCCTAATCGCTCACCTGCCTGCCTGCTTGGTCACCCCTTACTGCCCCCCCTGCCAGCCTGGTCACCCCCAACTGCCCCCCTCTGCCGGCCTGGTCACCCCTAACTGCCCCTCCTGCTGGCCTGGTTGCCCCCAACTGCCCCCCCTGCCAGCCTAGTCGCCTCTCACTGTCCCCCCTGCCAGCCTAATCACCCCCAACTGCCCCTCCCACCAGCCTGGTCGCCCCTAACTCCCCCGCCCCCCCACCGTCAGCTTGATTACCTCTTACTGCCCCCCTCTGCAGGCCTGGTCGCCCCTAACTGCCCCCCCCCCCCCCGGCCTGGTCACCCCACACAGCCTGCTGTTCAGTTGTTTGGTCACCCCTCACACCCCCCCCCCCCCCCCGCCAGCCTGGTCGCCCCACGCAGCCTGCTGTTCAGTCGTTTGGTCGTCCCTCACTAACCCCCCTGCCGGCCTGGTTGTAAGGCAGCCATCTTGTGAGGGCGTGAGGATTAATTTGCATATTATCTATTATATAGGATAGTCAACTTAAATTGTAAGTATGAGAGTATGGTTGCATTCTAATTATATGGTAATTAGATATTCTCTGTTTACCTTTAGAATTCATAACTAGACTCTTCATTACCAATAATAACTTTTTTAAAAATATTTTTATTTCAGAGAGGAAGGGAGAGGGGGAGAGAGATAGAAACATCAATGATAAGAGAATCATTGATCAACTGTCTCTGCACATCCCTCGCTTGTGATCAAGCCTGCAACCCAGGCATGTGCCCTGACCGGGAATCTAACTGTGACCTCCTGGTTCATAGGTCAACCAACCACTGAGCCATGCCCGCCGGGCCAGTAGTAACTTCTATATGTTATTTACTTTAGGGGGAAAAAAAATACTTCATGCATGCTTTCCTGCTTTTGTTTTAAAGTATTTATGACAGAAGATAAATAAAATCCATGCTTGAATTACAGATACCAATGGATCAGATAACTCCATCCCAATGGCCTATCTTACACTGGATCACCAACTACAGGTAAAGGAGTCCTGTACTTTGTCAGTCAGTGTTTACTTTTTCTTACAAAAAATTTAGAGAATTTATCTTTAAAGCTGACATTTGTGTTTCTGTCATTGTATATTCACTTATTTATGTTTTTAAGCTCCTTCGTCTTATTAAAATAAATGATTCTTTCAGTTAAGTTAATTAAATTTAAAATGGGCAAAATCATGTTCTTATCCTAACAGTCATGTTAAAATACTCTCATATCTTTAAGATTGCCAAGAAGAGTATTTTTTGTTCTTTAATTTTAGTGCAATAAAATATATAAAATTCATATAAGCTCATTTCTATGTAATAAATTTTGTGATATATTGTCATGTTCATAGTGGCTAAACATCTAAGTGTCACCATTATACCAAATGTTTTTTGGTATAATGCCTTTTGGCAACCTGAAATATAAAGCCTTGAGTCCAAGAGTACTCTTCATGGTTCTCGGGAACAACAACTGTTAAAACAGCAAGTGTAAATTTAAGTTCTGAGTTAACTCTGACAAAAGGACACAGATTTTCTAGGGCATGGTTGGACACTTATTTTTAAAAGATCATTACTTGAGTGCTATAAAAATAATACATCACAGTCACTATTTTAACTCTCATCTTAGCTAGATAATGAGATTTGATTTAATTATGTTTTAACATTTTTTAATTTATTTTCAGCCTCTAGCACCATGCCCAAACTCCAAAGAATCTATGGCAGTGTTTGAACAGCATTGCAAAATGGCACAAGAATATATGAAAGTTCAAACAGAAATTGCATTGTTATTACAGAGAAAGTAAGTTATCTTTTATAAATAAAAATTAAAACTCAGTATTTTGAGTTTGAAATATGTTAAGGTGCAATCTAATCTAATAAAAGAGTAATATGCAAATTAACCATCACTCCGACACAAAGATGGTGGCGCCCATAGCGTCCCGCGCCCCGGCCATGGAGGGAGGGAGGGCTGCGGACACAGTGCAGGGCTGCCGGGCTGGGGGCATGCCCCCAGCAGCCGCCACGCAGCTCGTGGCACACCCCCAGCCCAGTGGACACAATGCAGGGGGTCCTCTGCACATGAGCTGCAGAGGAAACACCTTTTCTGACCGCTCATTGGCTAAGCTCTCTGTATGCCGCCACTCGCAATGTTCTTGGTAACTTGGGTAATAAGAATCCAAGAAAGTGATCTAGGGTTTTTCCACCACACTCCTGGAGGAAAAAACTAAGGTCCGCTGCTGGAGGGGCTAAGAAATGTCATATCCTGCCCTAGCTGATTTGGCTCAGGGAATAGAGCCTTGGCCTGCTGACCACAGGGTCCGGGTTCAATTCTGATCAAGGGCATGTACTTAGGGTGCAGGCTCCTCCCTGGCCAGGGCCCAGGTCAGGGCTCATGCAGGAGGCAACCAATTGAAGTGTCCCTCTCACATTGATGTTTCTCTCTGTCTTTCCCTTTCTCTTCCACATTCTCTAAAAGTCAATGGAAACATATCCTCAGGTGAGGATAAAAAAAAAAAAAGGAAGAAAGAAATGTCATATCCTATGAAAGACACATCTTGAAAATGCCTAAAGAAAGTTGTCATTTTTTCGTGGTGAAGGGCCTATAGTCCGTGTTGATGAAAACACCTTGGCAGCTGCAGCAGTGGCAGCAGCAGCGGGGTGATGGGGCTGGCGCCTTCCCCAGATCAGCCTGGTCACCTCCCACAGAGGGAGTCCAGACTGTGGCTTAGGCCCGCTCCCCATGGGGAGCGGGCCTAAGCCAGCAGTGGGACATCCCCTGAGGGCTCCCAATCTGTGAGAGGTGGCAGGCTGGGCTGAGGGCCCCCCACCCCCAGTGCACGAATTTCATGCACCGGGCCTCTAGTATTAAATAAAGACATGAAAACTTTATCATTTTTAGAATTAATCATGAAGCATATTTCTAACTTGGAGATTTTGTATATGTTTATGTTTAAGCAGCCTTTGGCTACTTTTCATGCAAAAATCAATCCTTTTGACTATATCATATTATAGTAGTACTAAGGAAAGTAAACTGGTGGTACATAAACATGTTTTAATGCTCTCAGAGTTATAAAGTTAAGCTACTTAGATTTGTTTTCTTAGACATAGGTAAAATAATTTGATTTACTAATAGTTGTGCTTTGTCTTAGAAACATAAAGTACAATTTTTACAATACTTTATTTGCATTTCTTGTTTTAAAAAAAAATCTTTACTTTGCTTAAGCATGAAATTTTATGCCTCTGAAGCTGATTTATGGTGGTAACTAAAATGAAATGTAGGAAAAAAATCATGGAAGCTATATATACACATGGTAACAGGATTCCCTCTATTAATTTTAATCAAACAAAAAATAATCTGGTTTTCTGAAGTAATCTGTGGAAAGTTTTCTGTTTGTATTTCCAAGAAAAATAAAAAAATAGTTTCATCACAATTTACTGATAATAGTGATTTAAATTATTTCAACCTAATACAGTAAACCCTCAATTTTGCAGACCTCAATTTAACAGACTTTAGATTTACTGAACGAAATTTCCTGTCCATATGTCATATGTGAAAATTAACGCCCCGTTAATTTTTAAATGCTTTTAACCAAGATTTGCTTATAATTAAATTAACAGGTTATTTATTTATTTATTTTTTGGTGTTACTAATTCACTGTTATTTTTAACAAATTTTAGCGAATAGGCCCTATGTTGGAACAAAAACACTGTAGTAATTTCACTGGCATAAACTCTGTATTTCTTATTTCACATATTTAATCTATACTTTTTCCATACTTTAATCATTTAAAAGAGAAGTTCTGTACTAGAAAAACCAAATAGTAGATTGAGGGATGTGAAAGCTATGATAGTTTTAGTCAATTTAAATACTTACTTTAACTGAGAAATATTACTTGGAAATCATTTTTAGGATTTTTCATTAATTATTGAGGTATATTCAGTAGCTTCGCTTCAGGAGCTAATACTTAATATCCCCCAAATAAAAGGGACTTTTAAAAGTTTACTAGGCTACTGAGGATCTTTCCTGAAAAATGCAGACATGCAATTTAAAAGTAGTACTTTATATTGTTCTCAGTTTTAAAATAGGTAAGAGATTTAAGTTGAGAGCGTCTATTTTAAATAGCTTGCAAATGTTCTGCTGGCTACCACTTTGCACTGTAGTTAAATAGAATTGTGACTTCAGAATATAAGTACATGAGTATAAAAGTGGAATGCAAACTATAAAATCTTTAAGTGTTCTTTTCCTGTGGTCAGATGAAGCCCTTCCCAGCTTTTTTCCCTTCCTTCCTTCACAAAAAGGATACCAAATGAAATGTTCTGAGACTTTTATTATTCCATATTATCTGTTTTTATTAATTATCTAAGTACAGTTACTTATTAAAAGAATTACGATATTTGTATGTTTATACCAGAAAAGTGATTGATAGTTTCCATTCCAGCCCGTAAATCTTGAGTAGTGTACCTAAGATGTATAATGATAGACCCAGAATAAAAGTTATACTTCATTAAGCTTCCATCATTAGCTATTAAGATAGAAATTTTTCCATCATGTAGAATATCTTATTATTGGTATTTGTTTTTAGGCAAGAACTAGTTGCAGAACTGGACCAGGATGAAAAGGACCAGCAAAATACATCTCGTCTGGTACAGGAACATAAAAAGCTTTTAGATGAAAATAAAAGCCTTTCTACTTATTACCAGCAATGCAAAAAACAACTAGAGGTCATCAGAAGTCAACAGCAAAAACGACAAGGCACTTCATGATTCTCTAGGACTGTTAAATTTTAAAATATGCAAAGAAAGACTTTTTTTTTTAAAGAAACAAAAACCTTTATAATGACAATCATGAGTGTTAGCTCTTTGGCATGTTCTGAATGCCAACTGCCTATATTTGCTGCATTTGTTTCATTGTTTATTTTCCTTTTCTCCCGGTGGACATGCAATTCAACTGTCTCCTTGCGTAACATGGGGGCATCTGTGACTTGAATAAGCAGCAGTTCTCAATCAACTTCCAAACAGATGCGTGAGCCGTGACTGTATATGCATGCTCTTTGTGTGAAGGCTAGCCTAACAAAACCAGGTGGTATCAAACTAGCTACTATGTGCAAAACACCTTTTTTTTTTTTTGAGGTGGAACCTCAAGAATGATGCTGTTCTTGTATCTCATCTCAAAAAAAAAAAAAAAAGAAGAAATGTTTTTCCCCCAGAGGATGGTATATACCAAGTTAAAGACAGGGTATGGTAATGCTAGAATAATAGGTGGTGCATTTTAGAAATGCAATACCTTGAGGAATATTCAAAGTGAAGGCTTTGATGCCAACATCCTTGGATCAGTACTGAACTTAGTTTCATCCATAAAATATTTAAAGGTAAGTGGTGGCTACTGTATTTAATAAAAGCATATTTCATTAGATGAAAATTTGACTAGGACACATTAAACAAAGTGGAACCCTTTATAAGGTTTAAAGATTTTTAATTCTGTGATGGCATGTATGCGTGTTGAAATTGTAAAGCTTTTATGACTAATATTAATATCTCTCCAATGAAATTAAAAAGTAAATGAACACTATCCAACTTAAATCATAATTCCTCCCTGTAATGATTATTGGATTATATTACTCTATATTTGAAAAACTGAAGAGAAATATGGAAAATGGAAATAATTGCTCCAGTGAAAAGGCTTGGACTTAGATACTTTTACAACATGATATGCATTAAAAAACTAGAAAATCAGGAAATGTTAGTAAGAAATTAAAGAAGTAATAAATTTATCAAGTATCTTATTTATCGATATTAGAATAATTGATTTTCCTAGCAAGCCCATCCTAGAATGTCTATTGCCTTTCAACACTTTTAAGGAAATTCCAACACTTATAAAGAGAGAAAATTTATATTGTTAACAGTAACTTTGCTACCAATTTTGAAAATAAAAGTAATAATAAAACTTCATTGAAATAATAGGCTATATAAGATCTATTTTTTCAGTTGGTATTAAAATAAATCATATTTTGATACCAGTACAAGGTGTCTTTTAAATAAGGATGTCATCAACTTCATTTTTATAGCATTAATGTTTTTTTAAGAAAAAATTTAAAATGAAAGTATAATTGATGTGATTATTAGAACTATATCATGATTGTACTGTAGTTTTGCTCTATTTCAGATTAGCAGGTTGATCTAAGTTATCAAAACTATTCTTAAAAATGCTAAAGCAGGTAACTTTTTCTTTCATTATTTTTTCCTCCTTCCACTCAGTTTTATAATGTAATCTTTGTGTATACAAGCAATAAAGGCAAAGGACAGTTTGTACTAAACTGTGTCATTTTTTAGCTCTTCAAAATATCTTAGTAATTTTCTGGTAAATAAATGTCTACCATCACTTCATTGAAACAAAAGGAGGGTTATTATTTCTAAATAATTTGATTACCTAGCTGGAAGTAATATTGGGCTTCAACATATTAATAGTAAAATAAAATTGGCACAGAAAATAACTGTAGACTAAGGAAAAGCATAACTCAGCCATAGCATTGTTTGTATATATATTTGTCACTCCTCCAAAAGGGACCTAATCAGTGTTTAGGGATGTTTTTGATTATCAGAGAAGAGCATGAGCTATGCAAGCAGGGATACTAAGGCTTGACTTTTCCATTAGGATTTAGCATTATAGATTTTTATTTTGTTTCTTAGTCATTTATGTGTTTTTGCTCTACATCACATTATTAAAGGAGAAAGTTTTTATTATTGTTGTTACTATTACATGTAGTCAATTCATAAAAATATCTGAATAGGTAAATGAAAGTAAATAATAGTTTTAAGTATGATGCCAAATACAAAAAAGGCTTTTTGCACACTTGCCTGTTGGTTAACATTAGCTCCTGGGATTTTCAGTACTGTAATCTTCCTGGACACTGGGTGCAGTTCAGCCTTACTTGGTTTTTAAGTAGTTGTGTTGCCAAGCTCATACTTTGTAAATCCTGATTATCTTTAATAGTCAGAGAAAAGGATTTCAGTGATCATTAAAATCCACAGCCAGTTTCATCAGTGTCCTTAGCCATCAAACCTTCAAAGAGATGTTAACAATGAGCCAAATTTTTTATTCTGATTTTAGTATTCTAATCCTTGGGGGTTTTTTTGTGTTATTTTTTTGTTTTGTTTTGTTTAGTTTTGTGGCGGGGGGGGGGGGGTGGGGGGTTGGTGGAAATAACAAACAGACAGGTGGCTAAATGCTCCCAATATAAGAAATTCATGAACAGTCTCTGAACAAGCCAGAATTATGTTTTGTTCTTGCCTCCAGGAAAAGAAGCAAAGCTTTAACCTATAGGGAAGTATTCCTCAACCATAAAAATACTTAGTTCAGATTATTAACCTTAAACTTCAACAAATAAAAATTAGTTCAGAATATTTACCTTAAACTTCAACAACATAAAAAAAGAAATGAAAACCATAAAAAAGAACCAGACAGAAATGAAGGATACAATCACTGAAATGAAGAATAATTTACAGGGTTTCAACAGTAGAGTACATGAAGCAGAGAAGTCAGCAATTTGGAATATAAAGAAGCAGAAAACACCCAATCAAAACAGAAAAAAGAAAAGAAAAGTAAGGATAATGTAAGGAGCCTTTGGGACACCTTCAAAGGTAAAACATTCGTATCATTGGGGGTGCCAGAAGGAGAAAAGAGAGAGCAAGAAATTGAAACCTGTTTGAAAAAATAATGACAAAACTTCCCTAACCTGCTAAAGGGAATAACTATAGAAGTCCAGGAAACACAGAGTCCTAAACAAGATGAACACAAAAAAGCCCATTTGCATGACCCATCTATAATTAAAATACCAAGGCTTAAAGACAGAGAATCTTATAAGCAACAAGAGAAAAGGAGTCAGTTACATATAAGGGAGCTCCCATAAGATTGTCAGCTGGTTTCTCAACAGAAACTACAGGCCAGAACAGATTGAAATGAAATATTCAAAGTGATGAAAAGCAAGGGCCTATAACCAAGATTATTCTACCCAGCAAGCAAGCATTTAGAATCAAAGGATAGATAAAGATCTTCCCAGACAAGAAAAAGCTAAAGTTCATCACCACCAACCAGTTCTATTTTTTTTAAAAAAAGGGGTCTTCTTTAAGAAGAAGAAAAAAATGATAAAAAATATGAACAATAAATGGCCATAATAAAGAACAAAATCTTGGCCTGGCCAGTGGCTTGGTTGGTTGGTTGGTTGGAGCATCATCCCGGTGCAGATTCGATCCTGGGTTGTAGCACATAAGGGAGGCAACTGATCAATGTTTCTCTCACATTGATGTCTCTCTCTCTCTCTCTCTCTCTCTCTCTCTCTCTCTCTCTCTCTCTCTCTCTCTCTCTCTCTCTCTCCCTCCCCACCCCCAACAACATCCTCAAATGATAATTAAACAGACAAAATGTTACCATATGGGACAGCATGGATGCACCTAGATAGTATTATGCTAAGTGAAATAAGTCAGAGAAAGACAAATACCATATGATTTCACTTATATGTAGAATCTAAAGAGCAATGTAAATAAAACAGAAACAAACTCATAGATACAGAGTACAAATTAATGGTTGCCAGAGGAGAGGGGAATTTGAGGAGTGGTTGTAAAAGGTGAAGAGAATGAGAAGTACAGATCGTTAGCTACAAAATAGTCATGGGGATGTAAAGTGCAGCATAGAAAATATAGCCAATAATTTTGTAATAGTTATGTATGGTGCCAGTTTGGTACTGGAAATGTTAGGGGGAGCACTTTGTAAAGCATATGATTGTCTGACCACTATGCTGTATACCTAAAACTAATGTAAAATAATATTGAGGATAAACTGTAATTGAGAAAAAGTTTTTTTTTTTAAATGTATTTTATTGATATTTCACAGAGAGGAAGGGAGAGGGATAGAGAGCTAGAAACATCGATGAGAGAGAAACATCGATCAGCTGCCTCCTGCACACCTCCCACTGGGGATGTGCCCACAACCAAGGTACATGCCCTTGACCGGAATCGAACCCGGGACCTTTCAGTCCGCAGGCCGACGCTCTATCCACTGAGCCAAACCGGTTTTGGCTTGAGAAAAAGTTTTAATTTAAATAAATTATTTTTAAAAATTACCTTATAGCAGCATAGCATATTGAAGATACTTGTGTAAGAGTTGTTACAAATGTTTGACTATTTTTGCTGAAGTATTCTAGGGCAGCAGTCACCAACCGGTGGTCTGCAGACCACTGGTGGTCCATGAGGTTCGAAAGGTTGGCGACCGCTGGTTTAAAGAAACTTTTGGAGCAGCGGTTGCCAACTGGTGGTCCGCGAGGTCTGAAAGGCTGGCGACCGCTGTCTAGGGTATTGAATGTTATTTTTTCTCCAAGTTTCTTCATTTGTTTTTTAAGAATAGTTTATTGATTTCTTCACAATCCCAGTGAATTCTACTTTGCATGAAGTACACAATGGCATGCACTGCTAAGTGATTCTTCTAATTAGAAAACTGATTTTTTGTAATTTATCTAAGTTACATTATTTTATTCCTTTATCAACGTACTAGACCCCCCAACCAATGTGTGTGTGACACACACACTTGTAAATTCTACCTTCATTTTAGTAAATCCATGCATTCATTAACATGCCTGTAACAAATTTTTATTGAGCACCCACTGTAAGCCAAGCTGCTATGGCTAATGCCAAGTTACAGACCCATTTTAGTCGCATGGTAGTTAAATGATATTCCCATTTCACAGATGGGAAAATAGGCTCCTTAAGATCGAGACTTGTGCCCGAGTCTGTCTTCCCATCGTCTGTTTTAAGCAGAATCTTATGGAAGTGGACCCTGGCCACTATTAATCTATGATGTCAAGAAGAACATAGGTTCACATCCATTTACCATGGCATGTCCCATGGCCATCCTACCTTCAGGGATGCAAGGAAATGTCTGTATAATGGGCAGACATGTGTCTAACTTAGAGGTGGGATAAAAGCTAGACCACTATCCTCTGAATCATCTGTCCCCACTTTTCATAATAAAAGGAGAAATAGGAAAAGAAGCTGGCCTCACCAGAATGTGAGGTAATTTCCGTTTTCATTAGTATCAAAATCTGACCAATATGGTGTACAGTACTTAAGATTGTGCTGAGTTTATAACTGATGCATCTTGGAAATATAAAATTTCAAAATGTGAATTTGGAGCACTTTAGTTGGAACACTAGTTGGGAAGTAGACTTGAAGTGATTTAGGTATTTAATAACAGATAATTGACCTTAGAAAACAACTTTCAATTGTATCTCAATTAAATGAATGAACTCATAGATACAGAGAACAAACTGACAGCTGTCAGATGGGATGGGGTTGTGGGGGGGGCGGGCTGGGTGAAAGAGGTCAAGGAATTAAGAAAAAAGAAAGGAAGAAAGAAACTGGTAGAACAACCCATTATGAGAAAAGCCATAAGAGGAAAAAAGTTTAATAAACTTAGAGATACTATTAGACACAATGGAATTAACATTTACTAAGAGTATACTGTTTCAGGCTTTTTTTTCCCTTGTGCTCTGGTGCACCGATTCATGCACATTGAAAGGAAATTAATTAGAAGGTGGCTGGCAGGGTGGGACTGGGCAAGATGAGCCGGACATGCCCTGGAGCCAACCTCTGTGGTCCTTCCCCGGCCGGCTGCACCTGGGGCTGTGCTTGGGCTTGAAGGGCATCTGCAGAGTGAGCGGGGTCCCTCTAGCAGGTGGGGTCCCTCAGCCTGGCCCATGGAAATCTGGCCAAAACCGGCTCTCTGACATCCCCCGGGGGGCCCCGGATTGTGAGAGGGAAGTTCTCAGGTGAACCACTCCAGAATCGGGCTCCCACCTCTCTGGTTCTGAGAACTGCCGCTGCCAAGTCACCACAGCTTGGCAGCTTCTGTGTTGAGTGCCCCCTGGTGGTCAGTGTGCATCATAGCTACTGGTTGGAGCATCTGCCCCCGGTGGTCATTGTGTGTCATAGCTACCTGTCGGACAGTCGCTTAGCCTTTATATATATATAGATTGTTTAAAGTATTAACGTATGTCTTCTTTTCCCCCCATTGACCTCTCTCCAGCCGTTCCCATCCCCCAGCACATGCCCTCACCCCCCTAGTGTCTGTGTCCATGGGTTATGCTTATATGCATGCATACAAGTCCTTTGGTTGCTCTCTTACCTCCCCCTCCCCTGCTTTCCCTCTGAGGTTGGATAGTCTGTTTGATGTTTCTATGTGCCTGGATCTATTTTTGTTCATCAGTTTTTGTTGTTCATTATATTCCACAAATGAGTGAGATCATGTGATATTTATCTTTCTCCAACTGGCTTATTTCGCTTAGCATAATGCTCTCCAGGTCCATCCATGCTATTGCAAATGGTAAGAGTTCCTTCTTTTTTACAGCAGCGTAGTATTCCATTGTGTAGATGTACCACAGTTTTTTAATCCACTCATCTGCTGATAGGCATTTAGGCTATTTCCAAATCTTAGCTATTGTAAATTGTGCTGCTGTGAACATAGGGGTGCCTATATCCTTTCTGATTGGTGTTTCTGGTTTCTTGGTATATATGCCTAGTTTCTTGGTGGCTGTAGGAATATATGTAGTTTTTTGAGGAAACTCATTACTGTTTTCCACAGTGGCTGCACCAGTCTGCATTCCCACCAGCAGTGCATGAGGGTTCCTTTTTCTCCACATCCTCGCCAGCACTTGTCGTTTGTTGATTCGTTGATGATAGCAGTTCTGACAGGTGTGAGATGGTATCTCATTGTTGTTTTATTTGCATCTCTCAGATGATTAGTGACTTTGAGCATGTTTTCATATGTCTCTTGGCCTTCTGTATGCCCCCTTTCGAAAAGTGTCTATTTAGTTCCTTTGCCCATTTTTTGACTGGATTGTTTATCTTCCTTTTGTTAAGTTGTATGAGTTCCCTATAAATTTTGGAGACTAAATCCTTATCAGATATAACATCAGGCATTTTTTAAATGTTATCCTTGCTTTAGAGATAAACTGAAGCCCAAAGATGTTTGAAAACTTGCCCAGCTAGTGCGGTAAATGAAGGACTCCAGTTCAAACCCAGGTCTTAGCCTCAAGACCTATAAAAACCTCAGTTTAGAACTTGTAATGTGTTTTCTTGTAGACTTAACAAAGAGGAGGAGAGCTAGGTTCCTAAGCCCATTCAAGAAAGTCTGTTTGGTCTTTAATGGAAATGAGATCCTAATGCCCCCGAATATTCCAAAAAGGACTAGGAGAGAAAACAGAAAAATGAAGTGGGTGTTTCGATGTTGACATTGTGGTGGTTTTACTCTTTTAAAAGTTCTTTCCCTTTTTATTATATGCCTCACAGTAAAAATAAAAGCCAGGCGGAAAGACCACCTTACCCGTAACTCTACCCATGCTTCTTTGGCAGGAGTCCAGGGCCCTTTGCCACGGCCACAATGGGAGCCCCTGCAAGAAAACTACAAGGGCAGGAACTTTCCCTCACTACTGGCCCCAACCTGGATCCCTGCAGGTAGGGCTGGGCTTGAGGGGTGGGGATTCCCAAGGTTCGCCAGAAGATTTGATGAAGATAAGCACAGTTCCAACAAGAGGTGGGAAAACTGATTCAGAACTATAGTGGCTTTAAGTTTTTTTTTGTTTGTTTTTTTTGTGTGTGTTTTAAATGCTCATTGTGGGGGGCTCAGCCTCAAATTCTGCTTCACAATGACAGGATATGACCCAGGGATAAACTTTTTGCTCCCAGTTTCCCAAGCGATTCTTTTGTACAGACAAATTTGAGAATTACTGACACCATGGAGTGGATAGAAAGAATAGCGGTTATAAATTTTTTAGATCCTAACACATGTAGTATTGTGAAAGCTAAAAGGATGCATGTGATATTGTAAGTTATAATAAATATGTATTTGATCTTGTCCCCTGTTCCTGGTATACAGCTCCAAAAACCCTTAGAATTTCCTAAGGTGGGAGTAATAAAGGTGTCTTTTGTTCTGTTAATGAGGTGACTTTTTGGAAATCCTACCCCCTCCACCCTCACATAGTGCAGGGGTGGGGACTAGTTACCAGGGAACCAACTACAAGTTAGAAAGTTGGAACTTTTAGTCCCTCCTCCAGACCTCAGGGGAGGGGGCTGGAGATTGAGTTCAGTCTCCAATGGCCAGTGATTGAATTTATCCTATCTGTGTAATGGAGCCTCCATAAAAACCCCAAAAGGACAAGGTTAGGAGAGCTTCCAAGTCAGTGAACTCATTGAGGACCAGGGAGAGTCGTACAATGGGGAGCATGGAAGCTTCTCGCACTTTCTGCACACCTTACCCTATGCATCTCTTCCATCTGACTGTTCCTGAGTTCCATCCTCTTGTAATAAAAGAGTGATTTAGTAAAATGTTTCACTGAGTGAGCTGCACTAGCAAATTAATTGAATCTAAGGAGGGGTCGTTGGAACCTCTAATCTGTAGCTGATCCATCAGAAAAAAGCACAGGTGACAACCTGGATTTGTGATTGGTGTCTGAATTGGGGTGTGGGGGAGTGCAGTCACTTGGGACTGAATCCCTAACTTAAGGAATCTGATGCTGTCTCTGAGTAGATAGTGTCAGAATTGAGTTGACTTGTAGGGCACCCAGCTGGTGTCCACGAATTGCTAGGTGTAGGCAGGGAACCCACACTTCAGAATTGGAGTCAGAATCATTAATGAGTCAGAGAAAGATAAAATCTTCCATATCCCTGGGATTCACACAAAAGAAGAGCATGGAGGTAAGGATAAGATTTGGAAAGATGCTGAGATAGGGTTTTCAACAATAATGGAAAGCCAACTCAAAATGTTTTTAGATAAGTGGAGGCTGGGACACGGGGTGGAGAGAAAGCTACCTTTCTATATAAGAAGGTATACCTGAATATCAGAAAATCAAAAAAATTTTAAGTATATGAGCTTTGTCTTTTCCACCAAAGGAGGAAGCAAAGCAAGTAAAGGTGAAATTAGAAATTATTTTAGAGGTATACTATTCTACAATTGTGTTTATCATAACAATGAGTATAAGAAGGCAACCTAAATAGGCATTAGTCATCAGGGTTGAATTAGTAGAGTGTGAAAAGCCACGGCCAGCGTGGCTTTCAGGTTCAAAGGCTTGGAGAAAGAGCTGACACACAAATTGATACACAAGACAAGATTAATTTTGAAATTATGGGGGGAGACCAGGGAAAACTCAACTCTAGCAGTCAAGTTCCACTGAGTCTCTTTTCCAACTGCTTTTATTTACTAGAATACACAATTGCCTTTTAGGAATGCAAACAGACATATCAATAGTAATGTTTATAGTAAACAGTAAGTCTATTTCTTTCACCAGGTGGGGGAAGTTTTCTGTCATTATTTCTTCAAATAGGTTTTCAGTATCTTGCTCTCTCTCTTCTTCTGGCACCCCCATAATTCTGATGTTGGTACGCTTGAAGTTGTCCCAGAGTCTTCTTACACTATCTTCAACTTTTTGGATTTTTTTTTTTTGCTTTTTGCTTTTTCGGTTGAGTGTTTTTTGCTTCTTTGTGTTTCAATTCTTTGACTTGATTTTTGTGTTCCTCTTGTCTGTTTTTGGGTCTCTGTATTATATTTTTTATTTCAGTCAGTGTATGTTTAATTTCTAGTTGGTCCTTTTTCATATCTTCGAGGGTCTCGTTATATTTATCAGCCTTTCCTAGGATATTCTTAAAAAGCCTTATAACCGTGGTTTTGAATTCTATATCCAGTCGTTCGTTTTCCTCCATTTCTTTCGTTTGTGATCTGATTCTTTGACGCCGCATTTTCACTGCTTCCCTGAGTTGGTAAGGTTGATTTGTGTGCTAGGTTTCCAATATGGCCCAGTGGGTCTGCCTCCCCAGTTAACCTGAGGTGGACACTCTTGGTGCACCCCTTTGTGGACTGTGTGTACAGCCTTGTTGTAATTAAGTCTTGATTGTTGTTGGTATCACTGGGAAGAATTGACGTCCAGGCCAGTTGGCTGTAAGGATCAGCTGTGTCTATGCTGGGAGAAGTTTGGTGCTAGAGACAGCCTTATAGGATTAGACTTGCCAAATTGCAATAGCCTCTGTGCTCAGCTTGGATGGGGTGGAGTCTCAGTCTTGGCTTCCTGTCAGCCTTACCCTTGCGCGCACGTGCGCGCCTTCAGACCTCCACCTTCCCTGGCTCCTGAGTCTCTGCCCGAGAGTCCAGACTCCCCCCGCAAGAGCGTGGGTCCCCAGGGGCTCGCCTGGAACCGGGGTTCAGTGCAGTCAGGAACCTCCGACTCCCTTCCACTAGGGAAAGCCTGTGGCAACCTCCGCAGCCTTTGTGCGCACTGGCACGCGCGCGCGCGCTTTCAGTCCTCCGCCTTCCCCGGCTCCCGAGTCTCCACCCGAGAGTCCAGACTCCCCCCACAAGAGCGTGGGTCCCCAGGGGCTCGCCTGGAACCAGGGTTCAGTGCAGTCAGAACTGGGGCCCAGTGCAGTCAGGAACCTCCGACTCCCTTCCACTAGGGAAAGCCTGTGGCAACCTCCGCAGCCTTTGTGCGCACTGGCGTGCGCGCGCGCGCTTTCAGTCCTCCGCCTACAGTAAGATTATCAGGTTTGGGGGAGTTTGCTTTAGGCCAGTGGTTGGCAAACTGTGGCTCTTGAGCCACATGCAGCTCGTGAGCCGTGGTTTGCCGCTCTGTTGACTAATGAGTTTGCCGACCACTGGACTAGACTAAATGTTACCGTGTAGTTGGAAGCTGTGAGGATTAGGCAATTGTGGCATATTGTGTGCAAAGAGGTAAAGGGTAGTATATGACAGTGGTCGGCAAACTCATTAGTCAACAGAGCGGCAAACCACGGCTCCCGAGCCGCATGTGGCTCACAAGCCACGGTTTGCCAACCACTGCTTTAGGCCATTGAGTCAGCAGTAAGTAATAAAATGTAAATATTCACCCTGTGAATATCAAAGGGGAGCCCAAACTCAGCCTTCTGGTGGACTCCTGGCATTTATATTAATTACTGCTGATCTTGGTTTCCAGCAGTAGAGCTATACTATATAATACTATATAGCCATTAAAAAGTATGATATAGTTCTATCATCGCTGTATAAATCTGTCCAAATTCAGAGTGTCAAAATATTAAAAGATTGATACACCTAGAAGTAGAGTTTGTAAGAAAAAATGCAACATTCTTTAATCTCAGTGTAATTCATTATATAAACAATTTAAAGGAGCTGTACAATTATATCAATAGATGCCTAAAGGACATTTGCTAATACTTACAAATAAAATAGAAGGATTAAAATGTAATTTCCCAAACTTAATAAAAGCCACTCATCTAAACCAATTGCATATTAAATTAATGACTGTCATTTTAATTAAATTTGCAACATTTTAATTAAATCTGAAACAAAACAGAGATGCACTATCTTCATTCAACATTTTTAAAGTTTTAATTAATGTAAAAAGGCCCCAAAGTAGAATAATTAGTATAAACACTGGAAATTAAGGAACAAGACTATCTTTGTTTGCAGACTGTAAAATTGTATAGAAAGTTCACAAGATTCTATTTAAATTCTACTGGAATTATAGAATTTGATAAAGTGACTGTGATCTGTATTGAAATCAGTAGTTTTTCTCTATAAAATAATAATTAGAAGTAGGAGTGAGATTTTTTAAAATTACACTGACAATTGCAATAAAACTATAAAATACTGAAGAAAACATGTAACAGGAAATAAGAATTAAAGAAACCAGAGTCTTCATGAATAATATAAAACAAGATTCTGAATTTAACATTTTCATAAATAAGAAAACAATTTGATAAAATATTATAGCTATATGTACGTATAGATTATTTGTTTAATGTAATTTCAATAAAAAATCCAATGGAATTAGGAACGGGACCAATGATTTTAAAACTCTTAAATACTCAACAGTTGAGGTGTAACTTACAAATTGTACATATTTAGGTGTACAGTTTGTTAAGTTTTGGTAAAATGTATTCACCTGTGAAACCACATTCAAGATTCTGAGTTTCCCCAATTCCAAAAGTTTCTTTGTGCCCCTTGATAATTCAGTTTTTCTCCATTCCCTCCCCAGAGAGCTACTGATCTGCTTTCTGTAACTATAATTATTTGGCATTTTCTAGTATTTAATCCTACAGAATATAGTCTCTTTTTGGCTGGCTTTTCACCCAGCATAATGATTTTGATGTTCACCCAAGATGTTGCATGTATTTGTAATTTGTTCCTTTATTATTTTTGAGCAGGATTTTGTTGTATAGATTCAACAAATTTTGTTATTGATGGATATTTTGGGTTTCCAGGTTTTGGCTCTTACAAATAAAGCTCCTGTGAACATTTCTGTACAAGTCTTCATGTAGACATCTGTTTTCATTCCTTTGGGGTAAATATTTCGAAGTGGCTTAGCTAAGTTTTATAATAGGTTTTTGTTTAACTTTTTAAGAAACTGCCAAACTTCTCCAAAGTGGTTGTACAATTCTGTATTCCCACCAGCAATTATTAGAGTTCCTATCGTTCCACATCCTTGTCAGCCTTTGGTATGGTCAGTCTTTTTAATTTTATCCAATAGGTGTGTAGTGATATCTGACTGGTTTTGATTTGCATTTCCCTAATAACTAATGTGCTTATTGGACTGTCACGTAATTTATTTTGTGCAGTGTCTGATAATATCCTTTGCCCACTTTTTAAATAGAGGTGTTTCTCCTCTTAATATTGAGTTGTAAGACTTCTATATATTTTTGTTATAGTTCTTTCCCTGATAGTTGTACTGTGAATATTTTCTCCCAGCCTGTAGTTAGCTTTTTCATTTAAAAAGTTTCATTTTCTCATTCATGCTTGTTAAAGAAACAAGACTTTAAATTTTGATGAAGTCTAACTTACCCGTTTTAAAATTTTATGTTTCATGCTCTGTGTTCTGTCTAAAAATTTTTTGCAAAGATTTTTTTCCCTATGTTTCTTCTAGAAGTTTTCCAGTTTTAGATTTTACATTAGGACTGTGACACATTTTGAGTAATTATTTTGTTTGGTTGAAAATAAAGATCAATGTTTATTTTCTTCCATACAGCTATCCAGTTGTCTTTGTAAAAACTTTCCTTTCCCCCTATTGAATTGCCTTAAGCACCTTTGTTAAAATCAATATGAGTTTATTGGTGAGTTTACTATTCATTTCCATTGATATGTATCAATTTGTAGCCTTATAACAAGTCTTGAAATCAATAATATAAGTTCTCCAACATTATTCTTTATTAAAATTATTTTAGCAGTTTCATATAAATTTTGTTTTTTATTTTATTTTTAATTTATCTTTATTATTGAAGATGTCCCCTTTGTTTGTTTGTTTTTTCATTGACCCCCTCTACCCCACACCTGCCCTCCCAGGCCTTCAACACACTATTGTCTGCGTCCATGGGCTAAACATATATGCATACTAGAGGCCCGGTGCCAGAAATTGGTGCACGGGGGAGGGGTGTCCCTCAGCCCAGCCTGCACCCTCTCCAATCTGGGACCCCTCGAGGGATGTCCGACTGCCCGTTTAGGCCCGATCCCAGTGGGATTGGGCCTAAACGGGCAGTCGGACATCCCTCTCACAATCCAGGACTGCTGGCTCCCAACTGCTCGCCTGCCTGCCTTCCTGATTGCCCCTAACCGCTTCTGCCTGCCAGCCTGATCACCCCCTAACCACTCCCTGCCAGCCTGATTGATACCTAACTGCTCCCCTGCCAGCCTGTTTTCCCCTAACTGCCCTCCCGTGCAGGCCTGGTCACCCCTAACTGCCCTCCCCTGCAGGCCTGGTCCCCCCCAACTGCTCTCCCCCTGCAGGCCTGGGTTCTCCCCAACTGCCCTCCCCTGCAGGCCTGGTCACCCCTAACTGCCCTCCCTTGCTGGCCATCTTGTGGTGGCCATCTTGTGTTCACATGGGAGCAGGATCTTTGACCACATGGGGGCAGCCACCTTGTGTGTTGGAGTGATGGTCAATCTGCATATTACTCTTTTATTAGATAGGATAGAGGCCTGGTGCATGGGTGGGGGCCAGCTGGTTTGCCCTGAAGGGTGTCCCGGATCAGGGTGGGGGTTCCCTTGGGACATGGGGCGGCCTAGGCAAGGGGCCTGTGGTGGTTTGCAGGCCGGCCACGGCCCCTGGCGACCCAAGCGGAGGCCCTGATATCTGGGGTTTATTTATCTTCTACAATTGAAACTTTGTAGCCTGGAGCGGAGCCAAGCCTTCTGCTTGCTCTGTGGTGGCAGCCATTTCTGTTGGGATTTATGTATCTTCTATAATTGAAACTTTGTAACCTTAAGCGAAGGCCTGGGCCGGCCAGGGTGTGCGGAAAGCTTGGCTTCCTCCATCGCCGGGGGCAACCCTAGCCTCCTGCTCTCTCCAGCTCCGTGGCTGCCGCCATTTCTGTTGGGATTTATGTATCTTCTATAATTGAAACTTTGTAGCCTTGAGTGGAGGCCTAGGTCCACAAGGGCAGGCAGAAAGCTTGGCTTCCTCCATTGCCAGGGAAACCCAAGCCTCCCTCCTGCTCTCTGTGGCTGTAGCCATCTTGGTTGGGTTTATTTGCATATTCACTCCTGATTGGCTTGTGGGTGTGGCTTATGGGCATGGCTTGTGGATGTAGCAGAGTGATGGTTAATTTGCATATTACTCTTTTATTGCATATTACTCTTTTATTAGATAGGATTACTCTTTTATTAGATAGGATACGTTCCCCATTTAATCATTCCTTCCCCCCTCCCCCTAATCTCCCACCTTCCCTCTGAAATTCATCAGTCTGTTCCATGCTTCCATGTCTCTGGATCTATTTTGTTCAGCAGTTTATTTTGTTCATTAGATTCCACATATGAGTGAGATCATGTGATACTTATCTTTCTCTGACTGGCTTATTTTGCTTAGCGTAATACTCTCCAGGTCCATCCATGCTGTTGCAAATGGTAAGAGTTCCCTTTTTTTTATAGCTACATAGTATTCCATTGTGTAAAATACCACAGCTTTTTTATTCACTTATCTGCTGATAGATACTTGAGCTGTTTCCACATCTTAGCTATTAAAAAATAGACTGCTATAAACATTGGGTGCATATATTCTTTCAGATTTTTTTTGTTTGTTTGTTTTCTTAGGATATATTCTTAGAAATGGGATCAGATCACTGGTCCAAATGGGAGTTCCATTTTTCATTTTTTGAGGAAACTCCATACTGTTTTAGTATCAACTTATTAAATATTATTTTAAAAACCCAGTTTATTGGTCTTTTGATTGGAATTTTTTTGAATCTATAGTTGGGGAGAATTGACATCTTAATAATATTGAATTTTCTAATCCATGAACATGGTGATTTTCTCCATTTATTTAGATAATTTCTGATGTCTTGTGGCAATGGTTTGTATTTTTTAATGTACAGATCATGGATATGTTTTGTTTTATTTATTCCAAAGTAGTATGTTAGCTTCTATTAAAAGTAAAATACTTTTAGACAGCGCTTTCCCACTTTGAGGAATCTACAAGATGAAGAGCATCTGTATATAAGGACATGAAGTTACTTGAAACACTGCATAAAGGCCAAAAAATACTTTTTTTAACTAAAAAAAAAAATACCCTAAACAACAAAAATGTCTATCAACAGGGAAAAGATTAAATTAATTATGGTAAATTATGTAGTATATTAAAGGAAGAATTAGGTCTATGTATGTTGATCCAGATCAATGTCTATGACCTAGTGCTATGGAAATAGGACATTGTAGAGCAGATACATGATGCTATTTTGGTCAAAAAAAAATTTTAAAGCAAAACAAAAACTGTATGTGTAATATGACATGCATATAAATATAGTGGAAAAGGATACTCCTAACAGTGGTTATCCCAGAAATGGTAGATCAATGTGGTGGAGAGATTATTACCTTTGAATATATTTCAGAATTGTTTTGGCATGTGTAAAGCGAATGGCTAACTTGATAACTTAAAAATCTAAGCAAATGTGCAGCAGGAGGACACCAATGTGGAGATGGGACAGTGAGTGGTCATGTATTAAAAGATGCAGTGGTATGTGGGGGCACAATTTGCTGTTGGAGGGTGGGAGTTAGGCGATTTGTATATTTTAAAAGATTCTGCAACAAAATGGAATGAATTCTTTGATTTACAAATTGATTTCCATTTTGAAAATAATTTTTAATTATAATACTTTTGCAAGTTGTAGCAAAGGAATAGGATTTCATAAAATGCATTATAGGCATTTATAGCAGATGCAGTGTAAACAACCCTGATGTATACCGTCAAAGATAATTGTTTTTAGATCATCAAGAATATTTTTTTAATTGATGTCCTGTGATTTCCTTAGTCTGCATGCAAACAGTGTCACAAAGACTCTAATAAATGAGGAGGGAAGTAAGAGAGGGGGGAAAACACAAGAGCACAGCATAATGACTTGGTCTATAACTATCTAGAAGAGGACAAATTACAACTAACAGTTTATCAGAGTTCTTCCACAGCCACATATATGTGAATCATAAATCTCTCCACACCTCAGTAAGGTGCTTGATCGGAAGCACACATGGAAAGCTTGTCTCCCCTGAGTTAGAAAGAAATGGAGGCAAATTCATAAATCAATGAGCAACAAATCCCTGTCTATGTCTGAGACATTCCGTTTATAGCATTACGTGCAGACTTAACAACAGAATATACACGTGGACAGAAAACTTGAGTAAACAAAGCACCTTTGTGCCTAAAAGTGATCAGACACTGAAACCAGAAACCCAAGGAGCTCTCAGGAAGCAGTGCTCTCTCCGTGCTCACACACCTTCACTAGTCACGAAATGTCCTTTACCTTTGCTTACTCAGTTCCTTTAAGCAGATGAAGTAAAAGTTTCCTGCTGTGCTTCTGTTCAGGTCCTGCCAATAGGTGACACTTGCCAACCAGTTAAAGGACATGGCAAAAGACCAGAGAAAATACTGCAGAGAGATACCTTAGCTTCAAATGTGTTGTAGCTTATTCTCACATTTAGGAGGGATCAGATGAGTCTACTTTCCCCAATATTAGCCATGCCAACAATCATACCTAAAACTACATGCCTCTAGCTTCAGTGACTATCTTAAAACTAACAGAAATCATGTACTCTTTGGGTAGGTCTGTAAATAAAAAAAATACAGGAAATCTATGTTTATTTTTCTTCCTTGCCTAAGCAAGCTAGTACCTGGGCCGGTTTTGCTGCTTGAAATGTTTAAGCGTTGCTATAATTATTCCTTAGAACTTCATTTAGGATCTGAACAATCTGCCATTTCCCTTAAATAACAACCTGTCACTGTGACGAATGCAGAGGTGGTTGGTCTGCAATACAAAAGTAGGCTGTGTTTCAGCTTACTGTTCAGTGGATGAGCAGGAGGCAGGTTCATTAAAATGAAACAGTAAAATTTGCCCCTACCCAGATGTAGGGCTTTGGTTATTTGGGGGGTAGAGGAATACCCTATTTTATACTCAAAAATAGCCAAATGGGACCTAGAAATATTAAGTATTGGTTACTTAAAAGATTTCCTTTACCTTTGTTCCAGATTCTCTTATTCTGCTGGCTATTAGAATTGGGGTATTTTATTATCCATTAAAATGTCACCTTGTTTTGTTTTGTTGAATTTATTGGGATGACATTGGTTAATAAAAGCATATAGGTTTCAGGTCTACAATTCTATAATACATAATCTGTACACTGTATTGTGTGTTCACTGCCCCAGATTCCACCACTATTTATGCCCCCTTTACCCTCTTATACTTCTCCCACCCCTTCTTTCTGGTAATCACCATACTGTCGTCTGTATCTACGAGTTGTTGTTTTTTTTGTTTTGGGGTGGTTTTTTTCCTGCTTAGTTCCTTCACCTTTTTCTCTAGCTCCCCAACCCATCTCCCTTCTGACAGCTGTCAGTCTGTTTTCTGTATCTATGAGTCTGTTTCTATTTTGTTTTTTGTTTTTTAGTTTATTTTGTTCATTAGATTCCACATATAAGTTAAATCATATGGTAGTTGTCTTTCTCTGACTTGCTTATTTCACTTAGCATAATGTTCACTGGGTCTATCTATGCTGTTGCAAAGGGTAAGATTTCCTTCTTTATCATGGCCAAGTAGTATTCCATTGTGTAAATTATCATAGCTTTTGTAAACACTCATCTACTAATGGGCACTTGGGCTGCTTACAAATCTTGGCTATTGTAAGTAACCCTGCAATGAACATAGGGGTGCATACGTTTCATTTCATAGGACTGTTTCTACAAATCCATTTCAAGAACACATGGATATGCTCCTTTAGTTTTTTTCTTGGTAGATAGCTATATTTTTTTAGTGATTTTTTAATACATATAAAGAAAAGGGAAAAGTAAACTGTAATGATGGAGACAAGGGCGGGCTATTCACTGACATGACAATCTCTAGTTTTTATTATTTGTAATTGTAGTGTAGGCATGCCAACTCTAGATGTAATGGTAACAAGTACATTTCTGCCTTTTCTTACATCAGCATTCATCAAATTGCTCCTGGATGCAGGGAAGGCACTGCAGTCATTAAAGGAGCTTTGCTTTGGAGCCTGAAACTGAGAGGCTTGTCACTGACTATGAGGGAATAAGCACTTCCTGGAGGAAAAAGACATGGGTGGCAGACCTGTTCTGGTCCTGGCTGGGTGCCACCTTGCTGTTGGGAGACTTGGTAGAGTCTGGAGACCCGGCCTCAGTTTCCTCAACAAGTAAACACAAGGAAGGCCTAGGTCCAATTCTAAATGCCTATAATCTCAATATTGTTAATGTTACCTCTCCCATCCTCCACTAAGGCTAAATCATTTCTTCTGTCACCTATACTAAAGTTGTTGATGATAGAATAAGAATGAACCAAAATGTTGTGGGGAAATAGAATGTGTATTTGTTTAGTCCTCCTTTCAGAAGTGGTTGTAAGTCCTCTCATTTACAGTAACAACAGTGTTAACATAAATTCTTCATAGTCCTTTTTAAAATATTACCTTGATTGCCCTGGCCAGTGTGGCTTGGTTGGGCATCATCCCGTGCACTGGAAAGTTGCTGGTTCAATTCTTGGTTAGGGCATTTTTAGAAAAATGTTACCATGATTTAGGAGTCATTAAATGTTATGTAAACAAATGTCAAAATCAAACTCCATGGAAGATGTCTAGTACTGTAGGGAGTCCTGGATTTGGACCAAATTACTGCTGCTATGCACAAGAGATGCATTTGCAAAACCAGCATAATGGACTGTCTCAAATATGGCAGGGTAGCATTCCCAGATCCAACACATGCCACATTGCAAGTCTTGTTGTAGTAAACCTGAGGGACACTGAGAGAAAAGCTGCCTCCAAACATAGGTGGAAATTGAACTTAATACTCCAATCACAATAAATTGTAGCGATTATTTGTGTAATACCATAAATGTACACATAAAGGAATCTTTTAAGGAGTATTCTTTCAGTTATTAACTTGGCATAAATACTAATCCCTGAAGATCAAGCTGAGCACTAATCACTTCCAGCATTTAAGGACCTTTTATAACCCCAAATTTCTTATTTACATATGACAATTTCCCCAGTGGTAAGGTGAGTAGGTCTGGTCATTGCTATGTAAGCAATAATATATTACAAGACTTGTAACAAGGAATGGGTTTTCATCTCTTCATTCCCAATTTGAGCTTAATTAAAACTCCTCAGACCTTGGCTCTGTTTAACACCAGGGCAAAACAAGCCCTGAAGTGCTGACGCCTCCTTCACGTCTGCCTGCTGGGTCAGCTCTTTAAGGGTCGTGATTGCATAGCACATCCACAGTGGCCTGGCCACAGGTCCAGGATGGCAGGTGCCTCAGAGCAAACAAACAGAACACACCTCAGCAAGTATTTCAGCAATTTGCCTGACTTTTAAAAAAAATATATATTGTTAAAAGTATTACATATGTCCCCTTGACCCTTTTTAGCCCCCCCTCCCACCCCCCAGGCTTTCACCACCCTATTGTCTGTGTCCATGGGTTATGCATATATGCATGCAAGTTCTTGGTTGATCTCTTCCCACCCACCCCCACCTTCGCCCTGAGATTCGTTAGTCTGTCCCATGCTTCTATGTCTCTGGGTCTATTTTATTCCAACAGTTTATTTTGTTCATTAGATTCTACATATGAGTGAGATCATGTGATACTTGTCTTTGCCTGACTTTTAAAATGCATTTTGAAGACAGACTTTAATTTTTTAAGGCAATTCATGCAGATAGTTTTTAAATCAAATTTATCTTCTACCAAATGAACATCTGCTGCCCCACCCCCTGCTCTCAATCCATTTTTTGTTTACCCCATATTTGTAAATAATATTATAACTGCAGATCCAACTCAAAATGGTCCTATCTTGTTTAACAAGGTACTGAGTTGCTTTTCAGAGCAACTCAGATCAAAACCACAAGTCACGCAGCCGAAGCATGGGCAGAGGAGAGAACTTTGACCTCCAACTGCACCCAAACTGAAGTTCACCTCCCCGCCCCCCACAACACACACACACACACACACACACACACACACACACACACGGCACCACACACAGCACCAAAGGGCCAAGACATAACCCAGAACTTGAACACTGGAACCCTTTCAGAAGCCAAGGGTTCATTGTCCAGGAAGAAATTGGCAAACATTGCAACCTGAGGATTACATGTCCATTGGAACTATATTGTCTTTATTTAAAATCCGTTATTTCTGAACTAATAGTGTTCAAATTAAAGAACTAGACATGTCATGAAAAAGGAAGGAAAATATCAACAAGATATGTCAACATTTTCTGCTTTGTGCTCTTTATGAATAACAGCAGTGGTGCGAGGCTTGTTCACCATTAAGTCTGGTGAAAGAACATGTGATGATCCTGCATCTGGCTCTGTTCCTGTTCCTCTGCAGTCCACTGCCACCGAGAGCAAGAGTGAGCCTAGTAACACATACATTGCACTGTGACTGTCTTTGGCTTAAAACCCTTAAGTGGACTTGCCATGGTATTGGGGATAAATTGAGACACTACACACCTACAAACCCTTACCATGTGTGCCACTGCCTTCCCCTTTGGTTTTATCTATGCCAGCAGCACATTCTCAACCACTTCCCAACAAACTCAGCCTTTAGGTGCCAGTTTAAATAGTACTTCCTCACCCCCAGGAATCCTTCCTTGATCCCAATCCTATCTAATAAAAGAGTAATATGCAAATTAACCATCACTCTGCTACACCCACAAGCCACGCCCACAAGCCCATCAGGAGGGAATATGCAAATAAACCCAACCAAGATGGCTACAGCCACAGAGAGCAGGAGGGAGGCTTGGGTTTCCCTGGCAATGGAGGAAGCCAAGCTTTCCTCCTGCCCTTGCCGGCCTAGACCTCCACTCAAGGCTATAAAGTTTCAATGATAGAAGATACATAAACCCGAACAGAAATGGCGGCAGCCACGGAGCTGGAAAGAGCAGGAGGCTAGGGTTTCCCGCGGCGATGGAGGAAGCCAAGCTTTCCGCACACCCTGGCCGGCCCAGGCCTCCCCTTAAGGCTACAAAGTTTCAATTATAGAAGATACATAAATCCCAACAGAAATGGCTGCCGCCACGGAGCAAGCAGAAGGCTTGGCTCCGCTCCAGGCTACAAAGTTTCAATTGTAGAAGATAAATATACCCCAGATACCAGGACCTCCGCTTGGGTCACCAGGGGGCGTGGCCGGCCTGCAAACCACCACAGGCCCCTGGCCCAGGCCGCCCCTCGCCCCAAGGGAACCCCCACCCTGATCCGGGACACCCTTCAGGGCAAACCAGCTGGCCCCCACCCATGCACCAGGCCTCTATCCTATCTAATAAAAGAGTAATATGCAGATGGACCATCACTCCAACACACAAGATGGCTGCCTCCATGTGGTCAAAGATCCTGCCCCCATGTGGACACAAGATGGCCACCACAAGATGGCCAGCAGGGGAGGGCAGTTGGGAGGGACCAGGCCTGCAAGGGAGGGCAGTTGGGGGCGATCAAGCTTGCAGGGGAGGGCAGTTAGGGGTGACCAGGTCGGCAGAGGAGGGAAGTTGGGGGTGACTGGGTCTGCAGGGAAGGGCAGTTGGGGGGAACTCAGGCCTGCAGGGGAGAGTAGGTGGGGGGTACCAGGCCTGCAGGGGAGGGCAGTTAGGGGTGACCAGGCCTGCAGGGGAGGGCAGTTAGGGGCAAACAGGCTGGCAGGGGAGCAGTTAGGCATCAATCAGGCTGGCAGGGGAGTGGTTAGGGGGTGATCAGGCTGGTAGGCAGAAGCGGTTAGGGGCAATCAGGAAGGCAGGCAGGAGAGCAGTTGGGAGCCAGCAGTCCTGGATTGTGAGAGGGCAGTCAGACATCCCTCGAGGGGTCCCAGATTGGAGAGGGTGCAGGCTGGGCTGAGGGACACACACCCCCATGCACAAATTTCGTGCACTGGGCCTCTAGTCTAAAATAAGTTCCTTTGGTATGTTTTCTTTCTTCTTCTTCTTCTTTTTTTTTTTTTTTTGGTAAAATTCACTTATATGTGGAATCTAAAATAGTCTCATAGAAGCAGAGAGTAGAATGGTGGTTGCCAGGGCCTTAGCGGGGAGGAGGGGGAGGGAGGGAAAATGGGGAAGTGTTAATCAAAGGGCATAAACTTTCAGTTTTAAGATGAATAAGTTCTGGAGATGTAATGTACAACATGGTGACTGTAGTTAATAATATTGTTTTGTGTACTTGAAATTTCCTAAGGAGTTAGATTATTGCAGAAATGTTATATTTTCCAATTGGAATATTCTAAATATTTTTATTGTGGTAAAATATACATAACATAAAGTTTACTGTTTTTAAGTGTTCCGTTCAGTAACATTAATTACATTCACATTGTTATGCAACCTTATCGCATTCATCTTCAGAACCTTTCATCATCCCAATCTAAATATATTTATTAATATTTTACCTAAGAAATTTGTTCAAAAGTTAGAAGTAAAATATTGATCAGCCTTTTGGGCAGAGGAGAGAACTTTGACCTCCAACTGCACCCAAAAGGCTAGCCTTTTTTTAAAAAAGGAAAACCAATAAAATATTTTATCAATATAATTTGATGAAGTTGCTGAATTCCCCAAATAAAAAAATTGCTTTTGAAACATCTTCTATGTTTATGAACTGATTTAAATGTCATTTGTTTGAGGGTCCAGAGAGATAAAAAGCATATAGATTTTGTGCATATCAATAAAAAAAACTTTCTATTCTAAGAATCAATAAACAAAGCTTTACAAGCGTAGATCACCAGCCTCAGGCAATCTAGTTACTTGCTTTATGTGCACCTATTTGAACTCCAGTTGCTTTCACAGCAGAGTATGTATAATCAGCACCACGTGTCCATGACAGAATCTCATAGGTAAGACTTAAAATCCGTTAGTAATTCCAGTCATTTTTGACAACAGAGCTAGTTTCTGTTTCTCCTCCAGGTAACTTCACATCTCCATGAAGTTCTGCTTAGTGCTGGCTCTGCTGCCGGGGTTCAGTGCAGAGGTGGGGCTGGGTCACCAGGGGCTCTGACAGTCCCTGGCAAGAATGCCCAGAGGGCCCAGTCTGACCAATCATAATCAGCTTCATATTGTTTTACTTTACTTCCTCCATTTGATAGAAGCAGAATCACCAAATTCAAAAGATTACTGGGCAGCAAAGGTGAATGAAGCAAATGGCTAATATCTGACACCATTTCCAAAGCAACTGCCTGGATAAGCTTTTAATAGAATTTCCCAGGTTACAACTCTGAAGATGTAGAAGGCAAGTTACCATGGAAACAAATAGTCTCTTTAAAGGGAGACAAGCTCCTCTCCTAGCTTAAGCTCTTTCCAGAGGGAGGAGTGGGGGGGGGGGGGGGGAAGGCCAAGGATCTAGAACAATGAAGGGAAGTTTTCTGCTCATAATTAAAATTTTACCAATGAAATTTTTTTGGAGGGTCAGCTCAAGACTATTTCATTTTGGGAGCTGTCCTATTAAAAGAAACCTCAAGTCAGATATTTTGAGATACTTAAGCAAAATAACATTTTAATGACCATTTCCGTAAATTGTTTTCTTTGTTCAGTTAGTGACACATGCTGGTAACAAGTGAAACCCTCCAGCACATGACACTGAAGGCAAAGATGTCACTTCCTTTTGTCTTCTATTCCCAACACACCACCTGTGAGATGCCATTCTGTGGGCTATTTTTCTCTGTCTCTGTCTATATTCTTTTAACATGTAATTAAAAGAATATAGATAAAGATAAACACAAATAAACCAATTTTTAAAAAGGGCAAAGGACTTTAACAGCTATCTCTCCAAAGAGATGTACAAATGACCAGCAGGCACATGAAAAGATGCTCAACATCACTAATCATTAGGGAAATGAAAATCACAATGAGATACCACTTCACACCCATTAGGATGGCTATTATTCAATAAATAATTAAGTATTATTAAAGATGTGGAGAAATTGGACCCATTATGCACTGCTAGTGGGAATGTGTTATGGTACAGCCATTACACAAAACATTTTGGTATGTCTTCAAAAAATTAAAAACAATTACCCATTTGATCCAGCAATTTCATTTCTGGGTATATATCCAAAAGAATTGGAAACAGACTTGAACAGGTATTTGTACACACAGGTTTATGGCAACATTATTCACAATAGCTAAAAGGTGGAAGCAACCCCAGCGTCCATCGATGGTTAATGGATAAACAAAATGTGTGTACATGCAATGGAATAGTACTCAGCTTTTAAAAAATAAGGAAATTCTGTCACATGCTGCAATCTGGTTGAACCTATAAGACCTTATATGGAGTGATCTAAGCCAGTCATAAGAGGACAAATCTTGTGTGAATCTACTTATATGAAGTACCTAGAGTAGTCAAATTCACAGGGACAGAAAGTAGAAGCATGGTTTTGGGGGACTTGAGGGAGGTGGGAGTGGAAAGTTAGTGTTAAATGGATACAGATTTCAGTTTGGGAAGATGTAAAAAGTTCTGGAGATAGATGGTGATGGTGATTGTACAATAATGTGAATGTACTTTAATGCCATAGAATTATACACTTAAAAACGTTTAGTTAATTACATATATAATTAATAGATGTACAGGTTTGGGGTTGTTTGTAGATATAGATGTTTTTTTACATATAGATATACAGGAATTTTGTTTTGCTCTTGATTGTTTTTTAAAAGAGAATATGGTACACACACATTCTTCATGTAACAAACCTTAATGGTATGAAACAACCATTTAATAATCCTTAGAATTAGGGATTCTTTGGATCAGGAATTTGACGTAGGTACAGAAGGGACAGCTGTCTCTGCTCCGTGGTGTCTGAGGCTCCTCGGGAAGACTCAAAGGCTGGAGCTGGGATTACCTGGAGGCTTCTTCACTGAACGTGCCTGGCAGTTGATGCTGGGTCCTCACTTGGGCTGTGGACAAGAACTTCTACGTGTGGGCTCACCATGTGGGCTGCTCCTTTGAACTTCCTGTAGCACGAAGTCGAATTAACAAAGGAACTCTAAGAAAGCAGAGCAGAAAAATACGGCAGTTTAACAATCTAGCCTCAAAAGTCACATTGTGTCTTGTAGTCGTCTGGTGGAAGCCCTTACGCTGGTCTGTCCAGGTTCAAGGGGAAGAGCTCACTGGGAGGAGGGTTAAGATCCTTTGTTAGAGGAGCATCTTTGGAAAACAGCCATAATACACTCAGTATTTTGCAATTTGCTTTCACAATATTTCATTGACATTCTTTAAAGTCAATAAAAAATGTCACTCTTCAATTTTTCTCATTTCTTTATAATTACAAAATTACTTTAAATTCCAAAAGTAATATAAATATAGTAACAACACTTGGAAAGCAAACAACAACAAAAAATCTATCCACAACCTCCCTCCTTCAGACAATCACAGTAGACTTTTTACTCCATAATTTCCACATAATGTATACAGAGTTTTCTGTTTTTTATTTCCCCTTAGCATGTAAGCCCCCAGATTCACATCTCAACACTGTTACCCTGTTTATTTTTCTTGTGTGGGCAAAGCAAAAATAAGAGTAAGTTATACCACAATATGAAGTCCTCAGCTCAAAACTTTTGCTTAGCCCAGTGGTCGGCAAACTCATTAGTCAACAGAGCCAAATGTCAACAGTACAATGATTGAAATTTCTTTTGAGAGCCAAATTTTTTAAACTTAAACTTCTAACGCCACTTCTTCAAAATAGACTCGCCCAGGCCATGGTATTTTGTGGAAGAGCCACACTCAAGGGGCCAAAGAGCCACAAGTGGCTCGCAAGCTGCAGTTTGCCGACCACTGGCTTAGCCTAATCCTACCTAAAACTCACTAGGGGAAATCACATCAAGGTTTCAAGCCCTCCCTCTTCTTTCTCTAATGAACATGAAGCGGAGACTACACGGAGACTCTGGACAACTAGCGTCATGAGCGGGCTGTGCCTGATGCCGCAGCTGTGTAAGGAGCAAGCAGGTGGCTGGCCTGGGTGTGGAATGCTAGCCGGTGGACTTCCACTCTTCTTGGCTTTGGAATTCCAACAAAATACATGGAACTAGCTGTTAAAGATCAGCAAGATCTCCCAGACACTGCTATAAACCATTGTTGGTTTTCACTGGCCACTGCGACATGAGCAAAGTAATGACAGTGTGGTGAGTTTTTTATAAGACTAAATGTATTCCATTTAAAACTGTGCTTTAGCCTGAGTTCATCCCTCTGTTTTTCAATGTCAGCATTTATTTTCTTTTGTGACCTAATTTTGACCATCGGTTTTCTTAGTATTCCTAATTAACAAAATAAAAAGCTGACAATTCTAACCTCAGTCAGCCTTAAACTTAGTTTCAACTGATCTGTGACACACTGATCCAGTCCAAACTGCCTCCTTGTGAAGAGTCTTGAGTTTGAGGTATAATGTTTGTCAAAGGGGATTACATCCTGAGGCAGGAAAGAAAACTATTTGACATGAGAGGAGGATCCGAAACTGAATTCTGCATGTGACAGTCCAGCTATGTGAAATCGAGCGAGTCATTTATGCTTAGAGCTCTTACCTCAGCTATCGAATCCAGTCAATAATGCTGGCCTTCCGGACTCTGCCCCCTCCCCGCAGGGGTGAAAGCTTAATTGTTGCAAGTGTGAGTTCTGTGTGGGAGCTGAGTGTCTCATTGTGCTGTGTCCACAGAGCTCTCCCTCACAAAGGCTGCTCAGCAGGTCCTGTAATAGCTGGTGAAAAACGTAAGGAGGGACACTCTAACACACCAAGTGTTTCCCTGGGAGTTCCTCATTTCAATGCGAATATTCTCTAATTAAAATACCACTGCTGCAGATTTTTTTAAAAACAAATTGCCATCTAATTTCTCTTTGATCTGCTTTTTTTTCCACTTAGGTTGCAAGGTTTTACAGAATTTTCCCCAAACACTTTGAGTCTGCAGTAATTTCATTCTATTCTGATTAAATTTCAAAGGACAAAATGCCGAGCCATTGGAACAATCAAAGCCTTTGTTCCCTTCACTTATGCAGTGAGCATTTTGGAGGTGTCTACAAAGTGCCTGACGTTGTGCTGGGTGTGAGAAACAAAGATGAATAAATGCATCTGGGGCTTTGCCCTCACTGAGTGCAGTGTTTCCAGGGCGTGAGCGAGCCATAAACAGAACACTGTAAAGCAATATGGTGACAATAGACATGGCATCACACAGCCATTTCTTATAGGGCCCTGTGGGAGCCAAGTGGCGGTTCTGAGCTGACACTTAAAAAAATAAATAAATGTAGCAAAACAGAGGATGAAGGACGTCTCAGAAAGAAGTGACGTCACGAGCTCAGGGCTGGGAAATGGCATGGCCTGTGTGTGTGTGTGTATGTGTGTGTGTCCATGTGTATGTTTGCATCTATATTTGCATGTATGCTTCTGTGTGTGTATGTGTGATTGTGTTTTCATATTAGGAAAAGGCAGGAGCAGGTATGGTTTGGAAGACTTTACTGAATGGCAATGGGGACAGGCAAATTAACCTGAAGCAAGCTGGCAGCATCAATATTATCTGTGGATTTTGGGACTCAAAGGTTTGCTTAGACAACCTGAAAAGAAGAAAAAATTGACTCCTATGCAGATAAATTTGACTTTAATGCATGTTTCAAACACATCTATTGGAGGTCTGTAGACACCGACGGGGACGCTTGGGAAGAACCACCCAAGATCTGTAGGGATGACTTGGGTAACCCTTGTCCTTTGGCGACCCAATCCAAGGCTTCTCTGGAGATCTTGTTATGATGCAGATTCTGATTCAGTGGCTGAGGATTCTGCATTTCTAAACGCTCCCCGGTGATGTCAATGCTACTGGTCCATGGAGCACACTTTGGTAGTGAGATCTGTGCACTGTTGCCTGTTTGATTGCCTGCCAACCTGGACAGACCATAGGGGTTCACTGCCCTCACTAGCCATAGTACAGAAACCACTGGAGAACCAAGCTTGGAGGCCCATCCAGCAGGAGTCCAGGTCCGGGAGGACTGGCTGCCGGCTCCACAGACCTAGAATTGAAGGGTGGAGTAGAGAAGAAGGAGGTAGACAGGGTAGATGGGGCTGACCGTTGCTCAGAATATAAGCCCAGAAATCTGTGACAGGAGTTAAGTACGATCCTAAGGGGCACAAGAAAAGGAAGCAGGAGGTCAGGCAAGGGCACGGGCAGAGCCTTGGAGTCCAAGCACTGATCACTGACTGTACCAGGGACCGTGCTCATGCTTTACATAGATGTCACCCAAAGCCCTTGCAGAGCAGACTGTAAATTCTTACTAAAAGAGAAGGAAGCTGAAGTGCAGAGCAGTTCAATAAATGCCTGACCCCCTGCAGTCACACTGTGGAGCCACAGTTCACACCCAGATCCGCATGGTCTGAAAGCCCAGGTCTTTCAGGGACCACACACTGTCTGCTGTCCCTTATAACTATGGCTGAGATCCCAGCTCTGTGCCTGGGCCTTAGGTAGGGTCTTCTGATATCTGGATCCAAAAGCAAGCGATGTCAGCCATGAATGAAGAAAGCACTAGGCCAGAAGGAAGCAGTGGAGGGAAGTCAGCATCTAACGGAGACCTGGTAACTAGAACTGGACCACCGAGGACAAAATAGCCTGGCTCTCCTGATCCTGAAGGAGGTCCGCCTCCATGTAGGCCAGCCAGGGGTCTGATAGGGCCCACATGGTCTTGGCACATGCAGAGATGGGCAACCTGGTTGGTGGGTATCTTAAGGCTACTTTCGATAGAAAGTTTGGCAGAAATGGAATGTTGACCTGAGGAAAAAAGTTGGAGCGCTAAATGGGAAGGACTAACATATGACACAGTGTCTTGAACATAGTAAGCAAGCAGTTGTTGGTGGCTGTTGCTATTATTGTTGTTGTGGGGAGAACCAGCCAGCAATATACTTGAAATGTACTCAGGCATAATCAGATATGTAATATTTCCAGGAAACCAAAGTATAAATGAGTCCACCCAGGTGACCAAGACAAAGCAGTTGAAACTTCACAATGTTTTGTGGAGGAGCATTCACCCCCACAACATTTTGCATCACTAAGATTCAGATTTCAGGATGCTGTTCACATGTGGTCACTGTTTGTGCCCACTGGTTCCTCCTCACTGATCTATCATCCAAACCGTGTCTAGGCACCAGGAACCTTCCTATTGAAAGAGCCTCTGCCCGCAGTCAAAGATCCTCCCTGCTCCTCACTGACACTGTCTCCTTACCTGTAAAATGGAGATGATCATGCTTGTGCTGCGCACCTCAGCACCAAGAGAGATGAAGTGTGCGAAAGGAGGTAAAAGCTGCCATGTCTGACACACAGAAGCCATGATATTACTCTTCAGATGTCTTTTCATTCTATTCTAATTTGGGAACTAATTCTTTATGAAATTGTTATTTAACCCTCTGTTTCCTCTAAACTGCCTCAGATCCTTTGAGAAACCAGGTAGGGTTTAGTTGCACCTATCCATCCATCAAATAAAAGTCTACATGGAACCTAAAAGCAAAATTACATGTGTAGATCTAAATACACCTAGATGTGTACAGATATATGTATGTATACAGAGATATAGAGATATGTAAATACAATTTCTCCTCTGTACTAAATTCAAAGAACTTCTTGTTAAAGTAGGTGAAACATTTGCACAATTAGTTTAAAAGGTTATTGTTTAAAAACAGAAATAGCTTGGAGCAGATGACTGGAAATCATTTCTTGCTACAACTCAGTGGAAGAAGCCATTTAATTCTTGGAAATTTAGACATTCTTCTAGTAATTTAGCACAAAAATTGGCCTGGCTCAATCTGCTCTTCACACTTTGGTAATTTAAAAAGACGCACAGAATTTTATTTTAATGGTAATTGCAAACTCATGCAGAAAATGTAAATGCACATTTCATGATTAGCTTACAGCATAAACTATGGCTTCTATTAATGTATTCCAATTTGTAATTCTTTTCACAGTATGAGATTTGAAAGCTGTGATTAAAATTAATTAGGTTAAGTAAAGTTTATCCCCCCTGAGCACTGCTATTGGGAAAAAAGCAAGAGGAAAATGCGAACTATATCTGGCTCTGCAGGAAGCTGTGTCTTCACAGGAAGTCGGCTGACTTCTCTTCTCCCCACAGAGGTTGCATGCTGCTTATTTGGCATGTCTCAAGCACCATGTATCTCCGCAAGGAGCTAATTGAACCATTAAATGATTCTTTGCTGGCTCACAAAACCACATAGGCTGTGACTACATCATCTTCAAATAAGGATGTTAGGTAGATCCTTCAATTGTTTAAACACAGTAAGACACATACATCTGGTAAATCTAAGGCCGTGGGTTGGCAAACTGCGGCTCGCGAGCCACATGCGGCTCTTTGGCCCCTTGAGTGTGGCTCTTCCACAAAATACCACGGCCTGGGCGAGTCTATTTTGAGGAAGTGGCGTTAGAAGAAGTTTAAGTTTAAAAAATTTGGCTCTCAAAAGAAATTTCAATCGTTGTACTGTTGATATTTGGCTCTGTTGACGAATGAGTTTGCCGACCACTGACCTAAGGTAACGGAGGCCACCCAGAATCCAGTATTATAATTACTACGAAAGAGGTACCAAATGAGGGAACAATAATAGAGATAACAACTAATTAACACCTGTTCGGAGCTCTGTTTTGAACATAATTGTCTTGAATATTATCTCAATCAATTTCCTCAACAATCCTAATAAGGAATCCTTACTGTTGTCCCGTTTCACAGATAAGGGCACTGAGGTTAAGTGAGGTGCCCAGATTCAAGGAATGCTGGAGATTAGACCCGGGTCTACTGAGTTCCTATTTTTCGTCCTGTGGCTCTGCTCTGTAGTTACTCAACATAAAACGGAACAAAACTTGTAACTTATGCCTGGTCTATTTTTCATAATAGTTTGAAAATTCATTACTAAGTCTCATATGATACGAACTAAGGCAAAGGTTAACAGCTACAAAATGGTGTCGTGTATCCCAGGACGTACAGCATACATTTAGAGGCCAAGCCAAGACCGAGTGAAAAACTGGCACAGGGACCCTACTTCTTATTAAAGATCCTGGTCAGAGTTCCCCAGTCTTTCATAACTGTCCCTTTGCTTGATACAGAGCAACTTGTGCTACCCCAGCTCCTCTTGTTTCCTTTGGCCCAATGAGTCCCAGCCCTGGTCCACACACCCTGCCTCTGGGCTTGCCCAACCCGCACTCTGAATCATGGTGGACCCTCAGCTCCTGGGACTCATACTGTGGAGCTCTCCACACTGCCTGACCCAGCTTCTTTTAGGAAGGGATGGTCCTGTTGTGATGATATGTGGTAACTTACCACTGAGAAGCTCTCTCTGGCATTAAAGGGCTCCTCCTCCAGTGTAGTGAAGAGAGCAAGAGCTTTCAAGTATGGAAAACTGGGTTTCATTCATAGAAGTTCTACTATGGACCTTGCGTGAAGTATTTAATGTCTTCCTTCACTTTAACATCAGTGCTTTTGTCTGCCAGCATGTCAGATAGAAATTTCTCTGGCGATAGTAATGTTCTGTTTCTGCACTTTTAGTATGGAAACTAACAACCCCATGTGGGCATTAGCCCTTGAAACATAACTAGTGAAACTAAGCAACCAAGTTTTCCAATTTCTTATGCAGTTTTAATTAGTTTAAAGTGAAGATGGTCACGTGTGGCCAGTGGCTGCTGTATTGGATAAAGCAGGTGATCTCTTGAGCCTCTCTCATCACTGGAGCTCTATATTAAATAAAACCTGAAGGTAGGAACCTCTAGCTCATAAGACAGCAGATTGGTGGGGAAGGTGGGGGAGTGGGTGGAACCTAGTGATGACGCTTACACCCAGCCACATAGAAAACTACAAACCCCTGGAGACTAACTGTAGGACAAATTTTTGCTTTTAAGGTGGAAGATGGTGCAAGAAGAGTCCTCTATTGCCAGTGAGAGTTGGGTCAAGGAAGCCCAGTGGCCAGTTCCTACAGGCTATTGCTGGTATGGTGTGCGGATTTGCTAAAATACCAAAAAGCGAGCAGGGACCAGTCTCCAGAACCCTTTGCTTGCAGAGGCTCCCAGAATTCTTGCTGTCTCCTCCTGCTACCTATCAGAGAGGATCTGGTATGCGCCTCTGCCTTCTGTCCATCTATGAGGAGCACGTTACATGGAAATAGGTCTTAGCTCTGCTGGGGAGTAACATCCTATTAGAGCTGCCAATGAACAGATAGACTAAATCAGTGGTCAGCAAACTGCGGCTCGCGAGCCACATGTGGCTCTTTGGCCCCTTGAGTGTGGCTCTTCCACAAAATACCATGGCCTGGGCGAGTCTATTTTGAAGAAGTGGCGTTAGAAGAAGTTTAAGTTTAAAAAATTTGGCTCTCAAAAGAAATTTCAATCGTTGTACTGTTGATATTTGGCTCTGTTGACTAATGAGTTTGCCCACCACTGGACTAAATGAACTTGTGAACTCCTCTCTACTGAAAACCCATTCAGTTTAACAAACACAGACAGCACCGAAGCAGGGCTGTAGCAAAACAAGATGGATGAGGCAAGTTTGGAAACCTCTGTCCTAGATGTCAGTTGGAGACACAGGACACACAGGGGCTGAGTTAGGGGAACGCAAACAGGTTTGCTGAATTGGGTCCTGAGAGAATTTCTGAGATCAGAGACCAGCTGTGTGGGCAGGAAGTCGTTCTGAAGATGCACCCACCCAAGTCATGCAGGAAAGCTGAGGGCCAGGGTGGAGGCAGGGGGAGACTAGCAGAACCATTGGTCTCTGCTTGGGGGCCCATCACTGGCATAAACTCAGCATGTCCTGTCTGTCAACCTACCTTACGGTGGCTGTTTGTTGTCTTCTGCATGAATTTTTATCCTAAATGGGGGACTGTACCTTGCCTCTTTTTTTTTAAATTATGTGTTTATATATTTACTAGAGGCCCGGTGCATGAAATTCGTGCATTGGGGGGGGGGGTGTCCCTCAGCCCAGCCTGCACCCTCTCCAATCTGGGACCCCTCGAGGGATGTCTGACTGCCCATTTAGGCCCGATCCCAGTGGCAGTCGGACATCCCTCTCACAATCCAGGACTGCTGGCTCCCAATTGCTTGCCTGCTTGCCTTCCTGATTGCCCCTAACCGCTTCTGCCTGCCAGCCTGATCACCCCCTAACCACTCCCCTGCCAGCCTGATTGATGCCTAACTGCTCCCCTGCCAGCCTGTTTTCCCCTAACTGCCTTCCCTGCAGGCCTGGTCACCCCTAACTGCCCTCCCCTGCAGGCCTGGTCACCCCTAACTGCCCTCCCCTGCAGGCCTGGTACCCCCCACCTACTCTCCCCTGCAGGCCTGGGTCCCTCCCCAGCTGCCCTTCCCTGCAGGCCCAGTTGCCCCCAACTTCCCTCCTCTGCTGGCCAGGTCACCCCCAACTGCCCTTCCTTGCAGGTCTGGTCCCTCCCAACTGCCCTCCCCTGCTGGCCTGATCACCCACAACTGCCCTCCCTTGCAGGCCTGGTTCCTCCCAACTGCCCTTCCTTGCTGGCCATCTTGTGGTGGCCATCTTGTGTCCACATGGGGGTAGGATCTTTGACCACATGGGGACAGCCATCTTGTGTGTTGGAGTGATAGTCAATCTGCATATTACTCTTTTATTAGATAGGATAGAGGCCTGGTGCATGGGTGGGGGCCAGCTGGTTTGCCCTGAAGGGTGTCCCGGATCAGGGTGGGGGTTCCCTTGGGGCATGGGGCGGCCTGGGAGAGGGGCCTGCGGTGGTTTGCAAGCTGGCCACGCCCCCCGGCAACCCAAGCAGAGGCCCTGGTATCTGAGGTTTATTTATCTTCTACAATTGAAACTTTGTAGCCTGGAGCGGAGCCAAGCCTTCTGCTTGCTCCGTGGCAGCAGCCATTTCTGTTGGGATTTATGTATCTTCTATAATTGAAACTTTGTAGCCTTAAGTGAAGGCCTGGGCCGGCCAGGGCTGCAGAAGCTTGGCTTCCTCCATCGCCGGGGGCAACCCTAGCCTCCTGCTCTCTCCAGCTCCGTGGCTGCTACCATTTCTGTTGGGCTTTATTTATCTTCTATAATTGAAACTTTGTAGCATTGAGTGGAGGCCTGGGCTGGCAAGGGCAGGTGGAAAGCTTGGCTTCCTCCATTGCCAGGGAAACCCAAGCCTCCCTCCTGCTCTTTGTGGCTGCAGCCATCTTGGTTGGGTTTATTTGCATATTCCCTCCTGATTGGCTGGTGGGTGTGGCTGGTGGGCGTGGCTGGTGGGCGTGGCTAGTGGGTGTAGTGGAGGTATGGTCAATTTGCATATTACTCTTTTATTAGATAGGATTTGCTTCACTAGACATGGATCCTTGGGACCAGCTTAATATGTCTTTACATTTTCAGTGCCTGGCATAGTACTTGGTATATAGCTGTATGAATAAATGAGTGAATGGATAATACATATACATATAACATTATTACTGCAAATACATATAGATACTTAAATACTATAAGCCAGGCATTAGGATCTTACTTCCTCTTTTCTGGGAAAGGCAAAAACTTTTGTCATTATTTTTAGTCTCAAGCAAAATCATTTCTTCCTGCCATAGAACATAATTATTTTATTTATTTATTTTTTAAAATTATTTTTTTATTGTCTAAAGTTTTACATAAGTCTCCTTTTTCCCCAATTGACCCCCCCTCCCCTCAGTCATTCCCACCCTGGGCAAGTCCCCACTGCTCTGGTGTCTGTGTCCATTGGTTATACTAATATGCATGCATGTACCTTGCCTCTTTTTATCGCTAACGCTCCCCGTGGGCATGTCCTGGGCTGGAGATTCCCCATTTTGGGGGGTTTGAGTGTTTTCTATTATCAGCACTACGAAGGGAAAGGGTCCTGTACTTCCTGGGGAGGAAGAGGAGGAGGGCTGGTGGGTTTTACTGGAGCGAGGTGGGGGCATCAGGGCTCAGAGAGGCAGGTCCAGGTGAAGAGGGGCAGCAGCACGTTAGAGGGGAGGACGCCAGTTTACCAAGCGACTCCACAGTCCAAACTCACATCCGCGTAAACTTTGGGTGTTAACTTCCACTTTTCTAAGAGAAAATGGAAGGTTTGTGCCACTTCCAGAGCTAGTGGCTCCAGTGGGCCTTTAGACTCCTGGGCTGGTGCTTTGGTCCCTACCTTGGCTCTCAGGAACTTTTCAGTGCTTTGGGGGGGGGGGGCGGGGGGAGATGATGACATTAAATTAAATTAGTAAATTAGTTTGCTAAGCTGTGAATAAAATGTCCATCTTAAAAAATTTCCATGAGCAAGATGGTGGATCTATAATGTACATGGCATATTGATATAGTAGTGCATATATATATTTAATATTCATAGTGAGGTGTGTGCTCAAAATGATTTTGTGGATGTGGGTGCACACACAGCTGACTCGGTCCAGAATCCTTCCCAGACTGAGTCTTGCCTTTTGGAACCACTAGGTGGCAGTGCAGGCACAGCTTTCTCATCTGCTCTCTGGGGAAGTGACAAGTGAGGGGTTTCCTAACCTGGCCAGGGTGAGTCATCCCACAACTCCAGGGTCCTGGGATCAGTTTCAGTGTGTGGTTATCTGGAGTTTTCTCTGTGCTCCGGCCTCCCCAGCAGCTGCATCGTTCTCCTGGGGACCTTACACTGAGTTATGAGGGAAAAGCTTAACTGGCCTCCGTGAGTGAGCAGAGCTGCCAGGGTCCTAGGACACAGTCCAGGCCTCCTGCTCAGTGCTGTGGAAGCAGATCCTCAGCTTGTGTCAGGTCCCAGTCACTTTCTGCTGCAAAGTAAGTGCTGTCAGAAGGAAATGAGAGGCTCAGAGTTGGTTATTTGCTGGGAGCAAAGTTCTCCCAAAACATGGTGTGTCACATTCTCTTTGCAAAGAAGGGCCTATTGGGGAAGGAGTGACCCAGCCCACCTGCCTTAGAAAGGAGCACCCTGCACCAGAACTATTTCTGTTATACATATTCGTTAACGCCTATTGAGCACACAGGAAGCACTGTGTTATAGATTGCCTCATTTAATTTCGCAGTGACTGTAATGGGTGTATATTTTTATCCCAATCTTCAAATGAGGAGACTGGGGACTAGAGAGGTGAATTGATTTGCCCAAGCCCTGGAATGTGAGTGTCTCTCCGACCAAAAGCCCATACTTTGTCTCACAGGGGTCCTCAAACTTTTTAAACAGGGGGCCAGTTCACTGTCCCTCAGACCGTTGGAGGGCCGGACTATAGTTTAAAAAAACAACTATGAACAAATTCCTATGTGCACTGCGGGCCCTGGACGAGTCGGCTGCTAAGCAGGACAGGCAGCGGCACCCAGCGGGCCGGATAAATGTCCTCGGCAGGCCGCATGTGGCCCGCGGGCCGTAGTTTGAGGACGCCTGGTTAACTGTGTACATATAGTCACACCCCACCTCTGCCACAGAAAGGCCCTGCGTTCTAGTGCAGAATTCCTTGGGGAGTCAGAGCAAGATGCCAAGACAGAGGGCCTGGGTTGGCACTGCCTAGCCCAGCAGGCTGGGCCATGCCTGAAGCTCCCGCCGGCCCCGCTCAGCACAGCTTCAGCTAGATGGGCCCATCCCAAAGGCCAGCGAAGCTTAGCAATGACCAGTTTTGATCCTGAACGGGGGAAGACCCAGGTAGTCCAGGTTGAGGGGGCAGGGGACTCAGCAACAACACAGCCAGCTCAGGGGCAAGTATTCCTGGTGCTCAGCCACAGGCTTCTGAGGGAGTGTCATCACATCAATGGATGGAAAGGCAGTCCCTGCTTCTCCGCTGTGCCCCTGGACAGAAACCCTGCTTAGGCCTTTGGGCCAATTTAGAGATAAGATAGTGGGAGCCCAAAGATCTTGATTTCACTCAGGGACCATCTGGAATCGAAAATCTTCCTCTAGGTTCCTTTCCCAATGCTTGTTCATGATGACTCCTTCACTGGCCAGCATCAACATGAGAATGAAAAGCCAAAGTGGTGAGATTGTCATAATGCTGCATGTATTCGATTTAGAAGACAATCCTAATTTTGAGATTCTGTTCTTCCTATTTCTTTATGGTTAAAATGTTTCTCTTGGGAAACAATGAAAGTTGCTTTACATTTTATATTCCCTGGCAATATAAAAACTTGACAAGCCTATGGAGTACTCCCTTTTCCTTTAAAAAAATTTTTACACATTAAAATATGGGAACCTGCTCTGGATTGTCCAAACTTCATTCGCCTGCTCACATTAGGTGTGTTTCATATACTGCCATCTAGTGGTCACTCTAGCTCACACTCGCTGACTCCTCCCTTTGAGGACATAAATGGTAGGCGCCAGATCACCCGTGTGTGTGTGTGTGTGTGTGTGTGTGTGTGTGTGTGTGTGTGTGTACTCAATTAGGTGCTGACAAGCAGAGAGATGTGTTAGCATGGAAAAATGCGGGTTTTGAAAATTGTGCAGAAATATTTGGGGTGAACAAACCTCCTACTCCAAACCCATGTGGGCAGAATTGAAAGCAGGTGCGTGGGATTAGCACTCTGTATTTTTTCCGACATCCACCACTGAAAGGTCAGAAGCACAGAAACGTTCGTGCTCAGGAATGCTATCAGCTAATAGGACATGAGACGCTAGAGAGGAAAAGCTTTCAAGACTAAACTTGAACCAAATGTGTTCACAAATTAACTCATACCTTTGAACAACAGAGGCATCCCTTCAAACTCTGAGAGGATCTATCAAGCTTTCAAAAATGGATACGTATATATTTCTGCAAGAACCTCATGTCCTTGGGTGAAGGGAGGATGTGGATTTGAAAATACCAGACAGTCCTCACCTTTTGAGTGATCTACACGCAAACATGTCCTGTTCACCTCTGTGCCCCTGGCGGCTGCAGCTCTGGAGCCAGCTCCCTCCACCTCCCATCGACCTCCTCCTCCAGGCCCGGGTAGCCCCAGGTCTAGTGTAGACAGAGGAGACTGGCCTGCATCTGAACAGCCCTCCTGAAATTCAGAAGGCCTTGTGTAAAAGGGCTAAGCCATGTGCCCCTGTAATTTACCTGACTCGTCCTGAATTGTGTTGGGGATGTTCAGGTTCTGGACCCTGGTGCATGAGAGGCAATCTCAAACTGGCTAACAGGTTATATGCTGAAATGTCACGTGGTACTTTGAAATTTGAAATACATTTACACATAAAACCACCAGGGAGCTACAGTGCTTACGTTCCAGGCTGGCTCTGGGAGCCCATTGAACCAATCCTGTGTTTCTGAGCTGCACTTCAGATCTCCTGGGAGCCACCTGAGCTTTCCCTGAGTGGAGCGCAGGATGGGAGTAGGGAGGTCCTGTAGAGATGTAGTAGTTGATCCTTTTAATAATTCTCAGTAGAAACTCAGTGCATCAGAAGAGTACCCAATCAGGGAAGGGGTAAATAACAGAAATAAAGAAATAGCCCTGACTATAATTTATCACATTCACCAAAGGGATGTGTTCAAAGAATTCTTAAGGAAGACAGCAGCCAATGGCGAAAGGAAGAAAGTGCAAGGTACAAATGGAATCTGTGGTGTCCTTGCTCTCCTGGGCTCCAAACATCCAGAGCTGACCCTGGCTCCCTTCAGTTTTCTCCTTGATTGACTGCTATCAGGCTGTCACACAGCCCTGCACTCCTGGGGCCTGGCTCATAGTAGGTGCTCAATAAGCCTCTGCCGAAAACAAGCATAATCCATTTATTCCATTCATCTTATGTATATACTAGAGGCTTGGTGCACGAAATTTGTGCACAGGGAAGGGGGCTGTCCCTCAGCCCAGCCTGCACCCTCTCCAATGTGGGATCCCTCGAGGGATGTCTGACTGCCCGTTTAAGCCCGATCCCGGTGGGCAGTCGGACATCCCTCTCACAATCCAGGACTGCTGGCTCCCAACTGCTCGCTTGCCTGCCTTCCTGATTGCCCCTAACCACTTCTGCCTGCCAGCCTGATCACCCCCTAACCACTCCCCTGCCAGCCTGATTGATGCCTAACTGCTCCCCTGCCAGCCTGTTTGCCCCTAACTGCCCTCCCCTGCAGGCCTGGTCACCCCTAACTGCCCTCCCCTGCAGGCCTGGGTCCCTCCCAACTGCCTTTCCCTGCAGGCCTGGGTCCCTCCCAACTGCCTTTCCCTGCAGGCCTGGTCTTCCCCAACTTCCCTCCTCTGCCGGCTTGGTCACCCCTAACTGCCCTCCCCTGCAGGCCTGATTGCCCACACCTGCCCCCCTTGCAGGCCTGGTTCCTCCCAACTGCCCTTCCTTGCTGGCCATCTTGTGGTGGCCATCTTGTGTCCACATGGGGGCAGGATCTTTGACCACATGGGGACAGCCATCTTGTGTGTTGGAGTGATGGTCAATCTGCATATTACTCTTTTATTAGATAGGATAGAGGACTGGTGCATGGGTGGGGGCCAGCTGGTTTGCCCTGAAGGGTGTCCCAGATCAGGGTGGGGGTTCCCTTGGGGCATGGGGCAGCCTGGGAGAGGGGCCTGTGGTGGTTTGCAGGCCGGCCACGTCCCCTGGCGACCCAATCGGAGGCCCTGGTATCTGGGGTATATTTATCTTCTATAATTGAAACTTTGTACCCTGGAGCGGAGCCAAGCCTTCTGCTTGCTCTGTGGCGGCAGCCATTTTTTGGGGGGATTTATGTATCTTCTATAATTGAAACTTTGTAGCCTTAAGCAGAGGCCTGGGCGGGCCAGGGTGTGCAGAAAGCTTGGCTTCCTCCATCGCTGTGGGCAACACTAGCCTCCTGCTCTTTCCAGCTCCGTGGCTGCCGCCATTTCTGTTTGGGTTTATGTATCTTCTATCATTGAAACTTTGTAGCCTTGAGTGGAGGCCTAGGCCGGCAAGGGCAGGTGGAAAGCTTGGCTTCCTCCATCGCTGGGGAAACCCAAGCCTCCCTCCTGCTCTCTGTGGCCATAGCCATCTTGGTTGGGTCTATTTGCATATTTGCTCCTGATTGGCTTGTGGGCGTGGCTTATGGCCGTGCCTTGTGTGTGTAGTGGAGAGATGGTTAATTTGCATATCACTCTTTTATTAGATAGGATAAAGCAAGTGCCTGCTGTCATGTGCTAAGTACCAACAGTGAGCAAGGGTAGTTGGATCCCTGCTTTTATAGCTGGTAACAGGCTGAATAATGGGCCCCCCCAAAGATGCCCACATCCTAATCCCTAGAACCTGTTGTTACCTTACATGGCAAAAGGGACTTCATAGCTGACGAAGATAAGGATCTTGAGTGGAGAGATTATCCTGGATCAGCTCGGGGAGCCCATGTAATCCCAAAGGTTGTTACGAGAGGGCAGAGTGATGCAGGACCACAAGCCTTTCAGGCTGGAAAAGGCGGGAAACAGATTCTCCCTTGAGCCTCCAGAAGGCTTCCAGCCCTGATGGTGCCTTGAGTTTAGCCCAGTAAAACTGATTTCAGACTTCGGACATCCAGAACTGACAGATAATAAATTTGCCTTGTGTTTGAAGCCACTCAGTTTATGGTAATTTGTTACAGCAGCAATAGGAAATGAATATAAGCTGACTATAACTGTAGCTTATTAAACATTTTGCATAATGTTTAACAGACGTTACAAAAGTAATCCCAATAAATTATGATAATTGAGGAAATATAGAGCTTTGATTAGCTCATTTACCTTATTATTTCATTACAGATTGGTTTAATAATTCATTCTTCTTTTTGCCAGTCAATCTATGTGGCTATACTTTCCTGGGGTAGCCGGCAATTCATTTGGTAGCTTCCAATGTCAGGTCCTGAGACTTCGAATGCTTTTAAAGACATTTGAATGATGAATCCCTCCCTGTGATGACAACTTTTACTTAGGAGGAATCTTGTTCCTTCATTGACAATCAAGTTCAATTTGGCTTTCTGGTCAGGGCACGTTTAGAAACAGAGAGGAGATCTTGTTTGCATCCCAATTCTCCAATGGGGAAACGGAGGCACAGATCTGCTCAAGTTTGCTTTGTCACCCAGGAGCAAGAATATGACTCAACTCTTTGACATCTAAACCGACATTCCCTTGACCTCTGCTCGTGGATTCCCAAGGTCTTGGGGAACAAGGAATTAAAAAGTAGGAGGGAGAGAGCTCGAAAGACGGAAAGGAAGGGAATTCTGGATAAAAACTAGTAGTCACAACCTATGGAGTAAGAGAGCCTCCAGTTTTTAAATGAAAAGTTGGGGGAAAATTTGACAATCGGACGAGTTTCATTTTGAAACTCATTTAACCCAAAAAGTCAAAACGAAACTCTAGGGGTGCGAACCCACAACAATCAAAATAAAAACAAGTTTTCATAAGCACTTACAGAGCTAAATATAGGTGGTTTTTTGTGTTTTTGTTTTTTTTTTTTTTTCAGATAGACCCACTCACCTCCAAATTCATGACTTTTTGGAACTATTTAAAATATTATTTTAAAAAAGAATGTCAAAAGAAAAATAGTGTGTGTGTGTGTGTGTGTGTGTGTGTGTATGTGTGTGTGTGTGAGTGCAGGGCATTTCTTTGTTTTGGCCTCCCCAAACTGTTGAGATGTTTTAAAACACCGCTTGTGGTCACCTACACTGGTAATGTTTTCTAGCTGTGGTCAAAAGGAGCTGACTAAAGGTTTGTGCGTTTGCTACCGGAGCCAACTGTCAAAAGCCAGTGCCCTTAGTGTACCCGTCCTCAGCCATATTATGTCTGTGACCCTCACTGTGTACTGACAGAATAAAAAGCAACATTAAAATTGAAAACCAAAGTAGGAACACTGTATACGGGCCTTTCCTTTTTCTGCTCATCCTACCTCCCCTTTGTTCAGAGGAGGAGAAGGGGGAGGGGGAGGAGGAGGAGGGGGAGGAGGAGGGGGGAAGAGGGGGAAGAGGGGGAAGAGGGGGAGGGGGTGGAGGAAGGGGAAGGAGGGGGAGAAGGAAGGGGGAGGAGGAGGAAGGGGGATGACGGGGAGGGGGAGAAGGAGGAGGAGGAGCGGGAGAAGGAGGAGGAGGAGGAGGAAGGGGGAGGAGGGAGAGGGGGAGGAGGAGAAGGGGAAGGAGGAAGGGGGATGATGGGGAGGGAGAGGAGGGGGGAGGGGGAGGAGGAAGGGGGAGGAGGAGGGGGAAAAGGGAGGGGGAGGGGGAGGGGGAGGAGGGGGAAAAGGAAGGGGGATGAGGGGGAGGGGGAGAAGAAGGAAGAGGAGTAGGGGGAGGGGGAGGAGGAAGGGGACAGGACCAACAAGGCAGCTGGAATCACCTGTGGCCCGAGGGTTACCCCGGAAAGATGGCCTCTCGGGTTCCTCTCTGTGTGGTGAGGGTTTGACCCAGGACGTTTGAACTGCTTAGCTATTTCTTATTAAGACATAAACACGAAGCGTCAGTGGGAGCCTCAGGCCCTTATTTGTGGTGGCTGTTTTCCTGCCACGGCTGTTGTGGTTTGCCGTCTACCTGAGTGTTCAAAACTGCTCTGCTGAATCCAGCGGCTCTGCCTCAGATTTGGTGTCTCTCCCTCCCGCACCAGCCTTGGCCCTCAGTGCTGGCGTCCTGTGTCCTGCCGTCCTGCCGCCCTGCCCAGCGGCTCCTCTCAGGCCTTGCAGGTTCCCACCAGGAGCAGAACCGCCCAGAGAACAGACCTTCAGCGTAGTGTGTGTTTCCAGGAATGGTAACATGGGGAAAACCAAGATAGATCTGCAGGCTCCTGTGCAAAAGATCATCTCCCAAAATGGACAATGAAAATCAATCATCTAGCCCAGCTGGCATGGCTCAGTGGTTGAGCATCAACCTATGAACCAGGAGGTCACAGTTTGACTCCAGGTCAAGGCACTGCCCAGGTTTCAGACTCGATCCCCAGTGTGAGGTGTGCAGGAGGCAGCCGATCAATGACTCTCACTCATCATTGATGTTTCTCTCTCTCTCTTTCTCTCCTTCTCCCTTTCTCTCTGAAATAAATAAAAATATATTTTTAAAAGAAGAAAATCAATCATCTAACTATGCAGTCCAAGAAAGGAATCATTAAGTCAAAAGAATTTTGTGAGCCACCCGAAGGAATTTATGCTAATGAAATGATCATGAATATGTAAAGGGAAATTTCAAAAATAAAGTCACAAGGATGTTTATTAGGAGCTTAACAAAAAATGGGGGGACACTAAGTAGCCAATAGGTATTTATTGAATCTATGTTACAGTGATATTATTGCCATAATCAATAGCTGGCATTTATTGAATGCTTACTATGTCCTAGGTATTGTGCTAATTGCTTTATAGGTATTATCACATGTAATCCTTAAAACATCCCAGGAACTTAGACTCAGAGAGGTAAAATTCCTGATCCATGAACATAGTGCTAGTAGAGTGAGATAGTGTCCCCTCAAAATGCATGTCCACCTGCAATCTCAGAATGTGATCTCATTTAGAAATAGGATCTTTTCCGAGGCAATTTATTAAGAATCTCAAGATGAACTCATCCTGAATTCATCAATGATAGATGCCCTTATATGAGAAAGGAGAGGGAGATTTGAGACACACAGGGATACAGGGCGGAAGTCCCTATGAAGAGGGGGCAGAGATGGAGTAACAGGTCTACGGTTACTCCAAGGAAGCCAGGGGTTGCTAGCAGCACCTGAAGCGATGAGAGAAAGGCGTGGGACAGAGTCCTCCTTGGAGCTCCAAAAGGAACCCATCCTGCGAACACTCTGACATCAGACTCTGGGCTGCTGAACTATGAGATAATAAATTTCTGTTGTGTTAAGCCACCGTTTGTGGTAATTTATTACAGTAGCCATAGGAAGTGAACACAGATAGTGAGTAATATACAGAGGATTGGAACTCCGGCTGCCTCCAGAGCCAGAGCTCTCCCATTGGACAATGTCCCTAACAGCAGGGCGTGTGGTTGTATGTGCACTATCACATTTGCATAAAAAATCAAATATATGCATAGAAAAGAACTGGAAGAATGAACACCAAAAATGTTTATTTCTGGGTAGTAAGAATCCAGATGGGTTTTGATGTCCTTCTTTTTGCTTATCAGCATTGAAGTACAATACTTTTCATAGTGAGATACACACTGGAGTATGTAGGAGTAAAGGGATGCCAGGCTGCAGCTTACTCTCAAATGGATCCGACAAAACAAACTACTAAATATGCACATACACCCAGGGAAAATAATAAAGCAAATGTGGGAAAATGTGAACTGTTGGAGAATCTGGGCAAAGGGTATATGGAAATTCTTTGTACTGTTCCTGCAACTTTTCAGAAATTCAGAAATATCACAAAATTTAAAAGTAACCCCCCCTTTAAAAAAAAGTGTCCTAACATGGGAGATATCCAAAGTTGAAACAGAAACAACTTTATAAACATAAATGACAAGACCCTGCCAACTAGTGTGTTCCAAGAATCAGAGGAGTTTATTTAAGGAAAAAAGGCGAATATCTGCATTACAGAAAGATGACGCTCAAAGGGAAAATGAAGAGAAAGAGAGAGGGCAGAGAAAGAGGTGAAGGAAGTTTCCCCTGTTGAATGACTGCTGTAGTGGCGGCCAGGACAGCCCCTCAGCCTCGCTCAGCCCTCCAACGCCAGTTTTTGCACATACTTGAGCGATTTAGGGCCAGGCCTGGACGAGGAGTCAGAAGACGAGGAGTCAGAAGACGAGGGAAGGAGTGAGCTTGCCCAGATCATCTCTGCGTTCCCTTCAAGCTCTGATGGCAGCTTGAGTCACGGGTTACTCACTCCCCAGAGCGTGGCTGTTAATGATAACTATACAGATTACATTTCATTTTAAAATTATTTTAAATGTATTTTTTATTGCGGATGGTATTACAGATACGTCCCATTTCTCCCCCCTTCACCTCTCTTCTCCCAGCCCCTGCCCACCCCCCAGGTCTTCACTACCCCATTGCCCGTGTCCATGGGCTGTGCATAGAAGTATATAAGTTCTTTGGTTTATCTCTTCTCACCCCCAACCCCACACCGAGGTATGTCAGTCTGTTCCATGCCTCCATGCTTTGGGTTTTATTTTATTGGCCAATTCATTTTGTTCATTAGATCAACTATACAGATCACGTTTTTAAAATATGGGTAGACAAGCTAGAAAAGAGTTGCATGGTCTTTTGAGAATGTAAAATTATCAACAGGCCAATTGACATTTTTATTTTAGTAGGACAGAAATTCTAATTCTGTGCCAATTTTAAACCTCGCTTCCAACCAACATGTCTAGTTTACCATCTGGGCAAATACAGGGAACAGTATGTCCACAGTTTGGACTTAACTAAAGGGGGGGAAAAAGTCACATTCCTCGATGGCATTATTTCAGATGATCCATTTTTCTATCACTAATTTCTATAAAAATCTGTGACTATTACAAAAACGTAACTCAGCGTTATTGGCATCGTCTTACTTGTGTACAAGATATTGCGCAACTGAGCTGGTTCCATCCACTGGAAGGAACTACCTGTTCCTTTCCTCCCAGGGTTGGTGTGAATGGGCCTGGCTTACGAGTGGCCCCGCCCTCATCTCAAACAGCACAGATAAATATATGGTTTGGCAAAAACACATTGACTGTATTATGTGCACTTAATTGAGTCAAAGAATAATAGGTCCATTTTTATTCCATCCTCAAGTTGTTTCACGTTCAGCGTTCCTTCCTCACAAAGGTTTGCTAATTGTTCCAATTTGCAGTGCCAAGTAATTTGTGCCTAGTAATTCCCTTGATGTTTGCATTTCTGGGTTCCTGCAAAGCAATTGTACTTCCCGGTGCCTCTGAGTAGACTTGGAGGGAAAGACTCCCGTGAAGAGTAGAGGGTAGGGGCAGTGCTCCATCCTGCCATCACATGTGCGTATTCTGAGTGTCCCTGGAGGTATAGAGTCGCACAATGATGCGTTGGCTGCCCAGGATGCCACCCACGGACCACTCAAATAGAATTACCAGCCAGTGGGAGGGCATCTGGGTGGGAGGTTTGGGGTGTGTGTGTGTATGTGTGTGTGTGTGTGTGTGTGTATCCTAATGTATTTAAAACTAATTTGGAGTACAAATGAGAAGGCTTCCTTTTAGCCTTTCCTTTTTGAAAAGAAAAGCAGCCTCTTGGTAAGCTTCCAGACCATCAGCCCCCACCTCCACTTTAAGCTCTTTGCGTCCTTTTTCTACTGGTTTTACTAACATTTTCTGCTTTGAGCCATCATCATGGGGTCCAAAAATGAACCCTAAATCTTCTTTTTAAAGTGAAATTTCCTCCCAAAGCCTGGCCTGGCAATGGCGTTCGAATCTTTGTTCTTATTTTTTGGGTAACAGTAACGGCACGTACAAACTCATGCGTAAAGCATGACTTAGTGATGGTAAGAGCAGATTTTAACTCATTTAGGCCAGTCAACCTTAACAGGTAAGCATCTGAGGAACGGGTGACACTGACTAAGACACTTACATCGGCCCTGGACCACTGCTCTCCGTCCTGAGCGGATGGATTAAAGCTGCCAACAAGTTTTTGGTGACCCAGTGGTAAAGTTAGAGTCTTCCATGTGGAAATGATACTAAAACAGAGTCTTTCTTGTCAAAAATGGCTAATGTTTTCATGAACGTGGTTGAGACCGTGTTTTCGTATTTGAACTCAGGACACTTAGTCTACATACATTCTCGGGTCTTCCCCAGGCCCACTAACAAAGGAGGGGGAATCAGGTTCTTGCAGTTCTTTGTACAGTAAGAGCACACAAGGATTTTGTACATTGTGGCAGGTGAATTCTAATTTTTCAATTTCCAGGATGAGAAAGCTAGAGTTAGAAAGATTTTTTTTTTTTTCTGAAAGTTTACACACTGAGTTCCTAATGCTTGAGGCAAAAGTTCCTTACAGGCTACTTATTACTTAGGGGCCCCGGGTTGTGGGGACTCCTGAACCTGTGGTCAGTGAAATGGTCATCAGGTGAGCAAAAGTGCCTTGGGTTTAGGGTGGTGGCTCTCAAACTCAGTGTGCATACAAACCACCCAGCAGGGGACAGTTAAAAGTGTGGGCTCTGGGGTCCCTGTGCAGACACAGATTCTGCAGGTGAGAGAAATTTACATTTTTAACAAATACTCTGGGTGATTCCAAGATTGCAATGAGAAACACTCTCATATAAACTCTGATGGAGAATAATTAAACATGTGCTTTAATTAATAGTTTTTTTGGCTTTCATATTTTTCACTAAAAATTGTATTATTTCAAATATTTTTCCTAATAAAAAACATTTAAGACATGAGAAGATACTCAACATCATTAGTCATTTGGAAAATGCAATTAAAAATTATGATGAAGTACTACTACACACCCGTTAGAATGACCATAATCAAAAAGGCTGACAATAGCAAATGTAGATAGTAGTTGTGGAGAAATTGGAACCCTCATATATTGCTGATGGGAATGTAAAATAGTAAAAACACTTCAGAAACACTCTGGCAGTTTTTTAAGAAGTTAAACATATACTTACCATGTGATCCAAGAGAAATGAAAACCTGTGTCCACACAAAGACTTGTACGTCCATGTTCCTGGCAGCATCCTATAGATCCTATATAATAAAAGCCTAATATGCAAATCTACTGAACGGTGGAACGACCGGTGGAATGACCAGTCACTATGATGTGCACTGATCACCAGGGGGCAGACACTCAATGGAGGAGCTGCCCCCAGCCGCAGACCCCAGGCCAGCCAAAGTGGGTGCCAGTGGGGAGGGGGCCCGATTGTCCCGCCGGTCACCCCACAGATTGGCCCTGATCGCCGGCCAGGCCTAGGGACCCTACCCATGCATGGATTTCGTGCACTGGGCCTCTAGTTATTTATAATCACCCTAAACTGGAAACAACCCAAATGTCTGCTAAGTGGTGAATGGGTAAACAAAATGTGATATAGGTATGTGATGGAATATTACTTAATATTTAAAAAAGAACAAGCTACTGACATGTGGAACAACTTGGATAAATCTCAAAAACATTATGTGAAATGAAATAAGCCAGACACAAAAGACTGGAGATTGTATGATACAATTTAGATAAAATTTATACAAAAGGCAAATCTGTAGAGACAGAAAACAGAGCAGTAGCTGCCTGGGGCTGGGAGCAGGGATAACTATGAATGGACAAAAGGCAGGTGGAAATGTTCCAAAACTGGATTGGAGGAATGACTGCAGAGCTCTACAAAGTTACTAAAAAAAAAAAAAAAAAAAAAAAAAAAAAAAAATTATTGCCCTAGCTGGGTGGCTCAGTGGATAGAGTGTCGGACCTCGGACTAAAGGGACCAGGTTCGATTCCAGTAAAGGGCACATACCTCGGTTGCAGGTTCGATCCCTAACCAGAGCCAAGGAGCATGCAGGAGGCAACCAATCAATGCGTTTCTCTCACATCGATGTTTCTTTCTGTGTGTCTCTCCCTTCCACTCTCTCTAAAAATCAATGGAAAAGATTCTCTGGTAAGGATTAACAATAACAGTAATAATAATAATGAACTACATAGTTACAATGGGTGCATTTTTTAAAAATGTATTTTATTGATTTTTTTTACAGAGAGGAAGGGAGAGGGATAGAGAGTTTTGAAACATCGATGAGAGGAGAAACATCGATCAGCTGCCTCCTGCACACCTCCTACTGGGGATGTGCCCGCAACCAAGGTACATGCACTTGACCGGAATTGAACCTGGGACCCTTCAGTCCGCAGGCCAATGCTCTATCCACTGAGCCAAACCGGTTAGGGCACAATGGGTGCATTTTAAGGTATATAAATTATATCCCCCAAAAAGGTGTTTAAACAAACAACAATCTCTCAAAAATGGCAACTGAATGGTACATGAGTGAATGAATCAATTCATTCAAAAACTTTCCCTAGTATGTAGGAGATAGTGTTCACATATCTACATGTCATTAAGTGCCTTCTGCACTTTATCATCAATTGCAGCCTAATGTCAGTCGCATTAGTAGGTGGCTTTTTCTGTTCAGCTCGCTCTGAGTCACACTTTCAGCCTCAGCCCTCAGGATCTCATCCCCAGTTTCCCTGCTGCTCTCGGCTTTTCACAGCCTTACCCATCACTGGCCACTCTGGCTCTAGGCTAATAGGCTATTCTGGCCTTTTAGCTTTCTTTCCAGGCGGAAAGGACCATCCACCATTCCCCCTGACTCATCTGCTTTCTTTTCCATATGGCAGGAGAAGAAAAAAGAGTTTTCAGTCACATCATATGTCTCTGTGTCAGCAATTCAATTGTTCCCCTAGCAACCATCGCTTTTACTGCTGGCTTTCCAATACACACTGCCTTCCCCAAGAGCTTAGAGTCACACAATATCTTGGTTCATGCCAGGAGCGATGTTCTAAAAAGGCCAATATCTCTTCTAGAGCAAACTATTTTTAAAACACCATTCAAACAGAACACACTGTTGTTAGCCAAAGGCGATGATGGGGACAGCACAGCGGAGATGGTGGCTCTTAAGGTCATTGGCTTCCATGGAGAGGTGGAGTGTGTGCAGCGGCAGACTCACCTCTCCCCTCCCGGCCGGGAGTGTCATGGGTCACAAGGGAAGTCAGAAGTGAAGAGGAGGGAGAATCACACCGGTGGGAGCCATTCAGGGACTTTCCTTGGCCGATGGATGTGTTCAGGTACTGTTTTTGCAGGACAAGCATTTCAGATTTACCATTTTTCCATCGGCCTCCCTATGGGAGCAGAGGGCCCTCATTGTATTTCTACACCCAGGTGAAAATGAAGACTGAGGGATAGCTCAAAAGTGTGGTTTCCTTTATTTTTCCACCCATTATTAATTTCCCAAGAGGATCTGTCTTTTTTTTTTTTTTTCCTTAGAAAAAGGACACGTTTCCTATATCATTCAGTGTTTGAGAACCAAGGGCATCTCAGACAATGGAGACCTGTGAAAGCTCCCTCAAGAAAACATTTCCCAGACACTTTGAGGAGGATGTGGAGTTTGTGATCATTCCATTTCACAGCTCCATCTATAGGCGTAAAATCGCTCAGTGACAACTTGATCGTTTCTTTTTTAATTAATAAGAGTAAAGAGGTATTTTATCACTATTTGGGAAACAGTGGCCTTCAGCAATTCAGAAGAACAGGTGATACCAAGATCTTTTTGAAAAAATATATTTTTATTGATCTCAGAGAGGAAAGGAGAGAGTACAAGAGATAGAAACATCAATGGTGAGAGAATCATTGATCGGCTGCCTCCTGCACGCCCCCCCACTGGAGATTGAGCCTGCAACCCAGGCATGTGCCCTTGACCAGAATCAAACCGGGGACCCTTCAGTCCGAAGGCCGATGCTCTATCCGCTGAGCCACACTGGCAAGGGCGATACCAAGGTCTTTAACAAACCTCTGCTGAACACTGCGCACACCAGGGGTTTTATGTTAGTTACAATCTTTGGGAAGCTGCCTTATTTTAATGTCTGTGCTGTTTGAGGTTTTGTGTTTTAAACTTTTGTTTCCAGTTTTCCTTTAAATCCGTTCTGTTCCTCATTTAGGCAGGTTTTCCTTGTGATTAGCCCAAATTAAAGCAATTTCTGTGAATACAAATTATTTTTTTAAACTGTTAACACAGCTGCTATTGACCCAGTGGGCTTGTAAAAGCAGAGGAAACCCCCTGGCGCATGTAATGACCTTTGAGGAGAGACTCTGGTCTGTGAACGCGGCTCTGGCTGCTGCAGCTGCTGAGGGTCTCCGCTTTGTGGCCCGGATGTCCCCAAAGCAGCCCCTCAAGGTGTTTTGAAGGCAGTCTGCTCCCTTAGGGGTTCCTAGAACAGTACTAAGTCACCAAGAAGGAAACACTTGGAGCCCACGTTAAAGTTCCGAGCGTCCTTTGAAGGCCTGGAGGATAAAATTCAGTGGAGACTTATCACAAGTAGCCGACAGGCACACACCACCACCTTCCCCACACACAGAAAGGTGGGCAGCTGCTTCCTTTCCCGTCCAGGAAGAAGGGGAAAGGGAGTCATAACAATTTGCCTGTGGCCCGGAGGAATCAATACCATTTTGTCTTATTATGACAAAAGAAGGAAGGTCTCAATTCCTCTATTCTTAGTAAAAACTGCCACTTAAAGACAGTACTTGGACCTAATCAGTTGTCACTGAGCTGCTGAAGAAGGACTTTTCCCTGCACCTTCTCTGGGCACCCGTCCCCTGGCCTGCAGAAGGGGCAGGAGGAGTATCCTCCCAGGCCTCTCCGTGGCTCTGGCCTAGGTTTATATCCACTTTCTTCTAGTAGTGGACTGTTATTCCATGGTTCTCAGGTGTCTGCCCCAGCGGCCCGGCCCTTCTCCCGGCCCTTTCTTTCTCTGGGAACTGAGCTGCTCGCATATGCAATGTTCCTACATTCCGGTTCCCATGAGCCTTTCTTCTCACCCCCATCAAAGTCCTAGTAGGAAGTGGTAAAGGGAACTCTATACACAGGCCCATCCATGTGAGAAAACGCATTTACTAGTAGAAACACATGTTCTAGGACAGTGGTCGGCAAACTCATAGTCAACAGAGCCAAATATCAACAGTACAACGATTGAAATTTCTTTTGAGAGCCAAATTTTTTAAACTTAAACTTCTTCTAACGCCACTTCTTCAAAATAGACTCGCCCAGGCCGTGGTATTTTGTTGAAGAGCCACACTCAAGGGGCCAAAGAGCCGCATGTGGCTCACAAGCCACAGTTTGCCAACCACGGTTCGAGGAGATTCAAAGGACTGTGGTAGCCCAGACCTTGGTGCTCCAAGTCTCAAGATGACTGTCTTCGGCAGGAAGTGACCCCGTCAACATCCTGCTCAGTCTCGTGGGGCCCATCAGACATCCTGTTCCTGGCTGGTGAGGCCCGCCTGCTACAACCTTGCTTTCTAGGCTGGTTGACCCATCGGGAGCTCCTAACAGCAATTTCTATATCAAGCTGTGAGGCAGATTGCCTCAGGAACTGGCACGCGCCAGACCCAATCTCACGCAGCCTTCCTAGTCCCTTAACAAGAACTACATGTTAACAACCTGCATGTCCGATGGAAATTTCCCCCAAGTTCAAGTCTGGTAGGAGAGTCTAAAGCTACTCTATCAAAGCTGCCGGATCCTTTTACAGATGACCCTACTCGTCCTACGGTTTTTGACACTCACTCAGGAAACAAGTTCCAGAAATCTCCCCATGCTCTTGCCTCTAACTTTGCCATCCACCCCTTTCCCTGGCCCCCTTCAAACAGTCAGAGCAAGACGATTCCCATGGTAGGTGGAGGCTTCAAGGATGTGCCTCGGAGTCATTTTTTAAAGGACTGAAGGGGTGACTGATTGCTGTATTACCAAAGTAAAAACTGATGTTCACTGTAGAAAAAGGGTTTCTGGGCTATGGGAGGGAAGGTGTGCCAAGACGCTGAAGGTGGGAATAGCAAAGGGGGGATAGCAGGGGCACTCACAATACAAAAAGAGATATGAAGACCACACAGATGAGTGCGTATAAATTTACATATACATGCATATAGTGAATGATATTAAGAAGTTTGGCAAATGTTCCAGGCGGGGGGCGAGGGGGGGGCAAGAAAATCTACAACTTCAGGTCTCAGAAAGCACACTGGGTAACCCTCTGGTGCATAGCATCATCTTGTTGGTTTTACATCAATGGAATCTAAGCTCTCAGTTTTGTAACATGTTCTCTTTCCGGTTAGTCGTACGTCCCACAGACCATTTTCATGTCTAGCAGCTGAGGGCCCGAGGCAGGGCTGAGCTCCTGACATCACCCAGTGAACGTGGGCGGGATTGCTTACCGGTTTTATGACTTATGCCGTAGCATTTGGTTTGGCCCTGGGTTCAGTGACGGACTCCCTCAGTCCTCAGATCTGCAGAATTACAGCCGGTTAGAGCTGGAAAGGACCAGAGTGATCCTGGAAGTCATACCCCTCATTTCACAGATGAGAAAACTAAGGTCTGAATGGAAGCCAAACACAGCTGTCACTGCTCCTGTGTACCTTCCCTACACCACGTCCACAGCACGAAGAAGCTCCCCTTTCAGCAAACAGCCCTCGAGAGGACTCAAGCTGGGAAGGTGTGCAGCCTCACCAGGACTTTATTTTTTTATTGCTTGCTTGCTTGATTGGTTGATTTTTAGAGAGAGAAAGGGGGAGAGAGAGATACATCAATGTGAGAGAGAAACATCCATCAGCTGCCTCCTGTAGGCCCTGATTGGGGCTCGAACCCAAAACCTATGTATGTGCCCTGACTGGAATCGAACCTAAAACCTTTTGGTGTATGGGACAATGCTCCAACCATCTGAGCCACCCACCCAGGGCAGGGCTTTACTTAATGAAGTTCTCTCATACTCACTCAGCAGAAGGAGAGGCCTGGCTGGGGGTGCATAGAGGTGGGATGGGCCTGGGCAGGATACAGTGGATCAACAGCCCAGCTGTTCTCACACAGGCCAGAGAAGGCGCCTTAGTGTTCCAGGGAATGGGGCCTTAGACATTGGAGGCACAGCTCTGCCTTCTAAATGCAGAACTGGGACACTTCTCACCACCTCCTCACTGCCACCCTATTCAGAGTCACCTTCTCTCTCCTGGATTATTGCAGTAGCTCCTTACTGGGATTCCTGCTTCCACCCTGCCCACCACAACCCCACCCTGCTCTCCTACAACAGCCAGTGGGACCCTTTTAAAATATTAAAACTCTGCTCAAAACCCCAGTGGCTTTCTGTCTCACTCTGGGTAAAAGCCCTTGTAATGCACAGGCCCTTCCCTTCCACCCATTTGCCTCTCGGTCATCCTACTTTCCCCTCCAATTACTCGGCTCCTCCATACTCGTCTCCCTGATCTTTCTCAAATTGTCTCAGAGCCACTGTATTTGTGGTTCCCTCTGCCTGGAATGCTCTTCCCTACATACAATCCTAGTTGGCATGCTCGACTGCTTTGGGTTTTGGCACAAACATCACATTCTTGGGGACCGGGCTTTCTCTGAGAATTTTAAGTGAGGGCCCTACTTAGAATTTTAAATGTTTTCCTGGAAATCCCTGCTTCCTCTTTCCTGACTTACGTTTCCCCAGTCTTCACCATGATGTGACATATTGTCTGTCTCCCTCCATTAGAATGTAAGCTCTAGGAAGCCTGGGATTTTCGTCCGTCAGTGTCCAGGTGCTTTTGATGCAAGTCAGAGACATCAACTGCAGCTAGCTTAAGGGGAAAGGGCAGCAATTTATTACAAGGACACAGAAACCCCAGGGCAGAAGGCAAGCCCGGTCCCTTCTTGGGAAGGGATTGGGACCCAGAGAGAAAGCTCTTGTCCTGTTTACCTCTCCCCATAAGCCTGCTTCTTCCTTCTCTCTGTACATACTAGCTTTTCCTGCTTCTCCAGCTCATGTATCAGCTCCCACTCATTTAGTCGGCTACTAGTTATTGGATATAATACGTGCCAAGCGTTGATCTGGGTGCTCGGGAGGCTCCATGAACAAAGCAGAGCCCTGCCTTCATGGAGTTTACATTACGGCAGGAGAGACAGCCTGCAGCACGAATCAATGAGCACTCACTGTAGCATGTTAATGAAAAGAATGCGAAGAAACTAAACTAGAGCGGAGTAAGAGGGCAGGAGGATCTGGAGCACGTGGTTGGGCAGGTAGGCTGCAGTTTTAAACAGGCATTAGTCTAGACCCCAGTGAGACGATAAGATATGAGGAAAGATTTCAATCACCACAGAGCCAGGCTCAGAAACCCACTTCTAAATCCACAAAGGAGAAATCTCCCTGGGGCAGCTTAGCCCAGGTGTCCGCCCAGCCCGATCAACTATTACCAGGAAGGGCGGGGTCACACAGAACAAGCATGGTTTCTGGAGTCCCGCTCTGGTGGATGAGATGGGAAGGAAAAGTCATCCTCAGAGGAAAGGAAAACGCTTAGAGCTAAGAAAACATCTCCACATATTTCTGCTACTAGAGATATTTAGGGACCCTCTGTTCGTGCCACCAGAATGCCTGTGTTGACTTTATAGTTAAAAAAGAAAAAGTCCCAATCTGACTGAGCTGTTCAGGTGACCTCACCTGTGGAGGTCTGTGGTAAAGCGGCCCCCAGCCTGCCACATTCAGGGAAAGGCGTTGCACTGCTCATTTCCTGCTGATTGCCCAAGACAAGAAGGTAGAGATGGTGATATCACAAAGAAACTTGCTGAATGCGAACTGACTCAGAAAACAAGGCACCACATCCCCAGCTGTCAGGCTTCTTTCTGCCTCCTGGGGAAGGGCTGCCCGTTTTCAGGACAAGCAGACCCGTTTCTCATCTCTGCCCTAAGGATTTTCTCCTTAAAAGAGCAAAAACTCACAAAGAATTAAGGGAGTGAAAGGGAATAAGACATGAGACATTTGGGATGATATAATGGCAAAAGCCAGGAGATTCGGGTTATTTCCTTCAGAAGGAGACAAAAATAGAAATGGAAAATTTGATAAACCCCAAGTCATCTGCTGCTTTGCAAGAGAAGCCTGAGAGAATTTTAAGCCTGGAGGGCTGGCTCAGAGGACCCTCCTGAGCCTCATCTGAACTGTCAAGTCTTGGAAAAGGAGATGAGTAATATTTATAAACTTATGAATTTAGAAACCCCTGAGCCCCATTATTAGAACCAAGTAATCTAGGAAGGAATCTGCTGGAATTTAAAAGCCGTGAGGTCACAGCAGAGCTGGAGGCTGACCTTTGAATATAGAGATTGCCCACCGTGCTCCCTGCCCCACCAGCATCCGTGGGCAGCGGAGACTGAAGCCCTAACCTGGAGATTCCTCGACTATGGATGCAGATGCCACAGGTAAGGTAGACGACGGGCAGAATGAAAGAATTTTCTTTGTTTGCATGGCCAAAAGAAGAACAGTGTGTATTTGTGGCTCTCAGTGCCTGGGGGCCTTCTATGGGGCTGACAGCCTAAGTCATCCAAGCCTGACAATAAACAAGTGGGTTACCTGAAAGAAAGTCCTGATTCTGGCTTGTACCAATCGAGAGGAGCCAGAGGCTACTGGGAGTGCCCTTGGTAGACAGAAGGGGCATTGTCCCTGGGTCACCTTTGATGATCTGCCCCCTCGGAGTAAGCAACCAATGCACAATCACAAGCCAAATGGAGCATTTGCAAGAGCCAAAAACAGGAAAATGTTTTCTGATTTGCCTTTGAGTCTCAAGAGAATTCTAAGCACGGACTAGCCTGCAGATACAGGCTCTCATTATGCTTACCTGGGCTCCAGGGAGTGAAACAGATCCCACCGTGCCTTCCCTGACCCCCGCCTCACCTCTGATGGCTCAAGGGGCCACACAACAGGAACCCAAAAGCATGTTAGGGAACCCTACAGGTCATTAGAGGCTGGTCTCTAAAGCTTGAGAATCCTGGCTTTATAAACCCAGCAGGGGTATGTCCGCACGGGCTTTCTGGAGCAGAAAGCCTTGCAAGTCCAGCTGCTCCTCCTTTTACAGGAAATGTCATCTAAGGCGCTGCCCGCGCTCAGTTTCTCTGCTACACCTGGGCTCATCTCCTGTGAATAAAACTTCAAGAAAGGCCCATCTGGCCGTGGCCAGTGTGGTTCAGTGGTTAGAGTGTTAGTTCACGCAGTGAAGGGTCTTGGGTTCCATTCCTGGTCAAGGGCACATACCTGGGTTGCAGGTTTAGTCCCCAGACCAGGGGTCAGGGCACATGTGGGAGGCAACCAATTGATGTCTCTCTCTCTCTCTCTCTCCCCCATCCACTCTCCCTCTCTCTCTTTAAGAAAAAATTATGGAAAATAATATCCTTCTGTGAGGATTAACAAAAGAAAAAAGAAAGAAAGGCCCCTCTGCCTGAGGCGGGGAGGGAAGAGGGTAAAGGAAGCGGGCGTGAGAGGAGAGGGCCCCTCCCCATGCCAGCCACCCATAGGCTTGGGTCCAGAGATTTCTGCATGGCTGTGCGGAGCTCCCCACTCATTTTATAGAGCATCACTGCCCAGTTGTGGTCTCACCAGAAATCAAGGCTGGACCTTGCTGCTGTGAAATCTCTTTCTGTGTGAAAGGTAACACGACCATAGCATTTCCACTGTTCAAATTGCATGCCCAGGTATTTCCCAGCGACCTTGCTGAATTCCTGGACAGATGGCAATAGGAAGCTGCTAAACAGCAAGCCCTGCCGGGGAGCGCAGGGAGGTGTGCATGCTCCTGCCCAGTTATAGACATCACTTGGGAGATGTCTTCGCATCAAGATGACTTTCCCCCCCTTGAATGATTTCAAGGAGTTGTAAGGGAGCAGATGTGGGTAATAGATGGAGCTTGCCATAAAAAAAGTATGTAGTGATTATGAAAATCTGTATTTCTTCTTGTGTGTGCATCACGCAAGGCTATTTCTGATCCAAGGATAGAGGCAGTGCCTGCATTGAGAAGAGCATAGGCTTTGATTTCAGTTCAGACCCCAACCCCCTCACTTCCTAATATGTGGCCTTGAGCACACCATGTGCCCTTCCTGAGCCCCACTGGGGCTGTTGCCACCTGCATGGGGACAGGGATTTTCACTGCAGGGAGGGTTATTGCAACTGGATTGGAGGCAAGGTAGAAAAGTCAGCTCCCACAATGCCTGGCACACAGCAAGTCCATCGATAATGACTGCAGCCTCTATTGTCACTTTTAATAAAGACAATGACAATAACGGTAATAAAAACTGAATGATTCAGACGGGTGTATTAAGACATTTGTCCTAATGAGGAGTTAGTGGATTAGGCATATGGATATACAGAATATGCAGTCAGTCTTGACTGGCCATTGCTAACCCTCTTTTCTCCTGTTCCTTCACCATGGGGGCAAGAAACGCAAACTAGTCAATTTTTCAACCTCCTTGGCAGCAAAAAAAAAAAATGTCATAAAACACAGTTCTGACCAAAGAGATGTGAGCAATGATCTTTCCTGGCAAAGCCACGGCTAGTGCCACTCTTCCTTTTGTTTCTCGTGCCTCGAATGTGGACATGATGCCTGGAGTAGAGGCAGCTATACTGCAGCCATGGAGCACCAAGTCCCAGGTAAAGATGTCAGAAGAGCACAGGAGAAATGTTTTAGGGTCTTGTTGGCATCAATGAGTAGCTGCACCAGCCCTGGGCTGCTTACTTTCAGACTTCTCAGTTTTAAGAAAAATATCCTTCTGTTTGTTTAAGTGACTCATGGGTTTTCTGTTGCTTACTGCTGAAAACATTCTTATCTGATAAACAGCTTCCTGATAAGCTTCTGAAATACCTTGCTGACCTAGCAGAAAAATCCAGTCTCTGACTTCCTAATCAATCTCTCAGGAGCATAAATTCTGGAGGCATTAAATAATCCTAAATATTTTAATGAAAATGGGTATATAACTATGAATGTATTGTACACACATAAGTTTATATAGTAGCTTATGAAACCTGAGAGGGTTGCTTTAGATGCAATTCTCGACCTTTAGTGTGTGCATGTACAGCATAATCACAGTGGAGCTCTTTAAACATGCCCATGCCTGCACTCCTACCTTGGAGATTCTGGCTCTGTGTGCCTCGGGTGAGGTCAGGGCACCACAAAGTTTGAAAGCTGTACCGATCCCTGGGAGGCACAGGGCCAGTCAAGTGAAAACCCTACTACAGGTTTCTTAGCAGAGACCTAAACCTAGGAAATCCTGTCTCCTAGGTACTAATGCTTCTCAGGGTCAGAATGGAACAGTAAACTGGCCTATGGGCCGTGTGGCATAGCTCTGCTACTTTAATTCAACAGAATTACTCCATACGATTACCCCCCAAAAAGTTATCAGGCCCCATAAAGACAGAATTTGTATGCAATCCTCTACTGCAGGTTACATAGGCTTCCTCTTTGTATAGCACTAAGTCAGGATAAACCAGCATTCAACCCACATAGGGACCAGAAATACCAGAACTGCTGCTCTATGCCCTTATTTTAATAACTTGGATAACCATAATAGAAACTCAGTAAGATAGCATGGGGCTCATTGGCTAAGCCCAACATAGTCACATATGGACAGAGGAGAGCTCTTCTGTTGAGAAGGCAGTGGCTAACTCCTTGTCTTTTGACATGTTAACACAATGTGATCTAAAGTGCCCACACGGTAATACCAGAATCACTCACATTGCTGACCCAGTATGTTTACTTCGAATTTGTAATTTTTCATTCTATCTGTAGTTTTTCTGTCAGAGTTACATATTTGCTTATATTTCCTGTGTAGATTTTTCAATGAAATGTTTATATGTATAAATAAATATGCATAAGATTTTTCTTTTAGCCAATTGCAAAATGATTGTTTTATGGGCCAAATCAAATTGTCTCATCAATTAAGTTTCTATTCTAGTATAGTTAGTGATAGTTGTTGCTAAATAATCTTAGGTTCATACAGAAGAGTACTGGGTTAATTTCTTTACCAACCTATCTTTGAGAAATAATTGATGGGGTTCCCATTCGAATAGCTGATGGTATAATTGACAGCAGCCCATCCTCACATTGCATTTTCAGTTTTCACTAGTAATAATAGTGGTATAGCATTAATATGCCTTAATTGATACCAGACTCTTTATGTGTATTATTTTATTTAATTATCACCACAACCCAATATGAAAGGGTACTGTTATCATGACCATTTTACAAATGAGTAAACTGAGTTTGGGAAGTTAATTTACCTGTCTGAAGTTAAGAAAGCACATAGCTGGTAGAGCCAAGTTTTGATCCAAAGTAATTTTTACTTCAAAGCCCACCCTCTTAACCATCATGCTATCTTAGCACCATTTATCATCCACACTTATCAACCGTATTCTTCTTTAGGGCATGTTGTAAGAAACTTTTAACAATTATTTTATTATGAATCACCATCAACAAGCCCTTTAGCCATATTCTGCTATAGCATCATCTTTAAAATCTTTTAAAAATAAATTTAGCCATGAGTCTGAGTTATCCTTCATTTCTGTGGTTGTGCTTATTGTCTAGTCACTTCTGCAGATGCTGGTGTAATGAAATGAACACGAGGTTTGAAGTCTGATGCTTGCTTTCTGTGGCCAGGATGGAAATTCAATCTCTTTAAGCTACAGTTTGCACATCTATAAAAAAGAGGCATTCATGCTACCTTCTTTACTTACTTTTTAATTGATTTTTTAAAGAGAGAAATGTTGTTGTATTGTTCCACTTATTTATGCATTCATTGGTTGCTTCTTATATGTGCTCTGACTGGAGATCAAACCTGTAACTTTGGCATATCGGGACTACACTCTAACCAACCGAGCTACCCGGCCAGGACTTCATGCTACCTCTTGTTTCTCAGGATAATGTTGATAGTTACATAAGTTAGTGCATGTGAGAAGTGCTTTGAAAGCAATGGGGTGATACACACATGTCATCTATAATAATAAAAGCGTAATATGCTAATTAGATCAGACAGCCGAATGACCTTCCAGACGTCATTCCAGACGTCCTTCTGGATGAAGCCACAGCAGAGGCAGTTAGAGGTGATCAGGCATGCATGCAGAGTGGTTAGAGGCAATCAGGCAGTCAGGCAGAGTGGTTTGGGGTGATGAGGCAGGCAGGCAAGTGGTTAGGGGTGACGAGGCAGGCAGGTGAGTGGTTAGGGGTGATCAGGCAGGCAGGCAGAGGCAGTTAGGGGTGATGAGGCAGGCAGGCTTGTGGCAAGGGGCAATCCGGCAGGCAGGCAGAAGAGTTAGGGGTGATCAGGCATGCAAGGCAGAGGGGTTAGGGGCAATGAGCCAGGCAGGCAGAGTGGTTAGGGCTATCAGGCAGGCAGGCAAGCCAGCAGTTAGGAGGCAGTGGTCCTGGATTGCAAGTCGGACATCCCCTGAGGGGTCCCGGATTGCGAGAGGGTGCAGGCTGGGCTGCGGGACACTCCCCCACCCCGTGCATAAATTTTGTGTACCAGGCCTCTAGTTATTTTTATAACTTTCTCTTCAACATAAGTTTCCTGACTAGTTTCACTCTAGTTCATGGCCACAAATCTCCAGCTGACCCCAGTACTGCCTGGTAACCCTACCTGACACACTCTCCACATCTGTTAGCTCTCCCACTCTTCAAAGTGACTACTTCACATCTCTCTCAACACCACCCCACCCCAATTTTAGCTGATGGCCTTGCCTCACACTTCTTCGAGAAAACTGAAGCAACCAAAAAGGCCTCCCTATCACATCCCCCACTATACCACCCCGTGTCCTCAATGGTTTCCTTCCTATCACCAAGGATGGGGTGTCCCACTCTCCGGAGACCAACTGCCCTCCAGCTCCCCTCTCCCCCCACCTACCTCAGGGACTTTGTTTCTTCAATTATTCCTTCTCTTCAGCATCATACATTCACTCTCTCTACCAGAGTGTGATCTTGTACCTTCCATATTAAAAAATTAAAAGGAAAAACCCCTCCCTTGACCCCATATTCCCACATAGCTACAACCCTGTTTCTCTGCTCTCCTTCACCGTGCAACTTGCTGAAATGGCTCTCATTGCCACTGCCTCCACGTCCTCATCTCAGTCTGCTGCACCTCTGAGCTTCCTGGCGCAGAATCCTGCGTGCATTCCCTACCCTCATCCTACTCAACCTCTCAGTGGAGGGCAACAGTTTACTAGTCTCTCCCTCCTCCTGACTGTTAACACTCTCCTGGTTCTGTTTCCCACTCACTCTGGTTTCCCAAAGCGGGTTGCCTCCTGTCCGGCGCTTTCACCAAATCCGCTTCATTTTTCTGACCGCTGTGTGTTAGAGCGGCCCAGGGTTTGTGCTCTGCCCGCTTCTCTTCTGCGTCCTCACCCATTCTCTAAGGAGTCTCATCCAGGGTTATGCCTTTGAATATCATCTCTATATCTTTGCACCAACTATTTGGGTAATTTGGCATTGCCACATGGGTGTTAAGCAAGCTTATGGCCAATCAAAATTCTTGATTCTCCCTCCCAAAATTTCTCCACCAATGGTCACTACTTCAATAAAAGGATACCACCAACTGGTGCTAATAAAGGGTACCACTTGCTCGTGACAAAAATCTGGAAATTACCCTGGAAAACTTTGCATCGCCCCCACATCCAGTCTCGCGAGTTCATCTCTAAAACATAGCCTGAATCTATCCATAGCTCCCATTCCTCGGCTGGCACACGTGGGTGCAAGCCATTCTCACCTCTCACGGGAAATATTGCAATAGCTTCCTAACTGGTCTCCTTGCTTTGCTCTTGCCCCCTACTTTCTCCCTTTTAACACAATAAAGGACAGAAAGGAAAGCCCTTCCCTACAGTTGGATTCCAAATAAGAAATATGGAAGGAGTGATGGATTTAGAAATTCATCAATGGATGCTAAAACTAGTAAAAGTAAGCAAGAAGATATTTACATAGTCTCAAAGAAACTCCCCTCAAGTTAGTTACTAGCTACAAAGGGAGAAATAGTAACTTTATAGAGGAGAGACCTGGGGAATATAACCACAGCCAGGTGATCAAAACTAACATCACAGGGGTGGGGACAAACCAAATCATATGCCTCCTGATAGCAAGCACTGAAATGCACATAGCAATATTTCTGTGACATCCTGCCAAAGACACACAGCCTAAATCTAATCATAAGGAAAAATTAGACAAGTCCAAAGAGAGAGAGACTGTACGAAATAACTGACCTGTGTGCTTCAAAAATGTCAAGGTCAAGAAGGACAAAGAAAGGCTGACGGCTGCTCCCGACTGAAGGAGGCTGAGGACACGTGACAAAGTGCAGGCAGTACTTGATCCTAGGTTGGATCCGGGATCTGGGAAAAAGGAGCTGCAAAGTACATTATTGGCACAATTGATGACATTTCAATATGGCCTATAACGTAGAAGAATAGTATAATATAAATATTAAATTTTATAATCTTTGATAAGAGTACTGCAGTTATGTAAGATAATTTTTTATTAGAAATAGAGTTTTGAAGTATTTCGTGCTAAAAGAGCACGACGTCTCCACTTTATTTTCAAGTGGTTTGGGGAAATATGCATATGCACGTATAAGACTGAGAGATAATGGTAATCAAATGGGGCAAAAAATGTAAGCCACTGGTCAATCTGGACAACAGTTTATAGGTGCTCTTAGTACTATTTTTGTGACTATTCTGGAAGTTTGAAATCAGATCAAAATAAAGTTTTCTGCACATCTGATAATATCATTTTCCTGATTAATGCTCCTCCAATAGCTTCTCAACATGTTTATAATAACTTTCAAATCCTTTCCATGGCTTCCATGGCCCTTATGTGATCTGGCCCCTGCCTGCCTCTCACCTCACACCCTATCGCTCTTTCTCACTTACGCTGCTGCTCGCACCAGGCCAAGCATCTTTCCATTCCTGAAACATACCAAGCTCGCTGCCATCTTAGAACCTGGAAGCTGTTTCTCTACCTGGAATGTTCTTCCTCTCAGCTTCGCATACTTGACTCTTCCTTGACATTCAGATACGGGCTTCAAGATCACCTCCCTGCCTGACCACACTGCCAGTCTCTCTCATCCCATCCAATATTAATTTTTGGCAGAGCCCTTCCCACTCCATGTTTTTCTTGTTTGTTTATTATCTTACTAGAGGCCTGGTGCATGAAATTCGTGCATGGGTAGGGTCCCTAGGCCTGGCTGGTGATCAGGGCCCATCAAGGGTCTTCCAGCTGCCAGCCAGGACCTTCCTTCGTTCTGTGCTGCCCCCTGGTGGTCAGCACACATCATAACAAGCAAGCAAACTCCTGGTCTCCCGGTCGAACTCCCGTGGGGACAATTTGATATTAGGGTTTTATATATATAGATGTCCCCCCCCCCCCGGAACTATAAGACCATAAAAGCAGGTATTTTGACATCCTCACAGCTATATCCTTTGTGCCTGAAATAGTGCCAGCTCAATAAATAAACTTGCTGAATGAAGCGTGGTGTTTGTTATGTATTTTGATAATGCTATACATTGCTTCCATATTAAATAAATCTGCTAGTAACAAAGAGAACCTCCCTCTCACCAGTCATGGGTACTCTTTCCTATGTAACTCCAGGGCTTTCTGTCCTGGAGATCATCCTGGTTATATTCAGAACAATAGGTATTTAGTTTCAGTTCCTTTTTTCTAGGGAGCCAAAGCTCATTAAGCCCCTTCCTCATTAGGATCCTTGGCAGCCAAGGCAATTACTAAGAGGACAATGGCATTATGTGTGCCTATACTTCCCAGAAACGATGCCTGCATCTCATAACGGCAGGGCCTCAGTAGACAGCGATTATTTTTATCCTCATTGTTTTGACACTGCTGACGAATGTCTTCAGATGCCAGTTCTTAAGAGCCCTACAATAGCAACAGTTGTAAATTGGGGACCAAAAGAGAAGTTTGGTCCTACTGTCTTCGGTCAACTCCAAGTGGGTCTCAGATTTGTCCTTTGAGTTCTCTGTGGCAGCTGCTTCCTTTTGAATTTAGAGAGTGGCTCTTTCAACTGTGAATGAAGCATGGGGCCTGCAGAATAGAAACCCAAGCCTCCTTTCCGCGGGTCACCCATCTTCACAATTTCCCATATTAGTCACATTCATGAGCCACAGTGAAACTCTGAGGACAATGTGTTGTCAAAGAGACACTTGATCTAATCCATAAAATGCATACCTGTCGCCATCCTTCATTCACTCCAGGAGGCCTGTCAATAGGACTGCCCATCAAAATTGTCCCCAGACGCACAGGAATATTGTGTCTCCCTGTTAACCCACAGAGAGAGAAAGAGAGAGAGAGAGAGAGCGAGCAAGCACGCGCTACGCCAGAGAGAATGGGAGAAAAGTGTGCTGACATAAAAAACGTCTCTCCCAGTGCCTGCAATCCCTAAGAGGTGGGTGCTGCTTGCTGCAGATTCACAGAACAGATGTGCACGGTGAGGGGATGCTGCTGGGAGGCACCGCCGGGCAGATGGACTCATTACACCACCTAATGAAAAGCAGTGATTTGCTGTGGCCTGAGGGAAGGAAGGTTGGTGTCATAAAAAAGATATAGGCAGCTGGCACATGTGCATGCAGAGATGTGCAGGTGGGGAAAACGACAGATGGTCCAGGTGAGAAGACGCATGTGCTTCCCTCGGCACTGCCAAGAGACCCCCGCTGCATCGGGTTCCCATCCACACCCACTGCTGCATGGGAGACAGTGTGACCAGCAGCTTCAGGTGGGGTGACCAGCAGTAATCCCTGCAAACTAAACAAACCCACTTTGAAACAATGGATGGAAATAAGCGGAGGTGGATTTAGAAGGATACAATGTGGTGTATCTTATCTCCTATTAACTACCAGCTGGTGACTTTGGACATTTTAATTAATCTCCTAAGCCTCAACGTACTCATCTATAAAATGGAGGTAATAATGGTACCCATCCCATGTGGTTAATGAAAGGGTTAAATTTAATATATATTAAAAACCTTTAGCACCATGCCTGGTATAGGGCAAGCCTTTAATAAGTGTTAGCTACCATTGCTATTTTCATTTTATCATTAGGCACCCAATAATCCCTGTTGCTTTCACAAAATTACAATCCTTTTGGTGGTCTACATTGCCCTACATGAACTAACCCCTGCCTGTCTCAGGTCTTACTCTATGCCACTCCCTCTTACCTGCCCTGCTTGAACCATGCTGGATGTCTTTTTGTCCCTGAAACACACCAGGTCATTCTCACCTTAGATTAGAAAACAGGCTTCTTTGCCATATTTACATGCTCAGCAAGAAGTGTTACAATCAACCTTAATCAGTAAAGAAATTTAAAAAAGAAGTGTTACAACCAATATAATGAAGCCTGAATTCCAACACAGGATCCAAGAGAATATATTGAAGAAAGGAAATGAACATGCTTAGTGTAACCCACCTTGGATCTCGGTGCCTGTAAGTGGGAAATCTGTTCTATAGAGTTGACAGACCAAACATGGTGCTTAGGATCTCCTAGACATAAAGAGAAATACTGGGTAACCAGCTGGTTAGCCCTATTTTGCCAATAAGAAAACTGAATTTTAGAAAGGTTAACCTTGCCAGAAACAGCTCATAACTAGTGAAGCTGGGACTTGAATCCAGAATTCGCTTCAAGAGCTCTTCTCTTTAACTATTACCCCCTATTGGCTGAGAGGTCTTTAACATGGGTTCTCCCCTATTATATCTTCTTTCACTCATGGGAAGAGCTTTCTAACAAAGAGGGACCCTTCAGAAAGCCAATGCTGAATGACTGTACACGTTCTGTACACATTGGTCGAATACAACTTGCCTTCCCAGAAAAATGTCTTAGAAGACCAGCCTGGCCCACTTCTTCCCCACATGCCCCTTGCCTCACCTAGCACTGGCTCTGCTTTCCAAAAATCCAACTCCCCTGATCGTCAGCAGCCTCAGGGCCCACACCCCAACTTTCCACCAGAGTCCCTTCCTCTCTCTTTTCTTAATACACCCCTTGTACACTCTCTTAAACAAAGATCTCCTAGTAGCCATGGTTTCTCTTGCTACTTAGAGTTCTTGGCACCCCCGGGAGCTGGTTAAAAATGCAGAATCTCAAGCCCTTCACCTTCTGAACCTGAATTTGAGTTTTAACAAGATCCTTGGATGCTCCATAGCCCCTTAAGGCTTGGGAAACACTGATCTTGCCCACTTCTGGACAAAGTCTCTATCATTTCCAAAGGTAATAAATTTACTCCATTGTATCTGTCACTCTGATTTCCTAGCCAATACACAACCTGAACATCTGCCTCCAAAACCTAAATCAGCAAATTTTTTTTTTCAGTTCCACCTGGTCTCTGCTGCCTCCTGCCTCCACAAGCCCAATCTTTCAACCCAGAGGCAATTAATTGGATTTTATGAACAAGAGCAAAATAGTGATGAGAGACTACCCCTGATGGCATTTAGGAGTGTTATTCACAAGTCAACTGACGGGAGTCTCAGTCACAGCATATTGTTGTTATTGTTGAATAATGTGCCGGGATAGGGATGCATGGTGATTTCCACTTAGGAAATCGACACAGCAAGCAGGGAGCTAGGTCATAGGCTTCTCCTGCCTAGTCCTAATGTTTTTTTTGCTAATGATGCTTAATCTTATCTTGCCCTTAAAGTTCAATGGCCAGCAGAATAATATATTTTAAAATAAAGTTAAAGTGACTTGCATTTGTTACATAAAGACATTTCCAGAAAGGTTAAATATATTATTCAAGACTTCAATTAGAATTCAGAACTTAATTTCTTAATCCTGAACCTGTACATTGTCTAAAAATAGTACTAGTAATAATAGCAATAGCAATTCAAAGATTGAAGTCACAATTTTTTAATAAATATTGCCAGTTATTAAGAACCAGATATTACTTTCATTTTTACCTTCCAGAAAACTAAGTCCAGCCAATGAAATGGTGATCATGATTGAACCTCAGCAATAGCTCAACCACTCAAACCACTACCTGGGTAACCCAACACACACACACACACACACACACACACACACACACACACACACACAATGATATTAAATTTGGATTTGCTACTAATGGGCTAAAATAATAATAATGTCAGTCAAATGCAAGCACAGCAGCAAGTTCACTGGTGTGAAGTGAACTCTTAGAAACAGAATGCGCTGAGAGATCAGATGAAAATTTCCCCTTTCCCACCCTAAGTGTATAACTGTATACCTCTGCAATTGGGGCCAGACTCCTCAAGAAGGCAGCTGTGGGCAAGAGTGATCACTCCTCTCTGATCTGCAGAAACTGTTTTAAGAAGAAACATGAAAGTAAGTGCAAGGATTCATGGAGGTGGGAGTCAGGTAATTTTTCACCATCTGAGGTCAAGTGTAGGGGACATAATTTATTTCCTACATAAATCTGAAGTTAACTTCCTAAAGTAGAAAAAAAATAAAAAGGAGAGTGGTTTGAACTGACTCTCTGGACCTACATTATTTTTTTGTTCTCTTTGTTTGCATTATCTATCCAAATTAACTTCTCATCCCTCAGAAAAAGTGATGGGAAAAATTAGACAATATCTTCACAGCCATTAATAATCAGAAAGTCCACATTTTTCTAATGCTCATTCACTTTTTCTTGACAATTTGACCGTTAATAGAGCTCAGGCAATAAAATTGTACTTCGAGGTAAATATTAAACTAGACCAACCCACCAGTGAGCAGCTATTCCTTTCCAGGAAATGAAGTGAACAATTAGGAAAATGGAGAAACATTTTCCATAGCCCTTGCTCCCTGCTTTCTCTTCCTTCTTTCCATTTAATTTCCTCAGACAAAGTACTTTTTATGATGCTAGCTCTTAATGAGGAGTCTTATCTCTTGCCCTGAAATAATTGACTAGGTAAAGGGAGTTCTCTGTTTTAATTCTGCCTCTTGGAACATTGCTTTTGTCTCCTTCACTTTTTCTAGTCTCTCTTTCAAAGGAATTGACTGAACATCTCAAATTTGTTATGTTAATATAGAGCAATAAGAATACATGTTCAAATTGTTTCATTCTGCCATCTTGAACAAAAAGCCTATCCAGTAAATGTTTTCAAATGGCCATTTATCTATAATTTAACATTAAAAGCATTAAATATAAGATTAACCCAAATGAGTTCTGGGGAAGGGGGACATCAGCTTATTCATGGTAGTCTTTCCCTATTTCCTATTCCAGCTGAACATTCATTGCCTTCCCCCATCTTCCTCCTCATTTTTTCCATCTCGCAGGATGGATATTAACTCTGAATGTGTGAGGAAACAGACTTAAGTATTTTATTTTTGTAGCTTACATTAACCCAACAATGCAACTTATAGTATTTACAAGGAGCCTTTTGTGTAAGCAATTGTAGTTCTTCTGGGCTGAGTACCAGCCCCAGACAGTTTATTTCCCATGAGCCTTTGATGAACACAGCACCAGTGCCCTAAACAGAATCTGAAAAAGCAGCAAAGATATCAAGCTTGCTTTTTATCAGCACTGACTTCAGGTTGGCCTAGCAGTAAAGAACAGATAGAAATTCCACAGAGAAGTTGGCTATCAACACATGGCTGGTTCTTGGAAACTGGTGTTTGTTTCCCGCTTTTAAGCATTGCAGGTGTATCGCGATGCCTCGAAGCATTCTGTGCATGGCCTGAGCTCTTACAGAAGACCGGCCTTGAGCAGCTTCACCTTTCCAAGTGAACCTGGATCTGGAGGTCCGTGAGGGCCAAGGCTGTGCTCTGGAAGAACCTTGTCTGAGGAATGTCGAGAAAAAAACTTGACCTGGCAAGAATCCCTCTTGCTGTTTCAGAATGAGGAAATGTTAGAAACCCCAATGCCATTTGATTTGGGGGCTGGAAGGCCCTGACCTTAGCCAACAACACACATACAAGATAATCTGACCATTCGTAACGAGCTTTGGTGAATTCAGACTTAAGCACTGCTTTTTCCATAATTCAACTTGAAATCATTTTTCATTTGATTCCTCTTTTCAAATAAGAGTGAGATTTAAAAAATGTTCCCTTCAGGCTTTACATGAAAACAAAGCCACATGTTTTACTAAAAGACCATTCGAAGCTCAAGCCTTGTATCCAGGTGATAATCTGCTTTTGCTTGTCTACCTTTTTCTGGGCCCAAGCTCTTTAAAGTGCCTGTGACCAAGGCACAGATGGAGAAGAAGTATGCTTGCCTGAGGACAGAGAGGACAGGGCCCACAGCCCACAGCTGGGTAAACATAAGAGTGAAGGGAGAGAAACCAAGATGGTGGCATAGGTAAACACCTAAACTGCTGCCTTGTACAACAATATCAAAACTACAACTAAAAGACAAAACGGACATCATCCAGAACCACAGGAAGGCTGGCTGAGTGGAAATTCTACAACTAGAAGGAAAGAGGAAAGCACATTGAGACTCAGAGGAGCTGCAAAAGGCTGAGGTACGGGCACGAGCGCATGCACATGGAGAGGACGGGCGGCTGAGTGCACAGGGTGGTTGAGTGCGCGGCTGGCTTTCTGAAGCGGGAGGGAGATGGAAGCTCCCGACTGCGCTGAACTCCAGTCCCAGGCGAGACCCTGGGAACCCAGACTCATTTGGGGGGAATCTGAACTGTCAGGAAAAGAGAAAGCACATTGAGACTCAGGGGAGCTGCAGAAGGCAGAGGTTCAGAGGCACGCACTCACAGAGAGGACTGACTGCTGAGTGCACGGCTGGCTTTCTAAAGCAGGAGGCAGACAAAAGCTCCTGACTGCGCTGAACTCCAGTTCCGGGCAAGTTTCTGGGAATCCAGACTCATTTGGCAGCGGGCAAAACTCGAGGGCAGCTTTCTCTCAGAGGTGCTTGCAGCAATTACCGAGGAATACTGAGACCCAGGGGCCTCATAGGGCAGGGTTGATGGGAAGCCGAGGCTGCCTGCTCCGCCCTGAGACTCTGCCCCATCCAAGCTGAGCACAGAGGCTTTTGCAATTTTGCAAGTCTTGTCTCATAAGGGTGTCTCCAGCACAGAAATTCTCCAAACGTAGACACAGCTGATCCTCACAGCCAATTGGCCGGGAGGTCAATTCCTCCCAGTGATACCAACATCAAGACTTAACTACAACAAGGCTGTGCACACAGTCCACAAAGGGGTGCACCAAAAATGTTCACCTCAGGTAACTGGGGGAGGCTGAGCCACTATAGGACACCTACCACACAAAGCTACTCTACCAAATCAGGGAAGCAGCGAAAACGTGGAGACAAAGAAACAGATCACAAATTAAAGAAATGGAGGAAAGCAAACGACTGGATATAGAGTTCAAAACCACAGTTATAAGGTTTTTCAAGAATTTCCTAGAAAAGGCTGATAAATTTAACGAGACCCTCGAGGATATGAAAAAGGACCAACTAGAAATTAAACATACACTGACTGGAATAAAAAAATATTATACAGAGATCTAACAGAAGACTAGAGGATCGCAAGAATCAAGTCAAAGATTTGAAATACAAAGAAGCAAAAAACACTCAACCAGAAAAGCAAAAAGAAAAAAGAATCCAAAAATTTGAAGATAGTGTAAGGACCCTCTGGGACAACCTCAAGCGTACCAATATCCGAATTATGGGGGTGCTAGAAGTAGAGAGAGAGCAAGATACTGAAAACCTATTTGAAGAAATAATGACTGAAAACTTCCCCCACCTGGTGAAAGAAATAGACTTACAAATCTAGGAAGTGCACAGAACCCCAAACAAAAGGAATCCAAAGAGGACCACACCAAGACACATCATAATTAAAATGCCAAGAGCAAAAGACAAAGAGAGAATATTAAAAGCAGCAAGAGAAAAACAGTTAATTACCTAGAAGGGAGCACCCATATGATTGTCAGCTGATTTCTCAACAGAAACTATGCAGGCCAGATGGGAGTGGCAAGAAATATTCAAAGGCATGAACAGCAAGAACCTACAAACAAGATTACTTTACCCAGCAAAGCTATCATTCAGAATTGAAGGTCAAATAAAGAGCTTCACAGATAAGAAGAAGCTAAAGGAGTTCATCACCACCAAACCAGTATTATATGAAATGCTGAAAGGTATTCTTTAAGAAGAGGAAGAAGAAGAAAAAGGTAAAGATAAAAATTATGAACAACAAATACATGTCTATCAACAAGTGAATCTAAAAATCAAGTAAATAAAAATCTGATGAACAGAATAATCTGGTGAATATAATAGAATCAGGGGCATAAAAGAGGAGTGGACTGACAATTCTCGGGGGAAAAGGGGTGTGGGGGTGCGGGAAGAGACTGGACAAAAATTGTACTCCTATGGATGAGGACAGTAGGGGGGAGGTAAGGGCAGAGGGTGGGGTGGGAACCGGGTGGAGGGGAGCTATGGGGGGGAAAAAGAGGAACAACTGTAATAATCTGAACAATAAAGATTTATTAAATTTTAAAAAAAAGAGTGAAGGAAAGGAAAGCTGGAAAAGACAAATGTCCAGTCTTACAGCATATTGTCATACTCAGTGTACAACCCTTATTTTTAGCACTGGGACTTAAAATAATAATGAAACCCGTATTACTGCAAGTTAGTAACCGCAACCCCTCCATCTATACTAAACCAGGTCAATTGTCTGTCCGAACTCAGCACCAGCGATGGCTGTTTTTCTCCATTACATGCTCTCCCATCCCCCTCAGAGTCTTTCCACTTCTTTCTGTGTGTCACCCTTTTTTCTGTTCCAAAGCGAACACTATTATTAGTAAACATGAACTATTGCCCTAGTTTGTCTGCCTCCAGTCGTTTTCTTTGTTCTCTCCATCCTACATCCCATCATTGAGCTATTTCCCTAAAACTCCATGTTTTTCATCATGTTAACTCTATGGATAAGGACAACAATGGCTTCCTACTGTCCACGGTCTTCAGTCTAGTTAGTGTTCCAGAGTCCTCTTCCATCTGGCTCTGCCCTCATTCCTACAGCACCATCCCCAGCACTCCCTTTGAGGCACAGCTTCTCTTCAATAGTCCATAAGGATGTTTTTCTATTGTACATCTGTCATATTAAGATTCTGAGTGGTCTCCTCTGATGAGAGGGAGGGGAAGAGGACACACAAATGGCCTGAAAAGGGCTGAGCTGGTGCCTGGAGCTAGGAAAGAGCAGCCATTCCTTGGACTTAAGACCCATCCGATGTCTTTGCTCTGCTAATGAGGTGTGAGCAGAGATACCTACTACATCTGAGAGTGGAAACAGGAACTCAGTGGGGTGTTCCATATGAGAGGAAACAGCCTTTGGTTGGTAGGGCGGGACCCAGGCTGGAGGCACATGGCTCCATTGCCCACAGGCTTCAGGGAAGGCAACTCAGCTGCCAACACAGAATCATGGGGACAGAGCCAAGCATCACCACCAGAACAAACTGTGCATGAATGCACTTCAGGTAAACTTCGCAGATGTCTCTAACCTTATGTTCTGTCTGTATGACCTCCACTGAGCTCCTTTAGCATCCCACAGTTACCTAACGCAAAGCTCTTAGCTCATGGAAAGCACTTATCTGTTTTCTCACCTGTTTCCTGCACTTTTGTGAGAGCACATCACACAATGCCTGCTATGTGGAGCAGCTTAATGAAGGGACCCAAGCACTCCTGAAGGAAAAAGCCAGGGGAAGAGTAAGGTGGATTGGAAGCTTTTCTGCTGAGCAGAACTTGGCCGCACACATCTTCGCTCCACAGAGCCCAGCTCTGGACTGTACTCAAAGGAGGCAATTGCTGAGTGAGTCAGTGACTGATGAGCTAAGGCTTATTCATATTCCAGTGTCCCGTTCTTTTCTTCCTCAGATTAAATGTGGAAGTCCAACACTGTTACTACTAAAACTCTAAGGGCTTTGTTTTCAAAACTAATGGTTAAAATTATGCCAGTCACATCTTCACGTTGTACAGCTTTAGTGCAACTATTTAGTGTGACTCTGGAGCACTTGCGAGGTTGGCTGTGACTTGATTTCCAGATGGGGCCGCAGTACCACAGCAGCTCTCCTAATTGGGCGTTCAGCTAGTGCGAGAGGGGCTCACATTGCCTTTTTTGCACAGTCTGTCTCCGAGGCACGTGTGCTCTGATTTAGCTTAGACGGCTGGTTGGGAAATCTGGCCGGGTCTGACTTCAAACACGGAAAGAAAGAGAACTCCCATTTCTGGTTCCCACTTCGGCCTTAACTAGCTCCTATTGTGCTCCATATGGCAGGACATATGTTTCTCGCTGCACAAATTTAAAACATCTGAAAATAATATTTTCCTGATTGAGCCATTAGGGATGAGGCAGCATTTTCAGAGCAAAAGCTTGAGTCAGTGGTAAACCTAAGAAGCAGCATCGCAAGAACCAGGACCACCACTCACTGTGGCTCTTCTCAAGTCCAGGAACAACCTACAACCTACGCGTCCATGAGGAGGGGGGGGGGGGGGGCAGGAAGCAGAGCAGGGTCAGTTACCAGTCTACCCTCCCCGCAGGCCCATTGACACATTTCCCTGCCGGCAGTATGAGCTTCAAAATAAAGAACAAGTCACTTATATTCTGTAACAAGTAGTACTGAAATACACATTTATTTTTTAAATGTTCTTACTAATTGTTAAAGAGGAATGGAGAGGGGGAGAGAGAGAGAGAGAAACGTTGATCAAGAAGCATCAATCAGCTGCCTCCTGCATGTCTCCTACCAGTGATTGAGCCCTTAATCCTGGCATGTGCCCTGAGCAGGGATGGAATTGCCACTTCTTGGTGCAAGGGACAACACTCAACCAACTGGGCCATACTGGCCAGGGCTAAAATATACGTATTTTACTCTATTCGTTTTTGTGATCTTATCTGAGCCAGGGCAGCTGAAGTAGCATCCCCATGACAGGCCCAGGGTGTTTTTTCATAAAATAGTTTTAGGGCCCTCAAGAGTCTCATGTACATTGTGTGGGGGAAGGTGAAAACCCCTTCCCACAGAAGGCTGGGGAGTGTTGGGGAGGGAGGGAAATAGATCAACCAAAGGACTTGTATGCATGCATATAAGCACACCAATGGACACAAGACACTGGGGGGTGGGATGAGGGCATGCGACAGGAGGTAGTGGAGGCTGGGGGAAGGTCAATGGGGAAATAAAAGGAGATATATATATATATATATATATATATATATATATATATATATATACTAATATATGTAATAGTTTAAACAATTAAAAAGAAAAGAAAAGAAAAGAAAAGAAAAGAAAAGAAAAGAAAAGAAAAGAAAAGAAAAGAAAAGAAAAGAAAAAGAAAGAAAAGAAAAAAAAACCCCTTCCCACAAATTACCCTGGATTGGCCGGCATCAGGCCTGGCTAGAGCCCGAGAGACAGGCAGCTCAGATAAGGAAGTTTTGCTGATGGTGAGGTCATGTAATTCCCTGAGAACCAGGAAGGGGAGTTGGTTGTCAAGGAGATGGAAGGCCTTGAGCAGGAGATGTTTTAGAGACTTCTGGGTCATGAAAAGGTAAAATGCAGAAGCAATTCTGGTAAAGCCCAAGATAGCCCAATTAACATGGACGCCGAGCCAGGGCAGCTGAAGCAGCATCCCCACAACAGGCCGGGGTGCGGGGGACACTCTTGGAATTCCTCATTCAGGGGAGCTGCAGGGTCAGCAGGCAGCCACCTTGGAAAGCAGTTTCAAGAAAGCCAAGAGGGCAGCCCAGCATCCAGACTGGAAGAAAGAAGGGAGACGGGAAGAGGAGAGGCAGGAAGGGAGAGAAAGCGGAGGAAGGAAGAAAGAGAAGAAGGGAGGCAGGAAGGGAGAGAGGGAAGCAGGGAGGAAGGGAAGCGATACAGGGAAGGCCTGGAAGGAAGGTCAACGTTCAAACCTGCTTCAGATGGTGAAGCAAGGGCACTGTGTCCTCTTTCATTGAATGTGTCCCCTGACAATTCCTATGTCCCTCCTGTACTTTATTTCTCCTAAGGCACCATAGATTTTTCTTACTTATTTTTTTCCCTCTCTGAGTAGAACATTAACTCCGTGAAGATAGAGAATAGTATTTATTTTGCTCACTGCCCTCTAAAATGAAGTGTCAGAAAAATTGCTCTCATTCCAGATGACTTTCATGCCCTTGAGCTGATGATGAAGGTGCAATCAATCAGGCGCAGGAGAGGTGGTGGAGGTGAGCAGGGGACTCCTGAGAGCCCCGGCTTGTGAGAAGATGCTTCTCTCCCCAGAGGAGGCGGTGACGTCAGCTCCCACCACAGCCCAACACTCAGTGGCCTCCTGGCCAAGCTCAGACGAAACACTGCACTCACATTATGTCACTCAATTCTCACAGCAACCCTATGAGGCACTGTTTTTAACTTTATGTTTTACTTAAGCTAACTGGGGAGCAAAGAGGCATTGAATGAGATTGAGCCACATGAAATTGTCATGTATGTACCTAAAAAATGATCAAATATTGACAATATCATATGGTTTAACCGTTTTGTGTGCCCAAGACAATAGATTTCTCAAGTGGCAGAATGCAAATGTATGCCAGTCCATCTGACACCGGAGCCCACATTCAAGGGCAAAGCCATTCCTGAAGAAAGACCACCCAGAAACCACATCATTAGATCTTGTTAGAATATTCATACAATGAGGCCCAGGAGAGAGAAGAGAGGATTGAAAATAATTGCCTGTGTGAGCTATAGCCATATGGTCTTCCCAAAATACTTCCATTTTAAAACGAAGGCTCCTTATTCAGCCTTAAAAAGGAATGAAATTCTGACACATGCTCCAACGGGGAAGAACCTTGAAGACATTATGTTAAGTGAAACAGGCCAGACATAAAAGGGCAAACGCTGTGTGATTCCACTTATATGAAGTACTTAGAGTCGTCACATGCATACAGACAGGAAGTAGAATGGGGGTTGCCAGGGGCTGGGAAGAGAAGGGGGAGGATGGGGAGTTAGTGTCAAATAGCTGTGGAATTTCAGTTTGGGAAGATAAAAATGTCCTGGGGATGGATGGATGGTGGTGATGGTGACACAATAGTGTGGGTGTACTTAATGCCACTGAATTGTACACTTAAAAAGATTAAAATGGAAAAATTTATGCTGTTATTTCACCATGATGAAAAAACAAACAAAAATGGCTTCAGTTTGGACCTACAAGCACTGTTGGATACTTCAATGCTAAAAGGCAGAAATAGATTTTTCAAATCTATGCCTTTATGACATAAAGTGGATGTTCATACAAATATATTTGTGTGTACTATATGTAAATACTACTACTAATAATAATAATTATAGCTAACATTTATGGAGCACTCACCTCGTGCCAGACTCTGATGAAATGTTGTACATAAATTAACACATTCAAAGTTTACAGGAGTCCTACAGAAAGGTACTTTAGTGATCTCCATTGCGTTTCATGTGCTCCCCGCAAAGCACATATACCTGTTAGAGTGCAGCCATCTTTCTCTCCCATCATGTGGGGATTCCCTGGAGAGTTACAAGAACAAAAGACTGTCATGAAAATTGATTAGAAACAGAGGCTTGGAACAATCCCTGATTCGGGTCCTCAATAAATTTTTGTTACGTGAACAACCACATGACCCAAGAAGAATTCCTCAGGCTTTCTGATTATATTCCTTAATGTTTGTGTCACCAGAGCTTTAACTATGGGGAAGTAAAGGAAAACAACACAAAATGACATCACAGTAAAAATTTCTGCCAAAATGCATTCTGATATTTTTACTAAGTGGAAATGTGACTCACTAGAGCCCACAAAAGCTGGCTATATTGAGAATGGCTTTTTTTGTTTGCTTCGCCCAACATGTAGTATCATAAAACTGTCTCAGTCTTTTCAGATGAAGGAAATTTCATGCAATGGTTTTATGTAGTCTCACCGTTGTGACTACGCGTAATGTGACCTCCCCCTCTCTACTCTCAGCCCAACTTGTTAGAAGCAGAAGTCTCTATAGTTTGACCACAGGATATTTTTAGTTTCTTCTGACACGATTGGAACTGGGTGTAGGATTGTCAGCTAACAGTTCTCTTTAACTGTCGCACCTACTGCACAGAGGGGGGTAGGGGAGTGATTGAGGTCCCAGTCACAATCTTCCTGGAAATGGTGTGATGTCTGTCAGCTCTTCAAAAGTTAAGCAGCATATCTTGCACTTTCAAAGCCCATTGTTTTGCAAGAAGACTTAGGTGAAAACAATGAGACAAAAGCATGCTTTGTAAAAGACAATGACATCCATTCAAATGCCTCTCATTATACTCTCCTATTTTGCAGAGCTGTTGTATCCAGAATTATCCAGTTCTATTAACTAGTCTAATATAGTCTCAAAAAAATTCTATTTTTTTTTCCTTAAATGTGGAGTTGGGAAGTGGAGAAAAAAATTAAAGCAGAAAGGCATCTTGTTCGATTCATTCAGTCCCAGGGTTTGCTGGTGGGAGAGATTGTTTCTAGTCTCAGTCCCTTTCAGCTCTTTATGGGAACAGCTCAAAGCTTCCCAGAAGCTCAGATTCCCAAGTGCACACTTGAGGGTTACAATAACTCACTTCCCTAAAACTGAAGTAGCCCCCATGTTGCACATGATTTGTTGCAAAAATCCTGGAAATGGAAGGCAAACGGTTTATTAGGTCTCTGGCCCACTCTGTTTCCATCTCCTTCAACACATTCCTCAGAGATTAATTCTATCACTTCTTAAATATGGTGAAGGAAGTCATGCCCACCACTTCCCAAGGAGCCAAGCCCGTAATTTATGAGTTTTTGTGGTCAGGACATTTAAACTTTTGTTCTGTGGTTCACGCTTATTGCAGTGCAAGTTCACAGGGCTCTGAGTGTGAGGGAGATGGATGGCAGGAAAAGCATCACAGGGCAGAGCTGGCAGTGAGAGGAGCGGCCAGGAGGGACTGGCCAATCACTGAGCTGGGGTCCTCCATGGGGAGGACAGGACCTCTTCCACATAAAAAAAGTTCTCAATATTTGGGTAATGAGCCCTCATGTTCTTGGTTACTTCTAGTGATGGTTAATTTTATGTGTCAACTTGGCTAGACCAAGGTACCCAGATATTTGGCCAAATACCAGTGTAGATGTCATTGTGAAGTTTTTTTTAGATGAGATTAACATCTAAATGGTGGACTCTGAGGAAAGTAGATTACCCTGGATTGTGTGGGTGGGAATTATCCAATCAGTTGAAGGCCTTAAGAGAAACAGACTGAGGAAGAGGAAGTTCTGCCTGCAGACTACCTTCAGATTAGAGCTGCAACATCAGCTCTTCCCTAGATGTCTAGCCTGCTCTATAGGTATTGGACTTGCCAGTCCCCACAATCGTGTGAGTCAACTCTAAATAAAAACTCTGTCTCTCTCTCTCTCTCTCTCTCTCTCTCTCTCTCTCTCTCTCACACACACACACACACACACACACACACACACACACACACACACAACACCTCCTGGTTCTCTGGAGAACCCTGACCAATACACCTCTTAAGCTGTGACAGACATGTAGTACATCTAGAAAACAGCTGGTCCAATTGGACAGAAAGGTGAAAAGAACTATTAATGGCTTTTCAGATAAAGAATGGAAATATAAGATATTCAAATAATTTAACCATAAGGAAGCTATAGGATGTTAGAGGGAAACTAATCCATAAAGTTGAAAGAAAATGAAGCAAATGAAATTTTGAGATAATTTTATCCTATTTAATAAAAGGGTGATATGCAAATTAACTGTCACTCCATCACAAAGATGGCGGCACCCATAGCCACAAGATGGCGGTGCCCAGTCCTCTCAGCCCCGCCAGAGTCCCCCAGTCCTGGGGGGGCGGTTACTGAGAGCAGGCAGTGTGAGTGGCCTGGCGGAATACTTACTTCGTTGCTGCAGCGACGAGGCAAGCATTCCGCGCCCGGCCACAATGGGCCTCTGGCCAGGCCGGGGTGCAGAACACTTGCATCGTCACCCCGGCAATAAGGAAAGCGTTCCGCACCCGGCTGCAGATGGGCCTCTGGACCACGGAGAGCCTCTGGGCAGCGGGTGCAGAGCGGCCAGGCCCCGCGGAGAGCTACTGGTGCACAGATTCATGCACAGGGCTACTAGTCTCTAAATAAAAGAATGTAACTTCTGACTCAGCAATGAACAATAGTTACATAGTCATAAAACAAAAATATTAAATATAGATTTTACTAACACTTGTAATACAAAGATATGAAAGTCCATATGAAGCTAAAACTGTCACCTATAATAGTAAGTTAGAAGATAATTAAGTATCAAGGGGTGGCAATATTCACTAATTTTTAAAGGGTAATATACAGGTAAATACCAAAAGGAACAGCTTAAAAAAGTATTTAATAGCTCAGTATATTTACTAAAAAAGAAGGTAGTGTGTTCACAAGAACCCACATTTAAAGAATTCTTAGCTAGTTCAAATCACTAACTACCAACAGAGTTAAATTCAACAAGGGTAGAGAAAGGTTAGGAAATGTAAGTGGGAAGACTAAATCATACTGATGTGAGATACAGAACTGGCTGCATATTAAGAACAACTGATAAGATCTTGGGTTACTTTAGAAATGCAGAAAAATAGACTGAAATAAAAAATTCAATTTCACCTTTATAAAAGAAACATGAACAAAAACCATAAGATGATGGAGGAAATTGCCCATGGTTTATGTGACAATGATGAGAAGCCAAACAGGACTGGTATATATCAGATTCTGACACTGATGCATCACCTGCCTTGAACTGTTGTCTTAGTCAACACCAGGGGAATGACTATAAATTTTGCTAGTACTTGCTACTATTTTCCTGATTCTTCTGTCTCCAACTGCACTGCCATCATTTTCTACAGTCATATTCAATTACAATACCTGACTTAAGGAGAGTCCAGAAAATTTGAATAAAGATTCCAAGATATTGACAGTTTGGTAAATAATTCCTAAGAGAAAAATAAAAAGAGCTTGATCTATTATGTCACAAGTAAGACAAAAAAGCATAAAGATTTTTTTCTTCAATTTGTATCCAGACTTACAAAAGAATATATGTGATCCTTCAACATGAAACTAGAGGTCACTGGTTTTTAAACGTTGCTGCTTTGTCCAACTGTTAACTTCCCAGACTAGGTTCCCATGGCTTCCTAATAAATTAGTCCTAATGAAATGAAACAAATTCTAAAAGGAAATAGTGTCTCTCTCCTAGGATTATCTCTAGGTCTCTAAAGACAATTGACAGAGCAAAATAATAAGGTTACTCTCAAGATTTAATCTGCACCAAACAGCTCACATATTATTAGTTTTCAAGTATTACATTTCCTCGAGCAAATAGCGTGTACTTTCTTGCCAGTAACTTGGTACTAAACTCCATCTTCAATTTTAGCAATATAAACATGACTTTGAACGAGACAGAATCTTCTCTTTTAGAAGATTCCTCAATTTTATCTAATAGCACTTAGAAAAAGTGCAGACTCTAGCTTAAAGAAATGAAGGAGTAGAGTGTTGCAGTTTCATAGAAATTTAAATGTAAAGTTTCATAGTATTATAGGCATCATTCATAAAACTATATATGAATTTTAGAACATAAATTAGACATAAACATTTATCAAAAAGGGAGGAGGGGTGAGTAGAAAGAAGAAACAACTAAGGCTAGGAATATGGTGGCTTGAATTAGAATATTAGTAGTAGAAAATAAAAACTGAAAGCATTCCGTAATGTTTTGGAAGTAGGTGAACAGTAATGGGGAGGGTAGGAGATGATGGTAAGAGAGGAGACAAGGATGATTCCTGTTTTTAGTTCAAGTGGCTGGGAGATAAGGTGCTATTAACTGGGATATGGACCAGGATACAGATGTGATGGGACCATTTTAACTGTGGGCATTTTCATTTTGAGGTGCCTAGTAGACTTCCGAATGAAGATGTCAGGTAGTATGTTAGATACATGACTTCGAAGTTTCTGAGTGAGGGGCGCAGGTGCAGATGTGGGAATCATAGACAAATCGACAGTATTTAAAGCCAAAGGATCCAGTGAAATTACCTACAGACAGAGTGTAGATGTAAGAAAACTGGGGTGAAGACCTAACCCTCAGATATAGCACAGTTTAGAGGTTTTGCAGGAAGGAGGTAGCAAATGAAACCAAAGAGGCATGAATAGAGGGGAGGAACACAAGAGTAAGAATGATGTCACAGAAACCGAGAAAAGAAACTAACACATGCTGCTAAAAGATGGAGTAAAAGGAGAAAAAGGATAACCTCTAGCTTCGGCTATGTGAAGGTCAGTAGGTCACCGGTGAAATCGACAAGAACCTTGACATGAGTCAATGGAAGAGCGGGACCAGAGCCTGAATGGAAGGTGAGGAAGTGAAAACCTCTTTCAAGAGGTTTGCTTTGTTGTTGTTTTTACTTTTAACGGTGGAAACATTCCTGCTTAACATGCACAACACCAGAGATTAATATATGTACCTCATAAACTCAGCCCTCCAATAATTACCATTTTTTTCATTTCACCTATTGCCCCATTTAAAATTTTTCTAAAATTAAGATATACTTCTACACGTAAAATTAATATAATATTAATATTGTATGTCAACTGTAATTGGAAGGTAAATTAGTCATTTTTAAATTCCAAAACAAAAAAATTAAGCTATAATTTGCATGTAGTAAAATTTATTCTTTTTGGTTTACAGTTCTATGAATTTATGTACATGCATACAGCCCTATAACCACCACCAAAATCAAGACATAGAACACTTCTAATACCCCCCAAAATTGTCCCTCATACCCTTTATAGTCATCTCCTCCTCTCACCCACAGCCCCTGGTAACTGCTAGTCCATTTCTTGTCACTATCTTTGCCTTTCCAGAATGTCATATAGTAAATGGAAACATAGAGTATACCAACTGTCTGTCTTCTTTCACTAAGCATAATGCATATAAAATACATCTATGTTGTTGCATGTATTAGTAGATTGTCCTTTTTTATTGCTGAGTAGTATTCTACTGCTTATCTATCACAGTTTATCTATCCATTCAATAGTTGTAGGACATTTGGCTTATTGCTAATTTTTGGCCATTTTAAATAAAGACTCTATAAATACTTATGTACAGGTTTTGGTGTGAATAAAAGTTTTTATTTCTCTTGGTTAATATGTAGAAATAGGACTTGAAGGTCTTATGGTAAGTATATATTTAAATTTACAACAATCTGCCGAAACCGGTTTGGCTCAGTGGATAGAGCGTCGGCCTGCGGACTGAAGGGTCCCGGGTTCGATTCCGGTCAAGGGCATGTACATTGGTTGCGGGCACATCCCCAGTGGGGGGTGTGCAGGAGGCACCTGATCGATGTTTCTCTCTCATCGATGTTTCTGGCTCTCTATCCCTCTCCCTTCCTCTCTGTGAAATATCAATAAAATATGTTTAAAAAAAAAAAATAAAAAAAAATAAATTTACAACAATCTACTAAACTATTTTCCAAAGTGGCCCACCATTTTAAGTCTACCTGTAATGTATGAGAGTTCTGGTGCTCAGTAGCTTTGCCAACTTTTGTTTTCTTTTTAATTTTTTTGTCCATTTTAAAACATGTGCTTGCAGTGGTATCACATTGTGGTTTTAATTTGCATTTTTGTAGTAACTAATGATGTTGAGAATCTTTTTAAGTGCTTCCCACCACCCCATCTATACACTGAGTCGCCAGATTATTATGATCTCTGAATGCATGATAATCTGGCCACTCAGTGTATATCCTATATAATAAAAGGCTAATATGTAAATTGTCCCCTCGACCAAGAGTTCGACCAGCAGGCAGGCCGGCCAACCACCCATGTCCCCTCCCCCTGGCCAGGCTGGCCAGACCCCACCCATGCATGAATCATGCACAAAATTTGTGCATGGGGGGGTTGTCCCTCAGCCCAGCCTGCACCCTCTCCAATCTGGGACTTCTCAAGAGATGTCTGACTGCCCGTTTAGACCCGATCCTGGTGGGATCGGGTCTAAACAGGCAGTCGGACATCCCCCTCACAATCCAGGACTGCTGGCTCCCAACTGCTCGCCTGGCTGCCTTCCTGATTGCCCCTAACCGCTTCTGCCTGCCAGCCTGATCACCCCCTAACCACTTTCTGCCAGCCTGATTGATGCCTAACTGCTCCCCTGCCAGCCTGTTTGCCCCTAACTGCCCTCCCCTGCAGGCCTGGTCACCCCTAACTGCTCTCCCCTGCAGGCCTGGGTCCCTCCCAACTGCCTTTCCCTGCAGGCCTGGTCGCCCCCAACTTCCCTCCTCTGCCGGCTTGGTCACCCCTAACTGCCCTCCCCTGCTGGCCTGATCGCCCACAACTGCCCTCCCTTGCAGGCCTGGTCCCTCCCAACTGCCCTCCCCTGCTGGCCATCTTGTGGTGGCCATCTTGTGTCCACATGGGGGCAGGATCTTTGACCACATGGGGGCAGCCATCTTGTGTGTTGGAGTGATGGTCAATCTGCATATTACTCTTTTATTAGATAGGATAGAGGCCTGGTGCACGGGTGGGGGCCAGCTGGTTTGCCCTGAAGGGTGTCCCGGATCAGGGTGGGGGTTCCCTTGAGGCATGGGGTGGCCTGGGCGAGGGGCCTGTGGTGGTTTGCAGGCTGGCAACCTAAGCAGAAGCCCTGGTATCTGGGATTTATTTATCTTCTACAATTGAAACTTTGTAGCCTGGAGCAGAGCCAAGCCTTCTGCTTGCTCCGTGGTGGCAGCCATTTCTGTTGGGATTTACTTATCTTCTATAATTGAAACTTTGTAGCCTTAAGCGGAGGCCTGGGCCGGCCAGGGTGTGCGGAAAGCTTGGCTTCCTCCATTGCCAGGAAAACCCAAGCCTCCCTCCTGCTCTCTGTGGCTGCAGCCATCTTGGTTGGGTTTATTTGCATACTCGCTCCTGATTGGCTGGTGGGCGTGGCTGGTGGGTGTAGCGGAGGTACAGTCAATTTGCATATTACTCTTTTATTAGCTAAGATTAGATAGGATAGAGTAGCCAGATTATTATGCGTTCAGAGATCATAATAATCTGGCCACTCAGTGTATATCTCCATTGGTGACATATTTGTTCAAAGCTTTTGGCCATCATTTATTTGGTTGTTTTCAATATTACTCTCAAGTTCTGAGAGGTTTTTTGTTTTGTTTTGTTTTTTTACCATATTCTGGATACAAGTCCTTTGTCAGATATTTGTTTCACTAATAATTTTCCCTGATATGTGGTAAGCATGAATGTTTACCTTTTAATTCTCTCAACATTGCCTTTCATAGAAAAAAGTTTTCAATGTTGACAAAATCCAATTTATCAATATTAATTTAGTTGCCTAATTCAACCAAGGTCACAAAGATTTGTTTCTATGTTTTCTTCTAGAAATTTTAGATCTATCCTCCATTTTTGGTTAATTTTTACACAAGGTATGTGATATGACTCAGATTAAAAAATTTTTTTGGTGTTGTCCCAGCACCATTTGTTGAAAAAACTATCCTTGCTCTATTAAATTGTTTTTGCGCCTTTATGAAAAATTAATGGACCATATAGTGTGTATTTATTTCTAGTTTCCTCTTACAGTTGTATTATTGATTCATCTACCAATATAGCACTCTCTTGATTACTGCTGCTTTATACTAAGGTTTGAAATAGAGAAGCGTGGTTCCTCTGCATTCTTCTTTTTTTAAATTGTTTTAGCAATTCTAATCCTTTGATCTTCCTATATGGTTTTTAGAATCAGCTTGTCAAATTCTAAAAAAAAACCACACCACACCAACCTGCAGATTTTGACAGGGACTGGAATGAATCTCTAGCAATCATATGACCTATACTTGAGAATTTTACTGAGTGATAAGGATGGTAATCCAATGAGCTATAGCTTTTCAGTGACTTTTTGGAGATAATAATGTCCTGTATGCTGCCAGGTCAGTAGGAGGCACAAAGGACTTGATCTTTTTGGTAGCTGAGCTCACATGCAGGAGGCAATGCTTCCAGTAGAAAAGTATACTAAAGTAGCTTTCAACCTACTGTCCAGTGCTAGTCAGAATCGCCATTTGGAAAAGGAAACTAAACACTTTTAAATATGTTTTTTATTGACTTTTAGAGTGAGAGAGGCAGGAAGAGGGAGAGAGAGAACTATCCATTGGCTGCCTGCTTCATGCCCTCTATTGGGGATCGAGCCTGAAACCCAGGCATGTGGAACTGAACCAGCAATCTCTCTGTGGGATGATGCTCCATCACTGAGCCACACAGCCAGGGCCTGGAAAAGGAAACTATTTACATCAGTACTTATGGGAAAAGACTACTTACTGGGAGGGAACAAAGAACATACATTGTCTAAAATGAGGAGGAAGGAATGAAGACATGGGAAAACAAAGTATCCAGGAATGTAGTAAATAGAAATATATCAGAGGCCTTAAATAGAAAAAAATTATTGAGAGAAAATAGACCAAACCATTGAAACCAACTCAGCTTGACAAGGAGAAAGTACAGTAAAGAAAGTAGGAAAAGAAAAAGAAATCACAATGTACTATATGGCTTTTATTGTTCAGCTTTACACAAAAATTTCCTACCAAAATATTAAACACATGCAATCATGAATGGCATGCTGTAAGACTAAATAAAATATACACAACCTTCAAATAAAAAGTCACTGTATTTTACTTATAATCAATGATGCCTCATGATAGAAGCATCTGGAATATCATATTTAAACACTTCTTGAAAACCAAAAACAATGAATGTTCTTGGACATATGTAGAACAGATATTACTGTATTACTTATAAAAGCATATGACTTTAACTTTCCACTTATTTTATTCCTGGGGCATTTTCAAGTACTGTCCTTAATGCACCTCGTACACGATAATAGGAAAACACAAGCTGTGTGAGAATTAATTATAAGAAATTAGAGGGAGTGGATTGCCTATTTTTAGCTTCCCAACCCCAAAACTACACATCTGATATTTAAAAATTAGAATCTTGCACAGTTCCCTTGGATGCCTGCCTCAGCAACTGCCTCGCACATGATCATTTTGGCCACAGCTCTGCTCTCAGCCTGTCTTTACATGACAGTTTTTTCTCCCTGTTTTCAAGCATCACCTACTTCCCCAGTCTCTCTGGACCCCTCTAGGCATATTGTGGTCTGGCTCTCACCTCTTGGCCCTGTAATTATGTTGTGTGCGGGAAGCAGGGTGGAAAGGATGGCATCTGTAGACATGTCTGCCGGCAGATGAGTGAACATGTGCCTTCCCTTGCCTCGTGCACTGGGAATGTCTCTGACGGAAAGGAAGAAATAGATGTACATAGATCTGACCTCTGTCATGCTGTCAGGGCAGCCAAACCTGGTGTGATCTGCTAGGTAGGTGTCAGCTCCCCCACTTTCTAGAGCCTGGAGGCAGATTTCGGTTCAGCACTCCAATGCAACTGGAAGTCATCGCTAGGAAATGTAAGCCAAATGCACCTGTTTGCCTCCTTCCTCCATTGATCAAGATTTTACCTGGAAAATTTCAACTGTTTTGATTTCTATATCCTTATTCTGTATTTTATCATTTCTAAGTCCCCCCTGATCACCAGGCAACAGCTCAACATACTATTGCTGCAGCTTGAACAGTCTCTTCTAGCAAGATGTTGTCACATTAATGATCTTGTGACCTTTGGGAATAAGGAATATATATACACCAACTGTTTCCATGAGAAAGTCTGTTTTTTCTTCCACCATAAAGAAAAATCTAATGCTCACATATTGAGTGTCAAGTAATGGAAGCCCCATTCTATGCTTGGAGAGAAATTGTCCTGCATTTGTTGTTATAATGTCTGAAGTTATCCACTGAAATTATCCATAAAATTCTGTGACTGCAGTGAACTAACCATCATGATTTCTAAAAACAAATTGGTATAATTTCCAGTAAATATGGTATATTTAGCTGACATGCTCAGGCCATCTTCCTGCTAAAAACACCTAGAAGTGCTGAATGAAATAAAGCAAAAATGATTTATCTAATGCATAGTTGAGTTCAAATGAAAGAAAGGAACATTTCCAGGGACTGAGAAAGAAGCAGGCACCTAAACTTACAGTGGCAAGAATTGAAGTGTAGGAGGCCACACGGCCGGCAGACTGGCCTGGGCCTTTGAGGGTCCTGGGTGTCGATGGAAACTGGTGTCTGACCATGAAGCCCAGGGTCTAAGATTGGATGGGCTCTCAATAATCGATTGTAAAATGGAAGTGATATATCTGAGATCAGGCTCAAGGGGTCCAGAAGGCATAAGTATGCTGCCTGAGCAGGTGACCCAGGCCTCTGTGACACCTTCCTCTGTTACACGCCTGCCTCTCCCTCAGTTCACACCGATGGCATCATGTGTGTGAGGGGCCCCTTTGACTAGCTTATGGAGAAGGGACAGCCTGACCTTGGTTCACAGTGGAGTGCCTTGCTATATGTTGGTACAAGCTGAAAATGGAATGCTTCTGCACTTACAGCCCAACCCAGGGTATCTCAAGACAGTGGCAAGGGGAAATCCCTCTGATGAATAGACTCAGATGGTGCACTTCATCATTCACTTTGTGCGGAAAGAGAAGTGACCAAAGATAAAGATACCCATGGACTCACAGCAGTGGCAGATGACTAAGCTGATTAGTCAGGGTCCAGAAGGAGTAAGATTGAAATAATGGCATAAGGAGGACCAAGAAAGAGACGTGGGTGGACCTGTGTGAATAAGCACAAAGTGTGAGATCATCTACTTCCGTAGAGAAAGCACACCAAAGATAAAAGATAACCAAAAGGTGGAAAATATATCGTATGCAAAAACCCTTGGAAATCCTGCATTGCATGCCAAGGCTGTCAGCATTTGCCATTTCAAAATTCTTCCTTCCGCTGGGAGGAGATTGTTAGAGAGTGGGAATTTCTGAGCACGCTTACTACTACCATTCCAGAGAGGCCGTGGACTATGCCCCAGATGGAGTTGTCAGTGCTGACACCAGGCCAGGCCTTGAGATATGGTCTCATGGCCCCTTCCCAGAACGTAGGCCTTCTTTCATAGAACACTGTCAGCTTTCTGAAGAACAGGATGACCCTGTAAATAACATGGTCGTCAATGGCATGATCCTGACGTTGCTTAGGAAAAACTGTTTTGTCTTGGGTTACTTGTTCTGCAAAAACAGGATGTAGTTAATGTGCTTAAAAGTGGTCTCGCACAAAGGGTTGGGGCTGCTCTCTGGACTCCCTGTGTGGAGAAAGGCAGAGCAGTCGCCAGCCGGCTGGCCGGCCAGCTGGCCGGCTAATAAAGGCTCCCTAAATTTTAATTTGGTCTGGGCTCCAGTGGTCATTCACTCGCGCTCGCTCCACAACAAGATGAAGCACTGGCACTAGCATTTCTGGAAGCATCATACACAAAGCACTGACCATTTTATCCCAAGAGATAATCCATGTAAACTGCAAGCACAGAGAGATTCAAAATGGCGGCAGAGTTGTAGGATGCTGCATGGACATGCTCCCAGGAACAAGCTAGAATCACAACCGAAATACGGAAAGGCTTCCGGAATAATCAACGGAAAACTCACAGGAGAACCCTGATACCCGGGGACCGAAGGTGGAGACCGCATAGAGACTGTAGGAGGGGCGGAGGCACGAAAGGGCTGGCCAGGCACCCACAGACGGCAACTGAAGTCCCGGAGAGCTATCTCAGCTGTGGGGGAAAGGGGGGTGCTACTGACAACTCTGGGATCTAATCCCGAAACTGGGATCCCCATCAGAGAGCACCAAACTGAGGAGGGTACCCACATAACCTCTAGCTGTGAAAAGCGGGGTGCTGTCTGTCAGGGAGTGGCAGCTGAAAGTTCAGGCACCCTCAAAAAGGGCCAACGCACAAAAATTCCCTGTGGAGCCACCCACCTTGTGCTCTGGCAGAGGGAGGGTGAAGTGGACTGGAGCTGTGAGAGCAGAAGCCAGGACTGGGGACTCGGGGGATAGAGCTCAGAAGGCAGACACCCCAAGTTTCCTGGGCTGAGTCATTCCCTCACACAATGGAGGACATCTTTCCCACATAGACATCTGCCTTGCCTGGGAGTAAGAGAGTTGACACACCCTATTGGAAAACACCTTCCCCTGAGGCTACTTAAGAGATTAAAAGTAACAATTAGCCTCCAGGAAGAAGCAACTGCCCCACCTTGTTGAAAAAACTCTCACCACACCTGAGAACAATTGCCTGGGGGCAATTCAAGTTGGAATCTATTAGTCTGTAGACAGAGGCGGTCTCTGGAGGCTTTGAGTCTTCGCCTGATCCAATTAGTCAGAAACAGCCTTTAACACTGTCCTGCACTAAAGATTGAGAGGTGTAGAGGATCTTCCTAAAACATAGTCACAACCCCAAACAGACAACCAAAATGAGGGGACAAAAAACAACCCACAAATGAAAGAACTAGAGAATTCTCCAGAAGTGATAAATGAAGCAGAGATAAATTTATCTGAAACAGAGTTCAGAGTAATGATGTTAAGAATGCTCAACAGTATGAAAAAGGACATAGTAACTACGAAAAAAGAACAGTTTGAAATAAAGAATGACATAACACAAATAAAGAACACATTGGAAGGAATACACAGCAGATTAGGGGATGCTGAGGATTGAATCAGTGAATTAGAAGACAGAGTTGAAAATATCACTCAATTAGAGAACCAAAAAGAAAAAACAATTAAAAAACAGGAGGACAGCTTAAGGGAGCTGTGGGACAATGTGAAACGTGACAATATTAGAATAGTAGGCTTGCCAGAAGAGGGAGAAAGGAATAAAGAAGGTGTTTGAAGAAATAATGGTAGAAAACTTCCCTAACCTGGTAAAGGAAAAAGTCACAAAAGTTCAGGAGGCACAGAGAACCCCAAACAAGAAGAACCCAAACAGACCCACACCCAGACACATCATAATTAAAATGCCAAAAATTAAAGACAAAGATAGAATCTTAAAGGCAGCAAGAGAAAAGAAAACTGTTACCTACAAAGGAGTTCCCATAAGGCTGACACCTGATTTTTCATCAGAAACTCTACAGGCCAGAAGGGAATGGCATGAAGTACTCAAAGTAATGGAAAGCAAGGATCTGAGACCAAGATTACTATATTCAGCAAGGCTATCATTCAAAATAGACAGTTAAATAAAGAGCTTCCCAGACAAAAAAAAAAAAAAAGGCTAAAAGGAGCTCATCACCACCAACCCAGCATTACAAGAAATGCTAAAGAGAATGCTGTAGGGGATTGCTGAGAAGAAGAAACAGAGAGAGAAACCTAGCCATACAGAATTAAAATGGCTATAAATAAGTACCTCTCAATAATAACCCTAAATGTAAATGGATTAAATGCTCCAATCAAAAGGTGTAGGGTAGCTGAACAGATACAAAAAATGACCCAGCTATATGCTGTCTACAAGAGACCCACCTCAAAGCAAAAGACACACACAGGATTAAGTGAAGGGATGGAAAAAATTTTTCCATGCAAATGGGAAAGAAAGAAAAAGCTGGAGTAGCAATACTCATATCCAACAAAATGAACTTTAAAAGCATCATGCTAAGTGAAATAAGCAAGTCGGAGAAAGATAAATATCATATGATCTCACCCATTTGTGTAATATAATGAAAAACATAAACTGATGAACAAAAATAGAGCCAGAGGGGGGGAAATATTCTAGAATATAATAGAAGTAATCTTGTTATTTGCAGATTTTTAATATTTCCTTTCCTACAACTTTTGTGCTATCATACTGTGTTACATGTTTGTGTACATACTATGTTAGTACAGTTTTGGTAATATTATTATACTTAAAATCCTTTTATTCTTGAGATATTAATGTTTATTACATGTAATATTATTATATGCAAGATCATTTTTCTTGAGTAATTGGTGTTTATTGCCTGTAAGATTATCATATTTAATATCATTTTCTTGAGATATTAAGGTTTATTGCATGTAACATTATTATATTTAAAATTGTTTTTCTTGAAATAAAAAAACTGAAAAAAATGTAAGCAGAGAAAGACTAGGGGCATGTCATTCTCACATCTCACTCTTTATTTAGAAAAATAGAGGTTGTGGTAGGTTTGCTTCTTTATAATGTTTCTATTAAAAAAAGCCTACTTCTGAGCCCTATATTAATTTATATCTCACTGCTTTTTTTTTTAAATAAATCTTTATTCAGATTATTACAATTATTTCTCCTTTTTCCCCCCATAGCTCCCCTCCACCCATTTCCCACCCCACCTTCTGCCCTTACCTCCCCCCCCCACTGTCCTCATCCATAGGTGTATGATTTTTGTCCAGTCTCTTCATGAACTCCCCCATACCCCTTTCCCCCTGAGAATTATCAGTCCACTCCCTTTCTATGCCCCTGATTCTATTATATTCACCAGATTATTCTGTCCCTCAGGTTTTTAATTCACTTGATTTTTAGGTTCAGTTGTTGAGAGATATGTATTTGTTGTTCATAATTTTTCTCTTTACTTTTTTCTTCTTCCTCTTCTTTAAGAATACCTTTCAGCATTTCATATAATACTGGTTTGGTGGTGATGAACTCCTTTAGCTTTTTCTTGTCTGTGAAACTCTTTATCTGCCCTTCAATTCTGAATGATAGCTTTGCTGGGTAGAGTAATCTTGGTTGTAGGTTCTTGCTATTCATCACATTGAAAATTTCTTGCCACTCCCATCTGGCCTGCATAGTTTCTGTTGAAAAGTCAGCTGACAGTCGTATGGGTGCTCCCTTGTAGGTAACTAACTGTTTTTCTCTTGCTGCTTTTAAGATTCTCTCTTTGTCTTTTGCTCTTGGCATTTTAATTATAATGTGTCTTGGTGTGGTCCTCTTTGGATTCCTTTTGTTTGGGGTTCTGTGGGCTTCCTGGACTTGTAAGTCTATTTCTTTCACCAGGTGGGGGAAGTTTTCGGTCATTATTTCTTCAAATAGGTTTTCAGTATCTTGCTCTCTCTCTTCTTCTGGCACCCCCATAATTCTGATGTTGGTACGCTTGAAGTTGTCCCAGAGTCTTCTTACATTATCTTCAACTTTTTGGATTTTTTTTTTTTTGCTTTTTGCTTTTTGCTTTTTCGGTTGAGTGTTTTTTGCTTCTTTGTAATTCAATTCTTTGACTTGATTCTTGTGTTCCTCTTGTCTGTTTTGGGGTCTCTGTATAATATTTTTTATTTCAGTCAGTGTATGTTTAATTTCTAGTTGGTCCTTTTTCATGTCTTCGAGAGTCTCGTTATATTTATCGGCCTTTTCTAGGATATTCTTAAAAAGCCTTATAACCGTGGTTTTGAATTCTATATCCAGTCGTTTGTTTTCCTCCATTTCTTTCATTTGTGATCTGATTCTTTGACGCCGCATTTTCACTGCTTCCCTGAGTTGGTAAGGTAGATTTGTGTGCTAGGTTTCCAATCTGGCCCAGTGGGTCTGCCTCCCCAGTTAACCTGAGGTGGACACTCTTGGTGCACCCCTTTGTGGACTGTGTGTACAGCCTTGTTGTAATTAAGTCTTGATTGTTGTTGGTATCACTGGGAAGAATTGACCTCCAGGCCAGTTGGCTGTAAGGATCAGCTGTGTCTATGCTGGGAGAAGTTCGGTGCTGGAGACAGCCTTATAGGATTAGACTTGCCAAATTGCAATAGCCTCTGTGCTCAGCTTGGATGGGGTGGAGTCTCAGTCTTGGCTTCCCGTCAGCCTTGCCCTTGTGCGCACGTGCGTGCCTTCAGACCTCTGCTTTCCCGGCTCCCGAGTCTCCGCCCGAGAGTCCAGGCTCCCCCCACAAGAGCGTGGGTCCCCAGGGGCTCGCCTGGAACTGGGGTTCACTGCAGTCAGAACTGGGGCTCAGTGCATTCAGGAGCCTCTGACTCCCTTCCACTAGGGAAAGCCTGTGGCAACCTCCGCAGCCTTTGTGCGCACTGGCGCGAGCACGCTTTCAGTCCTCCGCCTTCCCCAGCTCCCGAGTCTCCGCCCGAGAGTCCAGACTCCCCCCGTAAGAGCGTGGGTCCCCAGGGGCTCGCCCGGAACTGGGGTTCAGTGCAGTCAGAACTGGGGTTCAGTGCGGTTGGGGGCTTCCTTCCCCCTTCCGCCAGAGAAAGTCAGCCAGGCTCTCAGCCGCCCTTCCTCTCTGTGCGCACAAAGACCCTTTGCCGTACCTCCAATTCTCTGTGAGCTTTTCTCTTTCCTTCTAGTTGTAGAATTTTCACTCAGTCAGCTTTCCTGTGGTTCTGGATGGTGTCCGTTCTGTCTTTTAGTTGTAGTTTTGAAATTGTTTTGCGGGGCAGCAGTTTAGGTGTTTACCTATGCCGCCATCTTGGTTTCTCTGTATCTCACTGCTTTATAAAAGATCTAACTAGTCCTAGCCAGATGGCTCTATTGTTTGGAGCATCATCCCATACACCAAAAGGTTGTGGGTTCAATTCCTGGTCAGGGCACATACTTCGGTTGTGGGTTCAATTCCCAGTCAGTGCATACAAGAGGCAGCCAACTGATATTTCTCTCTGACATCAATGTTTCTCTCTCTCTCCATTCTTCTCTAAAACAAAATTTTTTTTTTTAAAAAAAGAACCAACTAATTAATTTGAGCCTGCCATAGAGAAGGACATCACCCCTGCTCTTGCCAAGCAATCCTGAAATAGCCACATAATCAACAAGTCTCACTGCCCAGAGTACTTGAAGATCTCTCACAAATAAAGAAGATAAAGAAAACCCAAAAGAGCAGATGGGGAAACAATTCACAGAAGAGGAAAATCTGAATGGTCAAAAAGCACATAAAGTGATCTTCACCTTCAATAATTATCAGAGACATGCAAATTAAGGCAGTGGCGAAATGTTAGTCATACTTTACTGAGTACTGGCAGGGTTGTCAGGGAATGAGACTCCCTTACAGAGCTGGTAGGTGTGTAATCGCTCTGGAGAGCAACTTAGTCACAGCCAGAAAGTTGGAGCTTTGCATACCACACACAAATGCACAAGAAGACACACACAATAGCATTTTCAGTCACATTGTGTCATAGGAAAAATTAAAAGCAACCTAAGTGGCCATATTCTATTGGGGAATAGAAACATAATTTAATGCATCCCTAGATGGGAAACTATATAGTAATTTAAATTAGGAATGAACTACTTCCACAAGCATCAAAATAGGTAAATCTTGGAAACAATGTTGAGTGTAAACAGCAAGATACTATTTATGTAAACATTTTAAATTACCCAAACAGCACTACATGCAGCGCTGTTTGTGAATCATACATATGCCATAGATATGAAAGCATGGGTAAGAAACAAGAACCAGTTTTAAAGAGCAGCTCAGTGTGGGCTGAGGGCCGTGGCTGTGGACATGAGGCAGCCATGGGGCTGGTGGACTGTAAGGAGTGAAGCATGTGGACCGGGTTAGATGGGACTGGGGTTGAGGAATAGGAGTTGGGCCCCCAGTTTTGTGCTCTCTAGGTCTGGCTGAGTCAGGGCTGGTGACTGGGAAAGCATGTGGGCTGAGCGTCAAAGCCCACAGGGGAAGGTGCTAGGGCTGACTTATTAGGACCCGTTCCTCCCCTTCCCCACGTCTCCCCTCCTGCATCACTCCTGCCTCCTCCCCTCCCAGTCCCCTTCCGCACACAGGAGACCTCTTTCCCTTTCCCCAGTTCTCCATCACGGGCACCTCTCTCTTTTTAATGTTCAGTACTGATGTCTAGTTTTTTTTGCTCTGTTTATTAAGAGGCTGGTCATTTAGTCTCATTATTTTTGTATCAGTAGAAATTAAAATAATTTTTTAAAAATTTGTGGCTTCCAATAGATATTCCCTCATTCTAGCCCTGCTCAGTGGTCCCTGAAGAGAAAATGGGCTTTCCTTCTAATATAGACTTTATTTCAAGTATTTTCTAAAAATAGTAAGTCATTAAACATCTACTGTGTGCCAACCATTGTGTGAGTTCAGTACTTTACATGAATTATTTTATTTAATTCTTATAAAAAAACACAAACAATCCTATGAGGTAGCTTATCCCTATGTTACGGGTTCTTCCGTCTCATAAATGTGAAAACTAAGGTGTTAAGGGGTTAAGAAACTTAGGTGAGTTCTAGAAAATGGTTCAGCAGAAATTTAAACCCCATCAGCTTCCAGAACTCAGGCTCTGAGGGAAGAATTGTTCCTGACAGGAAGTCTGGACAGGACTTCTGGGCATATTATTTCACTCAGTATTATAACTTTCAAGAAATCTTATTTTCTGCTAAATTTCCGGCTTTGTGCCTTCTCAGGGTAAGGACTCAGATGTTACATTTTCAACAACAAAACAATTTTATTTTGAAGGTGTCACATCCCCCTCAAATATGAAGCTATATTATAGAATAAACATCAAACATCTAATGAATAACCCATTTCTCTCTCTCTCTCTCTCTCTCTCTCTCTCTCTCTCTCTCTCTCTCTCTCTCTCACACACACACACACACACACACACACACACACACACGGAGACACCCACTCTTCCGTATCTACTAACCTAAATCAGTAGGCTAAAGGGTTTCTCAGAGACTCCCCTCAGCATTAAGGATGCTAATTGCTACTCTAGCAGTTACTGGAAAGATCAAAGAACCGCCCACAGAGCAGAGCTGCGTTTCATCTTCCGCAGACCAAACACTAGTACTGCCCATCCCCCACTAACCCCCCCCCTCCCCCTCTCAAGCTGCCACATGGGACCAACTCCTTTCCCTCTCCCACACAAGCTTGCCCCGCCCCTCAAATAGCTCTGTGCCCAAAATAAACACTCGGGAAAAATGTTTGGAATGAATGGAGAAAGGTGCCTTCACTATCATTATGTTTTCCTTCTAATTACCAGGGTTGTCTAATGATTTGCTTGTTTGTTTGTGGTACTGATTCAGAGACCCATCACAGAAACGCTCCCCACTCCCCCGTCTGTCTCCCTGGAGCTGGGGCAGGAATCCTGGGGCCTTGCCATCCCTGGGGCACAGCACGGGCACTAAAGGCCCTGAGCACAAAACTCATCACCACCCCATTACCCTGCCCCTTTTCTTTTGCGCTGCAGGAAGTCGAAGGGCTTTTGCTCAGGAGAGTTCTGAATTTTGCTGGAGGGCAGGGCTATGAAAAAGGGTCCCCCTGCCCTGGGGGAAGACATCACCCTTCTAGAAATGGCACAATAACAGGAGGGGCCTTCTGCCATGCACTGCAAAGTGGATTTGGCACAACCAGAGAGATTCGATCACGCTCATGGTATAGAATGTCTGGCCCAGAGCAGATGAATGAGGCTCTCTCAACCCTGCAGGGAGGCCCAGCAAAGCTGGTCCCAGTTCCATAAAGAGGAAAAATCAGAGGAGACTAAATGGCAGGCCAAGGAGCACCTCGACTCAGAGTGGAGAGAAGAAATGGGAATCTTAGAAGCGAGGCTCTTGGAGGGCCTGGGTCAAGGTGACTGTGAATGAGGCTCCCTGGTACACCAGGTACATCAGGGGCCCTGACCAAAGGCGGATGCCCTTGCACTGCAGGGTCTTCAGTAAGACATCATGCAGCACCCAGCTGGGTCCCACTCGTACTGGGGGCCACTTCCTCCTCCCCGCCTTCCCACTGCCATCCCAGGCAGTCAGGCCCAGCTCTTCCAGTCCCAGTCACGAATGGGGAGCAGGGGCCTGGCCCCACATTCACACTTGGATCCCTGACCCAGGCAGAGCCCTGTTCTCGGCCCAGCCTCCCCCAGCACCATGAGGCTTCTGTGTCCCGAGGCTACATATTTTTAGCCTTCCTCCAAAGGTGTGCTTCTAAAACGCATCCCCACCTTTCCACATGGGCCTCAGTCCCTCTGGTTCAGGGTTTGTCTCCCTGGGCCCATCACCATCTCCAGGTGGGCTCTGCTCTCCCAAATCTATTGGAAACCACTGCTGATGCAATCTTTTCCAAGGATGCTTTGTGCATTGCACTCCCTGCTCAGATGGCCTCAATGACCCCCATTAAGACTTTAGTATTTATGCTATGTCAAGGAGCACAGAGTGGGGGTGTGTAAGGGAACTTTCAATTCTGAGTTCTAATTTGTAGGCTTTCTGTCTGGGCAAGTGGACTTGGTCACAGGGGTGCAAAGTGCAGAAAGGTCTTAAGAGCCTGGGAACAAGATACAGACTAAATGAACAGGTGCAGCTATTGGCCATCAAGACTGAGACCCCTGAGCTGTTGCTGAACAATAACCATTCCAAGGCAGGGTGCTGAGTGGAAGAAGAATGTACACAGACAGCTAGAGATTCTGCTTGTTCTGGGAACAATGGTTAGAGGATATCTGAATATATATACAGGGCAGAGTTGTGTAAATTGTCTTTCATCCAAAATTCTTCATCCCGACCGTCCCTTCGAGTGTCAGCTTCCCGGGATAACAAGTGAAAGGAAAGATGAGATAAGAAGTGAGTCGAGTGAAAGATGAGAAACACCCGACCTGCTGTCGCAGAGGCGATCCTCTGAGACCGGACATTCCTCCATTGCAGAGGCAAGAGGCAGAGTAGCCAAATCCTCACCGTGGAGGCGGCCACCTGAATGACAGAGGCAGCTACAAATGGTGACATCGGCACTGCAAGCCCAGGCCACTCAGAGAGACATAGGAAAGGCCAACGCTCGAAGGAAAAGAGAGGAAGGCGATTACCATTGAGTTCATACATGAGCTACCACAGGGGTCTCTTGGAAGGAAAGGCAAGATTACAGGCAGATCCTTTCTAGGTGTGATCTCAGTCAGTTCCATTGTAGTGACAGTGATCCCTCATTTACATAATCAGGCCAATAACCTGAGAGAATATTGGTTATAGTTGAGTAACTCATAAATTGCACAAAGGAAGCCCCTTTTCGTTACCCCTCTAACCCCTCAGACCAAATACAATCTGTTCTACTCTCAGGGAACACACCGCAGACTCACTGCCATCATGATTTTGCTCATGCTATGATTAGCTGGGGTGCTCTTCCTTCCTCCTCTTCTCTGGCTTTAGTTTTATAATAGTACCCATCCTTCAGTGCCTAACTTAAATGCCACCTCTTACACGAAGCCTTCCTTGGTTGTCTTAGTTCTGAGTGATTTTTCTTTCCTGAGTTCACCTGGCCATTTCTACTTGCATTAGGATTCCTACCCCACCCCACTTTGTGATGGAGCTATTTGTGTGAGTCCCAGGTGGCTAAATCCTATGGGCATTTCTAGTTGTCATCTTACTTGATCTCTCAATAGTATTTAACACTATGGAATGCATTCTTCTTGGAATATGCACCCCTTTGGCATCTGCATAGATATCTGGGATGTTGCCTGCCTCGCTTCTTCTCTGCCTTCTTCAGGTAACAGCACTCTGATTTTCTTTTAAGGAACTTTCTGTCCATAAGGCATGGGCACGACTGATGTCAAACCCCCTCCCTCCTCATAGATGAGAATATAGCCTAAGCTTTGCCAATAACAGTAATATCTAGTGTCTTATTGAAACCAATAGAAGAGAGATGTTTTATTTACCTTTGGTAGGATGAAACGTGAAACAGGCCACCACATAGGATGACCCACTTAGCAAAGAAACACATTCAGAAGAAGGCAGAACTGAGAGACGGAGAGAGAGGCAGGTCCCAGAGGACCTGTTTGAACACTTGGATCTAAACAAGTCTGACTACTTCTGAGTTTAGGTTATAAGAGCCAATGAATTAGTCTTTTTTTTTTTTTTTTAAAACCAATTGAAGATGGATTTTAAAGCGTCCACATTCAGCCTCCAGGTCACTACACTCTCCTGTCTTTCCTCCTGCCTGGTTGTCCTTTCTCAATCTTCTTCACTGACTAAATGTGAAGGAGACTTTAAATGTCATAATCTGTCCAAGACTGGTCCTAGTCTCTCTTCTCTTTTTATTCTCTATGTTTTGCTGGGCAATCTCAGCCACACCCATGGCTTCAATCACCATCTCAAATGTTTACCCAGGTCCCTCTTAGAACTCCAGATATATTCATTCGTCTGTCTACTCAGTGTGTCTACTTGAATGCCTCAAAGGCAGCTCGGGCTGGTTGAATTATGACCTTTCCTCCCTAAATAGCTCCCCTCTTCTGTTCCTATTGTAACAAACAGAGCAAGACAAAAATCTAGGTTTATCTAATATATTCTCCACAAATTAGATCATGTCTATTTTGTCTAAATGCTTCCAATCCCTTCCCAATACCCACAAGATATGTCCAGAATCAGGAACCTGGACCCAAGGCCCTGTCCAGCATGCCTCCTGCACTTCATCTCCAAGTGCTCTCCTCCTTGCTCCCTGAGCTCAGTCACTCTGCCTCTAATTGCTTCCTTGAAAGTGGCACGCTCCCTCTCACCTTAAGGCCTGGGCACCTACTATTCCCTTTGCCTGGAACCTCTCCCCCATCTCCACCTAGTTCACTGCAATCATCCTCAGGTTTCAGCTAGAAGGCCTAAGAAGCCTTGCCTTACTCTTGCCCCTTTCCTTCATTATACTCACAATATCAGTGTGATTAATATCTGTTTCTCAGGAAACTAAGTTTCAGGGGGCAAATACTGTGCCTGATTTTCTCATTCATGTTTCCTTAGCACTTAGGCCTACTGTATAATGGGCAGTGGGCCTCAATAATATTTGTAGGATAAAGTGAATGAATACTGGATGTCTCCTGCTAAGTGAATACCTCTGTAGACATGTGGAAGCGGGTGGGTATGCAGGAGCAGTGGGACTGCCAGTGATGAGGAAAGAGAAAGCAAAGGGGAACTTCCAAAGGAAACAGCACCCAGTGAGTAGACAGAAGCCTGGAGAGCAGCAGGGATGAGGCCACTCCTAAATGAAAGCCACACTGATTAGGGGAAGTAGGATGACCACCATCCCAGGGCACTGCATTTGTAGATAGCTATTTGCTTGGCTGGGCTGTTCAGCTGAGAATGGAGTGGAAAGTCCCAGGTGATGTTTTCTAACACAGATGAAATTTGAGGATAAGCATTTATTACCTAATCAAAGAGCTTCTACCATGTGTGTGATGTGTATCACATATAAAATTAAAGAGTAAGATGTGGTGTGGGCTTGTTGTGTTCAGTTTAGAATTACATAATTCTGTTATGTAATCTTAAGATGGGTGATGCTCATGCTCTCATTGAGTGTCAAAACTTCAGAAGGAAACGTGACCTAGCACTGTTGGAAAATTAATAAGGCAGGGGCAGAGCAGCATCGCTTTCTGTAAACTACCTGTGCCAGGAGCTGCTTATGTGCTACCGAGCAGTACATGCCACCTGCACAGGGAAGTCAAGAACAAAAATAAAAGGTTACTTTTTCTAATATCATAGTATTTACTGGGCACTTGAGTTATGCCATTCCTGCCACTTCCTGCCATTTACCTTCTTTGTGTCACAGTCAAATTGGGATTTAAGGTTTGTTAGAAGATTAAATAGATAACAATACATTGAGGGTCTTATAAACAGTACCGGGTACAATCAAAACAATTCAAAAGTTAAGTATTATTATTTTTCATGTTTTATTGCATCTTGAGCCCTTTCTAGGAACTGAGCCTACAGTTGTGAAGACAAACAAGATATGACTCCTGTGAAGTTTCTATTCCAGTTAAGGTGGAGACGAATGAGTAAGTAAACTAATAAGCAAGATCCTTTCACAGAGGGATAGATGCCAAGAACGGTGATGGGGTGAAGTGTTCCTGGGGGCAGAGGCCACTCTCAAAAGGGCAGTCAGGAAAGGCCTCTCTGAAGAGGCAACAGCTGAGCCGAGTCCTCAATGGTAGGAAACATGCAAAGAATCCAAGCAAGGGCATTCCAGACTAGGTGCACAGCAAGTGCAAAGGCCCTGAGGCAGAACGGAGCTGAAGTGTTAGAGGCAGGAAAATGCAGTGTGGCTGGAGTGTGGTAAGAGAGGAAGAGAATGGTATGAAATGAGGTCAGATGTGATGAGATAGTGAAAACCCACTGACCAAAGAGCAAATGGTCAGAGTCCTGATGGGACATTCCTGCTGGTAGGAGACTACAGTTCAACAGTTGTAACTCTTAGGTTATTAGGAGTCAGGGCCCTGAGCTTAGCAGAAGGAACAGCTGGTGCTGAGGCAGAGTCTTACCACAGTGCCTGGCCTCAGAGGAACCATGGCCTCTAGAAGGCAGGAACTCTGTGGGCCATCGATCACTCTCCCTACTTGCTATGGCAAATATAGCTGGTTTCCTATCCAGTGTCCGTTTCCTCCTTCTTCATTGTTAGCAGAAGCTTGATATTGTTTATGGCAGTGATGGACCATCTGCAAGCGAAACAGGGTTAGTCTAACCCAATCAAAACAAGCCTGCAACCTGAAGCCAGCGGTAGAAGACGTGCCTCGGACCCCAGCCCCAGGAAAGCTTCTCTCAGGTGTGAGAACCAAAGCCATTTGCCCCACACTCAGCCTAGACACTGAGAACTGAAACTGCCCCTCACTGTCGACACGCACACAACGTTACTGTCTCACTCTCTTCATTGGTATGACTATTCCTTTCTAGAACTGTCCCACCTGAACCTCACAAAAGACTCATCAACCCTTCGTGGGAAGCGTCAACAGACAGTTTTCAGCCCAAATTCTTTGCATCCGTCCTCTCAGAATCCTTACCTTGCTGTTTCCACTGACATCACCTTTCTTTAACCATCTTCCAATTCTCAATAAATTCTGATGTCACCTTTCCTGCCCTGAGTCACTGCCAGGTTGTGGAGGTGGTGTCTCCAGATCCTGGTGAGCAATGCACTCTGCTTTGTCTTCTCAAGAGCGGCTGTTGGGAATGTTTTGGGAGCCAGCCTTTGAAAGTTCTGTCTTTCAAAGAAACTTTGCCTAATGTTATCTATAAATAACCACATACAGTTAAAGATAAATTTCAAAAGCTAAAGAGTTCTGCAGGGATAAAAGAGGCTTGACTTGAATATTCCTTCAAAATTTGTTCAAATGCCTTTACAAGAAAATCAGATTATAAAGCTAGTTCAGTTTTCAGAAGTTTTAGTTGGAGACTAGATGCCACAGGTTCTTTTAAAAACTTTTTTTTATTAAAGTTCAAAATCATTAATAATGTAGGCTCTTATATTTCCTAAATCAGGACAAATAACAACTACCAACAAATAAAATATACTATACAATTAATTAATCATTATTAGTTTTGATGGTATTAGGAGCAGTAAAACATGTTAACAACCTCACCTTTTAAAATTATTTCTATATTTGGAGTTCTGGACAATGGTGTATTATTATTATTATTATTATTATTATTTATATATAATTATTCTTTGGTTGATAACTAATTCATTAAATTAGGTGATTTTATCAGTAGACCAGGTTCCATGATCTTGGCAGATTTTACATTTCTTTGAAGAATGAAACAAAATGTCACCTAACATCATCTGAAAACAAAAAAAATTCAAGAAAAAAACCTTGACAACTGCTTTTATAATGTACAACAAACTCACATCATTGAGAGTTTTACTCTGAGAGGCAGACTCGTGAGTGAGAACTTGGGGTATGGGCGAAAGCAAGGAAGACTGGGGGCCGAGCTGCAGTCCTGGGCCCACTGCTCTCCAGCTGCCAGAACCCAGACATGGGGACAAGCACTTTATGCGGATGATCTGAGCATCAACACCCATGACCTAGGAACTATTTATTGTGCATTTTACTGAAGAAAAAATGTAGGCACAGAGAAGTTAAATACCACACTGAAGATCACACAGCTAGTAGGTACTGGGGCCAGGATTCCAGCCGAGGTCATTTGTCACAGCCTCCATGAAATAACACCTGTTAGTGGTAGTGACGTGGCAGTGGAGGAGAGTGAAAGAAAGCCAAGTGAGCAAAGGCTAGGTCGCTTCTGGGGAGCAGGTGGGTAGGCTGGGAGGCTCATGTTACACATTGCATCAAACTCAAAGCCAAATTCAAGGAACAGAGATAAGATCACTCCTGTTTCCAGCTCTAAGACTTGGGCCAGACCCAGAAGTTGCCACTGTCTCCTGTAGCGGTCTCATATTGAACATGCTATGTCAAAGCGGTCTTGTTAATAATGCAGGCCCGTAACACAAGCAGGATGTCATTTTTGAAGAGACACCTGCCACCACCCAGCTCCCCTGGCTGAACACAGATAGAGGAAGGATGACAGCAAGATATCCAAGATGTTAGGTGAGCTGTAGGCAACTGGCTGCCAAGAGAGTGGCTGAGGATTCCATTAGAATGTCATGAGGAATGAAGTCCAAGGAGACTGCAAAGCCAAGGACATCAGGATGTGGTAGAAGCCAAGAAATGGTGGGGAAATGTCAATCACAAATGGGCTGCCTATTGAAATGAACCAAGAGCAAAAGGCAGATGGTAAAGAGCAGCAGGTAAACACTGGGGAAGGGTCATGGGAAAAACAGATGTTCAGGGATCACAGACATGGTTCCCTTGAGGGGATAAATAATAACTTGGAGATAAAGAGTCATTAGGTCAGAAAAGAACCCCAAGTGGGGCCTGTTGTGTGCCACATGGTTCTAAAATGACACAGTCACATGATTATTGGGGACCACTCCTTATCTCACATTGGAAGTATGATTGGGTGCCTCTGCTCCCACTATCACTGGCATATCTGTGAGGATGGAAATTACATGATGGCCAAGACCATGATGATTTTACTCACCACTGCCTCTCCAGGACCCAGCACAATGCCTGGAGGTGGAACATGCTCAATGAATTAAAAAAAAGGAAGGAAAGGAGGGAGGGAGGGAGGGAGGGAGGGAGGGAGGGAGGGAGGGAGGGAGGGAGGGAGGGGAAGCTGTGACCCAGGGGCAGCAGGCTATGCCCGACTAGCCAAACTGACCGGGCTACATAGCAAATGATGTCCTGCCTCTTCTTTCGTCTCCACCTCTTCTCCCAACACACACACAGCAGTCCCGTGCCACCTCTCAAACACAAAAGAGGTCCACACAACTCAAGGTGTGCATGGCAAAGCACTAAGGAAGCTTTGGGGAGCCTGCACCTCCACCCCTAGGCCTTCTGGGTCATCCAGAGGTGCACTAGACCATTCTATGTCATGTCTTGGGTCCCTAAGGTCCCTGTCCTGGAGTTGTGACCTCTGGACCTTGGGAGCCTTTAAAACAGTACCCAACCAGTGAGCTGTTTTAACAAACACTCATAAGTTCTCCACTGCTCAGTGAACCCAATGCCACACCAGGAGGTTGATGGGGCCTCCCTCTCTTCAGACAAATACTGCCCTTGGCTCCCCACTTTGGCCTATCCTTGGTATCATGGTCAAGGAGAAGGGGTTGGGGAGGAGAGTTGTATCTTGTGTTTTAGTCAGGATAGGCTAGTTATGCTGCAATAACAACCCCAAAAGCTCACTGACTGAAAAACAAGGGGTATTTCTCACTCACACTACCCATCTATCATGGATTGGCTGAAGGCTCGATTCTACATTGACCTTTCTCTGGGATTCAGGCTAACAGCAACCACCATGTATCTATACAGTTTTCTCTTGCAGAGGTTCTCACACTAGCATTTAAGTTCTTCACTCTGGAAGTCACACACATAACTTCCATGCAGTCATTGCTGGAATAGTCACTTGGCCCACACAGCTGCAAGGGGCCTAGGAATACAATCCTACCATAGGGGGGAGACAGAAAGTTGGAAATGGTGACTTCAGTTTGGAACTGAGCCCAGGAGGTGTGACCTAATTAATCCCAAACCTCTTCTCCTTAGCAAAGTGCTAAGGACCAGACACCTTCCATTGGGGAAGAAGTGTCTGGTGGCCTAGCCTAGAGCGATGGAGGTGCTTTCTACACAAGTCTGATGCTCAGGGGATCCCTGTTCCATATGTTCATATCCAGGACTTTTCGCCTGTTCTGCAGTCTCAGCTCTCCCAACACAGGAGCAGCCCTAACGAGGACATTGTCAAGGCAGCCCTGCTGTCCTCCCAAGACCCCAGCCAGGGAAGGGTGGTCCTCTCCACAGTGGATTCCCATTGGAGGTCCAGTGAGAGTAGCGCTGCAGTAAACAGCTACACCAAAGTAACTGGTTTGAGGATTCATTTTCTTAAAAAAAAACAAAAACATAACAGAAGTTTTCCCCTACCTCACTTTGGGAATCAAGCAACATTGTTCATAACTACTAGTAAACAGTCCACCTGTCAATACTGACATTTGTATCACTTGCCATGATGGGTTCAAGGGGAGGCAGCATGGGCAGGGGGAGGGGAGGCAGAAAGGCAAGGGGGTTGCTGAGGAGAGACACGGTCAGGCAGAAGAGGGAAGATGTGGTGAGCAGACAGGCTTGGGTGGGAGAGCAGGGGATAAGGAGAAAGGGAGGGTGGGATGAAGAGACAACCTGAGGGGAGAATGTCAGAGATACACTTTCTCAAAGTCATCCCAGCTCTTTCAAAGGCCAATGTGCTATTGAACAACTGTTTGTGTTTCTCTAAACGTGGACCAGAGGGTTTGTGATTGCCGGGGCTGCGGGCACCTGAATCGAGAGGAGGACACGCATGGCCCCCGGGCTGAGGAGCCCACCCCTGGCCGGAGCCCACAGCGCAGGGAAGCAACAGAGAACTGAAGGTTTCATGGGGCCCCCGTGAGAGGCAGGCCTGGGAAGTCAGAGGTCGTTCAGGGGGCTGGCCATGTGCACGGACTCCTCCTAGCCCAGGTGAGATGGATAGCTGAGGAAAACCTAGAGCTACAGATCTTCACACATCAAATTCAGCTCCATCTGATTTTTGGTCCAGACCTCCAAAGAGTTGAACCAGGTGACTTCTGGGGGGGGCGGGGGGGGGGAAAGGGGGTGCTGTTTTTACTCTGTGCTCATTCTATGAAAAGCTGTGGGTCACAGGTTCTGGAACCTTCTGAAACCTGCCTAACCAATATGGGCCCCTGAGGTGAATGGAGAAAGCAGAAATCTCAAAATATCTTTTATAAGAAAGACACCACCTCCTTCACTGCCCACACAGAAGCCAGTCCTCAGCGCCCTGGCACCCCTTGCTGCGGCGCTGTAGCTTACTAACTAGGCTAGATTTTTCTTGGCTTATGCTGTGCTCTCCGCCCAGTGACAGCGCTCAGAAATAATCCATCAGGCTCCATCAAGACCATGCTACCCTGGAGGACGTCTAAGGTTTTCACTTCCCTACTGGCTTTCCCTCTCTGAGCAGCTGTTGCAAACTTAAGAGAAGCGCAGGAAAGATGCTGGACTCTGGAGGACAGCAGCATGTGGTTAGCCAGGAAGGGGATGCCAGTGCAGGGCAGCCGGCAGGCTGAGGCCGCGGCTGGGTGGCTGGGTGGCTGGGGAATGCCCGCTCCGCCGCGTGAGAAATTCCGTGGCCTGGAAATCTTGATAAGGAGGCAGCGCGCCCCGCAGCAGCAGCATCCTGAGGGCTGCCTGCCGCCCACGCACCCGGCTGTCATCGCCCAGTCGGCAGGCCTCGGGGACACTTCATTACCGGGGAAGCTGAATCAGTTCGCACCTTCTATGCCAGCTCCTGATTTCATTTGTGGTGTTGCTTTTTCCCTCCCTTTTCATAACTCGGTGGAATGGATCTGAGAGATGCACAGAACTGGGTTTCCACCGGCACGTCTCCAAAATGGATACAGAGAGCTGAGGAAGTTCATTCATTCATCCTTTCATTGACTGAACAACTATGTATTGAGCGCCTGCTGTAGACCTGGTCCTATGCTTGGTGGGAGGGGGGAGTCTCATATTTGTTTCCCAGGGAGTAGCAATTGGGTATTGGGCAGCACTTGCCATATCTTTCCATGTTTGTCACGGGGGGAGCTGTAATATTTGGACAACAGAATGGGGCAAATCCGAGGTGATCCCTGGCCAGAGGAGGCTGCCTGGCTCCTGGGGGCTGAAGGGATCGGTAAACTGTTCACAGGTGGCTTACTCTGGCGTAGAGCTGGGCTTTTAGGTTATTTCTATTAAGGAGGCATAAGGTCGTACCTCTAATATGGGTAACCTGGGCCTGGAAATCTCCTTAAATGTGCTTGAGGAAATCTTCTCTCCACGGGCCATTTCTCTTTTCTTTTCTTTTGAGAGCTTGTTGAAAGCGAGTTTGTCCAGCATAATGCTATCCATCCGGTTAGCTACATCATGAAGGTAAACGATTTAAGACAATTTTCTGCAATTGGGAATCTCAAGTCAAGTCTGTGGAGTCCTTTAAAACATAGGGACTCAGACTCAAGTTAGTGGGGGGGGGGTGTATAATAATGAATACAGAATTATTTAGAAAACTGGCTGGAATGGACACTCCCAAACTCTTGATCTTCCTGATCAGAAATGTCTTCTTCTCAGACTGGTAAAGCCTGAGACCGCAGCTCTCTCAGAGGGTTTGCACAGTGTCAAGTCCCAGAGCTGGAAGGCTCTTCCAGTTGGACCCCAGGGACCCCAGAGGAGGAGACGCGCCTCAGGGGCTGCTGAGAATGGGCACCTCTCACCCCTCTCCTGCTTCACTCAACCAGAGAAGAGCCATGGTAACATTCTTTATATATATTAGTTTTCTTTTCTTAAGAGATCTCTTAAGGGATTTGAAGGGAAGTTCCTATATTAAGAGAAAGAGAAAGAGAGGAAGGTGGGAATGAACAAATGAATGAAGGACCAAGGGAGAAGGAAGGAAGAGAATGAAGAAAAGATGAAAGGAAGGGAGGGAGGGGAGAGAGGGGACGGAGGGGAGAAAGGGAAGGATGGGAGGAAAGGAGGAAGGGAGGGAAGGAAGGTTAGGAGGGAGGGAGGGAGGGAGGGAAAGAAGGGAGGGAGGGAGGGAAAGAAGGGAGGGAGGGAGGGAGGAAGGAAGTAAGGAAGGAAGGAAGGAAGGAAGGGAGGGAGGGAGGGAGGAAGGAAGGAAGGGAGGGAGAGAGGAAGGGAGGGATGGAAAGTCCAAACTATATACTCACCAGAGGAGGAGACTGAGGCCCAGGAAGGCCACAAGGCTCACCAGGCTTACAGAGCCTCACAGAGCCACACTGGCGTGCAGGCGGACTTCCTACTGCACACCTAAGTTAGCTTCCCTGTTTGGCCAAAGATGCCAAGACCTTTGATTTTGACCACATGTTTTTAGGGAGCATGTAATATACTTATTTTTTGCTTATCTTTTATTTAGCAATTTTCAAAATAAACTTCTATTGGACCTCTCTACTGCTGTCGCTTTATTTAATAGAGAGATTCTTGTGGGAGAAAGCCCTAGCTACCGGTAGATATTTTTATCTGGATGAAGATAAAAACAATCTTGTTATGTCAAAGTTTAGGTGCTGTGATGAAGCCCATTTGTCATACCCCTGTTGTCACCTTGTAAAGCAGGCAGCAAAGGAGAGGTGGCTGCGGCTTGCATTGAGACCCCCAGTCTCCTCCACAGTGTATTAGAAGATAACCTTTGTGGGTGGGAAACGGAGACAGATGCTTAGGCTAAGCCAACCCATATAATGACAATGTCTCATCGATACAAATGATTTCCTTTTCAACGCCACCTTAGTAGTCAACTTTTCCATTATTGCTCAGCTTTATCTTTCTGTCAGCATAAAAAATATCGTCATGAGGTAAAATGTGCAGGATATCCACATAAATGCGTATTGTCAGGAGGTTTCACTGCTGTAAACTTGCCCTCACATTCCCCCCATTTCCGCCCTGTCCCTGCTTACATTCGGGTGCCTGGCAACCCTGTGCATGATGCGGTAGCATGCACAGGGGGAGGCAAGAGGTGGTAGCCCAGGGGAATCCCCGGCAAAAGGGCAGATCAGCCAAGGACCGTTATCAGATGAGGTGGAGGGATGTGTGGTGACTCAGACACTGTGAAAGGCATTATTCACTTATAACCATGCTTTATCAGAATGCGTGCCCTTGAAGTGCTGTGTCTAAACAAAGTTCTGCAATCAAGTCCTGTGTTAAGTGGGTTGAAGAAGCTTGCTATTCAAATGATTCCTATAAAGCAACCTTTATCTATCAAAGACTTCATTCATTCATTTGTTCATTCATTCAGTTGACAAGCATGCATTTATTCAGGACTTTGAGCAGGGCACTGTGTTAGGCACTGGGAATACGGGAGGAAAGAAGACATTTTTTTCCCTGTGGTGATGAGCTTCAGAACACTATACAACCATTACAAGAGAAATACAGGGATGCGAACTGATCTTTTGCAAAAATGGGTCTTCAGAGATAATTGCTTACAACAGACTAGTGACTAAATAGAATTAGGTTCTTTGGGCAGCTGCCTCCCATCCCTGACCCACACCCCTGCCATCACGTCAGTTTGTTCTTCCAGGGCAGAATCTCCACCTCTCCCTGCAAAAGTTTTAGTTTTAGTTTTGTGGATGATCCACATTTCTTTTTCTTACAGCCTATTTGAAGTACAATGTGATTTGTTCAGCTTGGATCCCAAGCACATATGGGAAAATTACCCTTTGAAGAGAGAACAAGAGGTAAGAGCACTTAGTTTGGGCGTGGGGTGGGGGTGGGGGGATCACTAGAGACATCTCATGAACACATATGTCTCTGCCTGTTTACCATCAGGTACCTAACAGAGTGAGGAGAAAACAATTGGAGGAAGGTTGAAGGATCAAGTACTAAAGTTTATCTAGCTCCTGCTGCTGCCAGTGTCTGAGCTCTCATCAGCGGATACCAACCAGCACTGAGGACCTGATATGGCACCATTCCCTGAGGAGACCAACCAGCCACTTGGTGGTGAGCGATTATACCAGATTCCCCTCTCAGGGTGGGAGTGGGGCAGTCATTTGTCCTTCCTGAGATGGATATGTATTCCAGGTATGAGTATAATTTCCCACACACTTTGGCTGGCCCACCATCTGAGAGCTCCCTGAATATCTGATTTGTTGACATGAGATCCCACATCATATAGCCTCAGACTTGGGACCCATATTGCAGCAAAGGAGGTACCAAAATGGCCAAGGACCTCAGGAGCCAATATACTTTTCATACACAGCACAATATGCCAGCTTGGGGGTGTCAGAAAGGCCTCCACAGGGTCCAGCTAAGGTGTCAGGTTTGGGATAAAGTCATCATTCAAGATGCACAATATACTTTGGACAGAAGTGGCCCCTCTTATCACTTATCTGATTGATCTAAGTCACTTATCTAAGTGACCCCATTAGGGAATTTGTCCTTTATATTCCTTAAAAGCACAATAACCAGAGGCAATCAGAGGCTGACAAAAGCAAGGTAACCAGAGGCTCAAATCCTCAGGGGGGAATTTCACAGTTATCCCACAGGGCAAGCCACCTAGACCAGCAAAACTACCCTCCTTGAAGATAAATATCCACTATTCCCAGGGCAGCATCGGGAACTGTAGCAAATCTTTTCTTTTTTTTTTCAAACTGAGAGGAACACCAGGTGAGTATGGGGTGAGTCACCACCTTGAAGAATCAGTGACAGGACAGCGTAAATTTAACCTGGGGCACAAGTGTATCTGAACAGTGTGAGGTAGATTGCAGCAGAGGCTACTCCTGTGCACACCCACCGACTCTTACTGCAAGCACCTGCCGCTCAGAGCTTGGTTTGGACTTAGGAGCTCACTTGGCCCCTGCACTGAGCAGGCCAGAGGTGCTATGGAACTGATGCACCTGGAAACAAGCTTCAATAAAGTGTAGCAAGAGTAGCTCGAAGAACCTAGAACAGAGAAACCTAAATGTACCTAGTGCCCAAGAAAGGCTCTCTGAGCCATGAAAGATGAGTAGAAGTCAGCTAGACAAAGAGGTGGAAGAAGGGTGTTGACAGGCACATAAGTAAAATGGAAGCCCCAGTACAGGTAAGGAAACAGGAGACAGAGAGTGCCAAGAGAAACAGGCAGGGGTCATACCATGAAGGGTCTTGGGATCCTTGTTTTGGAATCTCAATTATTTCCTAAGAACAACAGAAATCCATCACAGGATTTTCCACAGAAGATGACATGATCCTACTGTTGTGTTGGGAGATGGCTCTGGCTATAGTATGAAGAATGGTTTTGAGGGGAAACAAGAGTAGAGATAGGGAAAGCAGATGTCCACTGACATTTGGACATGAGTCTGATGTTCAAGGACCTGTGACCAAGGATGCAGTAACTAAAGTCCACTGTGGAGGGAATGAGATGTTCCAGAGGGGATGAGAAGAAGAAGAAGAAGAAGAAGAAGAAGAAGAAGAAGAAGAAGAAGAAGAAGAAGAAGAAGAACAACAACAACAACAACAACAACAACAACAACAACAGCAGTAGCAACAGACTGCCCAGGCCTGAGTCCCATGGACATAGATCTTGAAGGAAAATGTAAGGGCAGAGGAGACTACTAAGGAAGCCAAGCAAGAACAGCAAGAGAGGTAGATGAAAACCTAGAAAGGATGGTACCGGGAGCCTGGGGGAAGAGAGTGTTTGATTAGCAGTATCAAATGCTGTAAGACGATAAGCAAGAGAAGTCTCATCCATTGCTCCTGGCAGGATAAAACAATACAACCTTTTAGGAAAATAATCGGTCCTGTACATCAAGAACCATATCCCCGAGAATTTATTCAGAGGAAGTAATTGTGGAGGGGAAAAAACCTATTCATATAACCATGATGATATTATTAATAAAGGTAAAAAATGGATAGTAAAATATGTTTAATGCCTGTGAGAACTGACTCAGTAAGTTATAAGACAAACTTAATGAAATATTTACAACCATTAAATAGTATAACCATGACTGCCATGAAGCAGCATTAAAATATACATAAAAATATCAAATGAAAAAGCAAAATGCAAGATTCCATGTAAAAAAGTAAATATGCATATGGATAAGATTGGAAGATCATGGAAAATACAAATATTTTAGGTGTTAGAGGAGTGGAATTGTGAATATTTCTTATTATTCCCAGTATAACCGTTACGTATGCTCTTTATAGACAATAAATTACAATCAGGAAGAAAAAAAAACATAGTATGGAGCAACTTTATAAGAGGTAGAAAAACCTAGAACAATGCTAAACAATGTCCTGTATGAGTAAGAATGGGAGAACAAAACATATATTTTGCCACCTACAACAGGTATTTGTGGAAGTATTTATTGTTTTCTGGACCAAAGAGGGTCAGACAGCTTAATATATACTTAATTCTCAACTAAAAAGAACAAATGTCCAAATAGCCCTTAGTGTGAAAACTACTTATTCTTGGAAGCTATACAAATAAAAGGAAATTAAGTTAATTGCAGGATGATATTCACAATAGATGCTACATACTCTCCCATTTACAGGGAAAGGAGAAAGGGAATCAACATATTTTGAGTGCCAACATGTGCCAAGAATGCTGCTGGTCCTTTACACACAATCATAGCTCATACCAACCTAGGAAGCATGAGGACCCTGCATCATCAGTTATAATCTCCAGTGTCAACAGGCATCAAATTCCATAAAATCTGTTCCAGCTTTGTTCTCCCCTTCTCAGCTCCCCATCGGGGAATTAAGCGAATTTCAGGGGCCATCTGCAGTACCACAGAAAGGCTGCCCGACCTAGTGGAGACATGGCTTTCTTTCCCTAACTTACCGAATTTCAAAGTCAGGGTTGTATTACCACCTCCTCCCTTTATATTTAAACTCTTACTTTCTCTCATGGTTGCTCTGCCCTCATAGTTCTAAAATTCATTCATGCATGAGCCTACGGCTGAATCTGTTGTGTGATGTTCCTTTCATTCTGACATTTAATGTTATTTTCATCTCACCCACGTACAGCGTTTGAGCTCTATGCCTACTACAATCGGGACACTTTCTTCTAGTTGACTACTTAGTACAGGGGGTTTCATTTCACCTTTTAATAATCACATCCCCGGTTTATTCACTTTTTAAATAACTCTATTAGAATGTTTATAAGATGACGTGCTTTTAATTGTTTCCCTCACCCCATAGATACCAAGAGTAAGTTTCTCTAATGGGCTCTGTAACTTCCATCCTTTATTTTTATTGCTAATGGGCTCTCCAGTAATATAAAATGACTGATGAGGGTAGTCAGAGAAAAGCAGAAAAATCAATACCTGTCCAGACTCCATATTAGTTAAAAGTAGGTGAGGGGCTGAGGCTGGCGGACAACAGAATTTCCTCTGGCTCCCGGGTATCTGAAAGAAGGAAAATTACCTCAGAGGGGCTGTAAACACAGGGTGTCAGAACAAGAGACTACTGAAATAGTTTGGGTGTTTCTTAGAAATCTGTGCGAACTGTCTCCAGTAGAGGGCAGTGGTAGCCGCACACACTGACCCAGGGCACTACCCAATTAGTGCTGCCTCTGGAGGCTTTTCTCCTCACCTCCTAACAGACCATGCATGTTGAGGTGACTGGCAGAATCAAAGTAAGTCCCTTGGTCAGATGTGTTGGCTGTTAGCAGAGCCTCTGCAGCTACAGGTTCACATTGATAAGCTCGGTTCTACATAGCAGACATACTATGTACATTGTACATGTACCATCTCATTTCGTCTTCACAACAACCCTATGATATGGGTACTATTATTGTTATCAACTCCATTTACAGGTGAGGGAAATGAGGTTAGCTTGCCCAAGGGCACCCAGTCAGCAGTTAGAGCTGTTATTGGAAGTGGCTCTATCCTACAACCCAAGAGCTAAGCCACCATGCTATCAATGGCAGGCCTTACTATGTTTCATTCATGTGTAGAATATTATCTTACCCTAGAAAATTGTTTTCTTTTTATTACTAGAGGCCCGGTGCATGAAATTCGTGCACACGGGTGTGTGTTCCTCAGCTCAGCCTGCACCCTCTCCAATCTGGAACCCCTCGAGGGATGTCCGACTGCTCGGTTAGGCCCGATCCCGGTAGGATCTGGCCTAAACAGGCAGTCGGACATCCCTCTCACAATCCAGGACTGCTGGCTCCCAATTGCTCACCTGCCTGCCTTTCTGATCACCCCCTAACCCAGCCGTGGGCAAACTACGGCCCGCGGGCCAGATCTGGCTGTTCTATCCAGTTCTCTTGCTCTCCCCTCTGCTCCTTTACTTTGAATTTATATTAGTTCACACAAACACTCCATCCATGCTTTTGTTCCGGCCCTCTGGTCCAGTTTAAGAACCCATTGTGGCCCTCGAGTCAAAAAGTTTGCCCACCCTTGCCCTAACCACTCCCCTGCCAGCCTGATTGATGCCTAACTGCTCCCCTGCCAGCCTGATTGCCCCTAACTGCCCTCCCCTGCAGGCCTGGTCCCCCCAACTGCCTCCCCTGCAGGCCTGGGTCCCCCCCAACTGCCCTTCCCTGCAGGTCCGGTAGCCCCCAACTTCCCTCCTCTGTTGGCCTGGTCACCCCTAACTGTCCTCCCCTGCAGGCTTGATCGCCCACAACTGCCCTCCCTTGCAGGCCTGGTCCCTCCCAACTGCCCTCCCCTGCTGGCCATCTTGTGGTGGCCATCTTGTGTCCACATGGGGGCAGGATCTTTGACCACATGGGGGTAGCCACCTTGTGTGTTGGAGTGATGGTCAATTTGCATATTACTCTTTTATTAGATTAGAGGAGGATTGATTTCAGAGAGAGGAAGGAAAATGGAAAGAGATAGAAACATCAGTGATGAGAGAGTTTCATCAATTGGCTGCCTCCTCAACACCCCCTACTGGGGATGGAGTCCGAAACTTAGGCATGTGCCCTGACTGGGAATTGAAGCATGACTTCCTGGTTCATTGCTCAATGCTCAACCGTTGAGCCACACCTGCTGGGCCCTAAGAAATTTCTTGATAGCAGGAACCTTACTCATCCTTCTGTTCATCTGCAACTAACAGAGAGCTTTGCATATGGTAGGTGCTCAATAAATAATTTTTACTAATGCATCAGTCAAAAGTGCTTTAATATGTCTTTTATATCCTATCTAATAAAGAGGGGATATGCTAATTAACCATCACTCCGTCACAAAGATGGCTGCATCCACAGCTGAGGCCAAGTTCCCATAAGGAGCCTTAACAAGCCATTAGCAGGGACCTGAGGCTACGCCCTCCCCCACCCCTGTGGGGCTTGACAGGGGACCTCAAGGTGCGCTTCCCGTACTGGTGCTGGGCTAGGGGACCTCAGGCTGCTCCCCCCGCCCCAGTGCCAGGCTGGGGGACCTCAGGCCTCACCCTCCACTAGGTGGGGCTTGACAGGGGACTTCAGGCCACACACCCCACCCTGGCACCAAGGCAGGGGACCTGAGGCTGCGCCCCCCTGACTGGTGGGGCTTGACAGGGGACCTCAAGGTGCACCCCCAGTGCTGGGTTGGGGGAACTCAGGCTGTGCCCCCCGCCCAGGGGGGACCTGAGGCTGCAGCCCCCTGCCGATGGGGCTTGACAGGGGACCTGAGGCTGTTCCCCCCTCCCAGTGCCAGGCTAGGGGACCTGAGGCTGCGCCCCCCCACCTGGCGGGGCTTGACGGGGGACCTCAGGCCATGCCTCCCACCTGGTGGGGCTTGACGGGGGACCTCAAGGCACGCCCCCCGTCCTGGTGCCAGGCCAGGGGACCTGAGGCTACACCCCCTGCCTGGTGGGGCTTGACAAGGGTGGGACTAGCCAGGTCTAGATCTATCCCAATGAGGGGGGGCCCGGCTGGGTCTGGGTCTCACGCGATTTTGAGGTGCATGTGGGTGGGCAGGGACTTGACTCTGGGTCCTGTGGTGTGCCCCAGATTCTGACAGGAGGAAGGTTTTCATATACATTTTACTAATTTTCTTTCATCTCTGACACTTCTATTATAGAAAAAGGGCAAATAGCAATATTAAATTATTTCTTCTAATTAATCCACTTTTAATGTGCACAAATTTCGTGCACCGGGCCACTAGTATATATATTTATAGTTTTTGTTTTTTATTAATTTCATAGAGGAAGTGGGAGGGAGAGAGAAAGATCAATGATGAGAGAATCATTGATCGGCTGCCTTCTGCATGCCTCCTACTGGGGATCGAGCATGCAACCCAGGCATGTGCCCTTGACTGAAAAGAAACCCAGGACCCTTCAGTCCACAGGCTGACTCTCTATCTACTGAGCCAAACCAGGTAGGGCTTTAGTATGTCTTTTTACACTATTGTGATGTGTGGAGTAGGTTCAACATACTCCTGTTTGCCTCCATTTATAATCAAAGACAAGCAAACAGTGATGACATACATGAATCTGTTGAAGACATGGACAAGCGAGGAAAAACTAGAACTAATACCTAATTGGCTGCAGTTTTTAGCCTAAATATAGCATATATATATATATATATATATATATATATATATATATATGCATGCATGCCGATAGCAAAAGGCTAATATGATTTTTCTATGTCTGTTTCTTTATCCTTCCCACTCTGCTATTCCCAGATTTCTCAAAACTTTCTATTAAAGCCCAGATTAGTTACAACTTCTGATCACTGTCTCCAGAATTTTCTGCCAGCTGCCATCCCCAGGGCAGGGTAGGTTTGGGTGGGTCTCTGCACCCAGCTTTCCCTTTCAAGATTTAAGCTAACTGCCCCTCCCCTAGTATCTCTCAGAGTTTAATCCCACTCACCCCAGAACACTCACCCGCAGCACCATTCCTAATAAGGCAAAGAGACGGAATCCATTCCTATCTACAATTTCTTATCCTTGTTAAGACTATACTGTGGGGGGGGGGGGTGCAGGGTAGAGGGGGTCAATGGGGGCAAAAGGGGGATATCTGTAATGCTTTCAACAATACAGATAAATTTTTTAAAAGGCTATACAGATGTGTGCATTTTAATGTATCTACATGTCATCCCTTTTGTCATCTCCATTACTAACAGGGCTTTTATAGCAATTAACCAATACAGTGCTACAGCCTTAAAGGATACTTGATGGTTAACTAAAGTAATCATAATAGAATCAGGACATATTTTTATACTTTAAAGAATTAAAGAACACTACATTGTAATTATGCCTAGAAATAGAAAGAGTTTAAGAGTAGAGATTTGAGTGATTGTTTCCCAAACTGGAGCTCACAGAAGATTTTTTAGAGGTCATAGTGCCCCCTAGAAGAGACTTGTGTTTTTATTATATTTCATGGAAAAAATAATATAAACATATTCTGGACGGTTACCTATGAGAGGTTATTCAGTACAGTGGTAAAGAGCCTGGTTTTGGAACTGACTGCCTGTTTTTATATCCTGGCTTTGCTCCTTACTAGCTATGTGACCTTGGAAATTCCCAGTGCTCAGTTTCCTCATCTACACAATGGGTTACTTCATACAGTAGTAATGAAGGTTATATGGATAAAGCACCTGGAACAGGATCTGGTATACAGTAAGCACTTTGTAAATGTTAGTCATTTTAATTATTACTAAGCAATGCCATATGATTTCAAGGTTTGTATCTACCTGTGTATTTAATCATAGAACCACCAAGTAGTACTACTTGAACTTCATAGGTGAGAGGGAAAAGAAGGAGCCTGGATACATAAACAATGTGCTCACACTAAGTGAAGTCCAAGTATCACAAGATGCTATATGATGATTGATTTTTAGGAATTTGAATGGAGAAAAGAAGTGGGAGAATTGAGTCACTCCTCAAAGCTCACAGTGGTAGAGAAATGTTGAACTCAAAGAATATGTATCATTGTAGACAACACCATATTTCTATGGCAAGAGGCATTTTATTCTCAGCAAAACCTCACCTGTTGATATTAAATTAACATTGTGAATTTAATTTTCTTTTTGTTTAGTTTTATTTGTAATTTGTTTTGAATTGTATAAGAGCTCTAAGCATGAGTTTATGTCTCCTTTTTCTTTAACTTATTTAAGTAACATTATTTTATATTAATACTGGGACTCCAAAGGTGTTTTTTTTCTAAGAAAAATTTTCTTTGAAAAGATTCCTAAGTTGCTCAAGTTGAAAAACACTCCACTAACTGCTATCGCCTTTCCCTTTCTGTTTGGTTGGCAGACCATCAATGAAGGAGACTAACTTAGGTCTAAGGTTTACTCTGCCTCTAACATTCCCTCCTATTCGTGTGAAATTTGAAGCATATTTATCCCCACTAATATACCATGACCACTCCCTTATTCACTTATTTGATTCAAAGTCATTTAACTTTTAAAATTTGAAAATGTTCTCAATCCTTGGAATAGCTTGTCTTACACACTATATATTCATTCAAATATGCAAACTTATACAAACAAAATAGCAAATAACAGCACCATAGAGTATGCTCCTGAAGAAATTAAAAAAAAACAACAGTCTACATACCCCACATCCTCTATACTAGAACTTTTTTAAAAGGGGAAATATATATATATAAATTGATTTCAGAGATGGAAAGGGGGAGATAGAAACATCAAAACAATGATAAGAGAGAATCATTGATCAGCCACCTCACTGGGGATTGAGCCTGCAACCCGGGTATGTGTCCTGATTGGGAATTGAACCATGACCTCTTGGTTGATAAGTCAACACTCAACCACTGAGCCATGCTGGCCGGGCCAGCCTCTATACTTTTCATGAGGAGAATTCAGCTACGAAGGCCCCTGAACAAACCCAACTTCCAGCTCCAGCTCCAGCTCCAACTGATACCAGACAGAAATTGACTGAGGTATCAAGACCAACCTCATGACCACTCTGGGTCCTTCCTCATGCCTCATAATTTGGCTCCACTTGGAAGGCTCCTGGAAATATAAGGGTATAGGGACACTTGCATGTTTTAGTATGCCTTGTGCTTTTCCACCTTCTACTAGCATGCATGCATACCAAGTGTTCTGGTGCTGCAGAGGAAGAATTGTATTTATAGAGGCCTTGAAGCTTTAATTAACTGGTCTAAATTGTTGAATAAATGCTGCTGCCTCCCTAAGGATCAAACCCCACTTGAATAAGAGGAAAGAAGCTGAGTGCACGATGGAGACAAATTCCTAGGAGTAATATCTAATTAGTGGCTTTCTTTACCCAAGTAGCAAAGGATTATTGGTGTCACCATAAAATTTGAGTTTTCCTGAAACAGTGAGGAAAGTAGATGTGTGATCAGTCATTTTCAACATGAAGAATGCAAGCCAGGGGTGATATTCAAATTAATTAACAACTGAGAGGGAAAGAGGGTCAATCAAACCGAATCCCTGAAGGCCCCAGCTGTGCCAGGTGTTAACCCTTCAGTTGTGACACCCTGGGGACTGGCCAGGTGGTCCGAGAGAGGGGTACCCAAGGGGCTCAGATCGCAGTTAATTACCAGCCAATAGGAAAATAGTATACTTTAGTAATGTAAGCTGGCTAAATATCAGCCTGAGTTTACTACTCCTTGTGCCCTAAGCTATAAAGTGTGACTTGATGAAACAGAGGAAGGCCTTGGCTTGAGGAAGGCCTGGCTCTGAACAGCAATTTAGAAATTTGCTTATTTTCCATTAGGACAGGAACATCTCTCAACACTAGGCAGTTTTGACTAATTGATTAAAAGTAAAGAAGGCAACCTCAGCACAAGAGGGTGTGTCAGAATCTACCTTATTTTTTGTGTGTTTTTGTTTGTTTGTTTGTTTTGAATATTTTTATTGATTTCAGAGAGGAAGGGAAATGGAGAGATATAGAAACCTCAATGATGAGAGAGAATCACTGATCGGCTGTCTCCTGCACACCCCCTACTAGGGATTGAGCCCGAAACCCAGGCATGTGCCCTGACCAGGAATCAAATCATGACCTCCTGGTTCATAGGTCGACGCTCAGCCACTGTGCCACACCAGTTGGCAGAATTTACCTTATTTTGAAGACAAGATCCTAGATTTCTGCTGAAGTCATTACTCCTGAATAGATGGTGGGCTTTAAACTACATTAGAAAGGTAGAGTTAGTCTTTCAGTGCCAGTTTCCTCTTACATACTGAACCAAATAAAATCCTAAAGCATTTGCGTTGTGAACTTTCTTCATATGTGCTCTCTAGCTAATATCAAGCCAGTCACAAAAATAAATACCCATTGATCAATGGAGAATGAAAACCAGTATTTTTTCTGGGGGTAACTTTAATTTGCTGCTGGCCTAGAAATCGTTTTTTTTACCTCCCTTGCCAGCAGCAGCAGCCACTTTAGAACGGGACTTCAAGGGAGAGGAAAGTATGCTCATGAGAGGAAGAAGCCAAGGTAAGCTTGTGTGTGAAAGAGAAGTCGGTGTTTTTATGAATGGGAGGGTGGGTGTTCCAAAGGTAATTACTTTCTGATCTGAATGATTGAAGGAAATGACTTTTCTGAACCAATCTTGCAAATAATTAAGTCAGTCAGGGCACAATTCCTTTCCCATGACATGGTTCACCCATCAACCCCACCTGGATTCAGAATCTGCGCAGAACAGCCCAGGCCCACATGGAACAACAGCGAAGGAGAACAAACGAGTTCTCACCCAATCTGAGGTGGTAAGCTAAAATGATCATTATTCCAAACCACTTGTCACCTAAATAGTTTTCAGTCCAGGCAAAGTTTTTATGTGTGTTTTTTTTTTTTTTTTAAATGAAGTGTCTCAAGTCATGTTATTTGAAGCAGTCATCCACGCTTGTCATTCAATGGAAACAGTGTTTAGGAGATTACCAAGATGGAGATCTTTGAGTCAAACAGCGCTTTAACCAGAAGAAAGAAAGGGAAGCAAATTCTCCCCATCTCTATCCTATGAGTTCAAGTGGGGAGGGGGAGGGTATTAAGAAAACCTCCCCTACCCTCTCCGGGGCTGGGGGTTGGGGCACAATGGCTTTGGTATGAAAAATCCCACCTCCTAATTTGCCGTTAGTTAGAGATACACCTCACCCACCCCTACCCTACTCCCACTCCCCAGGTGCCTAAGCTCAGAACAGGTGCCTAAACTCAAGTCTAAGAAAAGCCTGGACAAGATCTTTCTGGTGACTGTGTCATGTTTATGGTCCCAGAAACAGGTTTAATTGTGTTCTGGGAAACATGTGGTCTGGTGTTGAAAACAGGATGACATGAGGCTGTCTCTTGCAGGCTTTTACCTGGGCTTTGCTTTGCTAAATATCGTAAACACGCTAATTAGAGTTGAGTGAGGGAGCCACTGGAATGACCCTGAGAAGGAGAAGGAAGAAGCTGGTCCTATTGCTGCCTCCACCCCTCTCTTCCATGGCAGCCAAGGTGCCCACCTGAAAGGCTTCCCCAGGAGCACCAAACCCCAACAAAGGAAGTGTGTGCTTTGACACCCTTTGCTAATGAGCCCAGGCAGCATGCCATTCAAAACCCCTGTAGGTCTCCCCTCTGATGGCCGTTTTAGAGAGGAGATAGAGGTGGGCATGTAGTGAATGCCTCTTCAATATGTGGCAGTGGCTTATTTACCACCCCAAACTATTAAATTATTTTCCAGATGAGGAATCTGAGGCTCACAGAGAGTTAAAGTCAATTAGGAAAAATGAACAAGAATATAGTCCAGAAAGAAAAGTACCCCCACCCTATAAAAACATACAGGCAACACCAAAAAACTCCAACTCTGAGGTCCAGGCAACACACACCAGACCAAGAGTACTGTGTTTTTCTAGTGGCACTGACGGGGTTGGAGGCTGGTAAACAGAATTGTGATGCAGCATCTTACACCCTACATGCTGTCTGTTAACCAGTAGATAATTCATCCTGAAAGGGGAGCTATGGTTCACCAGGTTTACTTCTTCCTTACACCCCTCCAGGTGTTTTCTCTGTTTTTCCTTTTCCCTTCGTACTCACAGGCTCCCTCACCCCATGAAATCCAACCCCTAGTGATTTACTTGTCTGGATACAACTTCTAAGTACTCTCCACTGCCAGCTATTAAGTCAGGAAAATAACCCTAAGCCTCACACCTACAGATTTTGCATGTTAACTTGTTAATGGTTTGGCAAACCCCTCCATAAAGTCTGAAATAAAACTCTATCTTCTCTTTCTGTTCTTTTTAATTTTTTTAATTCAAGCAAAAATTTTCCTGCCTACTAGAAAGCTAATATTTTCTTTACAATAATTATAAAAATTAGCAACTTGGATGCACTGGGGGAAAAAACTAAACTGCATATGTCTCCGTCTCTCTTTTTATCTAGCCAAACAGAGCAGTGTTACTGGGACGCAGATGCTGGCTCCGTATAAGTGATCGTCATATAGAGCTTGGCATCCCTCATCGATCACTGCCCTCTGTGCATTTACAGGGCTTCGAATAATCACATTTGGAGGGCTGTATACGTTCTTGTTGTCCAAGTTCATTTCACAACACATTGGTTAAAACGGATTTTTAATATGTCATCCAGGTTAATGTCAGTGAGTGAGTCTGAAGGCTAATGAAGGTGTTTCCGTAGACAGAAGACTGGCAAAGTGGTGCCATATTCCCCTGGGGCTCTCTCTCTGAGCAATTCCGCCCCAACTTTATAAGCACTTTCCACCCAACCTCCCTCAAGTCAAGGCTGTCAGTCATTCCCAACTCAGCAGTGGTTTTATGAAATGCACAAAGGGTAATTACAGAAAGACCCCCTCGAATTTTCATATGTAATCTTACCCTAGGACTGGAACCCAGGCTCCCACTTCAACTGTTCACTATGTAACTTAAATCTGGCAAACACAATAGAACAAAACTGCTTGGAGGGAGAGAAGGAAGCAGGGGGTGGAGGTGGGAAAGGGGAAGTTCAGACTAGCACAGCCCTGATCTTGAAGATTATTATAAAACCTTTAGCACTGTTGAAACAATTAGATCACTTGATTGGCCTTAACATTCCAAATCCCATAAATTAGCCTGGTAGGGGCCTCCTACTGGTAAGCAATGCATTATATTGTTCCAACACCAGCATCTGACTAAAGGAGAACAGACCAATTTTAATTTTAGCTCTAAGAAATTATACCTATTCCGGTCCCTGTGACAACCTCTATAATGGCTATGTGGAAAGGTGGCTTTTTGTCACTAACATTTTATTTTTTTTAAAATTACTTTTGCTTAGGTATAACATAAATAATGTTTTTTAAACTCTGCTCAGTTTCAAAAGTTTTCTTCTTCAAAATTTGGAAGTAGATATTTTCAAATGGTAAATTGCATACAAAATAGTTTTTTCAAACACCATCTTTTACAAGTTGCAACTACTAATACTTCTGAGATGCAAATATTCACACAGCATGAAGTACCATGCTATCTACCATTACAACACTAAAACAAATAGAACATATGGTCCCTGATTCTATATAATTCTCCTGAATTATAAAACCAAATAGACAAATAAGCACATATATTAATCTCTGAACCCATAAACCAAAAAAGACGTATGTTGAGTTCATCAATAATTGTCTCCTATATCCCCACAGAGATAGTTGAGACAAAGAAAGATATACAGAAAAGAGAAAGGGAGAGGGGGAGGGAAGACAAGGAGAAGGAGAAAAAAAAAGCAAAAAAGTCAACCATGGGATTGCTCTAGCAGAGCTGCCTCTGGAGAAAGCCAGGACTTCCTGAGAGGGAGGTACCTCCCTTCATTACCTCCCCAGGTGGGCAGAGGCAGCAATGGGCTCTCACAAGATGGGACCAAAGCTGGCTGATTTTGCAACAACTAGAGGCCCAACCCACGAAATTTGTGCAAGGATCTCAGCCCTTGCAGCCCCGGCTTCATCCGGAAGGTCATCCAGAAGGTCGTCTGAACGGTCATTCCGTTGTTTCGCCATTTGGTCGATTTGCATATTACGCCTTTATTATTATAGATAACCACCCTAAAGTAATGGTAACTATGTGCCAGGCACTCTAAATGTATTAACTTTAATCCTCATAACAACCTGATGAGATTTAAACTGATTTTCAATGAGGACATTAAAATACAAGAAGTCTAAGGAACTTGACCAAGGTCGTGCAGCCAGAAAAGGGCAGGGTCAGGATTAGAACCGAGAGGCAGGCTCTAAGAATCTGCGCACTTAGCAGCATGCTGTACTCCATCGTCAACACTCTAGAACTTACCCCAAGTGAGTGCTACTCCATCAGACCAGTCACCTGAGAGGCTCTGCCTTTGTCCTGGAGACATTGTCCTTGCTCAGCCTTTGGGTCACCCCCTGTACCACATTCTTTTGACTCTTCAGTGGTGGCAATTTTTTAACTGCTTGAGAGTGGATTTAATTTTTTGGAACTGCCAAAAATCAGAGCCAGGCATGGTGAACAGGTGAGTTATGGAATATATATATATGTAAGGTTTTTTAAGATGAAAAACAATAAATGTGGGGAAGCAATGCAACTAGTTTCTTTGTGTGGCCCTGGTACTGCTTTGTAGTTTCCATGGAGGAATTCCACATGTGTTATGGCAATTGTATGTTACTGAAATTTGCATGCAAGGATCATTTGGATCTTTCTAAGAAGTTTGTTTGTTTTGATCACTTTCCAGTTAATTCCAAACTGTCACTTCTCAGCATGTCTGAGCAACCTTTCCATGTAACTATAATATTTATCTTTAGTGTAGTCTTTTGTAACCTCAGCTTTTCCACAAAGGCATCTACAGCATTCTTGCCATTTCTGATAAGCAGAAAAAGTAACAAGCATAATGACTTTGGTAGAACCAAAATAGGAATTGAGACCTTTTAAACTCTGATATCTTATGAAAGGTGCCAGGAAGAGGTAAAATGACTTCAGTGACCAGACTCCACAGGCGGTAGTGCTCTGAGAATTCCCAAAATCAAGGGGAGAATTGCTGGCTCCAGGACCTGAATTCATTAGTTCATGCAGAGTTAATGAATTAGGGTGAGAGAAACAGACTCACACTAACTGTACACAGTAGAGACTGATGTATAAACCAGAGTAGACATTTATTTGCTATGGGGGAATTGCCCTTTCCATAACTATACAACCTATTGTTCCCAAACACAGTGTATTTCCCCAGTGTGTTCAAACTAATTTCTCTTTTCCTGGATTTCAAGAAGGCCCTTGATCACTTGTTGCCACCCATCACTTCAAACAGTGGCTAGTAACATAGGTGACTAATCCTATGTTAGGTTATTTGCATTATCCATTTTTTTTTTTTGCATTATCTTCTATGTTTGGGAATCTTAAATAAACTGGCTATTTCCCAACCCCTGTACAATTCAACTCTTGATGTGGAGAACCATAAAGAGTTTCTATGTTTCTTACTTGATGTGTTAAAATTAAATTTAATAGTAGTAGGTTTAAATTAAACTAAATAAAAAGAAGAGTTTAACTCTTCCCTCTTCACTAATAGCAATAATAATAATAGTTCACATGTGTTGAGTTCCTACTATTACCCAGGCTCTGCTATAAGCACTTTTCAGGTATTAACACATTTGACACTCATAACTCCCATCAAAATGGAGGTAGCTTCCATTATTATCCACATCGCACAGATGAAAAAACTGACCTGAGAAATAACTTTCTCAGGGTCAAAGGATTAGTAAGTGGCAGAGCTAAGATACAAACACATTTTGATGCTGACACTCTTAACCACAACACTAAATTTCCCTTTTAGCCTCTTTGCTACTTGGGTGTTATGACTATTAAAAATAAAAACAAAAAAGGAAGCAGCTGTTTTTCTCACTTGCTCTGACTTAGCTAACTGTTCTTGACCTTTTTTTTTTTTGCATTTTATCCATGCAGAACACAGCTATATTTGTGACTAAACTCCAAATAAATAAGTACCTGTTTTTAGCAGGGCCAAAAATTTGAGGTTTAGCAGAAACTGGTAAAATATTTAAATCCAATAATGTTCTAGATTGAATGTAAAGATCTTTTCCTGTGTTATCAACACCTAGGGATACCTGTAGGTTCATTCCATTCTGTATTTCCCTTGTTGTTTACACACACACACTCACACCTGCACCCCCAGCTTCTGGGGCTATACCTGGGCATGAGAACAGGACAAGCAGCCAGATGAGAAAAAAGACAACAAAAACGTTGGACAGCTTCAACTGTCCATTCTGACTGAGAAATATTAGGCAGCTCATTTCATTGTTCTGCCTCCGTTTTTCTCTTTCAAATGGCATTATCAGTACTTACCTTATGAGGGGAGTTTTGAAACTAAAAGGCAATGTTTAGAAACCTACTTTGTCCTCTTCAGAATGTATGATCCAAACTTGTTACGTGTTTTCTGCTGCTGTATACCTGCATGAGACTATATTTAAGCTTGTTTCTTTTAGCCTACTTACAGCACCTGATAGATTTGGACTGTTTGCTACAGCCTTAAAAAACGTTATGAAACAAAGCAAACAGACTGTGCTGGCGATAGTTGAGGTTTAGTGAAAAGGACTCGAGGGTGAGGTCACGGTGCTTGGATTTGCCTGCTGAGTGCAGGCCCTACCATCTGAGTTGGCTGAAATTGAGGAAGTCATTTTTCCCCTCTGGGTCTCAATTTCTTCATCTGTAAAACTGGAGCTCCGTTTTGGAGGTGTAGTGATTAAATAGGAGAATGACTACGAAAGGGCTGTCATGGTTGCACAAATCTAATGCCCACTCTACTTTTCCTTGGTTTCAAGTTGGATGAGACCTCAAACATCATCTGGTCTGAGCCTTCCATTTTACAGGTCAGAAAACTAAGGCTCGCGGAGGTCAGATGACGCCTCCAAGGCCTTGTCTCCTGGCTCGTGTTTCTGAGTGGCTTCTTATAACAGAGGGTGCAGGCCACCTCTGTGGACAAGCAGCTCCTGAAAGAATAGGGGGACAGAGGGCACCAATCAGGACGCTGGTCACTTGCACCTCAGGTGCATTCTCTATGTAAAGGAGAAAGGTCTATGCTCAGACATCAGCGAGAGCTTGGAAGAAACAGACTCAGCCAAAAAAGTAACCCTCACTCACCCCAGGGAGTAAATGCAGCCATCCATATAGAAACCAGGGCGGGACAGAGCAACAGGTGCTTTGAAAGGATTACAAAATGTTTTTGTACCAGAGTCTTGCAAAAGCCATTTTCCAAGCCAACAGGAAGGGCCTTTATTATTGACATTTAACATTTAATAAATAAAGAGTGTTGAAGAGCGTGCTCTCATAATCTGAGCCCCTTTTGGCTATGTGCACAAGCTTTTCAGATGCCTGTAATTTCTTCCTCTTACTTACAAAGATGCTCATTGAACTACAAGAGGTAAGTAAACATCAGGGGAGAGCTCAGAGGAAACCTGTTGAATGGTTCAAGGCTCTCCGTGTTACAAGGGATCAGATACCTGACCTTTAGTGCATCCCGAAATATGCCAGCAGAAGGATTTAAGAATGTTCAGACTCCTGGTAGGCAGAGAAAAGCACAAAAGCTTCAGAGTTCGAAGAAACATTATGATGTGGTTTAGATGCCTGGGGATCTTGTTAAAATGCAGATTCTGGTTCAGTCAGTCTGTGGGTGGATGCCGAGATTTTGCATTTCTAACAAGCTCCCAGGTGATATTGATACCAACCTGGGACCACACTTTAAATAGCAACTCCACTCTCTATGCATCCATCCTTAGCTATTATCAGATAAAGCAAATATAACCTTGCAAAGCCTTTCTGGGGATGGCATTAAGTGAATTTGATAAAGGCTGTCCCTCAGTAGAGGAGTAACAAGTGCTACCTCTCTCACCAAAAAGGGATATCTGAACATCTTAATTATTATTAAGGAATTTGCCATTTAATATGTCATTTTCTCCAAGGGTACCTGCCTTTGACGAGGGTTGGAAGGAAAAGAGAATGCTTAATGCAAAGTCCTCTAATTGTGCCATTTTGGGTGATTGGCAGTTGGTGGGAGACCCATCTGGGCTGCCATGCCCTTTCCAGCATCCCACAGTCACTTTTAAATACTCTGACTTCAGTATACATGTTTTTATACCTGAAATAGCCCAAAGCAAATACTTCATGTGATTTTATAGACATTTAAGCCAGTTTCCAAGTGTAGAATTTTAACTAAATAGGACTGCTATCATTATAGCTTAATCAGCTCTGCATTTCCCATAGTACTTAGCACAAGGCCTTGCTCAAAGTAAACCTCTAATAAATATATTTTGACTGAAGAAGAGATTGAGTAGGCCTATGGGGGAGGGGGTAGGATGATAGGGAAAACTACTATATTTTGTATTGGTTTTCATAGACAAAGTTACAAAGTAAACTGGATAATTTATTATTTTACCCTCAAACACATGATTTCTTATCATTAAATTCAGCCTTAAACGTTACCCAGTAGATCTTCAGATTCAGCCTCTGATCTACATAAAGGAATGCTGGTGTTAGGGGGCTCATATGGCAATCAGTATGTCACCTGGTAGGACCATAAAAATTCTAGTACTCTAACTAAGGTCTTCACAAGACAGTTGATCCAGCGTGACAGTGGACCAACAAAGAGAAAGATGCACTGGCCCTTCGAGGACTGCACAACCAGTGAGTAAACAATATGGACTTACTTTGATTATGAGCAGATTCATTCCACTTTTCCTTTCTTCACTGATTATTTCTTATACATGAAATTCAAAACACCACTTTTTTTCCAGTTGAAGAAATAACTTCAATTTTAAGATGACAAATGAAAAAAACATTTTAAACCATAAACCATTTTATTAAACATTGGGTGAAATGAGCTAGGTTAAAAACAATAGAAGTGAACCTCAGAGTTTAAAAATGTAATTGTCTCATACACAGCTCAGTCACAAAGATCTGTACACAGTTTTTCCTTTTTTTAAAATATATTTTGATTGATTTCAGAGAGGAAGGGAGAGGGAGAGAGAGATATAAACATCAATGATGAGAGAGAATCATCGATTGGCTGCCTCCTGCACACCCCCTACTGAGAATTGAGCCTGCAAGCTGGGCATGTGCCCTGACCGGGAATCGAACCGTGACCTCCTGGTTCATATAACCACTGAGCAATACCGACCCGGCTGTGCACAATTTTTTCTAATCACTTTATTGAGGTGTGATTTAAAGTGTGCAGCTTGGTGAGTTTGGACAAACATGATTGCCGCCACTACAATCTAGATATAGAAGGTTGTGTCATTCCCAAAAGTTCCCTCCTTCCTTTTCATGGTCAATGCCCACCCCACTGCCAAGCTCTCCCCTGACTACAGATCTGCTTTATGTCACTATGCTTTTGCCTTTTCTAGATTTTTAAATAAATAGAATCACAGAGTACATGGTCATTTTTGTCCAGCTTCTTTCACTTAGTATGCTGCTTTTGAGATTCATCCATGTTGTTGTGTTTATTACTAGTTCATTCATTTTTATTGCTAAGTAATATTCTATTGTATGACTATCTCACAATTAGATTATCCATTTCCCAGCTGATAAACAGTTGGGTTGTTTCTATTTGGGACTATTGTGAACAAAACTTCTATGAACACAATGTACAGGTCTTTGTGTGGGCTAATGCTTTCATTTCTCATGGGTAAATGCCTAGAATTGGATTGATGAATAATATAGTAAATGTATATTTAACTTTATGAGACATTGCCAAACTGTTTTTCTGAAAGCGGCTGTGCCATTTTGCATTTCCACCAGCAGTTTGAGAGTTCCAGTTGCTTTACACGTTCACAAACACTTGGTATTATCAGCTCTTTTCATTTTTGCTGTTCTAGTGTGTATACAATGGTATCTCATTATTTTGATTTGCATTTCCATAATGCTAATGATGTTCGGTATCTTTTTTAGCCTATTGGCCATTTGTCAATTCCCACATTTATGCTACAGAGCCCCTGAGACAATGTCCTCAAGGAAGAAATGAGAGGTTTTATTAAACAGAGTCCGGAAAACTAGAATGTCTAAATTTCCACAAGTTTTTATGTCATTGAGAGAGAGAGAGAGAGAGAGAGAGAGAGAGAGAGAGAGAGTTTTTAACACAATAAAATAATTTTCAAATGAGAAAGAAAAATTAAATCCTAAATTAAATAAGGGGGAAGACAATCTTTTAAAATGTTAATTCATAATAAAAAACAAATCCCAGCTTTGGGCCAGACTTTTGACATAAAATGAATATAGTATGCTGGTTTAGACTAGAGTGTTGGCTCAAAAGTCAGACAGTCTGGATTCAAAGCCTGGCTCTGCCACATATGTGCCCGTAAGCCAGGTTATTGTACTCTCTGAGTATAATGTCTTTATGGATAAAATGAAAATAATAATAGTTACTACAAAGGTTTGTTCAGGTAACACATGTGAAGTGTTTAGAATGGTTTCTGGCATATATTAAATGCTCAATAAATATTAGTCATTATTATTATATAGACCCTTAAAAACATGAGGTTGCAATAGGTACATAAAATCTTCTGAGCTTAAAAAATATTCAATTTTCTCTATAAATAGATCTTTTATAAGACTGACACTTGGGATCAATCCAGATTATCACTATTTGGAACGAAGTCAGTCTATTTTCCATCTCAAAACATGTTTAACAGGGACCCGTTTCTGCAAAATCATCCCAGGTAACATGCGAGGTGAATTGTCCTTCTTTCTAACTCTTCCAGAACCAAGAAAAAAAGGGCTAAGGGTATGGTTTCCTGAAAACAAACCATAATTTGATCCTCTTCAACCCAGGTAATTGGCCAGTGGCTCCTAAGGATTTTCTTTGCAACACATTCTGGATATGAAGACAGTGTCTTGCAAGAATAGCAGCTTCTACCTGTAGCTATATTAAGGTAAAAATAAATAATGATTCTCTTAAAAGCACCAATAATTTGACATTGTATTTAAATTAATATTTTAGTAATCATTTCAATTATCTACCTACTTGAGAAAAATAGTACACATATGTAGGACAGTTATTCATTAAATCAACTAAAATGCTTGGTGACAACCCTTGCAATCACTCTGAATGCTTCCAAATTCTGGCTCACAGATGGAGAACCTCCATGCCAAAACATACATGCAACTTTTCTCAACCTCGGCTCTTCTGATAGGATCATCCCCTGTTGTATTCCGTGATGTCCTCTTGCATTAAGATTATAGCAATTTCCCCAAGTGTGTTGTAGTTATCCTATAGAATGTGTGTGTGACCCAGACAAGCCCCAAAAGACTGTCCAATTTCTTCAAGTACAGAAATGTTGTCTGTGTTCTTGACTGTGCTTTCTGGCACCTTCCTTCTGATGTTATCTGTAACTGGTCCTAATTGCTTTCTGCCTGGTTGCAAACTGGAGCGATTATACCTGCTTACTCAATGAAGGCACTCCAAGTCCTGGACTTTTATTCCTCTGCATGACAAAGATGAGACTTTTGTTCCCACGTGGAGATCACAGGTGTATGTATACAGATTTGAATCCCCTTTGAGCCCCTAGGAGCAGTGGTGACTTGTGGAGTGAGGTCTTCCCCCCGCACTGTCGCACCCATTCCTCTGCTCTTCATGCAATGGTAGAAAGCCAATAACATTAACACAGGAACGGAGGTGAGTCAGCAATGAATCATTCTTAAGCAGCAAAGACCAACTGGTGGTTTGTCTTTTTAGTGAATTCCAAAAATCTGGAGTCATTTGAGTCCAAAGGGGAAACTTGTGAGAGTGGGGGCTGTGGGAAGCAGTGAGAAAATAGAAGCAACAAAAATATGCCTTCGGTGTTCTCACTGCTCATTAGACTAGCACTGAGCCAGTACTCGTATGGCCTGAATAACTGATACTTTTTATAAGTAACTGAAGAGCTATAAAAAGCTTAACATTTAAGAAAATAACAAACATCTGTGGCAAATGAGCAAGAACAATCTACAGAAAGAGCCTGTCTGGGTGGCAGGAGGTCATGCTGCTTCATGAGGAAGTGCTAAAACACACTAACATTAGCTACTTCAGTATGTTTTCCTGGCTGGTCATACTACTCTTCCTCTCACCTCAGCCCACTTTCCTATCAAAACAGAAGAACAAGTGCATGTCACCAGAATGCTCAGCAATATTTCCTGAAAACAGCATTTCTTTTCTATGCATCTGACCATGTGGTAGGCAGTGGTACACATGAGTTCCTGATCAACAGAATGAACAAACCCTCTATGCATGCAGGCTGAGCCTCGCTGCCCTGGGACCTCTGGGCTTGGTTCACATGTGCCTTGAGGTACCACACAGCTGCCCTTCCTTTCAACGGAAAATGCCATCTGCAGGTACCACAGCTAGCAAAAGGGAGTAACAGCCCTCACTACTTCCTCTGGTAATTGTCCATAAACCCAATAATGAGGCAATAACCAGTGGGAGGCAGTATGGTAAAGTGATCAAGTGTATGAGCTTGGGCTTTAAATTCTAACTAGAACACGTACGCCCAGGTAAGCTTGGGCAAGTTAACTAACCTCTCTGCACCCTAGTTTCTTTAATAGTAAATAGTAAGTCAAACAGAGTTATCTTCCCTGACCTTCGGTTGAGCCTTAGATGGACTTGTTAGACAATTTTCTAGGATGACTTTCAGAGGGCACACAGCTATCTTCCCTAATTTCCAAGCTTTAGGTAACTTTTCTTAATAGCGCATAATAAATGTTAGTTGGTACAAGTAGAAATTGAATAGAAAAATGGTAGACCTAGATCCATCCATATCAATAATTACATTAATTGTAAGTGGATTAAACACTTTTAATTAAAAGGTAGAGATGGTCAGAATGGATAGAGTAAAATTCAACTATAAGAGATATACTTTAAAAATAAAATTTAGATACGTTGAAATGAATCAGATGGGAAAAGATTATGTCATGCAAACAGTAAGGATAAAAAGGCTGGAGTGGCTATAACAATATCAGATCAAGCAGACTTCATTACAAAGAGTTTTCCAGAGGAAAAGAGGGGCTTTTCATAATTCCACAGAAAGAAATAAGAATCATAAATGTATATGTACCTAATCACAGAGCTTAAAATACATGAAATAAACCAGACAAAAGGAGAAATAGACAATTCTACAGTCATAGTTGGGGATTTTAACACCCTCCCATAGTAACTGACAGAATAACTAGCCAGGGGTCCTCAAACTTTTTAAACAGGGGGCCAGTTCACTGTCCCTCAGACCGTTGGAGGGCCGGACTATAGTTTAAAAAAAAAACAACTATGAACAAATTCCTATGCGCACTGCGGGCCCGGGACGAGTTGGCTGCTAAGCAGGATAGGCAGCGGCACCCGGCGGGCTGGATAAATGTCCTCAGCGGGCCGCATGTGGCCCGCGGGCCATAGTTTGAGGACCCCTGAAAATAAATTCATAAAAATGGAGATAATTTGAACAATACTATTAATTAATCTCAGCCATAATTTTCTCTTCATTTGATTCACATTTTCAGACACTTATAAATCTGACATTTCTGGGTCCCTACCCCCATCAAGGAAGTCACTCAAGCCATTGTCCCTTCAAGAGGCACAGACATGTGGATGGTATCATGCTGGAGAAGGCTTTCAAAGCTTAGTGTACGTAGAAACTTATGAATGCTGGAAGGTGGCTACGTATGTAGAAACTTATGAATGCTGGAAGGTGGCTACATCTTTTCTTTCCCCCTTCTTATCCTGTTTTATATGAACCAGCTCTAGAATCACCAGCCTGTTCTTACAGCCATCCTGCCATCTGCTAGGCTTGATAGCCATTGCTGGAATTCTCAGAATCCTTCCCTAAGATACCTGGAATGTTGCCACAACAGATGTTTAACCACATTTCATTCATGTTGCCTAGGGCAAGACGTCCACATGAGGAGAATGATGGCAGTCATGTGGAGTATTAACATCTTTTGAAAGTGTCCACAGCAAAAGAATTTCTACTTTGGCTCTAGCCTTTAGGTGAACTATAAACAAATACAGGATGAAGCAAAAGTAGGTTTACAGTTGTGAGCACACAAAACAGTTTATTCTTGTATTATCATTCATTAATTATTGTATTACTTTCCATAGGCACAACTGTAAACATACTTTTGCCCCAAACTATATAGTCCTCATTTATCTTTATATCTACTAGCAATTGTTCAGATACAATTAAAGATTATATGTGAAGGGAAAAAATAAATGACAGAAAATTTGTCCTTTTGAAGAATGTGAAAATCCAGTTTGCTCCTTAGAAATATTTTTTCCTGCCCCTTTTCTGCCTAAGGCAGCATTCCATTCCATGGAGCATCTGCAGAATGAGATATGTGTGATCAAAGAACCTTATTATCCCAGGTGAATTGAGAAAAATCTTCCCCAAGTAAGCAGCTTCTTTCTCATTCACTTGAGGACATGAACCTCAGGTAGATAAAGTTTCAGTTAAAAAGTCTGTGTGCAGAAAATTAGATGTTTCCAGGGTTTGTGGATTCCACATGTTGGCCTCTCTAACCATCGTAAATCTCCTTTCCAGAGGCCATTCATCCCAACAGCCCTTGCTGTGCCGAGGCCAGGATGGAGAGCAAAGTCTAGAGAGTATGGATGCGGGACAGGAGGACACCTTGGCCAAGGTTTTCTTTAAGACACATGTTTAAAGGATCCGTTCAGGAACAGGCTAGGCTAGGGCAATAAGAGGTCATGGCATTCATGGAGGCAGAGAAGCCCTTTCTGAATAGTTAGGGCTCCTCATCTCAGAATGCCCTTCCAACACAGCAGCAGCTCCTGGAGGGAAAAGCCTACTTTCCAAGTCCATTTGCCTTGAATCCCATTAGCAACTTGGATTTCTCTCCTTAAAGAACATCCCTGCACTTCACCTCCTGAACGGCAGTACCAAAGCCCAGTCAGCTGCAGACGACTGGCCATGGACAGCAAGGTCATTTCCCCCTGCAAGATCTTGTTCACCTGGATGGACCCTCCTCCCAGGATACGCCCCGTTTAAAAAGGAACAACGTTATAAGATTATCCCTTTCTTCAGCAGAGTATTATTCTTTGCTGACCAGAAAGAGAATGCGGTTCATGCCATGATTAATCTTTCCAGTGCTCTGAAGGGCAAATATGTGACAGGCACGAGGGGGAAGCACTCCCATGAACACATTTTTTACTGGAACTTGTCCTATTGCAAAGCTCTTCTGCCAGATTCCATTAGGAAATTGCAGGCAGCTTCATATATCCAAGGGCTTCTCTCTCTCCTGCTCATAAATATATAGACATCACACGGCAGGGAGGGGGAGGAGGCTGCCTCTCTCGTATGGCATACCCTTGCACAGCAGACGTGAAGGCAAATGCAAATACTGAACACAGTAGCTCGTGCATATGTGCATATGAATATATATCATGTTATTACTCCCCGGCAATGAGATTCCAAGTAGCTACCAGAGAGGGGAGGGGAAAGTCATCATCAATACAGCTGCACTTCAGAATGTCAATGGAAGGCAGACAATGATAAGAAGATAGGCAGGCTGTCCCTAGCAACGTGAAAATAAGAGCCAGGGCCACCTAAGGATTGATTCAGGACTGGGCCAAATTCCAGCCCTAAACGCATCACAAATTATGCTAAGAGCTCCCTAGGGAAGGCTCCAAGTGGCATTTTTGAGCCACACATCCCATTATTTTATATATATATATATATATATATATATATATATATATATATACACACACACACACACACACACACACACACACACACACACACACACACATCAGGACTGCCTGGGAGATGACGAGAATAAAAAGCCCAAGCGAAAAAGGAATTTGAGGAGAGCTGCTCTCCCATCCAAATGCTTTCAACTTTCCTGAGAAATCCTTCAGCTTCTTTAAAACAAGCCAATATTATTATTCCACTTTGCCATCCAAGTCCCTAATGAAGGGCAAAGCCAGTGTGCAGCAAGATAAAGAGAATTGTAGATGAAAATGTCAGCAGACAAGTCGGAAGGCTACAGCATGGCAGAGCCGTGCAGCTGGAATTTTTAAGGGAATACACTTTACGAATTTTTTCTTTATTCTTTCAGGAACACTTCGGTCTTGTCTTTTTGTAGACAGAGACATACACTTAATCACAAGCATATTGTATGGAAGAAAAATGTATAGACCTTCTAGACCCCAAAATATATAGCAACGGTTCCAATTTTCATTACCAGAAATAACTGGAGGAAATGAGAAGCAGGTGTGGGAAGGCTTCCCTGAGTGATGCCAGGGCTTCGTTTTAATTCGGTTGTGTATGGCCTGCCGCTGCCTCCCGGCCTTGCTGCTCACACACTTGGAGGTCAGGCTATTAAAATCAGGCAAATACACTCAAATTAATTTCTTTTAGATCCCACCCCTACATTGCTTGCCAACAGAACACTTGGCCAGCTCTGGCAGAAGCAGCACTAAATCTCTGCAGTAGGAAATATAGTTTCTTTCTGGATGACACGAAATATTTGGAGCATAAACCTTAAAGATCTCAGAATGAATCAAAAAGAGCTACTTTTATACAAAGCATGAAACTACTTTTAGGTGGGTGGTATAAATCTAAAATAAGTTCCATATTCCCTCTCTTGGTAAATTAACTCGTAATGAGAGAGGATAGAATATATGGCTTGTTGATATTGGCAGTTGTTCATATCACATAAATATTTGATAACATCCTGTGAGGACTACTATGTGGAGAAAAGGAAGGGTGAGGTACATCTGAAATGTACCTTTTTTTTTTTTTTCCTTTTCACAAATAACCCACTTTTGCTTCCTTTTGCCCTTTAGGCAGTCCTTTCAATTTTTGGAAACTTTAGAATTGTCCACAAATTAAAAAGAAGTCATTAGCATCTGCTTTGAAGATATCTACCAGAGACCAGTGCCCACAGAGAAAGAAAACAAATAGCTAATTCACTGGGCAGGATTCTATGTGAGAGCCTATTTAGGATAGTTCTTTGTTAGTTTACAGCCCAGCTCTGGATTATCATACATGGCAGTTTCAGTAGAGGAAGGAGGGTCAGAAAACGGGCTTAAACCCTGGTTCTGCCGTTTCCTGGTTGCTGACCTTCGACAAGTGACTTGACCTCTATAGAACTTAATTTCCTTATCTGTAAAATGAGGGCTTGAACTCGATGATTTCCAAGGCCACCTTCTGCTATAAAATTTTATGATTCTTAGTTTCTAGCCTGCTTGGAAGAAGCCTGTCTGGCAGTGCTTGTATGAATTTGCTATACTTAGCACTATAATGAGCTAAAAAGACCTTAAAGTAACAAGCTATTATAAGTGACAATAAGAGGGTCACCCTGATCCTAATGAATGAATTTGCTCATAATTCATCTCCATGTGAGGAATGGAGACACAATGGCAGTAGTTAGCTATGGTGGACTGTTTGGAACCAGGACCCCCCCCCCCCCCGGCCCCGCCCCCAAGCAGCTCCCACAAGCAAGGCCAGAACCTCACTTGATGTGCTGGAACTCACCTCCCCAGTGATTCCATCTACTGTGTGTGTTAAGAATGCCATCTCTCCCTTACTAAGCCTCTCACCCAATCAGGAGACAAGCTGTGACTTCACCTAGGGATGTGCAGAGCTCACAGACAGAGAGCAACAAGGCCCTACTGGTGGTATGGGTTATTACATCCACAGTCAGGCATCTTCAAGGCCAACGTGCTCTTGTTTTGTGCTTGGAGTCAGAGATAGAGGTCCTCAAGAGGGGAGTCCGACGCCTTGTCCGACGCCTTCCTGGGACTTAGAACTCACCCAGGACTCCATTACGCTTGTGCTCTTCTTGCTCTTTACCTGTGGTGACTCAAGTGGCACTCTCTCCCTGACTGCCTGGTTCACCCTGAGTTACACGTGAACCTCTAAGTGCTGGAAACAGCAGTGACATAAGTAGACACACTGCACTCTTGGGGTGTGGGGGTACATAGATTTGCTCACACAGGCACACACTCCCTTATTAAGGATTGTTGTGTGTGTGTGTGGCAGGGGTGGGGAGGAGATAAGCTCCTTAGGCAACCTCAAAGCTAAAGTTTTAAAGTCTTGAAGTTTTAGGTACCAAATTTGTCTTCTATTACACAATTTTGTTAAATTAAAATTTCATGTTGCCTGGCCAGTGTTGCTCAATGGTTGAGCGACAACCTATGAATTAGGAGGTCACGGTTCGACTCCCAGTCAGGGCACATGCCTAGGTTCCGGGCTCGATCTCCAGTAGGGGACATGCAGGAGGCACCCAATCAATGATTCTCTCTCATCATTGATGTTTCTTTTTTTTTTTTTTAATATATTTTATTGATTTTTTACAGAGAGGAAGGGAGAGGGAGAGAGAGTTAGAAACATCGATGAGAGAGAAACATTGATCAGCTGCCTCCTACACACCCCCTACTGGGGATGTGCCCGCAACCAAGGTACATGCCCTTGACCGGAATCGAACCTGGGACTCTTGAGTCCGCAGGCTGACGCTCTGTCCGCTGAGCCAAACCGGTTAGGGCTCATCATTGATGTTTCTATCCCTCTCTCCCTCTCCCTTCTTTTCTGAAATAAATAAAAATATTTTTAATTTATATTTTGCACTATTGTTTATAGGGGATGCTTATGTGGTGTTTGTATTCATAAATACCAATGTATTTACACAGCATTATACCCAGATAATTAAAAAATATATTTCTTTAGCTGAATTACTCTGTTTTGGTTAGAGAGCCTCTTTAATTTTTAAATAATTACTCCTTATACAGGGGTGGGCAAAAGTAGGCTTACAGTTGTTCATATGGAAAATAAAACAATAATTAATAACTAATGATACAAGATTAACAGCATTTTGTGTACTCACAACTGTAAACCTACTTTTGCCCATCCCTGTATATATGAAATATATTCAAACTCTTAAAATGTTTGAACTTTTTTCTGGACTTAATAAAAAGACTAATACTACTACAGAATTTCAAATGAATCCCTTGCTTTTGTAATATATTATCTAAGTCTGATAGACAGGCAACTGTTATAGGTTGAATTTTGTCTCTATCCCTGAATTCATATGGTGAAGTCCTCTAACCCTCCCCCTCAGAATGTGATCTTATTTGGGGATAGGGCCATTGCATATATAATTAGTTGAGATCAGGCCATCGTGGAGCAGGGTGGGCCCCTAATCCACGAGGACCGGTGTCCTTATAAAAATGGGAAATTTGGAGACAGATACACGCAGGGAGAACACCACGAAGGTGAAGGTAGAGATCAGGTTGATGCTACTACCAGCCAAAGAACACCACGGGCTGCCAGAAACCACCCGAACCTATTAGGAAAGAATGAAGCAGGTTCTCTCTCATGTCCCTCAGAAGGAACCAGCCCTGACAACACCTTGATCTTGGACTTCTAGCCTCCAGAACTGTGAGAAAATAAATGGTCTGCTGTTTAAGCTACTCTCTTTGTAGTGTGTTGTTATGTCAGCCTTAGAAAACGAAGAAAACAAAAACAAAATTTGGAAACTTTCTCCTCTAGGTTTTTCTTTACATTATTAAGACAAACGCCTTTAACAATTTGTATAGGTCTGATTTGTTCATTCTGCTAACTGCAAATTCACATACACACACACACGACCACACCCAAACACGGTGATAGGTGTCTGGACTCAGTCCTACAGTGCGTGGTTGTTGGGAATGCCCTGGAGACCGTGCTGTAATAGTAGACGTCAACAGTTGATGGGTGTTTTCTTACTCTCGGTCTTGAATCAGTAAAAGATGAAGAAAAAAAAGCACACTTGCATATTCACTGGTTTAGGCCCAGTCATGATTCCTTTAAAGATGCTGCCAATAGATTTTAGTCATTCTCTGGCAAAGGTTTCTCTTCCACCGCAAACACTACATAGTTGCTGAATGAGTCACCACCTTGAGTAATCTGATTCCTTGACCAGTGCATGCCTGCCGCTTACAGCATACGGTGTCTTTAGTGTTGTATTTTGTATTGCTCCACTCTCTGCAGCTTCTTTAATACCTCCTTACGGGTAGGGTTAAGGGTTCACTATGAATCCTTAGAAGGGGGAAACCTTGCTTACTCAGCAGCGTGTGCCCTGGCCAGTCATCAAGAAACAAAATGTTAGGTTTTACTAAGCTTTCTCATACCTTGAGCTAAGCTGGATGAGGCATTATTACTTCAAAAAAGCAGTAAATGTGGGCTAAAAACTGTTCCCCCCCCCCCCCCCCCCCCAGCTAGATGCCTTTGCTAAAGAATCGAGGGTCGGGGGGAACAAAAGGAAAGAAGCAGAATGCTGCTCCAGGAAGGACAGTGGAGCTGTGCCGAACCCCATCTCACCAGCCAGTCTCACACAGACTGCGCCTGCATCACCAGACATTCTGCATGTCTTCAGGAAAAATATAACAAAATTACCATCAAAGAGTTATTTCTACCAGTAAAGTTTAAAGCAAATAAACCTCTGAGCTTATTTTTGCATGCTTTTTTTTTTTAAAAAAAAAAAGTGTGCCTGAAAGATATTTTCCCTATCAACGTATTGTAACCATAAGATGTTTTGTTCTTTAACCAGGAAATATTGTTTTCTCCAAGGCTGGTAGATTGAAACATTTTGAATATTTGTAACATTTTTTCTCCTAAGGAGAATTTTTTGTATTAATATCTGTCCAGCTCTTCTTGATTTCCTTTCTCTTTCTTCTGTTTCCAATCACTTCATAATTTCTACCCTTCCATAAGTAGATACCAATAGTATGAAAACAGAAAATTGGAGAAATGAAACTATCAACAAAGTCAAAAGGCAACCTATTAAATGGGAGGAAATATTTGCAAATCATATATGTCTGATAAGGGGTAATATCCAAAATGCATAAAGAACTCATACAGCTCAAACCCCCCCACAAATAATCAAATTTAAAAATGGGCAGCCTTAATTGGTTTGGCTCAGTGGATAGAGCGTTGGCCTGTGGACCAGTGCGTCCCGGGTTTGATTCCCGGTCAAGGGCACATATCTTGGTTGCAGGCTCTTCCCTGGCCCAGGCCCTGGTAGGGGCTCATGCAGGAGCAACCGATCAATGTGTCTCTCTCACATTGGTGTTTCTCTCTCTTTCCCCCTCTCTTCCACTCTCCCTGAAAGTCAATGGAAAAATAGCCTTGTGTGAGGATTAACAACAACCACAAAAAATGGACAGAGGACCTGAATAGACATTTTTCCAAAGACAGCCAATGGGTACATAACAAGATGCTTAACATCATTAATCAGCAGGGAAATGCAAATCAAAACCACATTGAGATATCACCTCCTACCTGTTAGAACAGCTATTATCAAAAAGACAAAACTAACAAATGTTGGTGAGTACGTGGAGAAAAGGGAACCTTTGTGCCTGCTAATAGGAATATAAATTGGTGCAGCCACTATAGAAAACAGTATGGAGGTTCCTCAAAAAATTAAAAATAGAACTACCATATAATCCAGCAATTCCATTTCTGGATATTTATCTAAAGAAAACAAAAACACTAACTGAAAAAGATATATGCACACCAATGTTCATTGGGGCATTATTTATAATAGCCAATATATGAAAATAACTTGCATCGATTGGCGGATGAATTAATAAAGAAAATATGATATATACACATCCTATATAATAAAAGCATAATATGCAAATTGACGGAACTGCAGAACAACAGGTTGGCAGGGGGCAGGGCCAGCGAGCAGGCAGCACCAGGCCAGCCAAGGCAAGTGCCAGCAGGAAGAAGGAGAGGATAGCAATGGGGGGGATGGGCAGCGGCGACCAGCGACAGTGGAAGGACGATGGTGGGGGGCAGGACTGTCTGCTTGCCAGCCAGCGCCATCCCCTGGTCAGCCCGCCCGGTCGCCTCCCGCAGAGGGAGGCCACTGGTGGTGGCAGCAGCAGTGGCAGCTGTGCCCAGTCGCCACCCACAGAGGAAGGCCAGACTGTGGCTTAGGCCCGCTCCCCAGGGAGTGGGCCTAAGCTGTCAGTCAGACATCCCCTGAGGGCTCCCAAACTGCAAAAGGGCGGCAGGCCAGGCTGAGGGACCCCCACTCCAGTGCACAAATTTTTGTGCACTGGGCCTCTAGTATATATATAATGAAATATTATTCAGCCATAAAAAAGAAAGAAATTGTACCAATTGTGACAGCACGGATGGACACAGGGTATTATGCTAAGTGAAATAAGTCAGACAGAGAAAGGCAAATGCCATATGATCTCACTTATACATGAAATCTAAAAAACAAACAAACAAAAAACCATCAAGCTCATAGATACAGAGAACAGATTGGTGGTTGCCAAAGGTGGTACAGAGGGTTGGTGATAGACAAAATGGGTGAAGGGGGTCAAAAGATACAAACTCTCAGCTATAAGATAAATAAGTGATGGAGATATAATGTAAACCATGTCTATTATAGTTAATAACACTGTGCTGCATATTTGTAAGTTGCTAGGAGAATAGATCTTAAGAGTTCTCATCACAAGAAGAAAATTCATTAACTATAGTATATGGTGACAGATGGTAACGAGACTTATTGTGGTGATCATTTCAGAATATATACAAACTAGAGGCCCGGTGCACGAAATTCAGCCTGTCCCTCAGCCCAGCCTGCACCCTCTCCAATCTGGGACCCCTCGAGGGATCGGGCCTAAACGGGCAGTCGGACATCCCTCTCACAATCCAGGACTGCTGGCTCCAAACTGCTCGCCTGCCTGCCTTCTTGATTGCCCCTAACCGCTTCTGCCTGACAGCCTCATCACCCCCTAACCACTCCCCTGCCAGCCTGATTGATGCCTAACTGCTCCCCTGCCAGCCTGTTTGCCCCTAACTGCCCTCCCCTGCTGGCCTGGTCACCCCTAACTGCCCTCCCCTGCTGGCCTGATAGCCCACAACTGCCCTCCCTTGCAGGCCTGGTCCCTCCCAACTGCCCTCCCCTGCTGGCCATCTTGTGGTGGCCATCTTGTGTCCACATGGGGCAGGATCTTTGACCACATGGGGGCAGCCATCTTGTGTGTTGGAGTGATGGTCAATCTGCATATTACTCTTTTATTAGATAGGATAGAGGCCTGGTGCACGGGTGGGGGCCAGCTGGTTTGCCCTGAAGGATGTCCCGGATCAGGGTGGGGGTTCCCTTGGGGCATGAGGCAGCCTGGGCGAGGGGCCTGTGGTGGTTTGCAGGCTGACCACGCCCCCTGGTGACCCAAGCGAAGGCCCCGGTATCTGGGGTTAATTTATCTTCTACAATTGAAACTTTGTAGCCTGGAGCGGAGCCAAGCCTTCTGCTTGCTCCGTGGTGGCAGCCATTTCTGTTGGGATTTATGTATCTTCTATAATTGAAACTTTGTAGCCTTGAGTGGAGGCCTAGGCCGGCAAGGGCAGGCGGAAAGCTTGGCTTCCTCCATTGCCAGAGAAACCCAAGCCTCCCTCCTGCTCTCTGAGGCCGTAGCCATCGTGGTTGGGTTTATTTGAATATTTGCTCCTGATTGGCCTGTGGGCGTGGCTTGTGGGTGTAGCGAAGTGATGGTTAATTTGCATATTACTCTTTTATTAGATAGGATATAAAAAGCATTATGTGGTATCCCTGAAACTAATATAGTGATGTATGTCAATTTTACCTCAAAAAATATAAAAGAAATTAGAGAAATGAAAGTTCTTTAAATTCTATTAAACTGTGCTGCCCTATTCCATAACCTTACCAAAGGCAGGAGGGAGAAAGATACCTTAAGTGTATACTCTAAGTGGGGATGCTTTCAGAACAAGCCGAAGCATGGCTGCGTCATAGTATTACTCATAGCTTACATTTGCATGGCAATACACTGCTCTCACAAAACCCACTTCGTCCTGAGAAGAGCCCTGAGAACCAGACCTGTTACCATCGAGGAAACAGAACCCAGGTTCTACGGAAGGTGGTGGAGCAGCGACTCTTGGCTCAGCGCTTCGTTCTCCATCTTGCTAGGGCAACTTGTCCTGGACAAGAACTCAGCCATCTACCATAGAAAATTCTCCAGTTAACTTGTCATTGGACTCCTCACTGCCTGAGGACCGCAAAGTGAGCTGCTGAACTTCTCTCGGCTTCTGTTTTCTCATCTGCAAAATAAGGACAATGCCCCACAGGATAAGGTGAGAGTAAAAATAAATGATGCCAGTGAAAGAAGTTTCATAAACCATAAGTGTTACACATGTTATACAAATCCCCTTTTTAGAAGTGTTATTGCAGAGTAAATAAGGACCCTTACTTGTCTCTTAAATTTAGGCACATTTCTTAGTATTTCTAAGGCTCAGCTTCCTTATCAATAAAACGAGACATTGCTAGACCTTGCCCATGAAATTATTGTTGAAGAGAAAGGAGATAATCCATGCCAAGCATTTAGCACTGGTCAGTGCATGGACATAGCAAGCCCTCAATAAATGCTGGCTATCTTTAGTAAAGCCACTCATGCCCTTTGCCAGCACAAGTATAGCAGATGAGGAAAGTCCAAAGGAGTCCAGGGACTCTATATTCTGATCCTGTCTGTCCAGGCTCTTTGCTCTGATGGCAGTTTCCAAAGTTATTTTTGGAAGTGTGCCACTTACCCTTTGTTTTGCAAACTTAATATCCCTGGTCCACAGCACACTTTCAGCCGCTGAACACGTTTGCCCTGCTTTTAGTCCCTATTGCACTAGAGTACAAGCTTTGGTTGGAGAATATTTATACCCACCGTGACATCCAGGAAACAAAACTGACCTACCCTACATCACAGTGTTCCTCCCAAGAGAGGGACAGTCCAACAAGGCTGCTTCAAAAGACCTCTGGCAGTCATGGAGCCAAGTTTTCTGAGCACAGACAAGAATAATAAACCTTTTATGTACTAACGAGGAAAAGTCAACTCTAGTTGTGAGTAAAGGAATGTAAAACCCAGCAAAGTGCCTGCCATGAAATTGGCACGTAGGCTGGTAGAAGGGAAAAGTAGCAAGGTGTCTTCCAGGTTGGATTGGTGTCTGATGATAGCTTTGAAGAATGTTCTAACAGGAAAAGAAGAATGAACACCAACACAAACTAATCTTAAAAATCTAATCATTCTCTTGCTGTGAGCAACTACTCCTTAATTTAATCAGGTAACTGCATTTTTCTGTGACTTAGATCATCTAAATAGAAACATATATCTTTACATATTGCCTGAGGGGCATATAAATTACATATATCAACACTCACACGAATGGAAACTGTTTGCTGGTGTTCGGGTATGGTGGTGCCACCTGGGCCAGTTCCTCAGACTTGCTTTCAAAACTCTGAGATGTCTCGGCGACTTTCAGAGAGGAGAGAAACTTAAACTTGGGAAGGTGGACGTAGACAGGCATTCCAATGTTTGGCAATGTCTTGTTCCTTAGCATTTCAGAAGTAAATTTGTTCATCCTTCTCAAGCATTTTATTTTCCTCTTGATTCTTTTCTCTGGGAGGTCTTACAAGGGCTGTGATTCAGATCTTGGATGTCCTACCAGGTTTGCTTTGTTATTTCAGAACGCAAACATGTGAACACGTGACTTGCTATTGTATGGGAGCTTTACTCATCAATGAACATTTAGTAAGTGACTGCTACTGAAAAGGCATTATATAGGGCAATGTGGTTGATATGTAAACCCCCAATCAACTCCAAACCACATTGAGGGCCAGCTATATATGATGCAATGAAGATGTCAATTAAAAAAAATTTTTTTTATTGATTTCAGAAAGGAAGGCAGAGGGAAAGAGAGATAGAAACATCAATGATGAGAGAGAATCATTGATTGACTGACTCCTGCACACCCCCTATTGGGGGATGAGCCCACAACCGGAGCTTGTGCCCTACCTGAGAAGCTAACCGTGACCTCCCGGTTCTTAGGTTGAAGTTCAACCACGGAGCCACACCAGCCGGGCGAAGATGTCCATGTGAATAAAGCCCAGCCCTTGTGCTTTATAGACAAGTGAGGAATGAAGGCATAAAGACAATTACAACACGATGTGAAAAGTGCAAAACAACCAGCAGATCTGTGGGGTTCCCCCTCTTCACACCCTTCCTGCTGGGATGGGTGAACGGATGTGGTGGCGATGTCTGAGCACCTCCGGGAGAAGCTGGGCACAGGAGCTCTGGCACCAGTCCAGCATCACCCTGAGAAGATCCCCTTCCCAGCAAGGGATGGAAATACAGCCCAGCAGCTGGACACCCTCATCTGCTCGTGCTCCTACAGGGCCCATTTATTTTCTTTCTCCTAAGAATTATCCTGCAGCTCTGAGAAAAAAGCCTGTCCCTGGAACCTCTCACTCTTTCCTAGATTCCCTCCCGAGTCTCATTTTTCTTCCCCTCCCCCTTCCCAGGGCTGCTGGTGTCTTTGCTTTCCTTCCTCTTCCATTGTTCCCAGGCTGTCATCTCCTCATCATGCCCACAGCCCCCGTAAAGATACCTTGCAAACAGCCAACTCCCTGGAATACATGGAAGCATTTCTCTTCTGCAATGCAGTAACTCAGCTGCATGTTACAGCATTTAAAGAGTTTGACCCTATCATATTTACATTTTGTATTTTTAATGAAAGTAAAAATCTATAGATAAAGTATATCTCCTTTAAAGACTATCAAACAGTAATTTTAAGAAAACCTATGAAGAGCCTTGACCTTTTAAAACGTATGAATCTCACCCAAATGAAAGCATGAGGAAATGGAAATTCTATAATTACGAAAACTTTCTCACTCTTTTAGGATGTATACATTTCTTTTTTAAAAAAGTAAAGAAACGGAGAGTTCTGTAGGAGATGAGCTAAGCCACGGGGGTGCATTACTTTCTGTGGCATTCCCCTCGGGTGCTGTGGCTCTGGGTGCTCTGTCCCTCACTGGGTGAGACAAGAATGCCATTGTTGCTGTCATCACAGCTCTGGGGGTGAAGAATAGTAACCATCTTTATTTTCATGTCCAGCATAATCTCTTTATTCAAGGCCCACATTTCAGAAGGTCTCCATTGGAAAAGTGGATCTCGGAAAGCCCCATTTAGTCATAGGGAAGAAAGCTGGAGCCGGGGGAGCAGAGGAGATGGGGTGCCGTGCCTGTGCGGGTGCTCAGCCAGTGCACCAGGCGGGCAGTTGGGTCCTCCCCTGCTCCAGGCCTTCGGGTGACAAGGCGGTGCTGTGGCTCCAGGGCAGTGGGGGCAGGTACAGAGGCAAGAGCCTGACTGACGGCAGGCAAACCCTGGCTCCCCCACATTCTCATGGGGCTTTGAGCCAGCTACTTAACTTCTCTGGGCCTCAGTGTCTTCCCTGTGAAATGAAAAAACAATAGAACCTGCCTCCTCGGGTCCTCACGGGGAGTGAGTTCGTGTTTACAGGGTTCTCAGGGCTGTGTTGGGCATGTGGAAAGCACTGTGTGCGTGTTTACTATTTTGATTCCCAAGAATCCAGGGGAAATCCAGTTACTGGCAGAATGGTCTCCTTTATGTAGACATAAACCAACGAGAGACTAGCATTTAATATACGTAAATTTCAAGTCACATACACAGATCTTTTAAAAGGCACAATTCCTGGTGACACTATAGCGGACACGCAAAACAGAGGTAACAACACAACGTATAGGACTCCACAGAGCCATTTCAAGGCAAAAACTGAGTTTGACCCAGCAGGGAGAAGGTTGTGCCATGGCCCTTGTGGGCACTGCCTTTCAGCACTCAGTTGTGTAAGTGCTTCATACGATGGCCCCAATGAGATGGACAGACTTTCTCCCCAGATTCCTGGGTTCAGAGAAACCCACAGTTCACCACAGCAGTTTGCTCAACTCTAATTAGGAATCTGATTGCTGGTTGGCCTTGCACAAAGGACTTTTAATTAGGGCTGAGAACGCTTAGAAAAATCCACTTGGCAAGTCGACTCCCTCCCTCTATCTCTTTTTTAACATCTTGCCAAGATCATAAGGAAAGGGAGAGCTTAATTACAGTTGGTGTATATATCTTTAAGAAAAAAAATACATTAAGTGCTTTAAAATAGGCTCTCTTGGCTCTGTGATCACAAGGATTTTACTCACTTCTTATCCCTGATTGGTCTCATTCTCAGTTACAGATGAATCAGACACATTTTGAGCAGCTTTAAGATTTGCTTTTCATCCAAAGCCAAGTAGGCAAATGGCAGTGAATTCACAAGCTTTTCCAAATGATCTCATAGGTTCCTCTGGCTCCACTGTGGGGGCCGTGTGCACTCTGCAATGCTGTTATCTTAAACACCCCCGGCTTCCTTGTGTCCAAGAAGAGGCTGCAGCATAGGGCCCAGCAAGGCACTGCACTGTCTAGAAGGCGAGTGTGAGTCCCTTCATAGATGCATGCGATGAGGCCAAAAATGGGAAAAGGAGAATCAGATAAGCACATGAAAGACCCTGAGCCGGAAAGGTGCACACAGAGCCTTGGAGGTGCATACTGTCCTTAAATCCCTCTCGAGAGCATCCTCTCTCTCAATGCATCCGTCGAGCCCCCATCTCATTAAATCTCCCAGCCTGAAAACAGGTGACCCACACTCCCCTTCCATCCATTTGAACCTGGCCCTGGCAGCCGGTAACTTTTTAATTATTTATATGAAATATCTGATAGGACATGGAATAGCTGAACCCGGGGTAACATATGCTCCGGGCGACTCTGTGAAGCTCAAATCAGCCACTCGGATGCGTGAGATTTTCCAACAGAAGTTTGATTTTTCCGATCCTTTAGTCTCTGCCTTTTTTTCCTCCAAGTCTTTGTGTCTCAGAGCTAAGGGTCCCTTTCATCTAATCTCAGGAATGTGAAGCTCTGCTATTGAATTACATTTCCTCACTTACTATTTATGTTTGATGCAAAAATAAGAAACCGGGTGGAAGCAGAAGATGCTGTCACTTACGTCTGAAGGGATATGCCGATCATTCCTGAGCCCCGTCCAGCCCTTTCACACTTTTTCAACATGCGGCTTCTGTGCAGACTCTTGAGCTTGGTTCCGTGAAATTACCTTAAAATTCGGGCACATCCTCTCTGTTGGGCTTATGCAGCTAGTGGTCAATAGCAATTTTAATGCCTTCTGCCTTTTGACAGTGATTTTTAACCTTTTCATCTCACAGCACACAGAAACGAATCACTAAAATTCTGAGGTATACCAAAAAAATATATTTTTACAGATCTGACAAAAGAAAAAGGTATAAATTTGATTTATTCACACCAGACGGCTATTGTTGTATTGGCTGTTTTCATTTTTTTTTTAATTTGACAATCTAAGGGAAAAGAGGTCAGTGCCCCTCACTAAATGGTCAGGTATTGCATGTTTTAAAAATTTTTGTGGCCCTGGTCGGTTTGGCTCAGTAGATAGAGCGTCAGCCCACAGATGAAGAGTCCTGGGTTCAATTCCAATCAAGGACACGTACCTCCTTTGCAGGCTCGATTCCTGGCCCTGGTCGGGGCTGGTGCAGGAGGCAACCCATCAATGTGTCTCTCTCACATCAATGTTTCTCTCTTTCTGTCTACCCCCTTTCCTTCCACTCTCTCTAAAAATCAATGGAAAAATATCGTTGGGTGAGGATTAACAATAAACAAACAAACAAGCAAACAAATATTCTTGTGGCACACCACACCAGTTGAAAACCACTTAGACAACTGGGGAGTGGCAGAGGAGCCAAGCTGCTTTGAAATTGTTCCCACACCGGGAATATATGATGGCTACTTGACTACTTTCAGACAAAAACACCTTTCTAAGGTCGTTATAATCCTGTAGTAGCAACCGCAACAAATACATTTAATGACTGTATGGTGAAATGTCACTGGACTAAAATCTAAGTAAGATAAATTCTAATATCAAAGAAAATATGGAGGGAAAACGGCTTTCTAATTCAAGCCAGGTGAATTTCCAAGATATTCAGTTGCTTTATCACACACCATATGTGTGCTTCTCCTTAACATTGTTTTTACCCTGTCTTAGAGATCAGACATCTATTCATCACCGTTATAATTTCTGTGCTATTAAAAATAATCAGGCTTATGTGTTACCTTCTTTCCCAACTGCCAAGGACGCTCTCCAGAACTTCGCAGGAGCTCTGCTGATGAGCTGAAGAGGGAAATGTCATTATCCTTGTTTTATAGAGGGAGAAATCTGAAGCACAGGAGACTGTTTTGCCTAAGGTAGAAGTGTTGTTTTAATCCTAGACTTTTATTTTTATCTCTTCCTGAGGGTGGTAATGAGCTCGGAGGATTCATCAAGACGAACCCTTGTATGAAGACTTGTTTATAAAATTATTTCAATAAAATCCACAATCAGATTGGCTGGGGTGGGTCTTCAAACCAAGTGACTTCCCTAATGAGCACACTCAGCAGGGAGGCAAAACCTCGTTACTAGCTGGCTTCTCCCACACTCCAGGCGGATGATGAGGGCTGGTGTAAGTTTATTAGTAATACAGACCAAAGCCCTAAGAGCTTTTATACAAGAATCTGGTTTCTTTTTCATTTGTTTAATTATTTAAAAAGTTAGGTTGGAAGATGTGTGTGGAGCAGCTAATAGCGTGACTTCAGAGAGGGATGGCTTGGCACATCCCACTCATTAGCTCCGAGGTTGCTTCACCTTGGACTTTGCTCAGTTCGTTGCTGTCTCCTAATTTCCCTTCCTGTGGTGGTGCTGTTTGCCTCTCTGATTCCTATCTGCTCCCGACTCAACTCACACACTGAGGTTACCATACAAAAGACTGAATTTTCCAAGTAAAAAAGAATCCAGCAGGAGGCTTCTAGATACTCATGGGCCTGGGAGCCACCATGGGTGGCTACTGGGTGGCAGCGTTTGCCTTCCACATATGTGATGTTTTGAAACAGACTCTTTGGTTATTTACCACAGACATCACCACTGAAGATGGGAGGCCCACTATGGATTGTGGGGCTAGGTTGTCAATGGCCCCTCACTCCAAGGTGGGAAAGTGCTTCCAAGTCCTAAAGGTCAACCACTGCTGCAAAGAAACCCACACACACCAAGCTGACTCCCTTGTCCCTACGCTGCCCTTGACAGGGGAAGAAGGCGAAGTAGGATAGAGCTCCACATTGCCTAATGGAAGCTCAACTAGTCAGGATTGCTATTAGACCTTGTACTTCCTATTTGAAAACTGCTTTTGGTACAGATGGGGAGAGTTACAATTCATTTCCATCTTATTCATTTTTGTTATCTTTATAGCATTTTCAGTTTTCCAATAGAATTTCTGATTTGCAAATGATAAAGCAATAATGCATGCTCACTGTCAAGAATTTCGATAAAACAACCCTCATCCAAAGACATGTCAGTGGTTCCCTGTCTTAGGACATGTAAGAACTGAGGCAAAGAAATGTGAATTTTGAGAAATCTGGGGACAGCTTGCTCCCTGCAGGCTCAAGATCAACATCCCATATAGAAAGAAAAAAAAAAAAAGAATTTAGATAAAACAAAACAAAAAGCATTGGAAAGAAATTTACATTATCCATAATTGCATCATCCAGAAAATGAATGTCAACATTTGGCCTAAGCCTTCCAATCATAAATAGATACCTTTTTCATTTAGGATTAGTCTATGTATAGAATTTGGACCTTGCTTTTCTTTTCCATTTGACATTATTTCTTGAGCATCCTTCTATGTCTTTAAGTAGTCTTGGAAAATATGATCTTATCAACTATGTGAATTGTATTGTTTGGTGTACTATGATTTACATACCCATCACCCTAATGTTGTTAATATTTAGGCTGTTCTAATTGGTAGTTAAATCATAAAGAATTCTGTAATGCACATCCCTTTAGAACACACATCTTTATTTTTGGAGAGACAGATTCCTCAAATGGAACTAATGAGTCAAACCTATTAACATTTTGAAAATTCTGTTTTCTAAAATCATTGTAGCAATTTATATCCTGATTACTATGCATGATGGTACTATTCTAACTGAATCTTTGCACAACTAAATTTTTTTTAATTGGATAGATGTTTACCTCTGTTAATGGAATCTTATTGTATTATTTTTTAAAAAATTCTTTATTGTTTAAAATATTGTATTATTTTTTTGAGAACTAGCTATTCTTAACAGCTTCATCGAGGTATAATTTATATACCATAAAATCTGATTATTAAGGTACAATTCACAGATTTTTAGTAAATTTATAGAGTTTTGTAACTATCATAAATTTGAAAATAATTTTAGGACATTCCAATTTTATAACAGTCCCCATAACATCTCAAATTTTTCTGGAGCACATTTGTAGTCAATCCCTGATCCTACTCCTATCCCCAGGCAATCCTATATAGTAAAAGGCTAATATGCAAATTATCCCCTTGGGAGTTCAACTGCTCGCTATGACTTGCTCTGACCACCAGGGGCAGCACAGAATGAAGGAAGGCCCCAATTGGCCCTGATCGCTGGCCAGGCCTAGGGACCCTACCTGTGCACAAGTTTTGTGTACCAGGCCTCTAGTTATTGATAAAAACAAAACAAAACAAAGTGTAACAAAATGAAAGCTCTTCCCTTTATGTCTCTATAAATTTGTCTTTTCTAGGCATTTCATTGAAATGGAATTATATTTTATGTGTGACTCTTTTCACATAACATAATGCTTTTGAGGTTTATCCATGTTTTAGCATGTTATAATAGCACATATTTAATTCATTTTTATTTAATATTTAATTCTTTAGTGTGGGTGTATTGCATTTTGTTTCTCTCTTCAATAGTTGATGAGTGTTTGGATTGTTTTCAGTTTGGGGCTATTATGAATAATGCTACTGTGAGCATGTGCATAGAAGTCCTTATGTGGATATAAGTTTCATTGCTCTTGTAAATTCTAGGAATGAAACTGCTGTTCCTCTAGTTTTTTAAATGTACATTAACAGTGAATGGATAAACAAAATTTTGGTCAATTTCAAACTTTATTTACGTTTCTGAATGGTTTACATAACATAGGAATCATGTTTTCTGAACTTTCAAAAGAATTTTTGGTAAACCATCTGAACCTGGAGACTTTTTAAAAGCAATTATTCAATATCTTCTCAAGGTTACTGGGTTTTTTCCCCATAGGTATAATTTATCTAATCAATTTTAACAATTTCCAGAAAAATCATTCATTTATCAATATTTTTACATGATCAACATACAGTATCTTCTTCCATTTAAATCTCCTTCATGATATGTTCATATCTCTTTTCCACTTCTAGCATTATTTGTTTGTATTTTCTCTTTTCCTGGATCTTAAAGGTGAAAAATATTTCCATTTTGTTAGCCTTTAAAATATTGAAAACACTTAAATTAATCAAGCATATTTTATTTTCTATTTAATAAATTGCTGTATTTACTTTTCTTACATATCTCTACTTGTTTGGATTTATCCTTCTATTACTTTTTTTTTTTTGGTTATATGATTCATCTAGTTTCATTATTTCTGGTTAAATAATGAGAGTCTTTGAGACCCTCAACATACTTCATTGTACGGATCTGGCCATATTCCATGAATGCTTGCATATAATATTCTGATTTTCATTTACTTTCTAAAAAGCTTTCAATTATAGTTTTGATTTAATTTTTATTAAATACTTGTAAAGAATTTTTAAAATTTCTAGTAATTGAGGGTTTATATTTTTATTCTTATTTAAACTTGTGTAATTTTTTCTAGTTTTGTAGCATTTTAAATAAAAGTTCCCTTTGGCTTTATATATTGTTTGTTTTGTTTTCAAATACTTTAAAAAACAGCCTGTTCTTTGTTTTTAAGAAACAAATTCAATATTTGCCTATAAATCAACTTTAATAATTATAGTATTTCAAACTTTGGTGTCCTTTTTTTTTGCTTTTTGATTGTCAAAGTCTGGTGTTTAGATCTCCTAATGACAATTATTTTTCTGTTGATTTCTTCTGTCAGTTTTTGTAATTTATATTTAATTGTAGGCTTTCTTCACATGACTTTTATTACTGTAATATTTCCATTCTGCATGGTACCTTTATGATGAATTCTCCTTTGTTCAATTATTACTGCCATTCACCTTTTCTTTTTATTTATACCTGCTTGGTAAACATTTGGCCACCATTTAATATTTTTAACTACTTAGAATTAAGTGAAATGTTCATTGCAGAAATTCTGGCAACTATAGAAAAGCCTTCATATACAAAATCATCCATTACCATATCCAGAATTTTCTCTTTTTCCTTCCTCTTCTCTTAAAATTGTCTTTGGTATGTTAAAAGAAAGCCAGAAGAGCCTACATCAGGGCCAGTGGTCACAGGCCAATTCAACCAGAAGCCAAATCATTCCACAGTCCAGAGCATGAAGAGACAAAGCTATCAAGAAAACAGATCTCATATCTATTTCATTTCTTGAAATTCAAAAACAGCAAATCACATTCCTCTCTTGTCTGTGGGAGTGAAGAAATAAAGTGATTAGATTGCCAGGGTTTCATAGCTAGGATGACGTGAATCTGCTGTGGACAGGAGCCGGAATCCCAGGCAGCTCCCTGCACCAGGAGTTCACAGAAGGTGATTCCAGCGACTGCCACTGCAAAGCAAAACCTCGCGTGGCTTCAGCATGGGCCTGGGATCTTGGTGTGTGTGTGTTATCGTGTGTCGACTGTGATATGTGTGTATTGTTGGAGTGTGTGTGTTTGTGTGTTGTTGGTTATGTATATACTGTATGTATTGCATTGTATGTGTATATGTTATTGGTGTGAGTGTGTTTTTGTGTCTGTGTGTTCTTGTTTGTGTGTGTTGTTGGGGGTATGTGTTTTGTGTATGTTGCATATGTGTTGTTGGGGTATGTGTTGAGGTGGGTGTGTGCTTTTTTGTGTGTGTTTGTTCTTGTTTGTATGTGTGTGCTGTGATGGTGGTGTGCATGTGTGTTGTGGTGGTAGTTGAATATGTGTGTGTGTTGTGATGGTGCTGGTGTGTATATTGTTGTGGTGGTGTGTGTGTTGTGGTGATAATGGAATATGTGCTTGTGTATTGTGGTGGTGGTGGTGTGTGTGTGTGCTGTGGTGGTGGTGGTGGTGGTGGTGTGTGTGTGTATGTTGTTGTGGTGTGTGTATGTGTTGTGGTGGTGATGGTAGTGTTGTGTGTTGTGGTGGTGGCAGTTGTGTGTGTGCATATGTGTGTGTGTATGTGTCTGTGTTGCTATGGTGGAGGTGGTGTGTGTGTGTATGTTGTTGTGGTGTGTGTGTGTGTTGTGGTGGTGATGGTAGTGTTGTGTGTTGTGGTGGTGGCGGTTGTATGTGTGCATATGTGTGTGTGTATGTGTCTGTGTTGCTATGGTGGTGGTGGTGTGTGTGTGTATGTTGTTGCGGTGTGTGTGTGTGTGTTGTGGTGGTGATGGTAGTGTTGTGTGTTGTGGTGGTGGCGGTTGTATGTGTGCATATGTGTGTGTGTATGTGTCTGTGTTGCTGTAGTGGTGGTTGTAGGGTGTGTGTGTATAGGGGTCACATCACTAGAAAGGCTTTGACAGCACTAGAGGTCCCACAAAGGAAAAGCAGATGTCAACACAGCTGAGTCCATGTTTCCTGGAGGTCGGGGAAACTTTGGGTCTGAGAGCTACCTCAAGTCATGTTCTGGCTAAAAAGTAAGGTCCAGAGCTTCAGCAGAAATGTGTCCTATGTCAAAGGATCTTAAAATAGGCTTTCCCAGGAAAGGATAAAGGGATCAAACCCTTTTTCTCAAAAGGAGAAAAGATTAAGTGGCTATTTAATTACTACCATCAAATCCATGAAGGTTTTCTTAGAGTGCTTTGTGGTTTTTCACTTTCTCTAGAAGGCAGAGAGGGTGAAATGCAATCCACTTAAAACAATGGAAATTAAGGAGTTTCCCCTCAGATTTATACAACATGGGACAGTCTGTAGGGAAAGATTATAGAATCCCAGGCCCAGTGATCACTGAAGAGAGAAACTGCAGTCCAGAACCCAGGGCCGCGGGCAACTGGGAAGGAGCGCTGGCCTGGTCAGGCAGACTGGGCTGGAATTTCAGCTCTGCACAGCCCCTCAGGATTATTTAACCTCTTTACTCTTAGCTTTCTCATCTGTCAAATGAGCATAACGACAACGGTATCACAGATTTTTCTTGGATTAAATCAAATGACAACCTATTTGAATCTCCTAGCTCAGTGCCTGGTATCAGTACATGATCAACCAATATAGGCTTCCTCCCCCTTTTCAACTAATTTTTGATGAGCAGTAAATCTTGCCCATTCTTTGACCACTAACGAGAATATTAATTCAATTCCATTTGATAAAAATGTACTAAGCACCTCCTTTATGGAAGGTCCTAGGGTGTTTCCTAGTTCCCAGCATCCATTCACCCTGCTTTTGGTATGTCTCCAATTTTTGTGGGTGTGGGTCCACCTGCTGAGGCAGTATGGACATATGACCCAGGTGCTGCCAATCAAAGCATCTGAGTGCTTTGTCAAGAGTGATTGGTTAAGAAATGGGAACCTGACCCAGTTGAAGCAAGTGAAACTCAAAGGATTTTGCTTGTGCTTGCTGGACAGCAGGCCCTCTCCCTCCCAAGAGCCTGGGAGGCTGGAGCTCGTGCAGCCATCTAAACTCCTCAAGAGCCTGAGAACTAAAATACAGAGAGGAGAGCAAAGTTAAGTTTAGAAACAGGGAGAAGCCAGCCCAATTCCTGTTCACTTATGTGACCCAATAAATTCTACTTTTTGTTTAAGCTAGTTGAGTTGGGTTATATGTTGATAAATGAGCAAACTGACACAGGTTGTGTAAGACATACAAAAATGACTAAGATCAAAAAGCTCATAAATTATAAAAATATCTTTATAAAAATAATAATAGTATGGGGCAAAGTATTTATTATATAGTATTTATCTAGGAATTGGTACTTTCTAGACACTGCACTAAATTCTTTGTATACATTGCTTTATTTAATCCTCAGAACAGTTAGCTTTATGGAATTAGCAGCCTTGATTTTGAACTAGAGAGATGGATAGATATTGGACAAATGTGAGGGGAGGGTAAAGGGGGTAAGTGGAAGAAGGAATACCTGGAGACAGGAAAATGCAAAGACAGTTTGGGAAATAATTGGTGGTCTGTTAATTGAGGCGTGGAGGCACGGAAGACAGTAATGGGGAATATGACCAGCAAGGCAGGCTGAGATCAATGCACTGGGAATTTGAAATTCCAAGGCAAGGAATTTATATTACTCACAACCAGAGGCCCAATGCACGAAATTCATCAAGAGTAGTCCTTCCTTCCCCCGGCTGCCGGCACCAGCTTCCTTCTGGCACCCAGGACCCAGGCTTCCCTCGCAGCCCTGGCTTCATCTGGACGGTCGTCTGGAAGGACGTCTGGTCTAATTAGCATATTACGCTTTTATTATTATAGATAGATGAGGTGTTTTTTTTAAGCAAAGAAGTAAGAGACCCAAAATCTAATCTCATATAGCTTAGTTTTTATCTGGGGAAAATATTCTTATAATGTAGGAAAGTGGAGATCATTTTCAAAGTGAGTATAGAAGAGGGGGAAATGCCTAATATATAAGTAGTCACAACTTTTGCTCCCATCCTTGACTTTACAGAGAGTGACTCTTTCTTTTGGGTCAGCAGTCAGGTGCCTTCAATTGTACAGAGTCTAGGAGGGGGACACACGCACGGCACAGACTTTAAAATCCTGACAGGGTAGGTTGGTCTATAGAAGGAAGGGTTGGGTGGTGGTACAAAAGGAAGAGAGAAACCACCAGCCTGAGTGTTGGAGCTTGAGGAATTGGAATTCGAGGAGGAAAGACGGGAGATTCTTAGGCAGCTGTTGCTATCCTTGTAAAGGAAACTGAGAGCGACAGGGAAAGAGGTGGTGGTGTGTGCTTTCTTTAGAGAAAAAGCAAAGATTTAAGGCACGTCCTTATAATGACTTTTTCATTTCCAGACTGCAGAAGCTGGTATTTATTAACATTGGAGAAAGAGCTTGTTTTGATACTTATTGAAGGGCATGACTGGCTGACGGTAGGGAAGAGGAAAAGTGTTTCATGTTCAGCTCAAGTGAAGACAGGATGGGTCAGGAAATGTGTTGGGAACCAGCCTACCTTTAGAAGAGGCACCAAAAACAAAAAGTGAGAATAAAAGGTGCAGGTATGTCAAAAATCATGTGATGGTTCCTCCAAAAGTTAAATAAATAATTGCCGTATGATCCAGCAATTCCATTTCCGGGGATAGACCCCAAAGAATTGAAAGCAGGGACTCAAGCACATGCTTGCACACCAGTGTTCATAGCAGCATTATTCACTAAGGGAAAAAGGGGAAGCAACCAAAATGTTCAACCAGATAAGTCGGTAAACGAAATGTGGTACATGCATACAAACAGAATATTATTCAGCCTTAACTGAACAGGAAATTCTATACGCTACAATGTGGATGAGCCTTAAAAATATTACGTTGAGTAAAATGAGCCAAACACAAAAGGACAAATACTGTGTGAGGTACCTAATACAGGCAAGTTCATAGAGACAGAAAGTAGATAAGAAGTTACTGGGGCCTGAAGGGGGTGGTAGTGAGGAGTTATTGTTTACTGGGTAGAGCAAGCATGTCAAACTCCAAGTCTAACATGGGCCAAATAAACAAGGTTTAAGTTTATGTGGGCCACAAAAAAAACAGACGTTTCAATTTTCATAGAAACGTAGGTTTATTTCGATAGAGACATGCTGAATACAAAGGGCTGAAATAAATGAGTAATTGTTAACAAAATAATAGAACATTTTAATAAAAAATAATATTTTTTCTTGAACATTAACTTACAGGACACTGAATAACTGCACAAATTAATACACATAACATAAATAAACCTATTTTTCTTGTTCTCCAAAAGCAAAATATTTCCTGTTGAGCACACCAAACAAATCAGTCCAAGACTAATGACTGGCAATCGGCTGCTAAATATTTGCTGCTAGTATTAGTGGAGAGAAATGGTGCACCTGCGCGTAAGGGATTATAGTAATCAGTCATTAGCAAATGTTGTAGTTCGTTATTAATAATTATGTATAACGGGATATTGTAAAAATTAAGTTATGGAAATTTTAATTAAAACGTTTCTTACATATTGTTTTATTGGCTGGGCTGTGAGTTTGGCATGCTTGGGATAGAGTTTCTGTTTGAGATGAAGAAAAAGTTCTGAACATGGATAATGGTGATGGTTGCATAATATTGTGATTATACTTAATGCCACTTATAATCATACATTTAAAATGATAAATTTTGTATTATAAATGTTTTACTACAATTTTTTAAAAGCTCCATGTGGTGTAGGGTTATTGATGTTAGACTAGAGAGTGGGGTTTGCCTAGTATCTCCAGAGTCTTGATCAGAAGGGAGGGCTATAAAAATGTCATTCTAAGAAGAAAGATCAGTAGCCATGAGGTATAGAACCTTGGACCAGAACATTGGCCTAGGGTGTGAACTTTCAAATCAGTGAGGATAAGGTGCTGTGAGAGCCAGGCAAAGGGAGAATGAGGAGGATTTGTGATTATTGGATCAGGAAAGGTACTGGGGGAGCCAGGCAGTTGTCATGATTTCAGCTTTTTCTTTTCCTTACAAAATATTTGCTACAGTGGCTGATTTCTATTTTTAACAAGCCAACCAAGTATTTCCTTCCTAATATTACCTAACTTTACCTTTCTCAATTGCTTCCATAAATAGAACTCATCAACAACAAAGTCTTTAGAAAACTGTCAACCTCAGCCAATAAATTGTACTCAACCATATGGAAAGTGGGCGGTCATGACTCAGACAAGGTGACTCTGCTTTTCTGAATGGAAAAACATTCCATGTTTTGATAGTGAGCAAGAATGTTTCTGAATACAACTCTGAGATTTTTTTTAGGCATTTTATTATTATTTTTTTTGTACTGCAATGTTTCCTGTTGCATATATACTTTATCAAAGAGACAAATGTCAAACTCTCAGCTGATCAATATAATGCTATTTTACAACTTGTTTTTCAGGATCTCCTAAATTTCACTTTTTTTGTTTTTGTAATCCTGCTCTTTTGATAATATTTTTATTTGAAACTTATTTTAAATATTTACACAACATCTAAAAGTACACACTTAATGTAAAAAACTCGCGTTTATGTAAGTTCAAAAATGGCTTGCTGTTCCCTTAGATACAGCTTAGATGTGTCTTATTATCAAAGAAGCCCTAGGATCTCTTACCCATAAATGAAGTTATAGCAGTTACCTGTTTACCCATCTAACCACCTGTTGTCACATAGTAGCAGGGCCTTTAGAAACTGGGAAAGGTGGGAGGTACATTTTGATAAGGGGAAAGGCCTGACACTGGACCAGGTCAGTGCTGAGCAGATCAGCCTGAATGGGTGCTGCAGTGAGAGACTCTGAGCAGCTCGCAGCAGCAGATAGACAGCCAAGACAGTTGATGTGGTGGTTGGGTGTGAGGTAAGAGGCTTACTATAAATCACCTGGGCCTTCATCGCCCATGTGTTCCATGTGTAAGAGAAATCCCAGCTGGGCTAGATCAAACCAGATGACTGACAGCTGGAGATGGGTGATACCTCTCTAAAACATCTATTTGCATCCACTGATCTATATGGGACTTTTCGGGCCTTATAGGAAAAATACCTGAACCATATCCACCTTTGCTGGTTACATGTGGAAAACAGATATATTCATTCCACAAATATTTGTTGAGCGCTTCCTATTGTGCCAGACACTGTGCATAGTCTTGGGGATAGAGCTGTGAAGACAAGAGCTCTGCCTTCCAGGAGTTTACAGTCTTAATGGAGGAGACCAAAATAAATAGAATAATAAGTAAACAATATAATTAATGATTGTGATAACTACAAGGAAGCGAAAGAACAAGAGTGAGGAAGTAAACAGAAACTGCTTTAGGTCACTTGAGATAGGGGGTTCCAAGATGTCCTTAGAAGGGGTAACATCTGAGCTTAATCATCCAAGATGAGAAAGAGCCAGCCAGTCTACCCTTGAAAGTGGGGGTTGGGAGAGCAACCTAGAGGAATTCAATTGCAAGGCCTGGGAGCATGTGTTCAAGGTAGAGGACAGGAGCTGGAGTGGCCTAAAGTGGTGACTATGATAGAAGATCCATTTGCAGAGCTGGCAGACACTAGATATCACAGGACCGTCTCAGCCATGTAGGGGTGGTCAGTAGCCACTGAAGAGTTTTTAAGCAGGAGAATAGCATGATTTTATTTACATTTTTATAAGTACCGAGTGCTGATTGCACCACTGGAGCTCTGTATTTACATTTTTAAAAGAACACTCTGGCTGCTGCAAGGTGAGTAGAGGTAGAAGTGAAAGCAGGTTCCTTAAGAAAACCACCATGATAATCCAGATAAGTGATGATGGCAGCCAACACTAGGAAAGTGGTTCTCAAAGATAGGGGTCCCTGGATCAGCAGCAGCAGCAGCATCTAGCAACCTGTTAGAAATGCAAATTCTCAGGTCCTACACCAGCCCCAGTGAATCAGAAATTCGGGAGGTAGGACCCAGCAATACTGTATTAACTCCTCAAGTTGGTTCTAATGCACCCTGAAATTGGACAACTTCTAGATTGGACAATTTGTAGATTATGAAAGTAGAGAAGGTGCTATGAACAAAGTGTTTGTGTCTCTCTGAAATTCATACGTGGGAGCCCTAACCCCCAGCTTAACTGTATTTGGAGATGGGGCTTCTAAGGAAGTAATTAAGGTTAAGTGAGGTTACCTGTGGGGCATTGGTCCATTAGGATAGTGGTCGGCAAACTCATTAATCAACAGAGCCAAATATCAACAGTACAACGATAGACATTTCTTTTGAGAGCCAAATTTTTTAAACTTAAACTTCTTCTAATGCCACTTCTTCAAAATAGACTCGCCCAGGCCGTGGTATTTTGTGGAAGAGCCACACTCAAGGGGCCAAAGAGCCACATGTGGCTCGCGAGCTGCAGTTTGCTGACCACGGCATTAGGATAAGTGACATTATAAGAAGGGAGTTTTCTCTCTCCTTCTCTCTGTCTCCACTCCCCACCCCACCCACCACAAGCCCACAGAAGAGGCCTCAGAATGAAACCTATATTGCTGGCACCTTGATCTTGAACCTTTCAGCCTCTAGAACTGTGAGGCAATAAATTTTTGTTAAGTCACTTAGTCGGTGGAATTTTGTTATGGCAGCCAGAAAAGACTAATACAAAAGGGAAGAGTGAGCTGCAGTGGGATACATTTTGGAGGCAGAACTTGGTAATGCATTAAATACATATAAAGGGTGAGTGAGCTCACAAAGTCACTATAAAAGGCAACAGCTGTGGACTCCTTCTTAACCAGCTGTGACAATAACTCAGAGTAACAATATGTACACCCCATCTGCGAACTCTTCAAAATATGAAGGAGAAGCCCAGCATCTGCACCCCTTCCTCATTCAAAGTATCACCTCGTATGTGGATCCTAGTAGGAGACACCCCTGTCCCCATATCCCTATACAGAAGTCAAAGGGGAACTCATTCTCTCTCATAACTCATTGCAACCCAGAGCTTGGAAACATGACCGAGGCTCAGACAATCACATGCTCTCCAGGGACTTGCCTCTGGAACGAGCTTGTTCATGGCTGTGGAAGTGTAGTCAGGGAGGATGGTGAGGACACGTGGCAGCCTCAACCCATAATATGACCTTGGCTGAATTATTTTCCCCATTGGTTTTCCCACTGTTCCCATCCACTCATGAGCAATAAGACATGCTTCCAATAAACTCATTTTTTGCCTAAATTAACTAGAGTTTTAGCCACCTTCTGTGAAGGATCAAATGAGGAACTCTATAAAGACTAGACTTCCTATGTGTGCACAGGGAATCAGAGACCTTGATATCTGGGAATTTGTTTTAACGTGGTGGCATTTGTGCTCACAGGCTATAGCCAGAGACATCTGGGTTGCAGGTAGCAATAGGCAACAGCTTCACTCCATTGCTTCCCTAAACTAGTGTGTCTTCATGTAAGTGCACAACCAACAGGCAACTGAGACTTTAAATAACAGCTTCCATTTTCTTTCTAATACCTTTGACTCCATCTCCTCATCTTCGAGCCACTGGCCCACCTGACTGGGAACGGTCGAAGGGCTCTGGATCATCTCTGGCCACCTCTGGAGTCACTCCTCCTGCAGTGGGTCATCCATGCCCTGGCTATGCCATGCCCTGTTCTAACATCATTAATAAAATGTTCAAAACAAAATATGAGCTATTTAGTTGGGTATTTAAGGGCCTGCACAATTTTGTTTCTCCCTATTTTTCTTAGCTTGCCTTCCAGTACTTTCCAACATACTCCTTATGCTCAAAATAGGCTGGCCTATTCATGGTGCCCTGGACATGCATCATGCACTCCCACTCTCCCCCAATGCCTCTTCTCTCCTCTTTCTCTCCAGATCCTTCCCATTCCTCAGGACCCACTTCAATCCCCACCTCTCTGGGAAATCCTCCTTGAATTTCCTGACCCACAGTGATCTCTCCCTTCTCTAAATCTTCAAAACCCCCAATGTTTGTGCCAGTCATTTGATGCTCTTCAGACTCGTTTTCTTTTCCTGGGCTTGTGCCTCATCGTTATCAACCAGATTAGCAACCCATTTATTTATTTATTTATTTATTTATTTATTTATTTATTAAAATAAATCTTTATTCAGATTATTACAATTGTTTCTCCTTTTCCCCCCCCCCCATAGCTCCCCTCCACCCAGTTCCCACCCCACCTTCTGCCCTTACCTCCCCCTCACTGTCCTCATCCATAGGTGTATGATTTTTGTCCAGTCTCTTCATGAACCCCCCCATACCCCTTACCCCTGAGAATTATCAGTCCACTCCCTTTCTATGCCCCTGATTCTATTATATTCACCAGATTATTCTGTTCCTCAGGTTTTTAATTCACTTGATTTTTAGGTTCACTTGTTGATAGATATGTATTTGTTGTTCATAATTTTTATCTTTACTTTTTTCTTCTTCCTCTTCTTTAAGAATACCTTTCTGCATTTCATATAATACTGGTTTGGTGGTAATGAACTCCTTTAGCTTTTTCTTATCTGTGACGCTCTTTATCTGCCCTTCAATTCTGAATGATAGCTTTGCTGGGTAGAGTAATCTTGGTTGTAGGTTCTTGCTATTCATCACATTGAAAATTTCTTGCCACTCCCGTCTGGCCTGCATAGTGTCTGTTGAGAAATCAGCTGACAGTCGTATGGGTGCTCCCTTGTAGGTAACTAACTGTTTTTCTCTTGCTGCTTTTAAGATTCTCTCTTTGTCTTTTGCTCTTGGCATTTTAATTATGATGTGTCTTGGTGTGGTCCTCTTTGGATTCCTTTTGTTTGGGGTTCTGTGCACTTCCTGGACTTGTAAGTCTATTTCTTTCACCAGGTGGGGGAAGTTTTCGGTCATTATTTCTTCAAATAGGTTTTCAGTATCTTGCTCTCTCTCTTCTTCTGGCACCCCCATAATTCTGATGTTGGTACGCTTGAAGTTGTCCCAGAGTCTTCTTACACTATCTTCAACTTTTTGGATTTCTTTTTTGCTTTTTGCTTTTTCGGTTGAGTGTTTTTTGCTTCTTTGTATTTCAATTCTTTGACTTGATTTTTGTGTTCCTCTAGTCTGTTTTTGGGTCACTGTATAATATTTTTTATTTCAGTCAGTGTATGTTTAATTTCTAGTTGGTCCTTTTTCATATCTTCGAGGGTCTCATTATATTTATCGGCCTTTTCTAGGATATTCTTGAAAAGCCTTATAACCGTGGTTTTGAATTCTATATCCAGTCGTTTGTTTTCCTCCATTTCTTTCGTTTGTGATCTCATTCTTTGACGCCGCATTTTCATTGATTCCCTGAGTTGGTAAGGTAGATTTGTGTGCTAGGTTTCCAATATGGCCCAGTGGGTCTGCCTCCCCAGTTAATCTGAGGTGGACACTCTTGGTGTACCCCTTTGTGGACTGTGTGTACAGCCTTGTTGTAATTAAGTCTTGATTGTTGTTGGTATCACTGGGAAGAATTGACCTCCAGGCCAGTTGGCTGTAAGGATCAGCTGTGTCTACACTGGGAGAAGTTTGGTGCTGGAGACAGCCTTATAGGATTAGACTTGCCAAATTGCAATAGCCTCTGTGCTCAGCTTGGATGGGGTGGAGTCTCAGTCTTGGCTTCCTGTCAGCCTTGCCCTTGCGCGCACGTGCGCACCTTCAGACTTCTGCCTTCCCTGGCTCCCGAGTCTCCGCCTGAGAGTCCAGATTCCCCCCACAAGAGCGTGGGTCCCCAGGGGCTCGCCTGGAACTGGGGTTCAGTGCAGTCAGAACTGGGGCTCAGTGCAGTCAGGAGCCTCTGACTCCCTTCCACTAGGGAAAGCCTGTGGCAACCTCCGCAGCCTTTGTGCGCACTGGCAAGCGCGCGCCTTCAGTCCTCCGCCTTCCCCAGCTCCCGAGTCTCCACCCGAGAGTCCAGATTCCCCCCACAAGAGCGTGGGTCCCCAGGGGCTCGCCTGGAACTGGGGTCCAGTGCAGTCAGAACTGGGGCTCAGTGCAGTCAGGAGCCTCCGACTCCCTTCCACTAGGGAAAGCCTGTGGCAACCTCCGCAGCCTTTGTGCGCACTGGCACGCACACAACTTCAGACTTCTGCCTTCCCCAGCTCTCGAGTCTCCGCCTGAGAGTCCAGACTCCCCCCACAAGAGCGTGGGTCCCCAGGGGCTCGCCCGGAACTGGGGTTCAGTGCAGTCAGAACCGGGGTTCAGTGTGGTCGGGGGCTTCCTTCCCCCTTCTGCCAGAGAAAGTCAGCCAGGCTCTCAGCCGCCCTTCCTCTCTGCGTGCACAAAGACCCTTTGCCGTACGTCCAATTCTCTGTGAGCTTTTCTCTTTCCTTCTAGTTGTATAATTTTCACTCAGCCAGCTTTCCTGTGGTTCTGGATGGTGTCCGTTCTGTCTTTTAGTTGTAGTTTTGAAATTGTTGTGCGAGGCAGCAGTTTAGGTGCTTACCTATGCCGCCATCTTGGTTTCTCTTAGGATATTCTTGAAAAGCCTTATAACCGTGGTTTTGAATTCTATATCCAGGCGTTTGTTCTCCTCCATTTCTTTCGTTTGTGATCTCATTCTTTGACGCCGCATTTTCACTGCTTCCCTGAGTTGGTAAGGTAGATTTGTGTGCTAGGTTTCCTATATGGCCCAGTGGGTCTGCCTCCCCAGTTAACCTGAGGTGGACACTCTTGGTGCACCCCTTTGTGGACTGTGTGTACAGCCTTGTTGTAGTTAAGTCTTGATTGTTGTTGGTATCACTGGGAGGAATTGACCTCCAGGCCAGTTGGTTGTAAGGATCAGCTGTGTCTACACTGGGAGAAGTTCGGTGCTGGAGACAGCCTTATAGGATTAGACTTGCCAAATTGTAAAAGCCTCTGTGCTCAGCTTGGATGGGGTGGAGTCTCAGGGCGGAGCAGACAGTCTTGGCTTCCAGTCAGTCTTGCCCTTGCGCGCGTGCGCGCCTGCAGACCTCTGCCTTCCCCGGCTCCCGAGTCTCCTCCCGAGAGTCCAGATTCCCCCCACAAGAGCATGGGTCCCCAGGGGCTCGCCTGGAACTGGGGTTCAGTGCAGTCAGAACTGGGGCTCAGTGCAGTCAGGAGCTTCTGACTCCCTTCCACTAGGGAAAGCCTGTGGCAACCTCCACAGCCTTTGTGCGCACTGGCATGCGCGCGCCTCCAGAACCCTGCCTTCCCCGGCTCCCGAGTCTCCACCCGAGAGTCCAGATTCCCCCCCGTAAGAGCGCGGGTCCCCAGGGGTTCGCCTGGAACGGGGTTCAGTGCAGTCAGAATTGGGGTTCAGTGCAGTCAGGAGCTTCGGACTCCCTTCTGCTAGGGAAAGCCTGTGGCAACCTCCACTGCCTTTGTGCACACGGGCGCGCGCGCCTCCAGAACCCTGCCCACCGGGTCTTGCCCAGGTCTTTGAGTCTCCGGGTGCCTTTCTCTCTACCTGACCATCCAGACTCCCTCTGTATGAGCCTGGGTCCACGGGGTTTCGCCCGGGACTGGGGTTCAGTGCAGTCAGAACTGGGGTTCAGTGCGGTCGGGGGCTTCCTTCCCCCTTCCGCTAGAGAAAGTCAGCCAGGCTCTCAGCCACCCTAACTCTCTGCGCGCACAAAGACCCTTTGCCGTACCTCCAATTCTCTGTGAGCTTTTCCTTTCCTTCTAGTTGTAGAATTTTCACTCAGCCAGCTTTCCTATGGTTCTGGATGGTGTCCGTTCTGTCTTTTAGTTGTAGTTTTGAAATTGTGCGAGGCAGCAGTTTAGGTGCTTACCTATGCCGCCATCTTGGTTTCTCTCTAGCAACCCATTTAAAGCAGACACCACACTCTACACAGTGACTCACTGCAATGATTACCCGACCTCTTGTGTATCCTAGATGAGCCATTACCCATGGTGCAGAACATAATGGAAATACAGATAAGCCAGGATATAATCCGCAGGTCTCATTGTCTGCCCCATCCATGGCCTCTTCTAGAGAATCTATTCTGCATCCCTCTGTCCCCCATGACCTACCCCTAACCCAACACAGCTGCTACACTGTGAGAAAAGCATGATATGGCCTGACAAGTCTCTTCCCTATGAGAACTCACCTGAAGAGACGCAGAGACTGTTGTCAGTTGGTGGCGGTTACTGGAGCTTGGAGACTTGATGTAGAGTCAGAGCTGGCCTGGTTAAGAGGTCACTAAAGAGAAAGATCATAGAGCTCCTGGAAGTGGAAAGAGGGGCTTAGCTCCTGGTGGCCTCCTGCTTCTCAGGCCCAGCCTTTCTCTAGGCAGGATCTGGTTGTATTTTCTATCCATGAGATTTCTCTTTAACATTTCAGTAAACTGGGGCTAGCTTGAGTGGCTTTTTATCTATCCCTTTCCCTTCTCCTAGGCCTGTCACAGCAAAGCGTGACTACTGAATTCCTAGCGTGGAAAACCAAGAATCAATTGCTCAAATGCTGTCAAAAAGTGACATTCAAGTTTGAGTGACAATGATGTCTTTGGTGCTGTCCCTCTCTGCTTTCCTATTTTTAGTTCTGCTCCTGCTCTCTGCAATTACAATGCTTAGTGCTTAAGCAGTTTCCAGGAGTTATTTAACAAGTACCTTGCCCTTCTTTGAAGAGGATGCTTTGATTCTGAGCTTACATCCTTCTCTTAGTGACAGACTTCAGAATGTGCCATTTCACAAGACACCAAGCTCTTCTGGTGTTTTCTTTGAATGATGGGCTTAAGCTCATTGATTGATCATAGAAATTGGAGCTCATCAAAGAGAAATTTCCCCAAACCTGAGTGTCTTCAGCAAGTTATTCTCCATCTATAAAATAGAGCTCACATGGGCAAGCTTTCTGAAGGATGTCAGCAATTATACCAATATAATGAATGGAGTATTTTGTAAATAAATTCCAGAAGCATTAGTATTCTAATTTTTAGTGCCCATTTATCTTCAGATATGTTACTCAAGGTGCACATGTCACATACAAACAGGAACTATCCAACATCCAGAGCTGTGTAGGGATGCAGGGGGCTTTTGTGAGTCTTCTACGAAATGATGGCTATCATACTGTAGAGACAACTCAGACATGTATACAAATTTCTCTAATTTTTTTGCATTAAATACAAATTACATCTCCCAATAGAAAACCCTATGTGTGAATTAGGGATCAATCAAGGGTAGGAAAATTGAAGAGGGAAGGGATTAGCAATAGAATTTAAGCAAATAAGGAAAACGTCATCCTTATTCAAAGAATTTATGAAAGTTCATATGAATGAACTTTCCTTCATCCTTTAACATCTAGAATATATTGCCAGGAGTTACAGATCCCACCCCCCAGAAACAGACTGGAGCACAGGAAGTGTATTGGGGGGTACTTTTGGGAACCGCACCTGTGGGACAGTGAAGGAAGCAGTTTTGGGCAGGAGAAATTGGACTGCATTCAGGCATAACAAATGCCTCAACTGATCCCACAAGCCCATTCTTAAGTGGGGGTGACCCTGTGGAGCTGACCCAAGTGAAGCCAAGAGGTAGAGCCTCTATATCCTCACCTGTCCGTCATCAGGTACAAGCTGCCCCCAGGAGAGGGTAACATGGCTCTCTTCCTCCACTGCAATTTCTGGAAGTTGTCATTGTGTTTTCTCATGTGTCAATGAAATAAATGACTAATAGGGAACTCCATGAAGAAAGGTGTTCTTCCCAACAGTATTCTTGTCATTCCAATGGCACATTGTAAAGGCAGGAACATACCCCAAACGAATTTGTATCTGACTAACAGGACTAAAAGGAGATTCTGCACCAGATGCAGGAGAGCTCCAGACACTGCTCTGCACTTACACCCCAGGCCCAGCAGCACTATACCATGGCTCCTTAAACCATGGACTGGCCTCCTTTGTCACCGTTATTTAATTCCAAGAGCATGGTCTTGGCCTTAACTCAGCTGAAAGAATTATTTTTGTTTTTCAAGCTTGCCATCTCCTTTAGCACATACACCTGAGAGTTGACAGTATTATTTTGAAAACAGCTTATAGTTATTAAACTGAAATTGAGAGGTATTATCAGAATCAACTTGGAGAATGAAAAGATCAAAAGTAACATTGGAATACTTGCAATTCCCCCATTAAATGATAGGATGTGCTAAAAGTTATCTACACACACTTTTGCAGGAAGAATCCTTCCAGGATTTCTTAAACTATTATAAATATGCATTCCTTGTAGCATTTTTAATAAAACTTACAGAAAAGAAAACATGCAAAATCCTTGATTTTTATTAAAACTGTTTTTCTTGTAAATCCTAAGAAAGGGCACTTTCTGTCCCCTAATGAAATTCTAAGGTGACAGTTCTAATGGTCTCTTTGTCCTGTCATGCTGATTACCTTAGCTCAGAAATTTATCAGTTCAAGAAGATGTATTAACTTCCTAGTTGATTCAAAGACCGTATTCTGTGATTTTTAGCTCACCTATAATGGACAATGTGTCCAGGTTATTATCTCCTAAGAGGATCACCGTTTAAGCTTTTCCTGAATGCTCAATTCTTCTTTGTCCATTTGCTGGGATTTTTATCTTCAACCAGGAAATAAATGTACATTGCCCTACATTAATGGTTTGGCAGATTATAAACAACCATTGTTCCTTTATCTTTTTTATGTTCCTAATATTATTTAAAATGACTTTAACAAGTACTTTGGGTGTCCCTGGTCCTTTTTAACTTATCACTGTCATATTGTTGATGTACCTAATTGATAGACAGATAACCATTTATTTTATGCCTCAGTAGGACACCAGTTCCTATCTGCACTCGTTAGTATGGGTTGGATCTCGGCAGTGTGTGACGCTATATAAATGACTGAGTAGTAGCATGTATTCTTGAGCTAGAGTGTCTGGCTTCAACTCCCACCTCTGCCACTTAGCTCTGAAAAAATCAAAACTTCTCTGTGCCTCAGTTTCTCCATTTATAAAATGAGAATATCTACTCATAGGGTTACTTTTAGAATTAATTCATGTAAAAGTAGTGCCTAACATGCATGTGCGTGTACACACACACACACACATGCTAATACTATTATTGCTTTGCAATTTTTACCAAAAAAAAAAACAAAAAACCCAACACCACAAATTTAAAATTGTTACCTCTTATACGGCTAAATTATGGCACTTTAAAAATAGCAGCACAAAATTTGTTGTGGTTAGTCATTCTCTTATGTTATCAATGAGATCATGTTCTATACCACACACACAGGCACCAAAAAGATGATATTTAAGCAAATTAAAATGCCCATTCATTTACTCCATAAACATCTGAGTGCCCTCTCTGAGCAAGGCCTTGAGCTGGGGGGAGGGCTCCAGGCATGATGAAGACAGGGGCCCTGCCCTCACAGCACCATTCCTCCCAAAGGTCCGTGAAAACTAGGCTTTCATGGAAGCGAACAGTGAGCTTTTCAGAACATTTTCTTATCTCCTATTTATTCTCAAGGAATCATTGTTAGCAAATGCCTTCAGATCCCGGGCAGGAAGCTTCCTTTCAGGTAACTGAGAGCTTAAAAGAGATACATATTGCATATTAGAGAGCAAGAGGAGATTCCAAAGGAAGGATTTAGTAGATGCGGTGATATTTCTCTATAAAATCATAGTGATATCCCTAGCAATATCTATTATCTATTAATATAGGCAAATGCTACATTAATAGCACCGCTTTCTACACATCTGCAACAAAAGAGAACCCATGGAGCTAATTTTTCCCATTGCCCTCATTCCTTGGGTAACGAGGTTTGCTTCACAACATTATTTGCTTAGTTTGAAGGCTTATTGGTGCCATCAATAGTGTTTATTGAGTTTATTATTGACTAAATCAAATGTACTAATGCAATGCTTATTGTGTGGTTAAACATCATACTATCCAAGATATAGGAAATAAAAAGTACCAAAAAACAAAGGTATTAACCAAAATTTTAAAATTAAAAACAAAAGTCATCAGAGCATGTTGGATTCAATCAGGGAAAGCTTTAGAGAGGTGAATTTTAAGCCAGAAAAGTTCTATGCATGGACAAGTGATAGCAGAGGAGAGGATTCTGATATCCAATAGGCACAGAGGAAGGATTTAGAAAATCTGTGCAGTGGACATTCCTGTGGTGACACCCCTCCCTCCCCTCCCACATACCCTTCTGCCCTTCCAAACTTTTGTTTGTAGGCAAAGACAACCAACTAGTCCATGAACTTTGTGGATTTTCATGGAGTGTCTGCCACATGGCTGAACAGGAACCACTGATTCTGTGGTCCCAGCCCAGGTTTAAACCTTTCAAGTTCCCGAGATGACTGGAGTGGACATTTAGGAATCCCTGTTGACCCCAGTGGAGCTCTCACCCATCAGAGGAGAGTTCCAGAGGCTGGAAATCACTTGTCATTGGCTGCTGAGTAGTAAAGGTAACTCCCTGAACACCTCTTGCCTGGGGAATGTTCTCTAACACAATACAGAAGATATTTCAGGGCTGCCCAGTTCAGAAATCTGACTCCAAGTAGCATCCAAGGGGCTTTAAAACTGCCCTCCTGTGGCCATGAGATGAGAGAGAATACAGCCGCCAGAGCAGCCACACACTGAGGGCTCGATTAGGAATCAGACAGTCAAAGCTCCAGCGTTCACCATTAACAAGCGAACACCAAGCGCTCTCCAACAGTGACTACGAGGTTAGGAGGGGCAAGACGCCATGTCCACGTAAGCAGGGAGACAAGCCTGGGACACGGACAGTCTGGGCACATTCCCATATCTGACAGGACCACCAAGGTTTCCAGCAACTCCTGCATGAGGACAGACTACGGCCTGACACTAAAATCCATGCCTTTGCACAATCTTAGGATAGAAAGCAAGTTCAAACTGTTTCAACAACTTCTTTGGTCTTCATCAAATTTCTACTTTAAGGAATCCTTTTAAAGTATCATGGTCTATACTCACCTGGAGCCAGTGGTCACTACCTTAAGAGTGAAGTGTCCAGGGCCTGAAAACCAAACAGGCATCTCCCCACACCCTCCACCCTCCACCCTTAGGAACTGTCCTAAGAGAATGATCCCTGCTTTGGTGTGCCACACCACACAGGGGCACGTGCCTGGAGATGAATCGTGGTCCCACATCAAGCTGGACAGGGGCAGCCTTTCAGGGACACTCTGAGCACCAAACCTTCTCTAATCCTGAACTGTAACTCCTGGCTGGCCCAGTCATTCTGGTATGGATAGAAGGAGAAATCTAATCTCCTAGGTATTTCCCCAGCTTTCCTAACTTGAACTTGATTCTATATTCATTCATTCAACTCAATTTATTTACTAGTATTTCAGAGGCTCATATATGGTGTTTACCATAGGCAGGGCACTGATCTAAGCACGTTATGGATTAACCTATGTAATCCCCACAACACCCTGTCAATCATGTGGCTTCTGTAACACACACACACACACACACACACACACACACACAGTTTCTTGCCCTTCATGTGTGTCTACTTCTTTACTTGTCTGTGCCTTTTATGTGATCACGTATAATGCCCTTATTTATGTTTGTGTCATCCCAACCTGGATTTCTGGCTCCTAATAGTCAGGAACTCTGACTAGAGGCTATGACTCCCAGGGACTTGGACATTTGTTCCCTCCCTGGAAACTGTTGAAGAGGATTCTACTGGCTGTTGCTGTTTCCTCGCAGGAGCATATCCTTCAGGCTCCCTGAGAATAAAATAGCTTGTTTCTCCTTCCTCTTTTCTGGGGGTCTGTCTGTACCATCCCCACTGCTCAGTTAGGAATCACAGTCCTGCTGTTTCCATGCCTCTCCCTCCCGCCCCCCAGGTATCTCAGAGCCCCTGAGGATACCTTGAAAGACCTTTTTTTCCTGTCAAATTGCAGGACTCTGTGGACAAAGGCTAGGGTCGCAGCAATCTCCTCCTGCACCCAAGCCTGGCTCTGTCACAATCGGCCCGAACTCAGCAGTGAAACTCTCTTCATAGGGTGCTTAGTGCAGCACTGTGGCAATTAGGGGCTTGACAAATGCTTTTTCATGATGCTGAAGCTGAAGATCATAGAAACAACATATTCCTTGGAACAAAGGGGCACATTGTAAGTGAATTCACCTTTCAAAATAGGGTTTCTGGCCACCAAACCCCTCTATGCCCAGCGTGTAGGGAAATAATACCAGGACATGAACACAGGGCTGGGCACCCAGAGCCTGGGACCAGGGTATCGAGTGCTTTAACACTAAAGTGTCTCTGCTGCACAGATAGAGGGACTCTGTGATGCTACATTTAATAACTGTGCTAGGAAAATGTTAACTGGTATAAAGGATGAGGAACTCACAAACTAGCCTGAACAAAAACCCCATAGATTCCTAGCTCAACAGCAAGTGTTTATTCAAAAACACTAATTAGTGGGCAAAATGCGGGTTCATGAAACAGAGTGCTTAAGAAAGTGAGGAAGGATGGAGAGGGCTGTGGGGGGAAAGTGAGACAATTTCCCTAGCGAGAATGATGAGAGAATTGCTTGCTCAAGGGCAAATTTTATGGAAAATCATGATCCAGTGCTAACAGAGGGAGAAACCTTTCCAAAGACTTAATGGAGCAGTTAGAAAAATTTAGGTTCAGTAAATCATGAGGATGGGGAGTATTGATCTGAACGTTCTGTGGATGAAAATATGGAGCTGAGCTGCTGATCAAACTATATAACAGAACAGCTCTTCCACAGGAGCCGGGGAGTTCAGTTGCTGAGTTGATGCTAGAGTTTTGCCCACGAAGTTCTCCCTCCCAAGCTGGTTCTCTTCAGAAATTCTGTCCTGGGGGTTAGTAGACTCTCCCAGTTATACAACTGTACTTCTCATCTCTGTAATGATTTCCAAATGCATAACTTGCAGCCCAACCTGTCATCCGAGTTCCAGGGGGCGTATTTCCAAGTCTCTCCAGGTCATTCCTACTCAGGCAACTCAATATCATAGCTAATTAGACACTCATCATCCCCAATGCCCTCACCACCAGAACCAATGAGAATACAAAACAAAGCAACAGTACAAATCACACAACTGCCCCAGCCAGTTTGGGTCAGTGAGTAGAGCATTGGCCTGTAGACCAAAGGGTCCAGGGTTCAATTCTGGCCAAGGGCATGTGCCTCCATTGCAGGCTTGATCCCTGGCCCTGGTCAGGGCACGTGTAGGAGGCAACCAATCAATGTATCTCTCTCACATTGATGTTTCTCTCTGTCTCTCCTGCTCCTTTCCACTCTCTCTGAAAATCAATGGAAAAATATCCTCGGGTGAGGATTAACAACAAAAAATCACACAACCACCCAAATGATTTTCCCTGTCTTTCAACCTTGAAAACATGGAGACACCTGCGATTCCTCCCACTTCTCAGCTCCTCTTCCCAATTTGCCAATAATGTGAGCATTTAACCTTGGCCAGTGTAATCCACCTCTCTTTGATTCCATTTCTCATCTGGAGAATGCAAATAATAAAGCGCTGATAGGAGGACTGAACAAGGCCATGTGTGTAAAGCTTTCAGAACGATACCTGGCACATAATAACATGCATGAGCCATCATTTTCACCGGCACTGGCATTACATTAAAATATTGTTTTCATTTCTTTCCCCTCTAGACTCCACCAGCATCGCACCAAGGGCTTCAGCACCTCAGCTCTACACTAAAGCCCAAACTGTTAGAGCGAGCCCATTCACAAGAGAAATAAGGACCAGTCCTTACTGTATGTCCAAGTCTGCTGGGAGCTTTTCAAACCTACAGATCCCCAAATCCCACTCCTAGACTTAAATGAATCAGAAAATTGGGGGGAGGTGCGCCTGGAAGTCATATTTTCTCCCCAACAGTTCTCTGTGTCTCCTGATTCGTAGTCAGATTTGGGAACCACTGCCTAAGACAATCCTATTGAATATCCTCATTTTATAGATGAGGAAAATGAGGCAGAAAGAGAATCAGAGACTGGGTCAAGGACACAGAGCGGGAAGTGACAGAGCCAGGACAAGAACCTCGATGATTATTCTCAATGTACAGTACTTTTCCTTCTCCACACTGGCTCCTCCTGGCCTGGTGAATGTCACAGCTCTCTCCCTGCTCTTCTCTGCCTCCTTTGTCTCCCCCTCTAACGGCTTGGAAACATTATCCTCTATTCAACACCTACAGTGGTTCTCTAGGGCAAGGTACTTGGGGAGTGCAAGCTCTAGGAAAATACATTTTGAGGGGCATATCTGCATACACTATTTCATTAGAAAATGGGCCCCTGTGATTTACTGATGAAGATTTAGAATAATGAATATTTCCCAGTGTGAAAATTCTTGTTTTCTTCATTACTCGTGAATGACCGTTACCCCAAATCAACATCTCAGTACCATTTTAGAGGTTCAATGTCATGCAGTCTTATAAAAGGAATAACTTACTAGTCAACGTCAGTGGGAACATATGCCGACCAGGCTGCCTCCTGAACCAGGACCCACCCTGACTTCAGGACAATCCCATAGGTATAAGTGTTGGTGCTCCTCTGGATAGCTGGTCAATATCTTACAGGCTGGAGTGAGAGTAGAATAGTGCCCTCCCGGGAAGAACTGGGATCTGGCTTGGACACTCCACCCAAATAGCAGTGCAGGCTCTACGGACTTCCGTCTAGGAAAGCAATCCAAATCATGGGGACCTCTAAGGCGTGGAGCAGTCCACCCATGGTGAAGGGCAGTATTGTCACATCAGCTGGTTAATAGATTGGGATGCTATGGAAGAATACTTCGGAGCCACTTTTCATAGCTTTATAAAGATGTCTGGCCAATTGCATTATATGTTAAATAAGTAGGAACTTGAATGCATTAAAAATTAATAGAAAATGGCATGAATAATAAATCTGTGGTAGTGTATAAAATGATCCGACATTACTTCCAGGTTAGGCAATGTATTTCTAAAATGGTATGAGCTAAGTGACCTTATAGTCTTTTCACTGGTGGCCTGAAGAGAACAGAGACAAAGGAAATAATAAATAAAATCTGGGCTGGGGGAAGGCCATTCAGCTGTACAAGTTACTTATAAAACAACATGCCTCGGGGTCTTTCCCCATCCCTTCTTTCTCAGAGAAGGGATAGGGAAAGTGTGGAGAAGGGAAAGTACTGTATATTGAGAATAATCATCGAGGTTCTTGTCCTGGCTCTGTCACTTCCAGCTCTGTGTCCTTGACCCAGTCTCTGATTCTCTTTCTGCCTCATTTTCCTCATCTATAAAATGAGGATATTCAATAGCCCTGAATCCCTGAGCCTAGGCTACAGATGATACAATCCCTTGAACCCAGCCAGCTTCCTAGGATTGAGAGACCCCTTAGGATGCAAACCAAGCAGGTTAGGTCAGCCATCCTGGAGCCATGCCAGACAGTGATGTGGCTGTGGGAATTGCATGGATCTGGTCTGGCCCACAGAGGTTCAGGCAGGAGGAGACTCAAAAATAAGGTGGTGTTTACCAAGGTCCCACTTCCATACTTCATCCTCCCCCATGTCAAGCCTGCTCTGGGACTTTCAAGGAAAAATATTGTAATCCATGTCCATCTCCAGCCTCATGAGGTCATTTTCTAAAGGTTTGGTAGTTTCCTTCTCATCCTGCCAGTATCCAGTTACTTCTTGGTTATCACACACACACACACACACACACACACACACACACACACACACACACACACACAAGTGCCGGCACATTTTGGCTTGCAGAGTTTTAGTACATGTTGGCTCAACAACAAAAACCAAAAACAAAAAAACAAACAAAAAAAATGAGCATTTCCTGGCAAATTAAAGACAAGCGGAGCCTAGTAACACAGGTGATGGGCGAACATTTACAATGTCTGCCTCCCCACACTGCTTCTTTGATGCAATGCTTTTTTTGCCCTAAAGGAATTCCATGGTAATGAAATCTGTGTTCAAAAATAAAGCCTTCCTAACTAGAGATATCTTGGGACTGTTTGTTCTCTGCTGTGTAGCTGTGTGTGGCATGACCCTGTTTCTGAGTGTGTGTGTGAGAGTATGTGTGTTGGGGGGGCAGGATGTTGCTATCAGTGGATGATCCCAGTCTGCTTTGAAAGCTGGTCCCAAGGGGTAAAATAAGATATGGATCTAATTTGGTGAGATATTAAAATCTTCTGACCTGTCTTGTCTAACAGAATTCTGGTGCTTGTTTTTCATTATAAAGATCTGGGGTAACAACTTTATTCAGCGCTTGCATTCCTCCCACCCCAACCTCAAGTCAAAGATGCTGATTTACAAACAGAGGTTTCTTAAGCACTATTTTTAGAACAATGCTGTACCAGATTTATAAGGAGGGTGGGGGGAGAAACTACAGTCACTTCTGAGCAAAGTAGCATTTCACTGCATAATAATGAAGTACTAATTGCTCTTTGTCATCACTTTTTATGCAAATTGCCCTAGAGCATTTTCCCAATATGCATTTTACATTTTAACAAAGAAAGTGGAGTCTTGACAAACAAGAATTGTGTACCCAAGCAAAAATAAAAATATCAGCTAAAAAATAAAACTGCTTAAGGTGCATTCTCTAAGGATATAAATTTTTCTACTATATCGTCCCCATTATTAGATCTATTTGACCAATAAGATTCCTTTGAATCTAAAATAAGGGTTTATGTGTCAGGCAAAAAAAAAAAAAAAGTTTATGTACAAAACTTGCATATTTTACTCATTCTGCAATTTACAATGGAAGTTTGATGTGAAAATTATGTTTTCAGCAAAATTAAATAGAATAGGTCAAATCCAGATCATCAAAGAAGTCAAATTTTGTCAAGCATTTATCACAGGCACAAATCTCACGATTTAGAGGTTTCAGTTATTCTAACTGGTTGCCATTTTCATGGAGACAGACAAATCATTAACAAAAAAGAAACATGATTTGCATGTTACAAATCCATGAGGTGTGTGTTCAAACTCTAGTCTGGAGACCATTCCTGGTCACTACCATACTGACACCAGACAATAGGGGATAAAAAAGAGAAATGTGATTGGTAAGTTTTCTGGAACCCTCAGAGATATGTAAAATTCAAACTTGGCCTCCAGGTCATTATAAAGATATATCTGTGAAGATTAGAGGATAGAATATGTTTTATTTAACAAACTGTTTGCCTGCTCTATACCCTTTAAATATTTAAACATATGGTGTGTGGGCTTCCATTTGTACTCTTGCCGCAGGCCCCACAAATATTAAGGGCAGGTCTACCTCTTAGAACTGCTCCCCCACTTCCAACTCAGAAGCTTCAACCAGATCTATACACTGTAAACATGGAATGCAATTGACTTTAAAGGCTGCTGACTTGGAGGGCCATCACCTACCTATGCTATTCAGTAAATCCACAGTTTGCAAACTTAAAAAAATTACAATATGTGACAAGGTGCTGTTTATGAATCAGTAGAGGATTTCTTCCCAAATGCACAGAAATGAACGGTTGCCTTGTTAAATGACCATTGAAGAGTGTTATTTCCAAAGTAGGATAATTCCAAAAATAATAATAATTACACTGTATGCCTGTTTAATTCCAGACTTCAAAGCCATTTGCAGTCTAAAGCAATTAGTCCACAGTCCCTTCTTCTGAACTGGATCCATAAGATGTTATCCACTCAGTTTTACAAGCATCCAACCCCAGGCCCAGAAGAGCATTGCCTAAGGTGATTGAATGAGTCAGGGGCAGGTGGAGTGCGGAATCCTTACTCATGGTCTCAGATTCTCTCCCTTAGACAGCCTGATTATGCAATGAAAACTGGTAAACATGAGCTTGTGTACCCGGGAAGTGCACTGTGAAGGCCATAATGAATTACTTATGCTGTGTAGTATATGTATAAATCATATTAAAGCATGCTGACTAGTACATTATCATGCTTCTATTTTGCATTACAAAAGTAACTAATGTAAGCTACAAAGTGTACTTTTAATCCATTATTCATTTCTGAGAGTAGTCAGACCTCTGTTCAAGTAACATAAGAGGCTACAAGCATAAGCAAACCTGCTTTTCAGTTTATGGAGATGAAAGAGCAAAATTTTAAAATTAATTTTAAATAAGTCAAGTTGTATTTATTAAAACATATCAAATATATACATGCCTCATTCAGATGGAGGAATTATGATAAATCATAACCCCCCCTCAAGAATCATATTTCTCAAGAGTTGAATCAATATAATGACTTTTATTTTGTGTGATTCTCTAATATTGTTAGTTTTACCTCACCTTTAATGTTTACATTGGGTCAAAATCTATTTTTAGTTTCCTTTTTTATTTGGGTTCAACTGTACACATTCTGGTTTTGCATAGGGACTACCTCATTAGTTCACATTCTTCCATAAATGTCTCCCCAAAACACAAGCAAGGAGTTGGGGTGTGCCTATTGGCCTTGAGTGCCCCATCTAAAGTCCCCCTCAAAGGCCCTGGTTCAAAATCCAGAAGCCATAAAATAAAAGATGATAAAAATTGATCTAAACAAAATAAGCACAAAATGCAAATGACACTCTAAAAAAATGTTTGCAGCCTAAATCACAAAGGGCCAAGTCCCTTAATGTTTAATGACTCGGAAATTGAGAAAGTCCAACAGCCCAACAGAAACTGAACAAATGATGTGAATAGCAAATTCACAAAGAAATACAAATGGTTTTTAAACATACGAAAAGGTGTGCAACCTCACTCATATAAGGAGCCATTCAAATGAAAGCAACATGATGATACCATTTCAAATTGGCAAAAAAAGAAAGGAAGAAAGGAAGGAAGGAAGGAAGGAAGGAAGGAAGGAAGGAAGGAAGGAAGGAAGGAGGGAGGGAGGGAGGGAGGGAGGGAGGGAGGGAGGGAGGGAGGGAGGGAGGGAGGGAAGGAAGGAAGGAAGGAAGGAAGGAAGGAAGGAAGGAAGGAAGGAAGGGAAATGCCTGTGTTTGATACTGTCATTGTTGAAGGTCTGTGAGGAAATACTTACACACACTGAGAATAAACCTGATGGATGACAATACGGCAATCCCTATCAGTTACCTGCTTCGGTCCAGTAATCCCACCTCTGGGAATTTATCCTATGGATAGAAACATCTACATACTAATAAAAGGGTATAGATACAATGTTATTCCTTAAAGTATTATTGTATTTTTTTAAATAAATCTTTATTCAGATTATTACAATTATTTCTCCTTTTTCCCCCCATAGCTCCCCTCCACCCATTTCCCATCCCACCTTCAGCCCTTACCTCCCCCCCACTGTCCTCATCCATAGGTGTATGATTTTTGTCCAGTCTCTTCATGAACCCCCCATACCCCTTTCCCCCTGAGAATTATCAGTCCACTCCCTTTCTATGCCCCTGATTCTATTATATTCACCAGATTATTCTGTTCCTCAGGTTTTTAATTCACTTGATTTTTAGGTTCGCTTGTTGATAGATATGTATTTGTTGTTCATAATTTTTATCTTTACTTTTTTCTTCTTCCTCTTCTTTAAGAATACCTTTCAGCATTTCATATAATACTGGTTTGGTGGTGATGAACTCCTTTAGCTTTTTCTTATCTGTGAAGCTCTTTATCTGCCCTTCAATTCTGAATGATAGCTTTGCTGGGTAGAGTAATCTTGGTTGTAGGTTCTTGCTATTCATCACATTGAAAATTTCTTGCCACTCCCATCTGGCCTGCATAGTTTCTGTTGAGAAGTCAGCTGACAGTCGTATGGGTGCTCCCTTGTAGGTAATTAACTGTTTTTCTCTTGCTGCTTTTAAGATTCTCTCTTTGTCTTTTGCTCTTGGCATTTTAATTATGATGTGTCTTGGTGTGGTCCTCTTTGGATTCCTTTTGTTTGGGGTTCTGTGCGCTTCCTGGACTTGTAAGTCTATTTCTTTCACCAGGTGGGGGAAGTTTTTGGTCATTATTTCTTCAAATAGGTTTTCAGTATCTTGCTCTCTCTCTTCTTCTGGCACCCCCATAATTCTGATGTTGGTACACTTGAAGTTGTCCCAGAGTCTTCTTACACTATCTTCAACTTTTTGGATTTTTTTTTTTTTTGCTTTTTGCTTTTTCGGTTGAGTGTTTTTTGCTTCTTTGTATTTCAATTCTTTGACTTGATTCTTGGGTTCCTCTATTCTGTTTCTGGGTCTCTGTATAATATTTTTTATTTCAGTCAGTGTATGTTTAATTTCTAGTTGGTCCTTTTTCATATCTTCAAGGGTCTCGTTATATTTATCGGCCTTTTCTAGGATATTCTTAAAAAGTCTTATAACCGTGGTTTTGAATTCTATATCCAGTCGTTTGTTTTCCTCCATTTCTTTCGTTTGTGATCTGATTCTTTGATGCCACATTTTCACTGCTTCCCTGAGTTGGTAAGGTAGATTTGTGTGCTAGGTTTCCAATATGGCCCAGTGGGTCTGCTTCCCCAGTTAACCTGAGGTGGACACTCTTGGTACACCCCTTTGTGGACTGTGTGTACAGCCTTGTTGTAATTAAGTCTTTATTGTTGTTGGTATCACTGGGAAGAATTGACCTCCGGGCCAGTTGGCTGTAAGGATCAGCTGTGTCTATGCTGGGAGAAGTTCGGTGCTGGAGACAGCCTTATAGGATTAGACTTGCCAAATTGCAATAGCCTCTGTGCTCAGCTTGGATGGGGTGGAGTCTCAGTTTTGGCTTCCTGTCAGCCTTGCCCTTGCGCGCATGTGCGCTTTCAGTCCTCCGCCTTCCCCAGCTCGAGTCTCCGCCTGAGAGTCCAGACTCCCCCACAAGAGCATGGGTCCCCAGGGGCTCGCCTGGAACTGGGGTTCACTGCAGTCAGAACTGGGGCTCAGTGCCGTCAGGAGCCTCTGACTCCCTTTCACTAGGGAAAGTCTGTGGCAACTTCCGCAGCCTTTGTGCTCAATGGCGCGCGCGCGCGCGCGCGCGCGCAGGCACTTTCAGTCCTCCGCCTTCCCTGGCTCCCGAGTCTCCGCCCGAGAGTCCAGACTCCCCCAGTAAGAGCGTGGGTCCCCATGGGTTCGCCCGGAACTGGGGTTCAGTGCTGTCAGAACTGGGGTTCAGTGCGGTCGGAAGCTTCCTTCCCCCTTCCGCCAGAGAAAGTCAGCCAGGCTCTCAGCCGCCCTTCCTCTCTGCGCGCACAAAGACCCTTTGCCGTACCTCCAATTCTCTGTGAGCTTTCCTCTTTCCTTCTAGTTGTAGAATTTTCACTCAGCCAGCTTTCCTGTGGTTCTGGATGGTGTCCGTTCTGTCTTTTAGTTGTAGTTTTGAAATTGTTGTGAGAGGCAGCAGTTTAGGTGTTTACCTATGCCACCATCTTGGTTTCTCCCTTATTCCTTAAAGTATTATTGGTAATAGCAGAAATTTGGCAACAACCTTAAGTGCCCATAATAGATATAATGGTTAATTTTATGTGTCAACTTGACTGGGACAAGGTTGCCCAGATATTCAGTCAAACATTATTCTGATTAATACAATAGGGATTTGGTTAAATAAATGGTCACTTATGTATTAGAACAGTACTCACCCATAGAAAAACAAGTGTGGATGAGCCCTGTGAGACCTCCGGGACACAGTAAGTGAATAACAAGGATCTATATTTCTAATTGTTTGTGTTTGCATTAAGAAACATTGAAAAACAAAAGTAGTAAATAAAATTACCCTCTTCGGGGTCAGAGTGAACCAGGACATACACTCGTAAATGAATGCTCTCAATCATTTTGGTTTTTGAACCATGAGAATATCGTACTTATTTAAAAAAACAAATTTTAATTTAAAAATAAATAATACAGTTTCTTTACCATATCACTCTAATTTATTTATTTTACTGCACTTATCACCGACTGAAATTTTCTTATTTAGTTATTGGTTTCCTGTTTCCACCCCTCCAGAATAGGGGACAGCAAATTATAGCCTACGGGCCAAATCTAACCCACCTTTTATTTTGTAAATAAAGTTTTATTGGATCACAGCCCTGTTCATTCATTTATATATTTCTATGGCTGCTTTTATGATATAGCGACAGAGTAAAGTATTGTGACAGCGAACACATGGCCCACAAAGTCTAAAGTATTTACTATCTTTACAGAAAAGTTTGCTGACCTGGGTCTAGAATGTGAATTTCTTCCTACTTAAATGTAAGAACACAAATCCTACTTGCCCTCCACTGTATCCTTCATCATCAAGAACAGTGCCTATTGCATAGTAGGTGCTATTTGATACAGCCCCTGGTTAGGTTCCCAGGGAAACAAACCGAGATGGAGGCTTCCTGGTGCTCCTGCGATGCCGAGGAAGGAGGAAGGGAAAGGAGCAGGGCAAGCAGAGGGAGAAGGCAAGCCTCAGTGCAGTCGCAGCGGAAGGCCTGACCTCATGTGACCTGGTGGGGAGTCCTGTGGATGGGATGACTCTTCAGAGCTCTCCAAATGAGTTCAGAGAGCTGGGCCTTTGGAGTCTCACTAGGATCTGTCATTGGATGGGACTACCCTGGGAAAGAGTTGTGTCCTTAAGGGAAGCTGCTTTCTTCAGCCAAAGCTATGCCTGATGCAGTGCCACCAGTGAGGGCTGTCTGCCTGCAGCTATCCCAAAAGCTGTGGTAATAAATCTTTAATTGTTTGGAGAGGGGGGAAGGGGTACACAACATAGCATCCATCATAAGTACTAACTGAATGAATGGGCACCTGTGTGAGTGTGTTTGTATGCACCTGCTCAGTGATAATGCCATCTTTTGGAAGTGCCATTTAGTGCATTTTATTCTAATAAACTTTCTTTGGGCTTTTCAGTGCTTGTCTTCAGTTTGTGTGCTCTCAGACGCTGAGACAATAATTAGAATTTAAGTAGTTTGTTATGAGATGCAGGAAACATCAGTAGAGGAATGGAGAAGTCAGACAGGAAAGGGAAGGCAGTCAATCCACTGTCTGCAGCAATGCAGTAGTATAGACAAAAGCTGCTTGAAGTGGGGTTTAGGGGGTAGTTCCCATCCAGGCACCATGTATCACTGAGTGCACAAACTACAGTTGTGATCAATTCTACCTCATTCTGAGCAGAATCAATAGAATTTTTTTCACTCACTCAAAGTCATTATACCAATTCTACCTCATTTTGAGCAGAATTAATAGAATTTTTTTCACTCACTCAAAATCATTACCTTTAACTGAAAGTTAAGAGCCAACACCTGGATGGAAAAGTTATACTGGTACCTAAATGCTACAAGAGCAGCTTGGTACAAAAACTCCTTCCTAACCACCAGCTTAGACGTTCTCAAAAGGAAGGTGCAGGTTTGCCTTTCCTAGCAACTCCCCTGCTCCAGGAGCAGCTGACCAGCAGATGCATTTCCTTTCCTCTCCATGAGCTCCATGCACCACCTTCAACACTAGGGAGGCTGACAGAGAAATCAAACAGTCACCTAGCACAGACTCACCCATTTGAGAGACTGCAACCTCATGACCGTGCTTTTCAATCAGAAGGTAGTGATTTTCACATTTTTCTAGGAAGGGTGAAATACTTTCCAAGCCAAACTTAGGTTTTTATCCTTTGAATCTAGAGATTCTATATTTCTCACTTTGAAACAACAGTTCCTATGGGAACAAAGTATCAGTTTCTCTTAGCAACCACTGCAGCTTTTATAACATAGATAAACTTGGTTTCCACATGAAATACTTTCACTAAGAGCTTATTGTTACTGTAAAACCAAGCTTACCATAATAAAACTTAAAAAAAATTCTAAGCAGGATACAAAATTACATATATAGTGTGTATGATACGTATGTACAAAATAACATTTGTACAGAACACAAAGACTTCAAAGAAATGACTAAAATATTAACTCTTTATTCTTTGGGTCCATATGTTCCAAATTTTTGTTTTGTGCACGAAAAAAGCTATAGTGAAAAAAAAGATAACTCTAAGCACAATGTAACTGGGTTTTAAATTAGAGATGGAGGATGGAAGTATCATAAACCCTAAATGGGGAGTCAGAGCATTCTTTTCTTGCTCTGGCTTCATGACTGTATCGCTGGACGGCAGGGTGCAAATCACTTAACCATGGCCTGCAGGCTCTTCCCATGAAAAGTGATATCTAAGTTTCTTTTGAACTCTAAAATTCAATGATTCTACAGTTTTACTTTCCCACACAATTATATGTGGAGGGTTGACCCAATATTGGAACAGTTTACAGATTTTGAAGAGCATGAAATCACCAGGGAATAAGAGATAACAAAGTGCTGGCGAGGATGTGGCGAAAGGGAACCCTCGTGCCCTGTGGGTAAGATTATAAATTGGTGCAGCCACTGCGGAAACCAGTATGGAGCTTCCTCCAAAAATTAAAAATAGAACTACCATATGACCCAGCAATTCCACTTCGGAGTATTTATTCCAAAGGAAATAAAGTAGCTATCTGAAAGAGTTATCTGCACCCCCATGTTCACTGTAGTATTACTTAGAACAGCCAAGACATGAAAACAGTGTCCATCAACAGATGAACGGATAAAGAGACTGTGATTATATATATTTAACGGAATATTATTCAGCCACAAAAATAAGGAAATCCTGCCATTCACAACAACATGGGTGGACCTTTAACATAAGGGCATTCAGTTAAGTGAAATAAGCCATATAGAGACAGATAACAAGGTATGATATCACTTTGATGTGGAATCTAAGAAAACCTAACGCATAGAAACAAATAACAGGTTGGTGGTTGCCAGAGGCAGGGGGTGAGGGTTTAAATAGGGAATTGGTCACTTACTAGATTTATGATGTTGGACATAGTGAAACTCTCTGAGCCCTGGTTATTTGTCATAAAAGAGAGGTAGTAAAACCTACTTTGTGGGATTGTTGTGAAGATTAAGTGTACAATACAAAAGAAGTACTGGTTCAGTGTCTGCCTCAGATAACAGTCATTATTGTTATTGTTTCTGCCCCAATATGTGAAATTTTTGAAAAAATAAAATTGTGCTTCCATTTGGAGTTATTTAAATGTATTTAAAGACAAAATTAATTTGATCAAAAAAAGTTTTATTTTTCCATGGTAGCACTAAAACTGTTTTTAAGGCCACTGTGATTCCTTCATGCTGAGAGTGTGTGATTGGGCATTTTCCCTTCAAGTATTTAAGAATAATGTGGGGCATATAGTCACCTTAGTAGGTACTAAATGTTGACACTTAAGCTCTTAGCTGTTAATATAAATCCTGATGTACATGGCCTTCCATTTCCTTTACCACAGCTGCCTGAGTAGGATTGATCGCCCGTGTCCTGGTGCCCTTGGGAGGATAGACAAGGTGAACATGTTTCTGTCATCGTGGGAAATTGTTTTTGAGCAAACACTAGCTTTAATTTTTCTACCCAAATCAAAATATGAAATGTTTTTTAGTTCTAGATCTTAATTCCACATATATACACTTAGTTAAATACTAAGAATTCAGAATTTTGTGAAGGTTTTTTTTCCATATAAATTACTTCTATCATAATCACATGCTATTCAGTTAACATCAAATAGGTCTGTATCTACAAAAGTCTTTGTTAATATATGCAGAAATCTATAAATATGAAAACCCTTTAAAATAACACTGGAGTCCCAGCTGGGTGGCTCCGTTGGTTGAGCATCATCCCAGACACCCAAAGGTTGCAGGTTCCATGCCCAGTCGGGGTGCATATGGGAGTCAACCTATCAACATTTCCCTCTCACATCAATGTTTCTCTCTCTCTCTCTCTCTCTCTCTCTCTCTCTCTCTCTCTCTCTCTCTCTCTCCTCTCTCTCTCAAATCAATAAAAACATATCCTCGGGTGAGGAATAATAATAATAATTACAATAATAAAAAACCACATTGAAGCCCAGATTAAGCCCATTCGTATGAGGAGGTTCGGGGTTGAGTGGCACTATCCTTGGTTTGCCCTGCTGAGTGAGAGTTGAGACTTAGTGAACTGGAACGAAATTGACAAGGGGCAAGCTTGCCATTTCAAGTCTCCCAGATTAAATTGATGTCTTGTTTTTAATTTCATTTCCTTTTTTATTTTTAAAAAAAGAACTTGTTATTCACATTTTGAAATTATGCTAAAATGTAAGTTAACTGTCCCAGTGCTGTCTCTCTGCCTGGCTGCTCACTGGATAAAACACAAATGTATTATCAAAAACAGCCTCCTCCTGGGCAGCCCAGTACAACCCGCAGTGTTGGCTGACAGGGGCTCTAAAGGAATGAAGGAACCTTTATTGAGAATTGCCTACCCAGCACTATACAAAAAAAAAAACACAACAGGATTTTTACACTCAAGTCCATTGCATGCATAGGAAAACAACAGCCGTTTAGCCTCTGTTTTAAGAGGAAAGTATTGGGGAAACGGAATTAGTCTGATTTGAGTGAAGATTCAACTAACTTCTCTGGGGCTAACCTTGACTATTATTGAGGCTTTGTCATTCTCAGCAAGCCTTTGTGACTCAATTTCACCATCTACGACACAAGAATCAGACATGCCGGCTTTATCTTCTGCAATTGCTATACCCTTGAAAACTTGTGTGAACTGAATTGTGAAAAATAAAATTACAAACTCTGAATATGGTAGAAAAAATTAATTATTGAAGAAACCTGAAGATAAATCCTTCTGACAAGTAATCCTTTTGTACCCTATTTTTAAAATAAATTCAATTTTTAATATTATATTCTTTAAAACTAGAACCCATTTAAAAAGAGAAAGTATGGTGATTTCCAGGGGTATTCTGTAATGAGTCAAGCCCAAGGATTCCTTCCTTTTCCCCTTAGGGTTTCTGAATATCCACCGGCTTCCAATCTTCAGTTCCTGTTTCAGTGCTGGGGTGGCCTCTGAGGGGTATGTAATTGCAAAGTGATTCTCAAGGCAATTAAAAAAAACCCTCTGTGTTCTTGGGAGGATTAAGGGAATGGGAAATAGAAGTGAGAACTGGAGAGATGGGAGGTAAGGAGAAGAGCTAGGACTAGGGCTGGTGAAGGGGTTTGGAGTGGAACTGGTAGAGAGCTTGACATGTCTGAGAAACTGAAAGATGAGTGTGATGGAAAGATGGGCACTGAAGGGAAGAATGACACAAAGTTGGAGAGGCAAGAGCCCAGTTATGCAGACCTTACAGACCGTGACCTGATGCTTACATTTTATTCTTACCTCAAAATAAACCCAGAGGCACGGAGGCATGGAACAGACTGACATATCTGAGGAGGCGGGGGTGGGGTGGGGGATGGGAAAAGATAAACCAAAGAACTTATATGCATATAAGCATAGCCCATGCACATAGACAATAGTGTGATGAAGGCCTGGGGCGGGCGTGGGATGGCGGGGGAGGAGCTGGGCAGAGTCAGGCAAAGGAGGGGGATGGGATTCATACACAATCTCATTATCCCTATTATTTCAGCTATAAGTGTATTCATGATTCTCTCTCCAGTTCTACACCCTCTCCTGAATTCCAGACCTGTATTCCCAACTGCCTGCTGTACACCTAATGCACATCTCCTTCCTTTCCTTTCTCAAATCCAAAACCTGGGAACACAGGTTGTTTTTAAAATGTGCTTCCTTCTCTGTTGCTCCCCAAAATCAAAACCGTTTTTGCAACACTGCCTCCAAAACAGCCGCCAGTCCTCTCCCTTTTTCTTTTCCCTCTGCCCCTTCCTTATTCAGGCCCCTCCCCTCCTGCCTGCACTGGGATTAGGGTCTTGTACCTTGCACCCACCCCCCCCACACACACACACACCTGTTTGCTCTCTCAATCTATCCTGCACATTGCTTCCAGGTTGCTCTCCCCAAAGTGAAAAATCCCGTTTTTTTCCATCCCTTTGCTCAAAAATTATCAATGGTTCCCTATTGATGAAGAAAATTGAGCACAAACGTCTATGTCTCGCATTCAAGATCCTCTGCCCCATAAAAACGGGGATATTTGAAGACTACTGTCCACAGAGGAGGCATGCCATTTGAACATCTGGAGAGAACAGGCAGAAGGGGGTGGGTATTGAGGTTGGATATGAGCGGACTGAGTCTGAGGCTCCTCTTCAAGAAGGCCTTCCACGGAAACTTAGTTCATATCGAAATCACACCCACCCCAGCTCAAAAGAAGGGCCTCGGGAAACAGTAGTGGATGCTAAAGAACAGCAACTGCTTTGAGTTATGATTTTGAAGAAACCAATACTAGACTGAAGTCATTTTATTGCATTCTGTTATACATTTGGGCCCGATTCTCTGCGCCTCCTCATTGGGTGAGCATGGCTTGCCTCTGGATCAATACTGACTCTTCCGGCTGTGACAGTCACTGTCCTGGAATACTAAACGTGACACGAGCAGCCCAGTGGCATCAATGCCCCTTCCAAAAGTGCCCAGTTTTCTCCCGGAAGCAATCTCAGCAACAAAAGGCTACAACTGAGCCATTTCTGATAAGCAATTAGCACATATCAAATCAAGGCCTGTTATTCAAGGTTTTATACTGTTAGGAGAGATACAGCAGGGGTTACCCATTAAGAAGTGTCGGTGAAAAACTTCTGCTATTATTATGGAAGCAGTGGGCACTATTCAAATGGAGGCAACTCAACAATTTAAATAAATGTGTTTTTAATCATAAAATGTCACTGTTCTACCTGATTTTCCTATTAACGTGATGGAGACAACGTTAATGATGTTTAGTTACCGTTTTAAGAGCAGCTGAAGTCTTACTATGAAAGGCAGCATAAAAGGACATAGCAGTTTTATTCTGAAGCTGTGAAGCCTTGTTTATCTGTGTGAAATCAATGGCACTTAAACCTATATGACAATCATCTAAGCCACAGAAAACATAGACTTCCATGGCATCACAAGGTGTCCCCTGAACACTCGTCTGCTCTCCCTTACTTTTCATACCCTGAGAAGACAAAAAGTACGTTTAATGTGGATGTAGGGGAGGTCAAGTCAATATTTCAGGAAACAGCTCAATTTTGGAGTAAGTTGAGCTGGAAGAAGCCACAAGGATTTGGTATTGGGAGAGAAGAGTGGTTTTAGGTTCAGTCTGAGGTTCTACCTTAAAGCCACAGGCTCTCCTTCACAATCTCCCTTCTCTCCCCCTCCGGAGGGCTATGCATAATACAACTGAAATAACCATATCATTTGCCATGGTAAGCACCCACCCTTAAATCACCTAGACGGAGCAGACTAGAAGGAGAAGGCGTTTTCCTAGGAGAGAGGTGCCCACAAATAAGTGAGCAGAGGTCCTGGAGTAAGTATATCAGAGGCCAGGGCAGGTCAGCACCACTGTGGGGCCCGAGCAACTACCAAACCCCAATGAGGGCGAGATTGGCAGCCAGAATTGGGGGGGGGGGGGGCGGGTAGGGCAGCTGTGATGGTTAATTTCATGTGTCAACTTGATTGGGCTAAGGCAGTGGTCAGCAAACTCGTTAGCCAACAGAGCCAAATATCAACAGTACAACGATTGACATTTCTTTTGAGAGCCACATTTTTTAAACTTAAACTTCTTCTAACGCCACTTCTTCAAAATAGACTCGCCCAGGCTGTGGTATTTTGTGGAAGAGCCACACTCAAGGAGCCAAAGAGCCGCATGTGGCTCGCGAGCCGCAGTTTGCTGACCACGGGCCTAAGGGATGTCCAGGTAGCTGGTAAAACGCTATTTCTGGGTGTGTCCTTGTGAGAGTTTCCAGAAGAGGTTAGCATTTGAATCAGTAGACTACGGAAAATCAATCTTCACCAATGTGGGTGGGCACCACCGGGTCCATCGAGGGCCTGGGTAAAACAAAAGGGCAGAAGAAGGGCAAATTTGCTCTCTCTCCTTAGGCTGGGACCCCTGTCTCTCCTTGCCCCTGACTCTGTAGCTCCTGGTTCTTGGGCCTTCAGTCACAAACTCAATCACACCACCAGCTCTCCTGGCCCTCAGCTTGCAGAGAGCAGACTGTGGGAATTCTAGGCTTTCATAACCACACAAACCAACTCCTATAATAAATCTCCTTTTATATAGATCATAGCTCTAGATCCTGTCAGTTCTGTTTCTCTGGGACACCCTGGCTAATACAGAAGCTAAGTGAGTAACACTCCCCTCCCCCACATACCCTATGATGGGGGCAGAGTTGAGGTTTTGCCACTTGGTAAGTGGTGACTATAAATAATAATGGACTGAGAGACAACTTATCTAAGGAGATTTGCCCGGTGCTTAGGCTGATGGGGCTAAGGGGCCATCAGGAGTCCCTGAAAAAGCTGGTCAGTACTGAGGAGGATGGAGCAGAGGCACTCAAAGTAGAGACCACACCGCCCTTGAGAGACTGATTCTAAGACTACTGACAGTGGTGAAATTCTTGTTTCAAAGTGAGTCCCTATGTTTCTTACAATAACTTCCCCCACCCCTTTTCCTCTCCTGTGACCCTCCCTCCCCATCCTTGGGCCGGTCCTGATAACTGGTTCCCACTCTGCTCAGCCGGCATGTGCCAGGTGGCTCACCTTGGGTCTGAATCAAGTTTCAGATGGGTTCTAGAGCTGAGAAAAGTGTATTTAATCAAGCACCAAAGATGCTCAGGATGCTTTGCTGGTTGCCGTTACACTGCCTCCTTGACTCTTGTCACTACTTGAGTGGAGTTATTAAGAGTAGTTTCATCAATGAGGAATATGAGTTCACACAGTTAAACAGTGTGTATGGGGAGTTGAGAGCAGAGATTAGAACACAGGTCTTGAGGCTGCCGCAGCTTGTGTTAGCTGGACCAGGCCACCCCCAGCTTGGTGTGTGCAGGGATCTAGGTTGATCACCGAGTACTTATACCTACTTGCTGTGGGTTGTGAGTTGCACTCCCAAGGTAGTGCTCCTGGGAATGGGAGAGAGGAGGAGGAAAAAAGGAGGAAATGAAATGGAGAATAACCACACAGAAGTGGAAGAAAGGAAGAAGAAGCAAAGAAGCAAAAGATCAACAGATAAGTTGTCAGCTAAGTGGGTGACAGAAGCCCTTCAAAGAGAGCCAGTCTCACCTTGTACCTCCCCACTCTACATCTACCCACCAGCAAGGCCACTCTGGTTCCTGGTCTCCACTCCCACCAAAATAAAAGGCACAACCAACATTAGAGTACAGTGAGGCACCAAATCTGAGAGCCGCTGAGTCTAGAAAGCAATCTCTGGCATTTTGTCAGCAATAAAGTATGAGTTTCCGTTTTTAATTTTGGGAAATTTCGTGTTGCACAACTTACTATTTCCCCACAGCCACCAGTGCTATTTGCCCTCCATTCAGTATCTGGACCAAACCCAAGCATTTACTGGCAGAGGCTACATTTACTGGTGTGGGCAGCATTGCTCATTGAAAAGGAGAACAGGTCCTGGAGCTGGACTTTATGAGTTCCAGTCCTGCCTCTGATGCTTGAGGAGGTGTGTCTTCAGGAAAGCACTCCACTCCTCTGTGCCAAATTCCAACTCCCCAAGGTGGTTATGAAAATAAAACAGGGTGACTAACCCTCCTGGTTTTCCTGGGTTGAAGTGCTTCCCAGGATACTGGACTTTCAGAGCTAACACTGGGAAAGTCCTGGGCAAACTGGGATGAGTTGGTCACCCACGGATAAATGACATGTTGGGGGTAAAGGATAAAATAAGATATTGTGGGTAAAGCACTAAACAGTGAGTGCTCAACAAATGTTAGCCATGGATATTATGTGAACCCACGGTGCATAAGACTATTGTAGGGGTGTCATTGTTTCCTCTGAACTTGGAGGTCTGGAACGAGGAACCTGGCCTTTTCTGAAAATTGAGACCAATTTCTCTGAAGTCCTGGAGTCTCCCGAAGCAGGGCATAAATGAGGGTGGTGTGTCTGTGCTGACAGCGAAATCTGTACCCAGAGAGAGGGTGATCCAGACTCCAGACTCCTCTCCTGGCCTGGAATAAAGTTCCCCTCACTCTCCCCTCATGCCCTCCCCACTCTGTGATGGGTGCACCCAGACCATGCTGGCTGTCTGGCTGGTCTGCAATGGAGACCTACGTACAGAGCTTCATCGACTGAGCGAAGACTTTTAGTCTTTGGAATCAGAATTCCCCCAAGAATTCCAATTGAATTTCTTTTCTTTCCTTTTTTTTCTGCTTCCCTCCCTCCCTACCTCCCTCTCTCCCTCCCTCCCTTCTTTCCTTCCTTCTTTCCTTCCCTTCCTTTTCTTTTCTTCTTCTTCGTCATCTTCATCTTCCAGAAAAATTGATTTGTTGTTCCACTTATTTATGCATTTATTGGGTGATTCATGTATGTGCCCTGACTGGGAATCAAACCTATAACCTTGGCATGAGCTGCCAAGTGAATTTTTGAACAATGTAAGGACCATCCCTGAACACTCTGGATCTGGCATCCTTGGAGGTTCTGTTTCTTTCAAACTCTTCAAACATTTGATCCCTGAGGGGCTTGTGAGTTTCGTCATTGCCTGGTCTCAGGTATAGGAGAGATTTTACATAGGACCACTTTAGTGCAGGGCATAAGTACTTAAGGATCCTCTTTGTGATCATGGGCATCTTACCCTCTTTAAACCTCTGCTCCCACAGTTTGCCAACTTGAGATAAGAATTGCTAAACACTTACTATGTGCTAAGCAACTGATATACAATATCTTTTTAAAAATCTTTTTAATTGTACAATTAAATGTTTTGTTAATGTAATTCAATTAGTTGTGACTTAATATATGAAGGAATTCCATTTGCTATTGACAGAAAGTATCAAGATTTTCAGCTACAAATATTCAGTTCTCTTGTCAAACATCTAATGTGATAATTTTGAGTTTATAACTTGTAATATTTTAATCAAACTAATACAAATTGCACTTAAACAACATTTTGATTTATTTGTTTTTTAGTCTATTTTTTCTTTATTTATTTGAAAGTTTTTTATGTATTTTGAGGCTATTTTATTACGTACATAAAATTTTTGAATTGTTATATGTTTCTGATAAAATGACATACAATATCTCAATTAATCCTCAGGATAAACCAAAGGGGTATGCATTTTAGGGATCCTATATTATATAGAAATCTGAAGCACAGAGTGAAGTAATTTGTCCAAAGTTACACAGCTTTCAAGTGTCAAAATCAAACTTGGGCAATCTGGCTCCAGGACTCAAAGTTTCAATGAGGTATATTTTGATTCTGTGCCCCCCTCACTGTGCTGTGAGACAAAGTAATACATACAAAGACACTTAGCATATGATAAGCACTAAATAAATATGAGGTGTTATTTTTTAAGGGAGGAGGGTTGAAAAGATAGTCAGGGCAAAATCTTCATTCACATACAAGAATAGACAGTGAGTCTGCTAAACAAGCCCGACACTATTTGAGAGTATTAACAAGTTTTTATTGAACATGTATTCAGCGACTACTGCTATCAAAGGAAAGCTGGGTATAGCTGTGAGCAAAACCAGACACCGTTCCTATACTCCTGAAGCTTACAGCTTAGAGAAAGAGATAAAAATTGAACAAATGGTTCTACTAAAAAAAAAAGTGGGGAAATAAATGCACAATCCAAAAAATGAAATTAAGAAAACAATTACATTTACAATAGCATGGAAAAATAAAATACTTAGGAATAAACATAGTTAACCAAGAAGTCAAAGATGTGTATACAAGAAAACGACAAAGCATTGCTGAAAGAAATTTAAAAAGAGACAAATAAATGAAAAGATGTCCGTGGACTAAAAGACTTAATATTGTTAAGATAATACTACTCAAAATGATCTACAGATTAAATGCAATCTGTATCAAAATCACAATCTTTTTGTTGTTGTTGTTTTTTGCAGAAATGGAAAAATCCATCCTAAAATTCATGTGGACTCTCAAGGGACTTCAAAGAGTCAAAACAATCTTAAAAGAGAAGAACAAATTTGGAAGTCTCACACTTCTTGATTTCAAAACTTATTACAAAGCCACAGTAATCAAAACAATGTTGTACTGGCATAAAGACAGATATATAGTACAACGGAATAAAATAGAGAGCCCAGGAATAAACCCTTGCATATATGGTCAAATGAATTTGGACAGGATAAAAACACCATTTAATGGGGGAGAGGACAGTCTTTTTAAGAAATAATGCTGAGAAAACTAGATATCCACTTGTAAAAGAATAAAGTTGAACCTTTACCTTACACCATATACAAAAATTAATTAAAAATGATCAAAGACCTAAACGTAAGAGCTAAAACTGTAAAACCCTTAGAACAAACACTGCGGGAAGCTCCTTGACATTGGATTTGGCAATGATTTATTGAATATGATATCAGAAGCACAGGCAACAAAAATAAAAATAGATAAATTGGACTAAATCAAAATTTAAAACTTCTATGTATCAAGGGACATAATCAACATAGTAAAAGAACAACTTATAGAATGAAAGAAAATATTTTGCACATCTAATAAGGGGTTAATATCCAGAGTACATAATGAATTCCTACAACCCAAAAATAAATCAATAAACAAAATGACCTGATCCAAAAAATATGTGTTTGGGACTTTAATAGATATTTCTGCAAACAAGACATACAAATGGCCAACAAACACATGGAAAAGTGCTCACCATCAAATGCAAATCAAAACCACAGTGAGTGAACACCTCATTCTCATCAGGATGGCTACTATTAAAAAACAAACACACAAATAACAAGTGTCAGTGAGTATGTGGAAAAACTGGTATCTAGTGTAGTCAAATTCATAGAGAAAGAAAGTAGAAGAGTGGTTGCTAGGGGCTGAGAGGAGGAGAGAAAGGGGAGTTGTTTAATGGGTATAGATTTTCGGAAGAGGAAAAGAATTCTAGAGATGGATGGTAGTGATGTTTGCACAACAATGTGAGTGGACTTAATGCTACTGCACTGCACACTTAAAAATGGTTAGGATGGTAAATTTTATGTTATGTGTATTTTACCACAATTTAAAAAAATAATTTGAAAAGGAGAGTGGAATAAAATTGTAATGAATGCTGCAAAGGATTCAGGTCCAAGGCACACATAAAGCGGATCTGACCTGGGGAATGGTGAGGGAAGCTTCACTAAGCCGAGAGAAGGATGAGGAGGCAGCTCCTGGGTTAGGGCCAGAGGGTGGGGTCCGGGTGGAGGGGGGCAAAGGGTGGGAAAATGAGGGGCATCTGTAATAATGTCAACAATAAATATTAAATAAAATGTTTAAAGAGAGGCAAAGAGGACAGTATTTGCAAACTCCTGTGAGGTGAGAGAAACTTCATTCACCTGGGATGCTTTATTAATTATGGACTAGGTATAAACACTTGTTTTCACCTTGTTATTTCTGTCTGTTTTTTGGTTGTTGTTGTTGTACATAACTTACAAAGACTGCACAAATCTAAAATGAACAGCTTAATAAATTTAGTTCCAACACTTTGAATCAAGTAACAGTCAAAAGAGGTATTGTCATCCTTCCTTTTCCCCTTCTACCCTCCTCCCCTGGAGGTGGGTGCTGAGGAGACTCAGCAGGGAGCTGGTCCAGATGGAAGGAGACTAATGATATGACAATTAAATACTATAACCCATGATCCTGAATTGAATCTTGGACCAGAAAGGAAAAAGATATTGTCGGGACCACTGGTGGAATTTGAATAGGGTCTGTGATTGGATGGCAGTGTTATATCAACGCAAACTTCCTGGTTTGCATGCGGCATTGTGGTCTTGTAGGACAGTGTCATTGCCCTTTGAAAATATGTTCTGATGCATTTAGGGTTTGATGGGCAGCATGTTGAAAACTTGCTTTCAAAGTTTCAGGAAATAATAATAATAATGAGTATGTAGGAGTGTGGATAGATAGATATCTATAGATAGATATACAGATAGGGAGGGGGGAGAGAGGACACAAATATGTTAAAATATTAATAATTGGGATATCTGGGTGAAGGTGATATGAGAGTTCTGTGTAATACTCTTGACACTTTTCCAAAATTTTGAAATTATTTCAAGATAACATTTTTCAAAGGTATTGTCTATGTTTGAAATGAACCCACAGGTGAGGCTGTAGGTAACAGAGGTTGAGACTAGAAATGAAAATGGACATTTTGTCTTTCACTGAATTTGAAAAAGAAAAGTTTGAGGGCAAAGAGTTTTTAGTGTTCCTTTAACTCTCTCTAGAGGGAACTAGGCTATCCTGCAAGTAACCCACTTGTGGTTATAATCAGTTCATAAAGAAGCATTCTGGTTTGGCATCTGCTTTGGTTAGCAAGAACTGGTCATCAGATCTGAGCATACAGGTCCCTTCCCTGGGTCATGGCCCAGCACCAATCCTGAGACACATCGTGTACCAACCCGCCTCCCTGACCCCGCCCTTTCTGGCTTCTGAAAATTAAGGATGAAGGAAACCTACCAACAGGATCTTGCCTGCAGTGACGACAGACCTGGGCAAAGCTGTAAATCCAGACGGTGCTGAAGTGAAACTGGAACAAACACCGTGCACCTCGATGTCTTCATCCATCTGCAAAATCAGCAAAAACCCATTCAAGTCTGGGCATGAACCTCTGGGTTTCCACACGCACCTACTCCCTCCAGTGCAGTGAAGTGCTCCTCGGTGTGTGGTACTGTGGGAGATTTATGTGGGAAGCACCTTGGGAAAATGGAGAGACAGAGGAGGCCCAGAGCTCTGTGATTCACACAGGTGCGGTGCTGGATGAGCACACCTGGGGACAGGACAGCTGTGCTGACCAACACAGCTGTTACCAGTGTTCAGGTTGGATGCCCTTGTGTAATTATACCAAATAAACAGCTTTATTTGTTTTTTAATAGATTAGAAACTGTAAGTATAGTCTTATATATTTTTGGGGAAATGGCTAAAGAGTCAGTGAATTCAACTCTGCCCCTCAAAATATCAGAAACTGGGTTGAGAAAAAAATTAACTTCAAGTATATTTTTATTAGAATAAAATCAAGGCTTTCTCTTTACAGTAATTCCAAAATTGTCATATTACTTCTGTCTACAGCCAAACTTTCTCATGTGTCTTAAGCAAAGTAATGATAGCTGAACACAATCAGTTTATTGACTACCACATCTTTTTGAGGTGGGCAGAATGAAGTGACAGTGATTTAAATTTTATTGACTTACTTAAGAAAAGGGGAGGCATCACAATAAGCTTGGAGGGGGGAAAGGTAACATGGCTAGAGTTATATTTTTACAGGGAACAGGAAAGCAATATTGTTATTACAACTACTACTACTATTATTGCTTATCTAAGCTTTGCACTCATCACCTCCTTCCCTGTTTCCCAGGTGAAAAAAAAAATCCAGCTTTCAACCCCAAATTCCTTACCTCTTATCTCTAACTCTCATTCCAGAGCACCAACATTTGAGTGTCATCCTATCTTTGATTTCCCTATATTCCAGTTTTCAAGTTTCATTTTTCAGGGTAGAGATCTAGATGATCCTTACTCTGTTCCCCAAATTATGTTTAATTTTCAAAATAAGCACAAAATATCTGCCTTTCTCCTGCCCCCCCATGGCTACCCTTTGGAATTGTGGGTTCTCACCCTGTTTCCTCCTCCATATCCAGTGTTCTTGCTGTTCTCTGCTCCATTCCCTCATCTCCAGCCTCTTCCTCCACTCACATTCCTACCTCCCCACCTCTCTCTATCCCTCCAGGGACCCACTTATCCTATTCATTCTCCCCCCGGACTCCCACAGTGAGTCTAGAACTCCCTGATGTCCCACCAGACTTTTCTTGGTTATAGGATGTGTTTCCAGGCCCCTCTTCCTTGCTCTCTTTGATTTGCCAGTCTCTGGACCCTCTCCCCTCCTGAATGCTCCATTCCCATCTTCTTCATGAACTCCTCTCCCTTTGCCCACCCCCCAACCCCAACACAGCTGTTCCTCAAAGTTCCAGCCTTGCCTCGCCTTCCTTTTCATTTCACCCCTTGCCAGAGTGATTTTAGTCTCTTTGTGTGTCTGTCCCAGGATTGCTTCTTCCTTCTTGTCGTTCCTTTCTCTCTCACACATCCCACATGCAAATGACTCCCAAACCCTGATCATCTCTCAATCCACCTTCCTCCTTTCAGTCCCAGCCCCACTCACTGCCTTGGTTTGGGCTCTTGTCTCTAGATTTCTGGTATTTTCTCCATCCTCTTCAAGCCTCTTCCCACAGCTAATGCTGTGTTCTTCTAAAACCAAATCTGTTTATGGCTCTTTGACAACTGGAAACCAGTCAGTAAAAGCCATCCAACTTTTTAGTTTGATGTAGTCCCATTTGTTTATTTATTTCTTCTGTTTCCCTTGCTTAAGGAGATATATCCAAAAAGCGATTGCTGACTGACATTAAAGAGTTTACTGCCTATGTTTTCTTCTAGGAGTTTTATGGTTTAACATCCAACATTGAATTATTTAATCCATTTTGAGTTTATTTTTGTATATGATGTAAGAAAGTCATCCAATTTCTTTCTTTCTTTCTTTCTTTCTTTCTTTCTTTCTTTTCTTTCTTTCTTTTTTTTTTTTTTTTTTGCAGTTTTGTCAACCCCACTTATTGTCTTTACACCATTGTATAACCCTCCCTCCTTTGTCATAGGTTAATTGACCATATAATCGAGGATCTATTTCTGAGCTCTCTATTGTATTCCATTTAACTTATGTATCTGTTTATATGCCAGTACCATACTTTTTTATTATTGTACCTTTGTAGTATAGTTTAATATCAGAAAGCATGATACCTCCCACTTGTTCTTTCTCAAAATTTCCTTGGCTATTCAGGGTCTTTTGTGGTTCTATATAAATTTTAGGACCAGTTGTTCTAATTCTGAGAAGAATGCCATTGGTATTTTAGTAGGGATTGTATTGAATCTGTATGTTATTTTAGGTAGTAAGGATATTTTAACAATATTTTTTATATATTTTTATTGATTTCAGAGAGGAAGGGGAAGGGAGAGCGAGATAGAAACATCAATGATGAGAGAGAATCATTGATCGGTTGCCTCCTGTACGGCCCCTACTGGGGATTGAGCCCACAACCTGGGCATCTGCCCTTGACTGGAATAGAACACGGGACCCGTCAGTCTGCAGGACAACACTCTATCCACTGAGCCAAACCAGCTAGGGTTATTTTAACAATATCAATCCTTCCAATCTATGAGCAAGTTATATCCTTCCATTTATTTGTAGCTTGTTCAATTTAAAGTTTTTAGAGTACAGATCTTACACCTATTTGGTTAAATTTACTCTTAGGCATTTCATACTTTTTGATGCAATTGTAAATGGGACTGTTTTCTTAATTTCTTTTTCAGATTAGTTGTCGTTACAACAGATTTCTGTACATTGATTCTGTATCCTGAACTTTACTGAAGTCATTTATTAGTTATAGTTTTTTTGGTGGAGTCTTTAGGGTTTTTTATATACAGTATATATCATCTGCAAATAATGAGAGTTTTACTTCTGCCTTTCCTATTTGGGTGCCTTTTATGATTGCCTTGGCTTAGGATTTCCTATAACTATGTTGAATAGAAGTGGTGGTAATGGGCGTTCTTTTCTTGTCCCTGATCCTATATAAAAGGCTTTCAGATTCTTGCCATTGAGTATAAGATCAGCTGTGGGTTTATATATAGCTTTTATTATATTGAGATATTTTCCTTCTATGCCCATTTTGTTGAGAATTTTTATCAAAGGATGTTGAATTTGGTCAAATGCTTTGTCTGCATCTATTGAGTTTACCATATGGTTTTTATCCTTTAGTTTGTTAATGTGATGCATTGCATTCTTTGATTTACAGATGTTGAACCATTCTTGCAACCCTGGAATGAATCTCATTTGGTCACGGTGTATAATCACTTTTAATGTGTTGTTGAATCTGGTTTACTAATATTTTGTTGAGAATTTTTGCATCCATGTTCACAGTTTTTTGCACAGTGAAGAAAACCATAAACAAAAATGAAAAGAAAACCTACTTAATGGGAGGAAATATTTGCAAATTATACATCTAATAAAGGGTTAATACCCAAAATATATGAAGAACTCATATAAGTTAACACAAAAAGCCCCAAACAATCCCATTAAAAAATGAGTAGAGGACCTGAATAGACATTTCTCCCAAGAGCAGATACAGATGGTCAACAGACATGTAAAAAGATGCTCAACATCACTAATCTTCAGGGAGATGCAAATTAAAACCACAATGAGACACCTGTCAGAATGGCTACCATCAATAAATCAACAAATAACAAGTGCTGGCAAGGATGTGGAGAAAAGAGAACCCTCATACACTGTTGGTGGGATTATAAATTAGTGCAGCCACTATGAAAACAGTATGGACACTTCTCAAAAATTAAAAATAGAGCTTCCATTCAATCCAGCAATTCCAGCTCTGAGTATTTATCCAAAGAAAACAAAAACACTAATTTGAAAAGATATATGCATCCTATGTTCATTGCAGAATTACTAGTAATTGTCAGGATATGGAAGCAAACTAGATATCCATAACACATAAATGGGTAAAGACGGTGTGGTACATAAGCAATCAAATAAACAAGGATGAAATCTTGCCATGTGCAACAGCATGGATGGACCTAGATGGTACTCTGCTAAGTGAGATGAGTCCAAGAAAGACAAATGCCACTGATACGTGGAATCTAAAAACACAAAACAAATGAATAAACAAAACAGAAACAGACCCATAGATAGATAAATCCAACTGATGGCTGCCGAAGGGTAAGGAACATAGGGATGGGAAAACAAAAATAAAATTTTGCCAATTTGCTGAATAAAATGGATAACTGACTCACTATAACTCAAGGAATGTCTGAAAACAGTTAAGACAGGAAGAAAAATGGTTGTTTTCTAACAGGTCTTGGTTAATGGGAGGAGAAAGAAAGAAAAATCTTATATTTTGAAAAAATAAATCACCATAACAATGGCCTTTATTTGTTGTGGTACTAGTGTTCCTTGCTAGCCAGCAGGCAGGGGTGCCCATACCTTCAAAGTCTGACCTATCTTCTTGCTGTCATGTCTTACTCTTGCCCACCTCTCCAATACATGGATGCTTTGGTCAGACCAAAGTCCAGCCTCTGGAGATCCTCTTATGTTGAATGTCCAGCCACTTTCCTCCTGTCTGAAACCTACCCAGCTTTGACATTCAACTCAAATTTCACCTTCTCAGTGAAACCTTTCCTGGCTGTTCCAACCCTCATAAATTTTTTTCCCCTCTTAACACCTACAACACTTAAGTTCTTATTAGAGTTTAATTACACACATCTTGAATTTTATAACTTTTATTGGCTTTCTTTATTACAGAAGTAATACATTTATATTAGAGAAAAAAATTTTTAAAACCAGTTAAGCAAAAAAGAAAAACCACTCATAAGCTCTTCATCTTGAGAGAACCACTTTAACACTGTGTATATATCCTTGAAGACTTTTCTCTATGCACACTTAGACAATTTTCCACAAATGGACTCACGCTTTTTTGCAAATTGTTTTAAAAATTTACTGATAAAACATTAACATGTCAATATACATACTTCATTAACATCATATTTGATGAATACATGGCATTCAACTTTAAAAAGATGTATTTTTATTGATTTTTTTTTTTAGAGAGAGGAAGAGAAAGAGAGAGAGATAGAAACATCAATATTGATCAGCTGCCTCCTGCATGCTCCACACTGGGATCAAGCCCACAACCTGGCATGTGCCCTGACCTCCTGTTCATAGGTCGACACTCAACCATTGAGCCTTGCCCGCTGGGCTATGGCAATCAATTTTATATATGAATCACTATTTATTTAGGCAATCCTCTACTGTAGGCATTTAGACTTTTTCACTTCTTTTTGCCATTATACAAAAAAATCTTTCTGTACATTCTTAATTTTTTCATTAGTATAAATTCCCATAAATATAATTTCTGTGTAAATAATTTTAAATGTTATTAATTATGAGCAACTCATCAAATAATTAATAAAAGTAATTAAATATAAAATTGTTGGATTATTTGTCAGTTGGTTTATTTATATTAGTTTTGACTACCACCTAGAAATTTTTAAGTTCTTTGAAAATAGGATCCAATGTTTTCTCATCAGTACATTAGATGTTCAATTATGCATATTGAAGAATTAGTTGATTTTATATCATTTAAATTTTTAGATTATAGTGGCACCTATTCTTTATTGTAGAAGCGGGTCTTGGGCTATGTCACTATAGATAATTATGAGAATATCCTTCCTCTTAAAAGACTATTTCCAACATCCTTCTTAGGAACTAGTGTGATCTTTGAGAGAGATAAAGACATGGAACAAATAAGAGAAATAGGTAATTGAAAGGGCTGCCAGCCCAATTTAATAATAGCTGGAAGTAAAATTGTTGCGTGAGCCTAGTTACACTGGAAAATTACAATGCTCTCTAGTAAGGAATACCCTGATTATTTTTCAAAACTTGCATGAGATTTTGTACAATAAGAAATAAATTTTCTTGGCAGTGGCTTGCCTATGGACTCTAGTAGTAACCCTCAATTTTCTCAGCGCTGCCCCGCAGCCCTGCTTGCCCCTGCACTAGTTGAAATCTTTTATCTCCCACAGCCTTCCCTCCTCCACCATCAGCTGATGATCTCACTTCTTAGTCCACTAAGAAAACAGAATCACTCAGACAAGAACACCACACATTTCCCACCACCATAATCTGGCCTCCCCGCCCGTCCCCACCATAACTTCCCTCATGTTGCTAGGGATGAACCAGCCCTACCCCTTAAATAAGGTTCACTCTCTGACTCCAGAACTTCACTCCCGTAGTTATCCCTCCTCTTTACATCAACTGTTTTTCCCTCTTGACAAGACTATTTCCACCAAGCTCTAACTTCTCAAAGGACCCTCTACTTATTCCCCCATTTCCTCTTTCATAGCAAAGCTCCACTAAAGAGCGGTCTACACCCATCACTTCCACTTCCTCACCCTCTCTCTTTCTCTCAAACCCACTCTAGCAGGGTTAGTTCCTACCACTCCTTTCTGTCAAAGACATCAAATTTAAAAGTCATTGATTTGTTTTCATCTTATTTGACCAATCAGCAGCATTGGCACAACCAATTACTCTCTGCTTCTCAAAACATTCTCTTTTCTCTTCTTTTCTTCATCTTCTGACCTCTAAATGTTAGAGTGCTCCAGATCTCAATCCTCAGATTTCTTCTCTTCCCTAGCCATGTTCCCAGATTCTCCATGCTGATGACACACAGATTTCTATCTCTAGTCTGGACCTCTCTCCTGAAGTTCAGATTCCCATGTCTAATTGCCTGTTCAACTTTTCCACTTAGATGTCTGATGGGCATCAGAAATTTACTATATCCAAACCCAAACACTGGAGCTTTTCCCACTTACCTGCTCCTCCTCATATCAGTAAGTAGAATCGCCATCATCACCTGTTCAGGCCAAAATCCATAATTTCCTTTGACTCCTCTTTCTCTCATATCCCACAATTGAATTAATACATCCTGTCTGGTTTATTTTGAATGTATATCTAGATTCCATTTACAGTTATCATTGTAGTCCAAATTACCATCACCTCTCCTTTAGTCTATTTCTATTCCTCTACCTGGTCTCTGTGCTTCCACTCTTGTACTTCCTTCCACTGAACACACAGGATGCTCTTTTAGGAGTCAAGGCCAGGTCATGTCCTTTCTCTGAAGAAACCCCTATAAATGCCTTTCATTTCCCTCTAAAATATAAGCCTGTTGGATATCCCTCTGGCATCTTTTCCTGCTAGTCATCTTCTAGCTCTTCTGCTTTAAACACAGTGACCTCTTTGCTGTCCCTGGAACATGCCAACTTTAATCTGCCTCAAGGCCTTTGCACTTGCTTTTCTTCATACCTAAAAAGATTTTCCCCAGTATAGCTACAGAACTTGTCCCATGACTTCATCCCTATCTCTGCCCAATGTCCTCTCCTCAGGGTTGTCTTCCCTGACCCAAACACCACATCTAAAAATAGCCCCACCCTTGTCACTCCTGAGCTCCTTCCTTTGCTTTCACAGCTCTCTTCACCTCCATACTCTACATGGTATGTGATAACATACCAGATAGATGAGAGATAGATGAGAGAGAGAGAGAGAGAGAGAGAGAGAGAGAGAGAGAGAGAGAGAGAGAGAGAGAGAGAGAGAAGAAAGACTGGGTTATTGTCTGTCTCCCTCCTCATCCCAATGTCATCACTAACTTAAGAATCCTACATCCTACCTTGTAGAACAGCGCCTGCTACGTTCAATAATTGTTGAACAAATCACCACCTGAAATTATTCAAATTTCATCAGTTCTCCCAAGTGTCACCAGTGCCGTAATAGCTGACTTTTTATGGCTAAGGTATACTTCAAAACCTCTGTGTTTTAAATAATAAACCTTAGTCATAATTCCGAGGAATTTGTCCAGCGAGTAAAATTCAGTTTCTTCTTAATGGAACTTCCTTCCTATGTTGGCTCCTCCTGGCTTTGGCATTCTCCCTCTAAACATCCCACTCTGATCTCTCTCATTGGTTGCTGACTTTGCCCTGCTATGTCTTACTCAAGGTACCATATTTAAAATTCTGCCTACTGTTCTGCCTACGTCATTAAATACTGTAACAGGATGCTGGGGAGCAAGAAAATTGAAGACCCCAGAACTGCTTGCTTCTTTCTTTTGTCTTCCTCTCCTCCTCTTTTTGTTTCCAGGGTATTTTAATTTTTCCTACTTTATAAAATCAAGGTGATTTATAGAAATAAAGTTTATGGACTTCAATGCTATAATACAAAGTTATCGTCTTGGAAATTATATCCTGCTTAGAAATGTATTACAGATGAAGTCCATGTTCTGGACCAGCAAACACATGTAATTATGTAGGAAAAGTATATCAGAGAAGGGTGACTGTTGCAGGCATGGGAAATAAGTTGACCTCTACTCAAGTTACTGCCATGAATACACAGAAGGAAGGACCTGCATCTGTTTCTCATTGTAAATGCCTGAAGTGCCCAGAGCAGCACCACAAACCCCAGGAATGGCCAGCAAACATTCTCGACGAGGGTGCTAAGGCTGACCACAGCCTCATCCCTGTGGTCATATTGTTAAAACAGTGTCCAGTACTTGACTTACCATCCTAAGTTCATATAATTCCAAATAGGTTTTACAGGATTTAACTCAAATAACCCACTTCTAAATTTGAAAATAAAATGAAAGAATTAACCCCCTACTGGACTTTAAGCTCCTCTAAGGCAAAGATTTTGTCATATTCCCAGCCACAGAGGCACAATGATTGCAGTACTGGATGTGGTCTTCGAGGTCAACTAGTCCTAATTCAACCTCCTTGAATGAGTAGATAACACAACCTATCATGGTTGCATTCGTTGTTGTTTTTTGTTTTTTGGGTTTTTTTTTTTTATCTCTAATTGCTGTCCCATTGCTTACTTAAGGATTTCAAACTGAAAACGCTCCGGCTTGCATCTTTGGCAAGTGAATTGAAACGACCACATAGCCTTTGTTATATCCACTTGGGACCAGAAACAAGGTGGCAAGGTCAGCTTGCAGCAGCATCTCCCCACCCCCACCCCGCTTCCCCAATGCTGATGTGCCCAACTCCACTCACAGCCAGGCAGCCATGGCCTGCTTGAAAATAAATGAATTTACATGACACTCTTAGGGATCTTCTCAAGCCTGGCTCTTGTGAGAAAAACATGTAGCGGTGCTTATTAAAATGCATAAAGTTATCACATTGACACTCACATACTTACAAGAATGATGAATACAGAAACATCACCATCCATCAGATTATGGCCTCACCAGGGCAGACCAGGGATCAGTATTCTCTGTCCTTGTCAGGAGGCCAGACAGGGACCTCAGAAGCAGGGTGTTCCATCAAAAAGGGCACCAGGCCCTCAGTCAGGGCACCTAGCTCTGAGGCTTTTCCCCACCTGAAAACTGGAGAGGCTAGCAGAGAAAATCACCCCGTGGGGGTCTAGACCGGCACACAGGGAGGCTCTGCTATGCTGTTAGAAAAAAATGAGCTTGGCCCCTCAGCTTCCTTTTCACCATCGCTTAGCTTTCCACACAGACATTCGAAATGGGGCCTTTTAAAACTGTGTTCACACGAAGGTGGTTCAGAGCAACACTTTGGCTGATACCACAAGACTCCCAGGGCAGCGCTTCACTGCTTCCTCAGCATATGCCAGTGCCCATTTTACAGGGGGGATTTATGATCCTTCTCTCAGTAGAGCGAGTCAAAGTTTTATAATATTCATTAAAAATCAGCACCACACGTAATAATATGGAATACTGCCTGTACACAGGGGGGCCGAGTTATAGGTGTTCAGGGAAACGTGGCATAATTTCCTGGCCTTGGCGGGGTAAATTTGCAGGCACCAGCATTATACTAACACAACCGTCTTTTATTGCAAATGTTCGTTCAGTCTAAGTCCTAATTACTTTCTGTAAAATCTTAACCACCATCAGGCTTTCTTCTGACAGGACAGCCAGTCACACGATGGCCTTAAAGTGCAGGAGCAACACCCGGGCAGCCTCCAGATCCAGAGGCAGGAGAGAGGCTGGATCCCTGCAGAGCTGGAGGCTGAAGCTGGGGACGGTTTTTTCACTGACGCTCGAAACTTCTTGCTTCCCCTCTAAAACCCTGGTGTGGGGACTTAGAGGCTCCCTCGGTGGGACACGCTGAGGCCCTCCACAAGGATCCAAATGTCCCCATCATAGCCAGGAGCTACTCTTCTTCGCCCCATCCCCACCCCAAAGGGTCGGCTTTGTGGGGGCCCGTGTTGCATCTTGTCCCTCCTGGGAAACGCTAGACAACGCAGCGACCCTCGGTCTGGAGGTCTGGCTCCCCTTCCAGAGTGTTGTGCCCAGAACTCTGCCCCCCTTCGTACGTGCCACACCAGCCCTCACCACACTCCACACTCCACACTCCTCCACACGACCCCAGCCCTTGCCTTTCAAGGCCCCCGAGAGTCCCGGGCCGGGTGGACGGAGCCAGATGGTCAGCTGGGCCCGGAGCAGGGGGCTTTCCCGGCCGCGCGGCCACACAAAGCGGGGAGAGCCGCGGCGGCGGCAGTGTGAGGCGCGCCCCCTCCCGCGAGCCAGCGGAGCGCGCGTGCCCGCCCCCGCTCCCGCCCCCCGCCCCGCGCCCCGAGCCCCGCGCCCCGGCCCTCGGAGCGCCATTCGCGGAGTGGCTTACGCTAGTCGCCAGGCGTACGGCGCCCCAGCGGCCGGGGAGGTGCGCTGCCCGGCTCCCGTAAAGTTATTGTGAATGGGGAGCGGTGACGTCAGCGCCCGAATGTCAACAATGTAGCGATTGAGAGTGTGGGCGTTCCGGGGAGAGCGCGAGCCGCGCGCGGAGCAAACAGCGCCGAGCCGCCGCCGCCTCAGCAGCAGCAGCAGCCGCGACCGTGCACGCTCGGGCTCCGATCGCAGCAGCGCCAGCGCCAGCGTCCGCCGCCGCCCTCGCCACCCGCCTGCCCACTCCCGCGGCCGCCGGGCTCTCGCGCTCCCCCGACCTGCCCTCGACCCTTCCCCTCCCCCCTCCCGGCACACTCGGGGAGCTGGGAACCAGCTGCCATGTGATGCGCGTCCTCTCCTCGAGCTTTTGGTGACCCCCGAACCGCCCACCGCGCCGGCCGCCGGGAGGGGGCTACGGGCTGGGAAGACGCCGAGAAGAGGAGGCGGAAAAGGGCGCAAAGTTCTCTGGTGAGGTGAGTCCGCGGGCCCGGCCCCGGCGCCGGGCGGGGGGGCGGGGTGGCGGGGCAAGTTTGAGGGGGCAGTGGGTGCGCGGGGAGGCGTGGGGAAGCGGCGCAGGAAGGGAGCCGCGGTCCCCCGGCGCGCAGCCGCCTGCCGAGCGCCCTACCGCTTTTATGGCTTTTTCTAGGAACGGGAAGGCGGTGGGAGCCGAGCGGGCGGACGCGCCGCCGCGACTGTGCGCTCTCTCGCTGGCTGTTTACGGCGGGCGAGGCGGCATTGTATTTTGTTCGCGTCGACGGGTGTTTTGGAACAGTAGGGGGAGGAGGAGCAGAGGGTAATAAGTCAGGCGTGGGGAGGGCGGGCTGGAGGGAGGCGCGCGTCTGCGGGAGCCGGAGCAGCTGTCAGACCCACGGCCCTGCTCCCGGCCCGGCGAGGCCCGGACGCCCCGACCCCCAGCCCGCGATTTCCTCGCGGGGCCGGATGGCCTCCAACCTGCCTTCAGCGTCCGTGCCCAGGACTGCTCCGTGAGCAAGCACCGCGGCCGCCGCGCTTTTGCGCTCAGCTGTCAGTTGCCGCGGGGTATCCGGAACCACTGAGACTGGCGGGGCATCGAAGCCCAAGTTTAGAGTCCCGGGAAGAGTCAGGTTGGGGCCTCGCAGCGCAGACCTCGGACTGCACGCTGGGTGGAACCCCTCCTAGCCAGTGGCCAGGTTATCGGAATGCGTCCCTGGGAAGGCAAAGCTAGAGCTCGCTCGTGCCATCAGAGAGGGAAATCTTGCAAGATTCTGCATGAAATCAAAGTGCAACACACCCCCTTCTCTCTCCCCACACACTTCAGTCTACCAGCCCCAGAAGCTCAATCTAAGGAAAGGGGTTTATCCAGGGGACACCTTTCCATCTCCCCCTGTGGAGGCGCGTGTGGGTCTCACCCGGTGGGTGCTCAGGAGCCGAGCGCCCCTGGAGAGGGCGGTGGGCGGCGCTCATGGACTACCCCAGCTGCCCACGAGAGGGGACTCTAGCCAGCTTCTCGGTGACCTCAGTCTGGCCGAGGATTTGCAGGAACTCGGACCGTGGGAGGAAGCAGGCAGGGCCGGGTGTATGTCTGTGAAAGCGGCCGCGCTCCCCTGACTTCGTGGGTCGTGGATACGCGGGGTGTCCCCGGCACCCTTTCGTGTGTGGGCGAGTTTGACAACTTGGGGGAAGTTGGAGCCCAGCGCTGTCGGGATGGTTTAGTGTCTGTGGCCCGAGAAGGCGCTCCTTGCTGCTCTGCTCGGAGACCCGCGGCCCCTGGGAAACGATCGGGACGAGGATACTTCACACCCCCAGACTCCCGGGGGACCCGCGGATGGCGAGACGCGGCGTTCCTCAGTTTTCACTTTCTGTCTGGTGCTGCCGTCCCTCGCTCTCTGTGTAAATGTTATCTGTTGAGTCTAACTAAAAAGGGTAATTGCTTCAGATAAAAATCCTTTCCTGCCTAGTGGGAACCATGGCGGAGATGATGCCTAATGAGATATTTTGCTTTTGTCTGTTTAGAGTAAAATTGGAGATGTTAGCTGATAACGGTTTTCTCCGGTCATTAAAATGTAACATGTAGGAAAGGCATGTCGAGCTGCGAAGGCTCTGGCCGACATGAAAGAGGCTGAGCGGGAAAGGCTGCCGCTCCTTCAGCGGAGAGGGCTGTTTTGGTGAGACAGAAGTCTTGTTTAAAATGTGAGATTGCCCCACCCTGCTTCTCCAGCAGCTCTCCAGTAAGCGGCATTTTTCATTCTTGCAGGTAATAATAAACGGGAGTCAAAATGACATCTTGTTAGAATAAGTCTTTAAGTCTGTAAGAGCGATTGCTAAATTACAGTGTTGCATTCAAACTGCTCCAGTGAAAGGTCTGTCAGCGTTTTCATTATACATTCAGTTTTTAGGAGTTTATAATTTCACCACAGAACTTTGAGTGGCTGAAATTTTTTTTTCCTTCTAGTGTTCTGGTTTTAAAAATGCATTGGGGAAAAAATGCATTGATTGCCCACTTCCACCCTATTTGCTATTCCGGAAACTTCAATATCATTCAAACAGGAGTCCCAGAAATGGCATACACAATCATGGAATAAAGTACTTTTGTTGAAGCATACTTTATTTGTGTAGAGCAGTAATTTCATTCTGGATTTTGGAAGGCTTTTAGGTTTGCCATTTGGTAATCATAAATGTGTTGAGTTAATTATTCTGGTATCTGTCGACTCTGCAGGTGGATTGAAATGTCAGTTCGTATTGTATATGCCAGGGTTATATTGAGAAACATTCTCCTCATATATGCGTATGTCTGAACTCATCGCTAAATTATGAAAACCCCTGTTAGTGACTTCTCAGTTCTTTGTGTGTTGCCAGTGAGGATCTGCCATAGAGAAAGGAATAAGGCAGAAAGTGAGGGAGGGAATCTGGACACCTTCCCCTCCCCCCACTCACTTTTCAGTATTACTAGTACCTGGGTGGAAGCCATTTATTCTTTCTATTGAATTATGCCTTTAAGTCAGTGTCTTCAGGCAAGTCCCTCACCTCTGGCTGCTGTGTGAGGGGCTTAATTATTTGCAAACTGCCTTGAAATCCCTGGATGAAAGGCACTGCCTAAGTGCAGAGTATTGTTATTCAGATATGGAATTTAATGATCCATTACAGTTCATCAGGAAAATGCACTTTGCAGTGATGGTAGGAAATGTTTCTACCTGATAGAGGGTACTAATAACTGCTTAAAAGTAGGTTCAGATTACGGATGAGACAATTAACTCTAGCCATGTGCTCTTCAATTTGTTGCAATTCATTTTGTGATCAAAGTGAGTCACAGGGAGCCAGATGGTCAGGTTCATGTTCAGATTTCTCCTAGACCAGCCCTTCACTTCTGGGCCCGCTGTCTGCACAGCCGAGGGGACTTATTCATTAGCGCTTGTGAATTTGTGATCAAGGCTCCAGTAATGCCAACAAAAGGGCTCAGATCAATCTGTATTGTTGGGAGCAGTTTAATTTTACTTGGATTAACTTGTGCTTCGTGTCCCTGGTATGGATCCAGCCTTAACCAGGGAAGAGAGAGCTCCCAGTGGCTCTCCAGCTCAGTTATGCAGGGGACCACTGCCCTACTTTTTGTACCTCAGATTTCAGGGGCTACGGTGTCTGCCTTGTTGTAAATGCTGGCTGACACTGAATGAAAGACAGAACACTTAGATAACTAAATACCCTTCCTGTTTGGCTGAGGGGGTGGGAAGCAGGACCAGCTTCATGGGCATGTGACCTGCACCATTGCACAGAGCCCCTCCTCCCCCTCATCTGCTCAGGGGGACCTCACGCTTGGTTTAATCTTCTGCTGTTGTCTTCTTGAAATCTTTGATAATTCTTGAGCATGGAGCCCTTCATTTTTATCTTTCACTGGTCCTGGTGAGGGAGGGGGCATAGGGTGGAGTGGCAGGTAACCGATACTCTGTCCCAGCTTCTTTTTGTTGACTGTTGCCAGGCAGGAATGGGTGGGAATACTGGCTTTGTGTTGCTACATTGTCTGATTTTTCCAAGGGAAGCTGGATATCTAGATTTTTATGTGGAATCTCCTGATTTTTAAAAATATTGGATCAAATTTTTTTAAATGTTGGATGAGAACATTTAATGGGCTAATACATCTTATTGTTTAATATTTCTGTATGTAGCCATTTTCTAAAGGCCTGGCACATAGTAGATGGTTTGTGAGTCTCCACCAAGTGAATGATTACAGCTGTTGGGGAAATTGAAAGATATAAGAAAAGCAAAACTTGAATCAACATTGAGTCCCACTCAGGTATTGATAGCTTTCTCTTTAACAGAGAATACGAGTTGAAAGACCAAAAATTAATACCAGGGGTGGCACCATGGGGTCCTCTGCAGGTAAATCATTCATTGCTTTTGAACCATCTGCCCTCTATTTAGTTGTTATGGACCAGATGGGGTACCTTGGCTATTTAATGCCTGAGGACCTCCATGAAAATTTGACATTTGAAAGCACCCACTAAAATAATAGCCGTGGTTTATTGAATGCTCACCATGTGCCAGAAACAGTGCTAACAACGTTACCTACGTGTAACTCATTGACTCCTCACAGGAAAGCTGTGAAGTAGGCGTGGCGCCCATTCTGCAGAAGGGGAACCTTCTCATTTTATGTTGAAAAGAATGTCATCAAAATGGAATGAGTATTTTCTTGACTGTCTAAGGGTTATTTGTCATCCTATATACACAATCTAGCCCTGAGGTAATGACTGGGTGTGGGGCAGAGAACATAGCATGCAGAGAACCTAGTCCCTACCCTCATGTATAAGAAACAAAAAATAAAAGATGAACAGTTGTCAAAATCTGCGATTCAGAGCGCAATCACTACTTCTGCCTCCCTGTGCCTCTCCTTTCTCTGTCTGGATAGCCAAGAAGCCCCAGTGACACATGACCCTATCAGAGACACCAGCAGCTCAGAAGTCAGGGCTGGCTGCAAGAATTGGCATTTCCCCTGAAAAGGAGGTGGCTTTTGGCACACCTGGAGCTGTGTTAGGAAAAGCAGCACCGAGGCCTTGGGAACGACGAAAATTGCTCCTGGATTACCAGTGACAGTGTGTGACCTATTCCTGTCCCAACTTTACATTGTACATAAATATTTACAAATTGTTCAAGGCCCAACTGAAACCTGATGTGAATTAAGCATTTTGTAAACTCAGTAAGATTGTCCAGAATATTACTCATTTTGGGGGTGGGGGGTCTGGGGTGACATTTAATAGAAAAGTAGTTCTTTCTTTGTCAATTCAAGGTTTTTCCTTTTACTTTTCCCGTCCTTTTTTTGTTAATTTCAAATGTCAATCTACCTGAAACGGAAACTTAACCTTTCCATCAGCATGCTACTCAGCTTCCCTAACGCTGGAAGTATCCTCAGAATCACCACCATGTCCTTTTCAAGGACCATTTCTTTTCTAAAGAATATGGGAATTGAACCTTGTCCTACTAGTGGCACTGCTTCAAAAATCAGGCAGGAATCTCTCCTTTGTTTTCCTTGAGCTATTTTTCTTCCAAAATAATAAATCTCCCCAATCTGAAAGCATTTCACGTACTCGTTCATTGTAGTCATTGGAATTACAGCCAAAATGTCTCAGTCTTCCCCAGTGACTTCATAATCACCATTTCTCCAGCTTATTCCCTGGTTAACTTCTCTTTTGTTCCTTAGCCTGATAATAAATTGTCCTTTGGTTCTGTGATGTGTGCCTTTCCTCCCTGACCCTTTTGTTCCTCTCCCGAAGGATGAAGGCTGTAGGACACACTGTGATGCCTCTGAGAGCGGGCTGTGTCAGTTTTCATTTTCTTCTGAGCATGTAAATCCTCCACTTTCCAGGCCTCCCCTACTTCTTGTTACTGTCTTCATTCCTTCCTGAGCCTGCAGCTGGCTCCAGGTCAGTCTCAGAAGAAAGCTTTTTGCGTTTCCAAACCCTCCCATCAGTTCCAGTCTCGCATCATCCTTCTCTGTCCCATCACTTTCTGCAGATGCTCCAGGAGTTTCTCAGGACTCTGCGAGTCTAACCCACAGATGGCTTGGACTCTCACCTTGGAGTTTAAAGAGGAGAGAGCCCAGCTTGCTTATTTCCATTCAACAAGTAGGAAAGCAAAGAGAAGGAACACACTCAGCAAGTGTCCTTAGCATCTCAGTATCCACAGATTATTGGCTGTTTTTGTTTCCTTCCCATCCTGTATTCTCCTAAGCAGCAGAAGTTAATGGGCACCACCAAACAGGCAGCGTGTCCAGAAATTCCATTCTTTAGAGGCAGATGCCTCATTCATTCACTAAACAAACATACACTGAGTATCTCTTATGCGGCAGGCATGGTGTTAGCCAATCGTGGGCTGGTGGGGAGCAAACCCAGTCCTGGTCCCTGCCCTCAGGAAGCATACCATCTAGTAGGAGGGAGGACGTTAACCAGATAGCCCATTGCATGTTCCCTGGAGGAAAGGTTTCCATGCAGCAGAGAGTGTAGTGGGGGAATGTGAACTGGCTGGGAGGTTGAGGCAGCACTCCCTGAAGAACTGCAGAGTCAGCTGCCATCAGGGACCATCTAAAACTTAGGGCTTCCTCTTTCTCCATAGCCTCCTAATCCTATTAAGTCGCTACTGTCTTTGGCCCTTTGGAGTATTGCATAAGCCATGATACAACCCTTTGGGCCAGTTTGGCAAAAGTGGTTCTTGTATACAGAGTCCAGAATTGACTTATTTACCTGTGTCTTTGGAGCAGTGGTTCTCAACCTCTCTAATGCCGCGACCCTTTAACACAGCTCCTCATGTTGTGGTAACCCCCACCCATAAAATTACTTTCGTTGCTACTTCATAACTGTAATTTTGCTACTGTTATGAATCGTAATGTAAATATCTGTGTTTTCCGATGGTCATAAGCCCTACACCAGCGGTTCTCAACCTGTGGGCGACCCTGCTAGCAGTTCTCAACCTGTGGGTCGTGACCCACAGATTGAGAACCACTGCTGTAGAGCCTAAGACCATCGGAAAACACAGATATTTACATTACGATTCATAACAGTAGCAAAATTACAGTTATGAAGTAGCAACGAAAATAAATTTATGGTTGGGGGTCACCACAACATGAGGAGCTGTATTAAAGGGTCGCGGCATTAGAAAGGTTGAGAACCACTGCTTTGGAGCCTGATAGAAACAGAATTGTTAATTGCCAAGAATACTGTTCGTTTTCATACTTGGAAAAACATGCAAGTTAGCATTCTGATTGTGAACCTATTTAGGGTCGTTTTGACAATGTTGGGATGAATAGGCTACACAGACATTCCCTCCCAGTTGGCTGGTATGTTAGGACCCAGGCTAGGATCTTCCTTCCGTGCAGGTGTGAGTCCATCCTCTGAAGCCCCTGCCTCCCCCAGGGCACTAGGGTGTGGAGGCTCTGCAGACCAAGAACGACTTTTTAGGCTATTCTTAGCACAATTTAGGAGTGTTGGCAGTGTCTATTTAAAACAAATTTGACTGTGTGATAACTAAAACGCCTGCATCTTGTTTTTCTTTGATGATAGCTAACCTGTGTTGGGAGCTTCCTGTATGTTACTCAGATTTACTTATCCAGTCCTGGAAACAAGCCAGAGCTAGGTGTGATCATTAGAAGCCAAGGGACAGATGTTGCCCAGCTAATGAGTGGTGGAGCTGGGATTGGAAACTAGGTGTTTGAGGGCTGCAGCCTGCCCTGTAACCACCAGGCCGATCCGCCCCCTCTCTCCTCTTCTTCACTGGAGGTCCAACGCTCTCCAGCAGTTCTCAGAAGTGGAAATACAGGCCAGTTCACCAAAATATTGGCTGTTTTGTTGATGTCTCTCTGAAAGATAAAATAATTTCTCAGTGACCCTGAGTGGATGTATGTCCTTTCACATGGCTCACTTTCTAAAATGACATTCCTCAGGTCTCAGTGTCCATTTGGGGATCAGAAAGTGGAAGTGATGACATGTAAAGACAAAAGAAGAACTAAGTAGAACATGAGTCCCCTGGCTCTGTTCCCGAGGTTTTCCTGTAGTTCAGACTCCTTCCCCCTTGTTACGTGAAAAATTTGTTTTTTGGTTTTTTAGGTTTTTTTCTGATGAGGTAGAAAAGGTGAAAGAAACCATTCCTATAATAGGTTGATTATTCTGCAGAGGAAGAATTTCATTCAGACTCAATTCCATTAGAGCTTCTAATTAGAAATATTAGCCACTAGTAACAGATAAAAGCAGGTAACCTTTGCTCTCATTCTAGTCAATTTCAGGAAGAGATTATCTTGCCAGATTAGCATGTTGCAACTCTCAACCAGAGATTTGAATGGTTTTAGAGGACTCAGCTTTGGCAGTGACCCCAGTTACCTCGAGGTTGCAGGGTCACTGTTTGGAATGCTGACTGAGCTCTGTCCTGGGCAGACACCCTTGTCTTTAGTCAGGAGGCATTTTTCTTGGGAGCTGCTGGAACATTAAGTGTCCATTTGTAGCTCAATTTAGGAAAAGATCGAGTGCATGAATGTACTGTGCTTAGGTCTCAGTATTTAGTTCAACTTTTGGAGATGGCTAGGTGGGGGGATGCTTAGTGTGTCACTGTTGGAAGTTTTAAAAAGTGATTTAAAAAATCAAGCAGATGAGTGCATAAAGATATCAATGCAAACAATGATGAGCTTAAATTAAAGCTGCTGATTTAGTACGAGCATTACTTGCATTAATTTGTGGAATGTCTACATGGGTTCAAGGTTCCATATTATGCAAATGAATGAGTCTTGAAGAGTCAAACTGTGAAAAAAAATTAAATGAACTCTAAAGGATATTATTACCCATTCAGCCAGAGGAAAGTGTAAACAAACTTAGATTTAACTCTTAGTTTTCAATGTATCTTCTTGGGCAGATCAGCATCAGGGGTGATGATCTTTGCTGAGGTTGTGAAGAAGCCAGGCAAGGTTTGCTCTCAGTTCTCCCAGTGGCTTCTTTCTGTCCTTCTTCACTCTGTTCTTTGCTGCCTTTTGACCACCCAGTGCCCTTAACTAGTGTCCCACTTCCCTTTCAAAACCTATCTCAGTAACGGATTTTATGAAAAAAGTTTTACTAGGGTATAAATAATGGAACATATTTAGTGAATTACTTCTTTGTGAAAAATCAGCATATTAATAAGAGACAAAGCCAAAGGAATAAAACCCTAAAAATGGGAAATGGTAGAATTCCACACACTGGTAGCCTGGTGATGGGAGAACATTTCTGAGTGGAGAGAGGGCTGTTTATAAACCCAACCTTGGACAGAGAATATAGGCAAGCAGATTAGAGGATATAAACCACTGTAATATTAAAGGTATAAAGGGCAGATGCTTTTTAATGTAATGATATGTTTGTTTGTCAGTGAGCATCACTTTCCCCTTGCCAGACACTGATCTACTCACATAAACCTGTATAACAAGATTGTGTGTTATTTGACATTTAAACAGAGCTTCAGGGGAAGTCACTGGGTCTATAATTAGGAATTTTTGTCTGTTAGTCAGTAGCAGTGAACCTGAAATACTCTATTATCTTTAAATGTTGAATTTTAAAAGGGGGGGGGGAAGCAGTGGCTCTCACTTATCTTCATCCTCAACCCACAGTTTTATTGATAAAAACTGAGTTGATAAATTAATTTCAAAATTGGCATGCCCCATCCTGTGGATGTTGGTGACATCTGGACATTTGCAGAGGTTGATTGATTAATGAAACCATGCTTATTTTAGGTGGAAGTGTTGCCTGCTAAATAATACCCAGTTGTGGGGAGTCTGAACTGCCTTCCATACTACCCTTCGCCCACCTCAAATGTCTCCAGCAACCATGCCATGTTGAGTTGATGGCGCCATCTAGTGCTAGTCTCTGGAACTGTCCTAATGGAGCTCATGCTTCCTTTGCTGTGGGTCAGATGACTGAGCTTCCAGCCTGATTAGAAGAGTCTCCCCTCTCCCCTCTCTGGGAGTGCATTGTCTAGTGGAGGACTTCCCTCTATTCCTACTTTCCCTCGTCTTCGTAGTTTAATTATCTCCCCCATGCCTTCCTTCCTGCCTGACCCTATTTCTTTCTGTTCCTCTCTGGTATCCCCTCTTTGTAGCCCATCTTCCTTCCTTTTTTCTCTTCTAACTTGTTTAAATTTTTTTATCTTTAGGCCTAGCTGGTTTGGCTCAGTGGATAGAGCATTCGCCTGAGGACTAAAGGGCCCCGGGTTCAATTCTGATCAAGGGCACATGCCTGCGTTTCGGGCTCAATCCCCAGGGTGGAGCATGCAGGAGGCAGCCGATCAGTGATTCTCTCTCATCATTGATGTTTCTCTCTCTCCCTCTCTCTTCCTCTCTGAAATCAATAAAAATATATATATTTTTTAAATGTTATCTTTATTGTTGAAAGTATTACAGATGTCCCCTTTTTTTCCCCATTGACCCCCTTCACCTCACACCACCCTCCCCTCCAGGCCTTCACTGCACTATTGTGTATGTTCATGGGTTATGCATATAAGTTCTTTGGTTAATCTCCCCCCACCCCTATACACGCACCTTCCCTCTGAGATTCCTTATCAGTTCCATGGTTCTTAGTCTCTGGATCTATTTTGTTCATCAGCTTTCTTTTAACTTTTAAAAATATATATGGTTTTTATTGATTTTAGAGAGAGAGAGGAAGGGAGAGAGAGAGAAACATTGCTGAGAAACATCAGTTGCCTCTTGCACGCCCTCTTCATTTTTACTTCTCTTACTTTTGATCCATTTTTTTGGGGGGGGTGGGAATCACAACTGATAAATATAAAGATTGTTCTAATGATATTAGGGGGATGCCATGCATTTTAAAGTGAAATTAACAATTAAGCCCTATTAAAGAACCAGAGTGGCCCTAACCGGTTTGGCTCAATGGATAGAGCGTCGGCCTATGGACTCAAGGGTCCCAGGTTCGATTCCAGTCAAGGGCATGTACCTTGGTTGCGGGCACATCCCCAGTAGGGGGTGTGCAGGAGGCAGCTGATTGATGTTTCTCTCTCATTGATGTTTCTAACTCTCTCTCCCTCTCCCTTCCTCTCTGTAAAAAAATTAATAAAATATATATATTTTTTAAAAAAAGAACCAGAGTGAAGGAGACCTAGTCCACAGTCTCACTCAGAAGACCGTCCCCTCATCTTCCTCTAGTTAGACATTTTCTCAAACAGGCCATCAATAGTGTTTTCTTTAGTTTTGGAACTATTGTTAGAGTATCGCTTTTTCTTTTTAAATTGCAAATTTAACCTCTCACTCATATTTTAAAATTTGAGACCCTTTCACGGAATATCCTGGAACATCATGTCATTGGCACGGCATTATTTCTATGGGGAAATGTGTTCTGAGTTCCAGACAACCAGTGTTCCTGCAGGTTTTTTGGATTCTGTGTTAAACGAGAGAACAAAGATGAAAGACGCATAGGATAAAGCCTGAGATGTCACTACTCCATAACGTTTGTGGGATCTGAATTAGTGTACAGGTTTCAGTCTCCCACATCAAACAATAAATTTTAAATTTCCACTTATGTTAAGCATCTTGATATTGTGGGTTTGAGAGTAAGTCCCCTCTGAAAAACAGGAACTGTGCTTGTCTGTTACCGGTTCTTGTGGTCGATATGGCAACTATTTTGATTTTTCAGAAGGGAGGAAAAACAGTTAAATCCAGTTAAAATTAAAACCAGTTAAAATTAACTAGCTCGTGAGATTCGAACACAGCTGTTCCACACATCACAACACAGAGTTGTTTATTACCACTATTAATTACTACCTGTTGCTTCTACTACTTCTTAAATAGTCACATAGATTATTTCTATTTTCGGTTTAACCTTGGAGAATAGGAACTATGCAAGGGTAGAGAGGCTCCTGTTTGCTAATTTGCATGTACCTTGTTTTTGTTTTTGCCCGGTAGGTGTGTGCACCTTCTATATGCAAGAGTAATTTAGCCTGTCAGCAGTTTCCTACCAGAAGTGCTTGCTGACTCATGCGGCTGGTGCAGTGCTCAGCTGGCCTGACTGTCAACTGCCCACAGTGCCAGCGCTGCCCTGGGAGAGCACCAGGCGGTTTAGCCGCTGGAAGGCTATTTTCAGACCTGTGGTCACTGCTGAGCTGGGTTCCCTTCTTCCAGCAGCCAGACACAGCCTTCTGGTTGCAGGGTAGAAACTGGACATATTTTTACCTTTGTAGAGACTGCATTAGAATCAGCATTTCTGGAACTTTCTCAGGAAAATAGATTTTTACTTCATTTTAAGTTTCTGGGACTCTTTAAGGGGAGAAGGGAAAGGAGAGGTAATAAGGAAAAGGGAATATGCTGTCGTTTTCTTCTGAGCACCAGAAGGAACTTTCATGAACCTTTATTTTTTTTTTCTTAAAATATATTTTATTGATTTTTTACAGAGAGGAAGGGAGAAGGATAGAGAGTTAGAAACATCAATGAGAGAGAAACATTGATCAGCTGCCTCCTGCACATCCCCCACTGAGGATGTGCCCACAACCAAGTGATATGCCCTTGACCGGAATTGAACCTGGGACCTTTAAGTCCGCAGGCCAATGCTCTATCCACTGAGCCAAACGTGTTAGGGCTATGAACCTTTAACTTAGGCTTTCTTGGTGTAACCGAAACCTGACCCACTTCTCCCTGGGTTAGGAGAGTGCGTCTTGAATAGGGAAGCAGCAGAGTGGGTGCCCAGTGGCAAACTGGACATTGTTTTGTGTGGCTCCAGTCCTTAAGTAATGACAGATTTTGTTGGTATCCGTTGCAAATTATTAAGGTTAAGAAAAACAAACACACACCTGACCTCAGGTCATTTAAAAGCTGGCATCTGATTTCAGAGATAGTTTTGCTGTTGTTTTTGGAGTTCAGTTCTGTTTATTTTCATTGGTCAGTGTGAAATGTAACTTTTTTGAGATTTTTCAATAAGCTTCCTTTTGTAGTTACAAACTGATCAAATCATCCTAAACTGTCTTGAGCAGTGAGATCAGCTGGGGAAAAAAAGCTTTGCACACCCTGAGGAAGTCTCCTTCTTCGTCTTTTTCTTTTTCTTGTTCTTTTTTTTTTTTTAGCTTCAATAAGCATTCTGCAGCCCCTTTTTGACCAGTAATAAAGAAAAAGTCAAGCCACAGTGACTCTGTGTAACATGATGTTGATGGAAGTTCTTGGTTTCCGCCGATACAAATGACTCATCAGTATCAATAGAATTGTGACTTCTAATAATAACACAGTGCAAGACCTTCAAAACATGTGGTTTTAGCCCTAGCTGTTAGTGAAAGGTTGGAAAATATTAGTTTAAGCATTTTTTTTTTCTGATCTCTTGATACCACCCAAGTATAAAGTTGTTTTTTGTAGGTGTGATGCTCACAGTATTGTTTTTTCATCTTACTGTTTTTAGTTTCATTATGACTACGGAGCCAAACGCAGATCATTTCATCATTTAGAAATCTGTGCAGTAAGCATGTCCTGACAGGGATGTGTTTTGAGGGAAATATGGCTGAAAAGCAAATCCTCCCTGAACAGAAAAAGGAAAAAGCTGGTACAGATGACAGTCCACTGAGCGGCTTGCCTCCTACACAGCATCTATTGCGGAGGGCTGTGGTATTGCTGACTGGCCCTATTGCCCTGTGAGTCATTGCCAGAGGATCCCAAGAGGAAGGCTCACAGAAAATTCGAGTCAGAGGAAAAGGCACGGTGGAGAAGGAGCAGCTATCACAGGAAGGAGGGTGCAGCCTTGTTTCCCCTGCTGAGATGCTACCGAGAGACCCTGAGCCTCACAGGGGGGTTAGGTGTATGCTAAATGTATATTGACTAAAAATATATTTAAATATATATATTTAAATATATTTCCTTATTGATTTCAGAGAGGAAGGGAGAGGGATAGATAGAAACATCAATGATGAGAGAGAATCATTGATCGGCTGCCTCCTGCACGCCCCCTATTGGGGATCGAGCCCACAACCCAGGGCCTTAGCCAGAATCGAACCTGGGACCCTTCAGTCTGCAGGCCGATGCTCTATCCACTGAGCCAAACCGGCCAAGGCTGTATGCTATATTTTGCAGCCTGTTTACTTGCATCTCCATATGGGAGCATTCTTGGATTTTTTGTTGGTGGTTGTTGTTTGTTTAGTTTTGGTTTGTTATTCCTGCAATTTGGCCAGACCATTCAAGATCATTATCTTAGCTCTGTACCGCAGCAATCTTACCCAAGAGCCTTTCCTTTTTGCATTCTGTAGTGAAAGCAACCGAATTTCCAGAACATGAGACCAACAGATACATTTATATTCATAAAGTTTTTTTCTTTCTAAACACTTCACCTTTAGCAGTGTTCTGTTATTTGTTTCCTAGCTACTAGGGCCAGAGGCTTTTGTGTCTTACTTGCTATGTTAGCCTTGATCTGGGAAATAAAAGCTTTAAAGGGAAGCTGAAAATTAGAATTGTGTACCCCGAGAAGGAATATATCTGCCAAGAAGGACTCCTTGTAGTTAAGTGGGCTCAAATTAATAACCAGAGGCTAGCAGCCATTGCTGATGGAGGCCTTTCACATGCACTGCATCTCAGGGAAAAGTCACAAGCTGAGCTACCAAGCCTCCTGCACTGTATTTCTGTCATCCGGCCCTTATAAAGGAGTTCTTGGAATCGTCTTTCAACCAGTGGGCTGAGACCTGCCCCTCCCAGTCAGAACTGTGCAACCATATCCTCATCTGGATCTATACTGACCACTCAGAATACCTGATTCTGACCAATCAGGACCGTAATATTTGGACCAATCAGAACTGTGTGATTTGGATTCCTCATTTGCATAGAAATGGACCAATCAGAACCAGGGCAGGCACTTTTTCTATAAAAGGTGGCCTCCCCTTTGTCTATGGGAAGTATACTTTCGGTTTCCTCCAGAGGCTGCGTTTCTCTGGTTTGCAGATTCTTCACTTGAATAAGGTTTCTCCTCTTTTTGCACCTCAGATTGGGGACATTTGTTGACAGAATTTTGTGAGTTCAAATTTCATGTCAGTCTTGCCTCTTTCACACTTTTAGATGGATTTGATTTTTTTTTTTTTGGGGGGGGGGGGCTTGCCACCATCTTAGCATTTGGGATTTTTAGTGCTCATCCTTCCCTTTTACTCTTTTTACCCTTTTTTCTTGCTGCGTATTAGAGCTCCTTTTCTAGGTGTCTTTTTTTTTTTCCCTGTCTTGCATTATTTTTCTCTGTTCTCTTAGATTCTGTTGGCTCCTGCCTGCATGCCCACACTCTTCTCACCCCGTTTTTGGACAAATCTGGGCATGGGCACACACATGCACTCAATATACATACATACGTGTGCACCCAGATGATGCCGCTCTCTGACCCTGGTCTCTTGCTCATGGAGATACCCCCATAACGGCCTCAGCTGCTACTGTTGCCATCCCTGCCAGCAGCCAGTTTCTAGAATGGGTCATTCAGGTGGGAAAGAAACCAGAAGGAAAGTCGGAATAGCTTCTGGCCCGAGGCTGAGAATGCATCCCCGGAAGGAGGCTGGATTCTGAGGAACCAGGAAAAGGCCCAAGAGAGGCCTGGCTTCAGAGGCCAGGTTGGGGATGAGGCTGGGCTCAGGGATAGCAGCAAAGGAAGACAAGACGTTGAGATGGTTCTGCCATCCAGCCTGGAGCTGGAAATCCTGACTGGGTCAGAAATGCATTTGGATGGCATGGGGTAGTTGAGGAGAAATTTGGGGGAGAAGGAGGCTCAGAACCTAGGGTGGGAGAGAGGACTAGGGTCTTTGAACTGCCCTCTGGAAGTTAAAATGTACCAACAGCCTGGTAGGTCCGTGCGAACAGGCGAGAGAACCCACAGGACACAGTGAGGAGTAACACTTTCCCTAGGAGGCCTTCCCTGACTGTCCTGTGGAGTTCAGGGACCTCCTTCCTTCCCCAGGCGTCCCACCCCCTTTCTCTGCTTTCTTTTCTCTGTAGATTTTATATCCTCTTACATGCTATATGTGTTGCTTGCTTGTTTTTTATCTGTTTTCCTCACTGTGACTTAGGCTCCAGGAGCTCAGGGGTCATTGATTCCAGTGTCTGGCACTGAGTAAGGTGCTCAATACTAGTAAATATATATTTATTAAATGAATGAATGAATGGATGGATTCATTGACTCTCTTTAAAAATCACCTATGCCTGTGGTTGGCAAACTGCGGCTCGCGAGCCACATGCGGCTCTTTGGCCCCTTGAGTGTGGCTCTTCCACAAAATACCACGGCCTGGGCAAGTCTATTTTGAATAAGTGGCGTCAGAAGAAGTTTAAGTTTAAAAAATTTGGCTCTCAAAAGAAATTTCAATCATTGTACTGTTGATATTTGGCTCTGTTGACTAATGAGTTTGCCCACCACTGACCTATGCCTTCTTGCTGACCACAGAAGTCTAAACTTCTTTTTGGCAGAACATTTAAAGCTCCTTATAATCTGTTCCCATCCTATCATTTCAGATATATTTTTCACCAGTGTTTTCTTCATATTGAACTTCAGTTTAATTTCTCTTGAACCAATTTATGTTTTTATTTTATACAGTTTCCTAATGCATGAGATGTATACATTGAAGTTCTTTTAATATATCCTAAAATTATTTCTTGGATAAATCAGTTGGAATACAATACCAGTATAAGTGGTTCTTGACTGTAGGGAAGTTGTTGTTTTATACTGGCGATGATGTATATAAAGGGACATAAAGCATTTGAATTACAGGTCATGGCAATATGTTCTCAAAAGCCAAGATGAATAGTAGAGGTAAGTGTTGTAGGAGTTGGGGAAAAAGAGCCAGCGATATTTAGAGGACTGGGAAGCTTTAAAAGGAGCTAGATCTAGTATATGTCCTCAAAATATTGTGGGATTGGCTAAAATGGTCCTTAATTTCCTGGTTGACACTCTTCATGATTTATAGATGTCAGGTTCATCGGCTTTTTTGTTCCATATCAATCATTGTCAGCACAATGTCCCTTGACCTTTATTTTTATTTTTTATTTTTATTGATTTTAGAGAGGAAGAGAGAGGGAGAGAGAGATAGAAACATCAATGATGAGAGAGAATCATTGATCGGCTGCCTCTGCATGTCCCCCACAGGGGATCGAGCCCGCAACCTGGGCATGTGCCCTGACTGGGAATGGAACCATGACCTCCTGGTTCATAGGTGGACACTCAAACATTGAGCCATGCCAGCTGGACTATTGCCCATCCTTAAGATGCAATGAATGGAGGGATATGGAGATTCTAAGTGCAGACTTATGAAATGCTTTTATAATAGGATGAAAGGTTTAAAATGTATGAGGAGTCCTTCACTTTCATTGTTTGAAAATTATATGAATAGAACTTCGGTTCACTAAAACATGAAGAGTGAGAAAACAAGCCCAAAGTAGCTGATGAAATTTGTGGCACATATATAGGACTGGCCCAGAATATGTAAAAAACATACATATACTAGTACATCAATAAGAAAAAGCCAGACAACATAACAGAAGGATGATATACTTAAGCACTTCATCAAATAAACCTAAATAGCTAGTTTAATAATCAAATACATCCAAATTAAAATCGCAATACCATACCATACACATTCTTTGAGTGGCAGAAACTAAAAAACCTAACAATACCCACATCCCTAACAAGGATGTAGATGGAGGGGAGTTCTTGTATATAGCTGGTTGATACAATTACATTGGAAAACAGTTTGCTATTACCTAACTAACACAAGTTCAGCCTGCTAATAACTTAAGCAGTCTTACTCTTAAGTATACATATAGAAAAATTCTTAGTCATGTGCTTAAGAAACATGGACAAGGCTATTCAAGGAAGCATTGTTTGTAAGAGCAAAAACCGAAAACAATCCAAATACGCATCAACATTGGATTGAATTATACTGGAATACTATTTGGTAGTGAAAAATGAGCTAACACCATGTAGAGGAGGTAGTGGAGAGGGAGCATGCTTGGTGTTTAAGAGCAAAGATTCTGCCTGTGTTCAGGATTTGGTTTTGCCACTTATTTTGTGACCTTGGGCAACTTTCTTAACCACAGTTTTCTCATTTATACATTGGGGAAAATAATAGTGTCTACCAGATAAGATTGTTAGGAGGATTAAATGGGTTAATATTTGTGACATGCTTAGGAGGGTAACCAGCATGCAATACTGTTAAATAAAAATGCATGCATCAGTATGGATGAATCTTACAAACTTAATGTTGAATGAAATAAGCCAGACAAAAGAATATGTACAACATGATCCCCTTTATGTAAAGTTCAAAAGCATGCAAAACTAAATGTGTTATTTAGGCTGCATATGTAGATGGTAAACTAATAAGAAAATTAAGAGAATGATTTGTCACAAAAAAATGAATATAGCCCTTACTTCCACAGGTGATGGAGGGAGGTATGGGGAAGGGGTTCCTTAGGTGCTTTCCAAGGTCCTGGCAATGTTTTGTTTCCAACCTGAATAGTAATCCCAAGGATGCTGTTTTTTTAAATTATTTTTTAAAGCTGCATGTGTTTTTTGCATATGTGTATCTGCATGACCTATTAGGTAATTACATGCTGGTCACTCTCCTAAGCATGTCACAAATATTAACCCGTTTAATTCTCCTAACAATCTTATCTGGTAGACACTATTATTTTTCCGTGTGTGTGTGTGTGTGTGTGTGTGTGTGTGTGTGTGTGTAGTATATATTACTTTCAGAGAGAAAGGGAGAGGGGGAGAGAGAGAGAAACATCAATGATGAGAGAGAATCATTGATCGGCTGCCTCCTGCAGGCCCCACACTGGGGATCGAGCCCGCAATCTGAGCATGTGAACATGTGTCCTTGGCCGGAATCGAACCTGGGACCCTTTAGTCTGCAGGCCAATGCTCTATCCACTGAGCCAAACCAGCTAGGGCCCTCAATGTACATTTTTAAGGGTTTTTGTGAGTTGTTATTTTCTGAAAATATTTCTGATTTGATCTGTTGTTTTAAAATTACTTCAGACACTGCCAAGCCCAAAGCAGCAAGATGACATTTAACAGGAATAAATGTAAATTCCCACATTTGGGTTAAAAAAAAAAATTGTTCAGGTACAGAATTTGCACACCTGTTTGGTACCAGTTCCCGCACAAGATTGTGAGCGCTAGCCCAGCATGGTTCTTTGGTTCTTATGGAAGGTGACATCTCCTTAGAACCTCATGAAGAAAGCTGTCCTCTTTAAATCGGGCAGTGCAGTGGTTTTGCTCAATTATTCTCAGGCCGGGTTTGTCTCGTGTATGGAATACTGTGCCCTGTCCCAAGGGGCTATTTGGGGAAGAAAGATGTTGACCATAGAGGGAGCATCCTTTGTGATCAAGATGTTTAGGGATCTGGAACTGGCCAAGGAAGTGGGTATGTTTAACATGGAAGAGGCGATGTAGGGAGATAAAGGGTGTCTTCTATCATCAGACAGACTTCCTTTGTTGCTCCACAAGTAGAACCCTGCATTGTCTATCAGTGGAGGCAGTTTTGCTCCTGGTCTAAGCTGAGGCCATGGGACCTCCCTTTAGGCTTGATTAGAGCCTCGCTACCTGACATGTGGTCCCTGGACCAGCAGCATCAGTATAACCTGGAGATTGTTAGAATGCAGAATCTCAGGCCCACACCACACCTCCTGAATCACAATCCACATTTTATCAGGATCCCCTGGGACTCAAATCCACATTAAAGTTTGAGAGGCACTGGGCTCAATGTTTCTAAGATCCCTCTTCAAAATTCTTAGGGTTCAATTATTTTATTTAGTAAACTGAAAATTACCAGTTCATTTGTAATATCAACTTAAAATGCCTGGCTATCGTTAATTATACTGTATTGTATATTTTTTTTTAAATATATATTTTATTGATTTTTTTACAGAGAGGAAGAGAGAGGGATAGAGAGTTAGAAACATCGATGAGAGAGAAACATCGATCAGCTGCCTCCTGCACACCTCCCACTGGGGATGTGCCCGCAACCAAGGTACATGCCCTTGACCGGAATCGAACCTGCAACCCTTCAGTCCACAGGCCGACGCTCTATCCACTGAGCCAAACTGGTCAGGGCTGTTGTATATTTGAAAGTTGCTAAGAGAATAGGTTCTAAAAGTTCTCATCACAAGAAAATTAAATTTGTAACTATATGTGATGACAGATGTTAGCTAGACTTATTCTGGTGACCATTTCACAGGGATGGGTAAAAGTAGGTTTACAGTTGTGAGTATGTGCGTTTCTTCTTGCATCATTATTTATTAATTATTATATTATTTCCCATATGAACAACTGTAAGCCTACTTTTACCCAGCCCTGTATATGCAAATATCAAATCACTGTGTTGTACATATGAAACTAATATGTCAATTACATCTCAGTTACATTTTTTAAAAAAATAAAATGCCTGAGTATATGTGCATAAACCCAAATAAGTATATGTTGCTCCATTAGTTAGAAGGAGATTTGTCCATTCTCCCCCTAAAGTAAAAGTTACATTCCTTATGTATTTGGTCAGCTTATAGCAATTAAAATATAAGTGTTTTTTCTTTTTAACATATAGTACTAAATTATTGCTTAAAATTGTGTTAGTTTCTTCAGTTTTTCTTCTCTATTCATTAAAATTTCCAGATTAAGATTAAGATTTTGAATATCTGATAAGAATACTCAAGAGACATTTAAATAATAACAACTTCTCATTATACATGGATTTTATACTTAGCCTGTTTTTTTTTTTTTTTTGCTTATACTTTGACATTATGGGAACCTTTGAAGTATTTTATAGTAATTCTCCACAGTAGCCCTTATCTTTTAGATTTTAGATCTGAGATCAGGCAAGTAAAACAGTTTTATCTTTTTTCCTCTCAAAATACCATGACTAACTTGAGCTCTTCTCTTTTTTTCCTTAAATATTTTGCTACTTATCCTTTTAAGTTCAGATGGAATCCATGATTCATTTCATATTTCCTCCTTTATGTAATTAGTCATTTGTTCTTTTGATGTTTATAATAAAACTAACACTTAACATGATAGTTACAAAATTCCAAAATAAAGAAGTTCTTAAATGACTTGTAGTCAGGATATAAAATATGGCAAAAATGAATGGGGAAAACTTCTTAGGAATAAAAGACGTTCTTTAAGGCCATATAACCATGAGTTATTTGTTTTACGAACATATTTCCATCTCTGTTTTCTTTTGGCTTATAGAACAAAGAAACTTTGCTCTGACAGGTGGCTTAGATAATATTTGGTGTATGTATGTCATCTAGATGAGATAATGTATGACAAATGGCCTTATAAAATAGTAAAGTGTTATAGACATTTTCATAACTTTTGTGCATTATAATTATGTTTTAATTTTAGTTTAGCAGGGTTTTATAGGACTGACTTTTTAAAAAATCTTAATTCTGCCTTAGTGAGAGTCTTCCCATTTTGATTTCTTAATTCATAAATGATTATGAACAAATGAGCCATGCTCTATCATAACAGTAACTGGCTGTGAGGTGGAAGACTAGGCTTTTTTCTACCAGCTTATTTGCTTGCTTATTTGTTCATTCATTCACTATGAATATATACTGAGCACTTTCTGTGTACAAAGCTCTGGGCAGGACATAAAATAAATAAGACAATGTTCAAAAATTTCAGAATTTATAAATTTATTTTTAATAATTGTAGCATCTTACCAAAGTTTAGATTATTAGATCACCATTTTGAATATTGAGTAAATAGGAGATTGATGTTGAACTTCATAGCTGTTAAAAATTGCTTGAAGTACAATTAATTTTTAAGAACGAGGGTTAGGAAAATGGTTACATATCCCTATAGGGTTTACCTGATCTTAGGTTTTTTTCCAGAATGGTTTGAAATCACATTTTTCAGTCTAGACTCCGGTCTGTGCTATCCAGTTTGGGAGCCACTCACTACCTGCATTGTGGCTTTTGAGACTTGAAATGCAGCTAGTCCATATTGAGATGTGCAGTGAGTACAAAACGTATGCTGATTTCAGAGATATAGTACACAAAGAAGAAAAAACATTTAACAAATTTTCAGATTGGTTACATGTTGAAATGCTAATACTTTGCACCTGTAAGGTTAAGTAAAAATGTTATTTTTACCTGTTCCATTTTACATTTAAATGTGGCTACTAGACAATTTAAAATGGCATATGTGGCTCACATTATGTTTCAGTTTGGAAGAGCTGGTCTAGACTGTCAAGTGTGGAGTGACTGAGAGCTCTCAGAGAAGAGATCAGAGCTTAGCAGAGTGCTTTAGAAATGAGATGCCACCGATAGGATCCACTTACTTGAAGAAGTCCCAGTCTGCACCTTTGTCCTACTTTCAGAGATGCTTGCTTTCCTGAACCCACAAAAAGAGCATATTTCATGTAACAGTGATAAGCATTTGTATATCCTTTTTGCTAAAAAATTCACTGTTATGTCATTTAATCTTTGCTGTTCGCTTCATTCTATAAGAGCGAAAGCCAGAGAAGCCAAGATTGCATAATTAACAGTAAAATCTTGAATTTGAGTCCAGCTCCTTAGCTCCATTTTGCTGTGCTGAGGCACTCTAATTTTCACACCTATAAATCCATTTCTTGAGAGAAACAGCTAATTTCATTTCATTTGAAATTTAAATTTAATTAAATTCTACATTGAGAAACGTATATACATCACATACATTCATCATACTGATGAGTTTTCACCAAGTGAATACTGATCTAACCAGATCCCAGGTTAAGTCACAGAACATGACTAGTACTCACCCAGAAATCTCTCCTGATCCCTTTTTAACTACCCCTCCCATGGTAACCACTACTCTGACTTTTAAAAACATAGATTTGCTTTACTGTTTTTAAACTTTACACAAATGGAGTCATATTGCATGCACTATTTGGTGTCTGACTTCTTTCATTCAATAATATGTGAAATCCATTTATGTTGTTGCGAATAATGGTCGATTTTTTATTCTCAGCACCAGATTGTATTCCATTGTGTTACTGTACCACTCTTTATCCATTTGTGTAGTTTTCGGGTTGTTTAGGTCATTACGAATAGCACTGCTGTTGAACATTCTAGAACAGGTTTGTGTGAACCCACATGCATTTCTGTTGGGCATATATGTAGGAATAGAATTACAAAAGCAGCTTAATTATTACGTTATCTTGTATTTGAGGCTGAAATTTGGCTTTGTGAAATTCTTTTGAAGAAAAGAAGTAAAAACTTTACTTTGATACCTCAAATACTGTACCAAAATAAATACTAAGGCAGCCATTACAACAGGATGCAAGGAGAAGGCATTTTACTGCCTTAACACATTTCAAAAAGCAGAATCTCTTTTCTGCAATCGAATCTACATTCTTGCAAAGAAAACAATTATAGATTCCCCAGCCTGTTTTTAGAAAAAAGTGTTAAGGTGCCTGTTTATCCAGTGGCATCCTGTGTGAGGGAAGTGTAGTTCCAGGATTTGCCAACACAGAGTCTACCTTTGTAGTTCATTAACATGAATGATGATCATTAAAGATGTGTATTTTATATTTAGATTTATAAGAGTTGTCTAACTTAAGCACACTGGGCAGAGGAAGAAATCTTCCAGATTTCCATGCTGGGACTCAAGATGGCCCTAGGCAAGATACTTGGGAAATGGAAACAAGGGGAGAAATACTCTGATAGTTCCTTTGGCCTCCATGGACAGAGAAGGTTGCTGCTATTACTAGTGGTAAATTAAACTTATTTTATAGTGGAGAATGTTACATTAAATTAGGACACAGCTCTTCTAGACGGAAAGTTTTGTACCCGTATTGCTGTGGTGGCTATCCCTTGCATTTACAGAAAGCCCCTCCTTTTATTGTGAGGTCAGCATGATTACCCCATCCCCCAAATACTGGCTGAACTTTGGATTATGGGTAGATCACATTTTCTTTAATGCCTGTTGATTTCTTTAGGATTGTAAGTTATGGGTCCAGATTTTTGCTTATTTAATTTTTCTTCTTGCTTTCCAAGTTAAACATAAAATGAGAGCATGGGGGGGGAATCAAATTATTTTTAGGTTATATCTGAAGAGCAGGTGTGTTCTCTCATGATTTACAGTGCAGGTGCATTTTTATTTAACTGCTTAAAATTACGATTAAAATATTATTCAAGCGGAGCAAAGCAAAGTTTAAAAAATTACTTGAAAACAGTTGCTTTAATTGTTTTTCTCTTTTTTCTCCACTTGACTTAAATAATGTGAATTTCTGAAGCAGCCCCCTTCAAAGAATACTGCTCCCAATGTATGAATTACATTCATTCAATGAGATGCAGCCTTTTCATCTATAGGACAATGTGGGATCCCGGGCCATGAGTCTTTTCTTTGTCTAGCCTGATTCTAAGGCAGGAGCAGTCCTCTCTGCTTTTTAACATATTTTCAGTTGTCATTGAACACCAGGGGGAGGAGAACTACAGCCCACAACATGCCCACCCTGGTCCCTCTACCCCCTACCAGAGGATTTGCTGCTTCAGCCTTTTAAGTGCCCCCAAAATTTCATGTTTGGATCATGCACTTGTGTAGCCAGTTATCAGGGTTGTGTGGGTGTGTTTAGAGGGGTCTCCCCTTAGCTTAACTTCTGGCCTTGGTAACAGAATCTAAATAACACAGGTTACTCATCAGGAGCTGAAGATTTTCCCCTTTTCATATTGATGCTTCTGATACAGTTTTATACGTTGGCTGATTATGTGTGCGTACTTTGTGGCTCCAAGATGCAGCTGGAAAGTGTGTGGGGGTTGTCTGCTTCCTCTGAGGCTGCTACAGGTGGTCAGGTGGGGGCGGCCGTGATAAAGGTACAGCACCCACTTCCGGCAGCTAGTCTTGTGAGTGCTGTAACCCACTGCCTGAACCTGAGCTGCACTTCAACCTAATTCTCTCCTGGGTACTTCATCTTTCACTGCTTCTGATTTGCCTGTTGAAGGTTTATGACTAAGGTTGTGGTTAAAAATTCCCTTTTTAGGTATGAAAAATCTTTCAGGTTACTTTGTGTTGCAATTGCTTTTTCTTCTTTTGCTGTGGACTTTCTGCATTTTGTAAAAATGAGTCCTAAGTAAAAAAAGAAAAAAGAAAAAAGAATCTTAACATTATGTAAGAGTTAGATAAAGGTTAGGTGGATAATATATTCCCTCATTAGAGCAAAAAGAAAATCAGTGTAGTTTCTTGGCAGATTGAATATGTTAAAATGTATTTTATGATTTACATTTTATGATACGGAAAAGCCCATCTCAAAATATTGTCATAGACTCCTTAGATTTGGAATGAGTTTATTTATTCGACCTGCCATTCACCTACATGTGTTTAATTTCTGCATAGTGCTGTCCTTGGAGCTGCGAGAATCGTGAGCTTCCCTTAGTGGGTTTACAGTCTCGCTGGAAGGGAACAACATTTATGAATATACTTGATGAAGTGATAGGGACTTGACATGATCTTATTCAGTCTTTGAGAAAACCTTCTGAATGAGATAATATTGTAACTTTTCAGAGAAAGAAGCTGAGGTTCAGAGACATTAAGCACTCACTTAGGGGAACCCATTGACAAGAGTCGGGCCACTGGCTCCAACACCAGTGCTCTCTGGGGTGTGGGCTGCCTCTCACACTTGCTAATTTAAAGAACAGCTTGATTTAGGGACATCCAATAAGTACTCTACACTGAGTGGCCAGATTATTATGATCTCTGAACGCATATCCTATATAATAAAAGGCTAATATGCAAATTGTCCCTTCGACCAGGAGTTCGACCAGCAGGCAGGCCTGTCGACTGCCCATGTCCCTCCCCCTGGCCAGGATAGCCAGACCCCACCCATGCACGAATTCATGCACAGGGCCTCTAATATATATACATACATACATACTGAGTGGCCAGATTATTATGCGTTCAGAGTTCGTAATAATCTGGCCACTCAGTGTAGAAGTTCAGGGGCAGACGCGATGGGGTGCAGTGGGAGTCACCAGAGACAACGACACCACCACCCCTCCCAGCTGCATTGGGTGGGAAAATATCAGAATGCCAGGGTTGGTGATTGAAAGATCAAAATGGCAGCAGCAAGTTTGCCAGTTTGGAAGGAGACCTGATCCTTGACATGGGTAGAATTTGTATAGAGCGTCCAGGAGGAGAAAGGGTCTCTGCATAGTAAAAGCTGAATGCGGGCAGGCGTGATAACAAAGGGAGAATGGGCACACATGTTTAGGAGATACTGTATGGGCTGATCTAACTAGGAGCCATCAAAAGTTAACACTAGATCAGAATTATTCCAAATTCATCACATCTTTCAACGAATCCTATCTTCGTAGCAGGCCTCTGAGGGCGATATTCTGATTATCAACTCTATTTCAGGGATGAGGAGGGTGATGTGCGCAGCCATTCAGTGGTGGCACTGGGATTCAGAGCCCAACCATCAGGCTCCAGAGCCTGAGCTTGAGGGGGCTCTGCTCCACTTACCCCTCATTACTAGGGCATATGGGTGGTGGTGAGGGTCCTTGAATTGCTGGGGTGATGGAAAGATAAAAAGGGCAGGGGTGGTGATAGAAAGGTCAGAATGGCAGCAGCAGGCTGGCCCATTTGGGAAGAGGAAACAGGAAAAAAAGAGAAGCAGTTACTCTGAGCCTCACAGGGTCTGGTCAGGGCAAGTAGGTAGGTGAAATTTAAAGCATCAACATGCCTTAAGTGATTGGAATTGAAGATGAAGAAGAAGGCTCTCTAAGATTGGGAGACTGGGTTGCTGGGAGGACAGTGCTGCTATTGAAAAAATGAATGGGATCAAGAGGGAAGCTCTTTTGTACAGGCAGTAGCACCAGGGCTAGAAGTGACGGCTTTTGAGTGGGTTAAATATGCAGTAGAGGCACCACATGCTAGAAAAACTGTTCACTGGAGAGTTGAAAATAAGGGACAATCCAAGGGAGAGGTGATTTGCAAGGAAAGATATAATGAATGATTTCTGAGAGGGATTGATGGAGGGACAGAGGTGGGGAGGAGAGGGGAGGGGAGGGACATGGAGGGGAAGGGAAGGAGACTGAGAGAAATGTATGCCCTTGGGAAGTGCCCTTGGTCAAGCAGAGGAAGGAGAAAGGAGAAGGGAACCATGAAGGAAATGGGAGAAGCAGCTAACCGGAGGAGAGAGGATAATTAAAAGAGAAAATAAAAAGCTGCTGAACAGTATCAAAGGCTGCAAAGAAGTCAAGGGGAACAAAGCCTGAAAAGGGCATTGGATTTGACAAAGAGGAAGGCCATTTGTGCCCTGCATGGGAGGCTGGTGGGATGGGGAGGGGAAATCCCTCTGGACCGTACAGATTTTGGTGTTGCTGAGTTCTCCCTCAGTGGACCTTTTCTGAATGCTTAGTAAATACCGCTTAGGTGACTGGTATTGCAGTTAGTTACACTGAGCTACCTTACCTAAGACTTTGCCATTCACATAGCTCCCAGGTTCTGACTGTGGAGGTGTTCAGTTGATCACCACCTATTGAAGACATAATTTTAGGGTCAAGTTGATGAGCCCTTGAAGCAGAGGTGAGGTAGAAGACCATCAGTTTTGAACCGCGCTTTAGAAGTTCATATAGCAGCCCAACCCCTCAGGGCCATGGCTCATTTGTTTCTAAGCCGCTTTTTAATACACTGATTGTTACGTGGCATCCAAATGATATTTTAACACCACTGTTCACAGGATTCCTTTTTGTTTTCAGGTTTCTTTGTCATGTAAAGTCTAACTGATATGAAAATACCAACAAAAAAATGTTTCCCAACTTCCCAGGAACCCTCAAAAGACCAAAATGTGTCATAGATCTAATGCCTGCTTACCCTTTGGTAGGAATCCAGGACTCCCTTCTTTCAGCCCACAGCTGTGGACAGTGGCACTCAGTTGCTTTTATTAAAGCTGCCAGATTTGGAGATGCACCCCACTTTCACATGAGTTTAAACATTTTAGGGAGGCAAGAAGAAATCTGCATTTACAAATGATCGTATTTTTTTTATTTTAGCTTTTGGCTAGAAGCCTATTCGGTCCTTTATTGTTCCAGCCAGTTTTTGTTGGTAATGATAACTTGGTGCATTCTGATTTTAGAAAATAGGTCGCCACGTAGAAAACTCAGAAGACTCAGGAGAAGGTAACTTCTTTCTCTCCCCTTGGCCCCTCCCCCCAGCAGAGAGTACTTGTAAGTGAAACTTAAAATGGAGTCAACTCAGGAGGGCTCTCAGACCCCCACCTTCTGCCCCATCAGGCCCCCTTGCTTCTCTTTCTTACTGTCTTCTGTGGTAATTAGCATCTTGACTCAGAAGTATGATAGGGGAGAGAAATAAAAAGCAAGTTAACTTTGTTTCTTTTTTTAAATATTTTTTTATGAATTTCTTTATTGATTAAGGTATCACATATTTGTCCTCATCCCCCCATTCCCATCCCAAACCCCTCCCACCCATGCCCCCAACCCCCTGTTGTCCGTGACCACTGGTTAGGCTTATATGCATGCATACAAGTCCTTTGGTTGATCTCTCCCCCTTACCCCCACCCTCCCCTACCTTCCCTCTGAGGTTTGACAGTCTGATCGATGCTTCCCTGTCTTCAGGTCTGTTTTTGTTCATCAGTTTATGTTGTTCATTATTTCCCCTAGATGAGTGAGATCATGTGATACTAGAAATACACAAAAGTTAAAGTGTCTCTGGTTGAACCCTTGGTAAGTAGTTTTTGGAGTTGTCTGGGGTTTCATTTATTCTCCAGTCTTCACTTGTAAATAAAATTCGGAGTTCATTGTTCCTAACAAGAGAACCAGCTTAACCATTTACTTAGAGTAGTTAAAAATCAGTTCTGATTACCAGAAAGTTTTCATCTAATCTATTTGCTACATTTTTATATTTGATTATCTTAATAGAGTCCAAGTATGTTTAATAAAATTTAATCTTCCATTATTAAAATTCCTAATATCTTATATTGCTATATTTTGTTATTAGGAACATCAACTCTCATTGTTTAAAATTGTGCTTCTCTGTTTTGTTAGAGTCATGAGCTGATAATTTTATAAAACACAATAAAAATTAATTAGTAGAAATACGAAATTAAAAAGTCATAAAAACATAAGCCTGATTCATTTTTTAAAATTGTTATATTCAATGGACATTAATTACTCTGGCAAACTGCTATAAATGTCTCTAAATATCTACTCCCAGTTTCTGGATTGGGTCTGGGATGGGTCTGCAGGTCCCACTCTGTGGACAGAATAGAGAGTTTAGGAGCCTGAAGATGAATCTCAAACATATATGCAAGAAATATAGTGACAGTCCCCCAAAAACCTACTCTGAGAGTATGTCCTGAGGTTAGTTATCACTCATATAAGTCCAATGCAGAAAAAATGCTGTTTATTTAAACTTGGTCTATTTTACGAAACATCACAGGACAATAATGATTATTGCAATGTTTCAAACAATATACAGATGAATATAGAAAAAGTTCATTGTGTTTCTCTTCACTTCTCATATTATTTCTTTTTCTTGCTCTTTATTCAATATATACACAAAGATATATATAATAATTTTTCCTCCTTCTATAAAATAGAATGGAATCATAAACAATGCTCTGCAACTTTATTTTTTACTTAACAGTCACATTTTTCCTTATCAACAAATATAATGTCTTTTGAAAATATAAATGTAATGCCTATTACATTTACATTTGTACCATAGTTTATTCAATTATTTCTCAGGTGATGGGCATTCAGGAGCATTCTAGGTTTTACTACTCCCAACCACACTGCAGTTAAAATTCTTATACTTAAATTCTAATGTATGTACTTTGATATTTGAAGGATAGATTCCTAAAAGCTGAGTCAAAGATAACACCAGATGGCATTTCAAAAAGTTGAAGTACCTGGCTGCCTCATGCAGCTAGGTATTAGGAATTTAAAAATTTTTCCCCACTCTGATGGATGAAGAGTGATTCCTACTTGTTTTAGTTTGAATATCCCTGGTTACCAGCAAGATTGAGCCTCTTTTCATATGTTTAAAAACCTGTTGTATCTTTTTATTTAATTTTGAGGGAACAAACCACGGCAGACTTCATTTTATCATAAGGTCTTTTAAGTACCAATTTTTCTGTATGTGATGCACTCAGTGGTTGGAGTTTATGTTTGTTTTTGTGGGATGGAGGAGATAGGAAGATGACAAAGATACAGTGTTGAGTTTTGTTTTGTTTTGTTTGAGATGGCTTAGTTCTCATTTTCTTTCTCTAACATTTTTTTCTTCAAGATCAGCTGACTTACAGGAAATCCGTCTGTCTATTTGCGTGTAATGTAAAAAGAGCCCAGGGTGGGGCACCTCTATGGCTTGGCACACTGTACATGGTTATTCAAGACTGCCCAAGGACTGTGCATTCATACTTGTACATTTTTTATTGAAGTCAATTCATATAACATAACATTAACCCTCTTATAAAATATACAATTTAGTGTTCAACCACCTCTATCTAGTTTCAAAACATTTTCATAACCCCAAAGGAAGCTCCGTACCAATTAAGCAGTCACTTCTCATTCCCCTAATTCCTCATGCCCTGGAAACCACTAATCTGCTTTTTGCTTCTATAGATTTACCTTTTCTAGATATTTCATATACCTGGAATCCTATCATATGTGATTTTTTTGTATCTGACTTCTTTCATTTAGCTTAATGGTTTTGAGGTTCATCATGTTGTAGCATGCACATATTAGTACTTCAGTCCTTCTTGTGAGTGGAAAATATTCCATTGTATGCCACAAATATACCACAGTTTGCTTATTGATTCATCAGTGGATAGACATTTGGGCAGTTTCCACCTTTTGGCTCTTGTGAGTAGTCACACATGTAAATTTAGACCCCAGTTAGTCATACCGAAGGATGGACAAAGGACAAGAAGGCAGGCAGCTGAGAAGAGCCTTTCAGTGGTTCTTCTAGAGCTTTCTTCTCTCTTGGTGATTGGTCATTTACTGGATCTGTAGAAGGCTGGTTCTTGAGGTCAGATTGAGGATTAGTGTTCATTGGCGTTAAGATCTAGATTAACCTGCAAGCAACACAAAACCTCCCAGTTGATCATATCCTATTTATTTATGTATTTATTTATTTAATTTAAACTTAAAAAAAGTATTCTCACCTGTGGGTATTTTTGTCATTGATGAGAGAGAGAGAGAGAGAGAGAGAGGAAGAGAGAGGGAGACAGACAGACAGATATTGATGTGATGTTTCCATCGGTTGCCTCCCCTACACACCCTGCAACCTGGGTATGTGCCCTAACCAGGAATCAAACCCACAACCCTTAGATGCATGGGACAGTGCTGAACCACACTGGCCAGGGATACATCCTCTGCATTTAAAAAGGAACTTACTTGCCACATCAGGGATTATTTTCCCCATCCAAGCACTGGGTTGCTTTAGCCTTAGTGGGTTCGTTGGCTAGGAGGTGATATTCACAGCTGTTCCCTTTATGGTGGGTACCTTCACCTCCAGCTTTTGGTTTGGAGCTTGTGGAATGTGACCAGAGAGAGGAACTGTGCCCATAGTTGTGCTTGACATAGGTGGATTCAGTTCCCAACTCAGCAATCTTGAATCTTGACCAAGTTTTGTACCTCCCAGTTCTCTCCTCTGTAAAATGGGGTTACTGATACTTAGATAGATCTTAGGGTTGTAAAGAGAGCTCAGTGGGATGATGTATAGAGAGCACTGCTACAGTGCCATATAGTAGTGCTTCATAAATGTTCTTTTCCCTCTCAGAGCTTCCTTGTCCTCTCCTCTCTCATGCCTACCTGTCTCACTGTGTGGTAATAAGAATCAAATGAGCTGATATGCATAGATTGGTTCCTAGCTCCATGCCTGCCACATAAGTAAACACTCAGTGTAGATAGATGGAAAGATACCTTACCTTGCAATTTGTGTCTCTCATTGGAAAAATACCATCCAGTTGATTGTAAGTCATTTAAACTGCTCTAGATGGTACAGATTTCACCTGGGTACATTGAGTTGTTCTGTACTTTTTTGTCTTTATTACCATAGCCATATCAGACTAATTAAAAGATAATCATATTTTCGATAGATAGACTCCAGCTAAGATCCTAATGTGTGAGTTAGGAATTTAGCATCCTACTAGCACAAATACAGTAAAGAAAGCCATGTTAATATCAAATTGTTGCATCCCAAAGAAAACAGCCTGTGGACAGTGTGAAATAATCTCTTTTAGAAGCTGACACAAGACCTGGACTTAAAAATGGTCATTTAGCACCCTGTTTTGAGTACTGGTTTTGGTGCTGCTATTTCAGAATCCTGTTTTAGGGCAAATGGAAAGTGATTGTAGAAAAACAGTTGAAGGGGAAAGGATTTGGCCACCCTACCTCTCAAACTGTGTAACAAGCATGCTCTGTAAGGTTGACATAGACCACCCATCTTGCCTGATGTGAGGGCATGTTTATAATGCTTCTTGTCACAGGTGCCAGGGTAATTGAAGGAGAAAGATAGTTCATGTTTTGTCAGAAATGAAGTATTTCTGTAGTTACAATGTTGAGTTTCTCTGACCAAACCTATCCTGTATAATAAAAAGAGAATATGCAAATTGACCATCACTCCGCCATAAAGCTGGCAGTGCCCACAGCGGAGGGTGGGGTTTCCGTAACACAAGATGGCTGCACCTACAGTGGAGACCTACAGTGGAGACGGGGTTTCTGTAACACAAGATGGCTGCACCCACAGCAGAGGCTGAGTTCCCCTGACGAGCCTTAACGAGCAATCAGCAGGGACCGGAGGCTGTGTTCCCCCCCCACCCCAGCCCCCGTGGGGCTTGACAGGGGACCTCAGGCTGTGCCCCCCACCCCAGCGCCAGGCCAGAGGACCACAGGTTGTGCCCCCCACCCAGCAGGGCTTGACAGGGGACCTCAGGCCATGCCTCCCACGGTGGCACCAGGCTGGGGGACCTCAGTCTGTGCCCCCCGCCCCGGTGCTAGGCCGGGGGACCTGAGGCTGTGACCCCTGCCCAGCAGGGCTTGATGGGGGACCTCAAGGTGTGCCCCCCCCACCCCAGTGCTGGGCCAGGGGACCTCAGGCTGCTCCCCTCACCCCGGGCCGGGGACCTCAGGCCACGCTCCCCACCCAGTGGGGCTTGATGGGGGACCTGAGGCTGCGTCCCCCCTCCTAGTGCCAGGCTGGGGTACCTGAGGCTGCGCCCCCCCCTACCCGGCAGGGCTTGACGGGGGACCTCAGGCCACGCTCTCTGCCCCGGTGCTGGGCCAGGGGACCTGAGGCTGCGCTCCCTGCCTGGCGGGGCTTGACAAGGATGGGACCAGCCGGGTCTGGATCTAGCCCAATGAGGGGGCGGCAGCCGGGTCTGGGTCTCGCACGATTTTGAGGCGCACGTGGGTGGGCGGGGACTTGACTCTGGGTCCCGTGGTGCACCCCAGACTCTGACAGGAGGAAGATTTTCATATATATTTTATTAATTTTCTTTCATCTCTGACACTTCCATTATAGAGAAAGGGAAAATAGCAATATTAAAATATTTCCTCTAATCCCCTTTTAATGTGCACAAATTTCATTCACTGGGCCACTAGTACTGATTATAGTAGCAGATTGCTCGCATAAAATTTGCACAAATAACTATTTGTAAAAGCATGTTAGACTCAGTTGAAATTTTGAAAGCATTTAAGAATATTTATAATACAAATATTTTAAAATTAATAGGTCTGAAATTTAGTTATTTATTTGGTATATATGTCCCAGGTCCCCTTAAATCCTCACTGATTTCCTAGACATTTCGCAGGAGACACTGGTGAGCACTAGAAAGAGGGCGAGTGGACCAGGATCTCACCGGGATATAAAGACCAACAGACCCTGCAGCCCAGCTCTCTGGGGCCTTTTGGAGGAAGATGCCTGGATTACAGATACATTCATCATGCTTTTTCACCTCCATCTCGCACTCAAATCACAGCCACTTCCAGAAGGTGCAAATTGAATAAGGTTGTGCCTGCAGAAGACAATCAAATGTGTCTTTTATTGGTCCGGACATATCTTTAGAATAACTTCTAAATAAATTTTAGATTTGTGATGCTAAAGACATGCATTTACAATTTGAAAAGCTGGTACTCGTTAAAGTAATTCTTTTAAAACTTTTTATTTCTTTTGAAAAAATTCAAACCTAGAAGGAAGATGAAAGAATAATATAACACTTCTACTCCCTCAGTTTACATTCACCAATTATTAACACTTGCTATGTTATCTCTCTATGTGTAGTTTTGTGTATATGTATTGGGAAAAGGGGTTTGTTTTTAGAACCATTTGAAAGTAAGTTGCATACCTTGTGACATTTTACTCCTAAACACTTCAGCATCATCTCTGAAGAATAGGAATATTTTCCTACATAACCACAGTACTATTATAAAGGAATTCTTAATTAAAAACTGTAGACAAAGAGCAAAAAGGGCAGCCATTGAACAATACTGAGACTGAACTTGAAAAGTATAAGGAGAAGTACAGGGAGGCCATTAGAATTCCTATTTGGTTTGTTAAAGAATAAATGTTGTATATACCACTGAACCACCCAGTTGATGCAGAATTTGCCCAAATATTTATTTAGTTCAAGGAGTTTCTCCTGGTTTTCTGAAGCCATTTAGTGTTTTGATCAGAGTTATAAGCCTTTTAGCCTGCAAATGAATTTCTTTAGCATCATCATTCTAATACCGGAGAAGCGACATCTACTTAGACTTGAGGTTACAAGCAAATTCTCAATGCCATTGCATTGAGAACATGGGCCCTTCAGTGATTACATTCAGAACTGTTTCCTAATGGGTAGTAGGAGTAAACATGGAAGTCCTTTCCTGACATTTTATTTACGTTGGAGTAAAAGCTGATGTATTAAGACACTATTTTGAGAAATAATTTTACCAGCCTGGCAAAATGTTAAGCTTCATGTCATCACAGACCTTTTGCAGATTTAGGCCTTAGGAGTCAGTTCCAGGAAAATGCTACTCCTATGAAGCTGAACATCAGGGACTCAGTCAAGTGGATGTAACGTATAAGCACCACTGAATTGTGTATTTTAAAACAAGGATATATATTTTCTTGATACCATTAGCTCATAGAACATTAAATAAATTAAAAGCTTTCTTTGGACTGGTTCCCTGAAAGCATCTATCTTTATTTATTTATTTTTATTTTTTGCAGATGATGATGCAGATGGCTTCTAAACTGAGGTCTATATTATGAACACAAGCAATTAGGTACAAAGGACATAGGCATACATTCTATAAAAATGGAAACAAGCAGTGACAATCTGATAGTTTGTCTGAAGTTAGAACATCTTTCATTTCTGGTGATGTCATCAGGTGTTGAGGTCTATATTGCATATGCACACACAGCCTTAAAATCAAGACATTGAAGACAGTTAACTGCATTAGAGTCCAATATCTACAATTGGGCATTGTGGTTTCCATTGAAGCACAATATTTCTCTCCCTAAGATTACCCTCGTGTTTTTTTTGTTTTGTTTTTCCCCCCATTTTTTTTTATTAAGGTATTACATGTGTACGTATCTTCCCATTGCCCCCCCCCCACCCCACTCCCATAGATGCCTTCACTCCCAATGTCTTGCGTCCATTGGTTATGCTTATATGCATGCATACAAGTCCTTCGGTTGATCTCTTATCTCCCCCACCTCTCCCTAACCTTCCCGCTGTAATTTGACATGAAAGCATCTATCTTTAGCAGGATTTAATATTTTACAAGAACTGTTTGGGGATTTTTTTTTTTTTCAAATTAAAAAAAAAGCTATTTTCTCTACACTTTGCATGGAAACCATGTTAAGCCACCTCTCTGAATACAGAAGTGGGAAAAATAGGTTTAAAGTTATGAAAATAAATAGCAAAGTATTAATAAATAATACAAGAATAAACTTTCATGTACTCACAACTGTAAACCTACTTTTGCCTATGTATGTAAGTACATCAAGCATCATCATGTCAAGAATGAGAAGAAAGCATGTTTCCTTTATTTTTATCTGTTTATTTTTAAAGATTTTTTTAATGATTTTTTTAGAGATAGGGGAAGAGAGAGAGGGAGAGAGAGAAACATCAAAGTGAGAGTGAAACATGATTGGCTGCCCCTGTTATGCCCCCTACTGGGTATCAAGCCCGAAACCCAGGCATATGCCCTGACCAGGAATTGAACTGGCAAACTTTTGATGCACAGGATGACACCCAACCAACTGAGCCACACAAGCCAAGGCAAAAGCACGTTTCCTTTTAATAGCAGTATATGTCATAGAGATGTTAGACCTATGATTTTTCATAAAAAGGTTCATTTCCAGTAAACTCTTGTGTTTACCCAGTGCATTGAATTTGTTAACTGGCCTCCTACTGATCAGGCACGTGGGAGATGCATCCCAGAGAGTTTGAAACTGTGTATTTTAGCTTTCATTTCCTTTTTTTTTTTTCACTCTCTTACTATTCAGTGGCCATGGAGATTTCTAATTTTAAATTCCTATTTACATATCAAATTTACAAGCTATAACTTTTAGAATAATTTTTGTACTATGTTCTGTGAACAAGTTACAACAGCATTTAATGTAAAATGCATGTGTGGCTTCTTATGTATCAAAGCCATGCTTTTCCTTTGCCTCTCATAACAGTCCCGTTTCCAATTTGTGTTAGAAAGTTCTGTGTGAAACGTGAACCCTGGTTTATACAATTACTAAGAATGAATGCATGTCCCTTGGGATGATAGCCCTTGAGCTATCTTTGTGGCAATCTTATGTAGAATATTTGAATCTTTCTCCTCTAATGCCAAGTGCTTACTTTTCACATGTAAATTGAAGATGTCACTGCTTGAACTTGGCTACCAGTGCGTGCATATAATGTTGATTAGCATCATAATGGTTTTTGGCCACTCTGTGAAAATTTTGTTTTTAAGAGGCACACTTTATCATGCCAAACTCAAGATAGTAGATTGGATTTGTTCATCATTCATTCTTTCAGTCAGTAAACATTCATTAAATACCTACTTTGCATTATGCTGTTCAGAAAGGAACAGGATAAAATTGCTGTCCTGGAATAAATGTGGCAGGTGCCATGAACAGATACTAACAAGATACAAGAGCCACTTGAAGAGTGTAGGGTGGAAGTGTGTGTGGGGATGGGTAGGGGCCCCATAGAAAGGTGAGTTAGTCAATAAAGACATCACTGAACAATGAATCTCACACTAAATATTGAAAGAATGTGTTGTAGAGAAACCAAGATGGCAGCATAGATAAGCACCTAAACTGCTGCCTCGCACAACAATTTCAAAACTACAACTAAAAGACAACAGACACCATCCAGAACCACAGGAAAGCTGGCTGAGTGAAAATTCTACAACTAGAAGGAAAGAGAAAAGCTCACAGAGAATTGGAGGTACGGCAAAGGGTCTTTGTGCGCGCAGAGAGGAAGGGCTGCTGAGAGCCTGGCTGACTTTCTCTGGTGGAAGGGGGAAGGAAGCCCCCGACCGCACTGAACCCCAGTTCTGACTGCAGTGAACCCCAGTTCCGGGCGAGCCCCTGGGGACCGACGCTCTTGTGGGGGGAGTCTGGACTCTCGGGTGGAGACTCAGGAGCTGGGGAAGGCAGAAGTCTGAAGGCGCGCACGTGCCAGTGCGCACAAAGGCTGTGGAGGTTGCCACAGGCTTTCCCTAGTGGAAGGTAGTCGGAGGCTCCTGACTGCACTGGGACCCAGTTCTGACTGCACTGAACCCCGGTTCCAGGCGAGCCCCTGGGGACCCACGCTCTTGTGGGGGGAGTCTGGACTCTCGGGCGGAGACTCGGGAGCCAGGGAAGGCGGAGGTCTGAAGGCGCGTGTGTGCCAGTGCGCACAAAGGCTGCGGAGGTTGCCACAGGCTTTCCCTAGTGGAAGGGAGTCAGAGGCTCCTGACTGCACTGAGCCCCAGTTCTGACTGCAGTGAACCCCAGTTCCAGGCGAGCCCCTGGGGACCCACGCTCTTGTGGGGGGAGTCTGCACTCTCGGGCGGAGACTCGGGAGCCGTGGAAGGCAGAGGTCTGAAGGTGTGCACGTGCGCGCAAGGGCAAGGCTGACGGGAAGCCAAGACTGAGATCCCACCCCATCCAAGCTGAGCACAGAGGCTATTGCAATTTGGCAAGTCTAATCCTATAAGGCTGTCTCCAGCATCGAACTTCTCCCAGCATAGACACAGCTGATCCTTACAGCCAACTGGCCTGGAGGTCAATTCTTCCCAGTGATACCAACAACAATCAAGACTTAATTACAACAAGGCTGTACACACAGTCCACAAAGGGGTGCACCAAGAGTGTCCACCTCAGGTTAACTGGGGAGGCAGACCCACTGGGCCATATTGGAAACCTAGCACACAAATCTACCTTACCAACTCAGGGAAGCAGTGAAAATGTGGCATCAAAGAATCAGATCACAAACGAAAGAAATGGAGGAAAACAAACGACTGGATATAGAATTCAAAACCACGGTTATAAGGCTTTTCAAGAATATCCTAGAAAAGGCTGATAAATATAACGAGACCCTCGAAGATATGAAAAAGGACCAACTAGAAATTAAACATACACTCACTGAAATAAAAAATATTATACAGAGACCCAAAAACAGACTAGAGGAACACAAAAATCAAGTCAAAGAATTGAAATACAAAGAAGCAAAAAACACTCAACCGAAAAAGCAAAAGCAAAAAAAAAAAAAATCCAAAAAGTTGAAGATAGTGTAAGAAGCCTCTGGGACAACTTCAAGTGTACCAACATCAGAATTATGGTGGTGCCAGAAGAAGAGAGAGAGCAAGATACTGAAAACCTATTTGAAGAAATAATGACTGAAAACTTCCCCCACCTGGTGAAAGAAATAGACTTACAAGTCCAGGAAGCGCACAGAACCCCAAACAAAAGGAATCCAAAGAGGACCACACCAAGACACATCATAATTAAAATGCCAAGAGCAAAAGACAAAGAGAGAATCTTAAAAGCAGCAAGAGAAAAACAGTTAGTTACCTACAAGGGAGCACCCATACGACTGTCAGCTGATTTCTCAACAGAAACTATGCAGGCCAGACGGGAGTGGCAAGAAATTTTCAATGTGATGAATAGCAAGAACCTACAACCAAGATTACTCTACCCAGCAAAGCTATCATTCAGAATTGAAGGGCAGATAAAGAGCTTCACAGATAAGAAAAAGCTAAAGGAGTTCATCACCACCAAACCAGTATTATATGAAATGCTGAAAGGTATTCTTTAAGAAGAGGAAGAAGAAAAAAGTCAAGATAAAAATTATGAACAACAAATACATATCTATCAACAAGTGAACCTAAAAATCAAGTGAATTAAAAACCTGAGGAACAGAATAATCTGGTGAATATAATAGAATCAGGGGCATAGAAAGGGAGTGCACTGATAATTCTCAGGGGGAAAGGGGTATGGGGGGTTCATGAAGAGACTGGACAAAAATCATACACCTATGGATGAGGACAGTGGGGGGGAGGTAAGGGCAGAAGGTGGGGTGGGAACTGGGTGGAGGGGAGTTATGGGGGGAAAAAGGAGAAACAATTGTGATAATCTGAATAAAGATTTATTAAAATAAAAAAAAAGAGAAAAAAAAAAAGAAAGAATGTGTTGTAAATTCACCCAGAAGGAGAAGGTGGAAGATACATTTAAGGCAAAAGGTATGTGCAAAACCATAGAAGCACAAAAACACAGATGACAAAGTGTAAAATCAGTTCAATATGACTAGAGTATGGGGACATGGAGAGAGTAATGGAGGAAGGATGGGCTAAAATATAGTTGGGAGTCTGATTATGAAGGATCTTATATACCATTCTAAGGAGATTGGCTTTATCCTATCCACAGTGAGGAACCACTTCTGGAATTTTAATGAAGGCATGATTAAATTTGTGCTTTAGAAATACTGTCTTATAGTTACGTGGAGATGCGACAAAGGAGAATGGCTAGAGGACCAATTACTATGCTTCTATAGCAGTCCACAAGAAAAGTGATGGAACTGAAGGTATAGAGATTAGCAGATGATGGTGGTGAGAGCCAGTTAAGAAGTAGAATCTTCAGAATTTGTTTTGAAAGAGCGTAAATAACTGAGGCAACTCCCAAGTTTCAGGTTTGGGTGAGTGCCTGGGTGACATTATCAGTGTATGGGTGCTCAATTAAGTCATGAGACTGGGGGGTGAGAGATGGAGAACAGAGAGAAGCAATGGTAGAAGCTCTAGGAAGTGGACATTTAAGGAGCAGACCAATAAAAAGAAGCCTAAAAGAAATTATCTGTGGGGTGGAGGAAAACCTAAGGATAGGGTGTCCCAGGACCCAAAGCAGTAGTTTCCAGAAGAAAGGAGTGGTCAGGAGTGTTAAACACTTCAGAGAGGTCAAGCAGGGGTTCTGAGATATGTCAGCTTATGGGTTCATGTAATCCTAGTGAGAGCAGTTGTTACACAATGAAAAAGAAGAAATGAGACAGTCCACTTACACCGCTCTTGCAAGAAGCTTAGATGTGAAAGGAAGGAACATATTTTTTCATCTTAGTTTTTTTGTTTTGTTTTGTTTTTGGGTAATCTTAGTTTTTAAGGTTGAAAATTTTGAGCATGTTTACATACTACAGGATAAATAGAATCCAAAGAGAGGAAGAGGAAGGAGATAACAGAATAATGTCTGCAAGAAGATCTGAGGACATAATAGCTAGAACACAGCGAGAGATTAGTCTTGCCCTAGAGAAAGACCAAATCTTAAAAGACAGGAGCAAAGGAGGAAAGGCTAGGTATGGACCTAGATAAATAGAAGGTGGGAAAGGAATGTAGGACTTGAAAGTTTGAGGAGTGTGGTGTCCATGAATATGAGCTGTTCTTATCTGCAGCTGGGAGTATAGTTGACTGATGACCCAGCTGCTGTTCCTCTGGAACCACCTCTGCACTGGTGTTGAGGCCACACTTAGCCCCTGGGGTCCTTGCAGTCAATGGCCGAGCACAATGAGGGCTTCTTTTGCAGATTCATTCCTGTGGGACCTAGGACTTTTATATACGCCATGTTGGCTTGAGAATTCTCGTTGGCTTGACCAGATCTTTCTTGGAACTTACAGTCTGAGACTTCCTAGCCATTCCTCCTTTCTTCCCTTTCTCTGTCCATAGGTGTGGTCTGAAGGATCTCTTGCTCCCTTACCTCCAAAATCTTATATTTCTAATCCTGTCTTGGCGTCTTCTTCTTGGTAGGCCAGTACTAATTCAAAGAACATGATCTTTGTGTATTATTAAGGTGGTGCTAGCTGCTATGGAAATAAACCCTCAAATCTCACTGGTTTTAAAACAAGAGGGGTTCCTTCCTTATTTGCATGAGGGCCAAATGGGTGTTAACGAAATATAGATGGCATTCTTCCTGGTAGTCCTTCAGGAGTCCAGATTACTTCCGTTTTGTAGTTTCTCCATTTTTAGTGTATGGCTTCCACAGTTACTGGACTTGTTTGTATCACATCAAGAGAGGAGGAAAGAAAAAAAAAAGGAGGAGGAAGAAAGAACATGGAAGATCACACATGGAAGGTTGGTTTTTAATGGACCAGACCTGGAAATGAGCATAATCACTTTTGCTCACATTTCATTGGTAGAACTCAGTCACATGTAGCCAACCAACTGTAAGGGAGGCTAGAAAATGTGATGTTTCCTAGATGGTGTTGAAAATGGGAGGGCCAGCTGAGTAAGGGGACCTAATGCTGTGAGGTCTGGATGTACCAAATCCCATAATTATGTGATTCCCCCCAAAGCAACTTCAACGTTCAGTAACCTGTGAAGGAGCAGAAAAAGCAGGTGGTTGGGTTAGTTCAGATTTTGAGGTTGTGTTATTCTTTTAAACTGAAGAGTTTTAAAAGGAAGAATGAGACAAGTTTCCATTGGTCAATGTCTTTTCAAAGTTTTGGTACATTTTGGATCAATGTGAAAAAGGCCTAGTCACTGCATATGTCCCTATATGGGTTTCTGGTTTTACTCCTGCACCTGGACAGCTGGCCGGGATTTTCCTCTCCCTTGTTTCTTCTGAAGCCAAGCACTCAGTCAGAGAGTATGACTGACAGAGAGAGGAAGATGATTTTTTAGACCCTGTGAAACAGCTGATCCTTCAAATGAACCATTTATCTTGCACCGTTCTCCATGGATGAATGAGCCCTGCTTCTAGCTAGTAACCATATTTACCTGCTCTGGTAGTATGAAGTAGTCATTGCAGGTTTTGCTTTTCCTGATTTTGCTCATGGTGTTTCCTCTGCTTAAAGTCGGCTTTCTTCTCCATCTCTCTTTTCTTCCCTTTAATCTTTGCCAGTCGAAATCCTGGACATCCTGTCTTCTCAAGCTCAAGTCAAGATGACACCTTCTTCATTATTTCCCCTCATTTACCAGAGCTGAGCACCTCTTTTCTCCTTGGCCCCATGAATCTTGGCTTCACCATTTCAGGTGCCACTTGGATGGATGCCTTGTGAGTCGATGATTGTGTATGAGTCTTTTACCCACTAGTAAAACTTGTTGATGATAGGACTACAAATATCTTGTGCCACCTGTCCCTATTACAGTGTCTTATACAGAGTAAAACTTTAATAGATAATTTTTGAGTGTCAATGAATAGATTTTTATGATTTTGGAGAGGCAGTAGTACACAGATAATGAGGTTCAATTTGGAAAACCAGTCTGTGTGGCCACAAATCACATGAGGAATATAAACTATTTATAAAACTCCTCAAATAATGTGTTAGAAGGGAGGGAATGGCTTATATTGATTTCTTACCTCTCTGCTGGTTATAGAGAAATAATTTGTCTTATTCATGGGGCTAGACAGGAGATACATTATGGTTTTGAAATCTGAATTCTATATGCACCCACCTAATAGTGGGTAGATATAGAATAAAAGCCAGTCAATTGATTGGGAACCCACTATTTTTATAATCTTCACTTATTTTAGAGTGTTAATGGAGGCAAATTGAGATTTTGCTTGGCTGTAGGGAGTATAAGGTATATTAATGCTCAAGAGAATAGTTTTGAGTTTGAAACATTATAACAGCTCCTTCAGTCCTTTTAAAATGTAAAATACTTGTAAGTGGAAGATAATGAATTGACAGGAGACCTCTTTATACAGCTAGACTAGATCAAGTTGTTACTTTTCTATAAATCCCCCAGCCCAGCACATGGGTTTTTGCTGGTACTGTTTTTGTTGTTTCTTGTAGGTTAAAGATCCAAGAAGAAATAGTTCTTAAATAAGCTATTACTCTAAATATAAAATACAGACACCCGGTGTAAGGAATACCCTTTCTGCTCCAGGTCATTTTTATTTTCTTAAAGCCAAACACATTGTGGGTTCAAAGAGGTGAAGAGCAATTAATAAAACCTGGCTTGAAGTCACCTTTCCTCTATTAAGTATAAAGACATTATACCTTTGGGTGGTCCAGCGCTTATACACAGCAGAGTATTATTTTATTGCTGCTCTTATAGAACAACAAGTCAGTCTACTTCATTTTATCAGTGTGCTTTAATGTATCAGGTGGTTTTTTTTTTTAATATTTTCAAGTAATTTAGAAAAGATCTAGGAAGTCTCACATACTCAGTTATTTTTCACAAATTATGGTCTGTATTTAATTGAATCTGTCAATAGGAAGCATTTATTTCTATTCACCAACTGTTTGCCAGGCTCTGTTAGATATTGAGATTATGGTCTGTTGACTTGCTTTTCTCTAGTTTTCTAATCTTATCTTTTTAGATTTTTTTTTCTGGCCCTAGATTCTTTTACTTAAGCTCTTTTAGCTGATTGTGATTTGTTGCATTTAAATTTTTATAATGTAGATATTTGAAAACTATTTTTTTAGGATTGTAAACAGTAAGACAAAATAAAGATAAATTGCATTACTGTGTACATATGGTCTTTTAGAATAAGAATTCTTTGTATGTTAAAAGCAACTTGTTCAGTGCTAGCTTCTAAAAATAGTTATCCCTGATGTTTTTATTTATTCCTATGTACACATTGTGTGTTTGACCACAGAAGTCCTTTATGATAACTAGGGCTTCCGTGTGGTCAGTTTCAGAACAAATATGAAATATATGGTGTAGCTACATCTCATCCAGGAGATGTATTAAAAATACTTGGACATCTTCATTTCAATTTGTGTTGCCCTTTCACTCAGTAGCTTGGCTAGAAAGGAAGAACTCCTGCAATGCATGATGAAAATCTCTTGGTGCACCTCCAGGCAATTCTTAGTGTTTGATTTCATGAAGAGTGTGGCACTTGCCCCCCCTGTAATTACAGATTGTTAGAGTGGGCAAGACCTTAAGCCTCTTCAGGTTCAATACCACCCAATGCAGATGCCTCCTCTAAGAGATCCTATTTTCTGCATAGTAAATAAGTCTATCAATTCACATAGCATATCTTAATATTTTCAAGTAAATATTTGAAATTAAATAAAGACAACACCATGACTTTTGTAAGTCTTCTTTTTTCAAGCTGGTTATGTTCAGTTCCTTTCAATATTCCTCATAGGATATTTCCTTCATCATTGTTTCTCCCCCCTCTGAACATTCTTCATTTTATGAGAAATTGTCTTAAAATGTAGTGGGCAAAATTTCAAGCTGTTCTCCATGAATAATTTGGAGCTAATTGTGGTGGGACTTTTTGGCTTCACTGGTCTTAAGAACAGTGCCTTTAGTAATGCATCCCAAGCGGGTATTTTAGCAGCCCTGTCACACTGCCTCTGTTGAGTCAGGAAGCTGCTGGGCCCCTGTGGACTCACTGTGCAGAACCTTATATTAAAGACTAATATACTTGACGATATACATTTTGGCCCATTCGTAACCTTGTAAGAACTTTTGGAATCCTGTTTCTGGCCTCCCTAAAATTGCGTTTTGATACTAATGTCTTTTGGATCTTTTTTTTTTTTTTTCAGTCATTAACAAAAATAAATTAAATGCCAACCTCTGTCCAAGACAATACCTACTTACTTTTGCTTTGGATAGAGTCTTACTGTTGATTATCTCTTTTGGGGGAGCCAGAAGAAGTCATGCTTTCTGATAATTCCAAATTTTACTTCTAAGGAAAGAGATTTTTAAAAAGTTAAGCTAAGTAGGAAAATTAGATTTTATCCACATTGTCTCATACATCTTAGGAGACCTAAAATTATCAAAGGGAAAAAAATGGTTTCTACTGGAGCCAGTTATAACCTTTCCTTTGGGGGCTCATGGCTGTGGACTGTGGATTACAGATGGATGACTCTAAAAGTCTAGGTTTGCCCAGGACTATCCCTTTACTCCTTTGTCCTGGATTAATTGATAATATCCCCTTTCACTCTTGAAAGTGTCCCATTTAGACAGTCCATTACGTATTCACAACAAAGCTCTGCCTTTGTTGAGTCTTTTTAACATAGATGTTTGTAACCACCTCTCTTTGGTTGGGGTCAGAGACCCAAGGAATTTTGATTACAGCAAGTGATGTTATAAAGTCTTCATCAAATTTGACTGGAAAGAAGAAGCTGTTTGGTACCCAGTTGTGTTAATCTTTTGTTTGGGCTTTAAGGTTCTGTGATGTTTATGTTTGTCCAGGCTGGCTACTTCAGTTTTGTTACAACATAGTGTTGTTCACACCATAGTTGAAAGTTTGATGCTAAAGTATTGGAATGTAGTAAATTCCAAGTAAATTATTTTTTTTTCTCCTCCTTTCCCCCTTTCCCCTTCTCATATCCTTATGAAATTTATGGATTTTACTTTCCCATCCCTGGAAAAACACCTGTATCACCACCGTCACCTTCCGGTATCAGCACAGATTTATACCACGTGTCCTCGTATCGCTTCTATAAGTGGCAGAACAAAATTAACTTTCCATTAAAATCCCAGCAGTTGTTATAAAGGCTCCTGTCCGGGAGGTTTTTCTCAGGTGCCGAGGGGAAAGTTGCATCTTCATTAGTCACCCATGACTTAGTCCAGGTGTCACCTTCTAAGTTAGGAAGAGAGGGGGCCACCTAGCACAAAATGCCCTGGTGATATATTTGGTTTTTAAGGGAGAAAAAATTGTGAAACCGAAAGAGTTTTCTTTTTTTATGTGACTAGCAAAATAGTGTTGATTAAGATGAGTCAAGCAGGTGCTGGGTATGCGCTAAGCTGTTTAATGATATTCAGAGCACTGAAGGGCTATTTTTAAATGTTTCTATATTATCTGAGCCAAGTGCTGGATGAAAAGTACAAAGGGCTAAAAATATTTACAGTTTCAGTAATGTCTGTTTTAAAAGAAACCACCCTGTGTGATTTTTTTTCCATTGGTAGGAAAAGAATATTATGGCTAAAATAGAAGTGGTAAAAGCATAATGTTTAATGCTTAGGTTTTTAGGAAAAATAACCAAAAGGACAGTAGGTTGGGTTAGAAATCATTACGATTTTTAAAAACCAAATTGAAGAATGAAGACAAGTGATTACAATTACTTATACTACTATTACGCTTTTATGATGATTTTTACTATTCACATACGATTATAGTTCCAGTTGAAAATAGTATTACTTCTTTTTAAAACTTTTTATGTATAGTTAAGAGACAGGTTGCTGCTGTCAGATTGCTTGGGCTTGTGCCTAAACTCCATCCCTTGGACATGTGATCTTGGGTAAGTTGCTTAATCTCTCTTTGCCTCAGTGTACCTATCTGTAAAACAGGGATAGTAATAGTGCCTGCCTTCTAGGTTTAAATGAGACGTAACTCTGATTAGAGTAGAACCTAGTACATGGTAAATACTCAGTAAATATTGGCTATGTTTATTTTTGACCTTTTTTTTCAGGATTTATTTTAGTTTAGTTTCTCAATTGTGGTAAAAAAAACAAACCACAAGATAAAGTCTTAACCATTTTTAAGTGTACAGTTCAGTGGTGTTAACTGTATTTACATTGTGTAACAGCTGTCTAGAACTTTTTCATCTTGCAAAACTGGAATGTTTATTTTTATTTTTTTAAAGCTTTTTCCTGCACAGTTCTATGGGCATAACATGAAAATGCAAGCTCCTTTGGGACAGGGATTTGAGACTGTTTGGTTCACTGCTGTGTCATCAGTGCCAAGCCCAATGCCTGGCCTTTAGCAGGGGCTCTGTCAGTATTTGTTGACTAAATGGATAATGGATGGATAGACGGAAGGATGGAAGGATGGATGGAGAACAGTGAGGCTTTATTTGACATAGTAGATGTGTTTTTGAAAAATTACTTCTTAAGCAGTTGATCCATTTTTATAAGTGATCTTAAATATACATGGAAAACTAACTCCATTATAAGGTGACCAGATTTTTAAAACAAATAACTATTTCTTAACTATTTACTGGGGGAAAAGAGTATAGTGTATACACAGTGAAAGGAAAAGGATATGTTAAATGATTTGTCTAAAATTGGAACAGGTTCAAGCCTGTTTTACTTTCTTTCAGATTTGGCCACCAGACCTACATTTTCCTTAGGCATATGTGAATCATCTTGTTCTTTCTTTTAGAAATCAAAAGTTCAGGTCTAGATCAGTATTTACCAAAATTGGTGGAACACTTCCTTTCCACTGAGAGTGTACATCACCTTTTTAAAAAGAATATCAATTGAACATCATCTACAAGTGGCCCAAAGTCTGTGGGTGGAGAGAAAGGAAGAACATGTCTCTCATTTAAAAACCTACCACTTACAAATTAAATGTGGTCTTGTTCTGTGGCGTTTTCATTTAAATGATATATTCTGTTAGGATAGACAGTGTGAATTTTGTATAAAACACTCATTGTTACTTTTTATTACTTAACCTTAGATTTTATTTTTATGACATTAAAATACCTCAATGACATTTTATTTGTATTTAGGTATTACTGTTAGGCAGTGAGCACAAACGGTGGCGTACACAGAGGTCCACTTCCCTGTCCCAGGAGAAGGGGACCTTGCATTGCCGTGGACTCTGAAGTCCTGGGAGCAAGATGCTAGGAAGCCACGCCACCTGCCCAGATTTCTACCGGGACTGCTCCACACACAGCACCTGGCAGTAACCAGGAGCAAGAGTGCCTCTCCTTTCAGCTGATGATACTTGGCAAACCCTGCCTCTGTTCCCACGGCAGAGATGGTGGCCCATCTTCCAAAATGTGGTTCTTGAGTCATTTCCATTATGATTCTGTTATGAGTCTTTTTCAAAAGTGATGAAGGAAAATTATCTTACCCAGTCATTCTTTCCCATGCCACAGGACAGTGTACCTCTGAAACGGAGACCATGAATCTTCTGAAAGGCCATTGTATCTCTCAGTTAATATATATATTTTTTTAATATTTGAATTCTCTGAGAGCAGGAAAGTATGTCAACTCTTCCCAATTTTTTTTCAATTCCCTTTTGATTCCACACCTAAAGAGGAACATAGAGTGAATAAAAGGCAGTTCCATGGTCTGGACCCTGAGAAGGATAGTAATGGAGCAGTCAGCTCGTCCTGCTCCTCCTCTGCCCCAGCATGGCTTCCTGCATGCAGAGAATCCAGCATCCTCCTTGGAGCCTGTGGTGATCTGCTGACCTGGCCACAGCCATGCTCTGGGCCAGTCTCACTGGGCCATTTCCCCTTCATTAAGCTCACACCAGCCACTCTGACCAGGGGCCAGGCTCTTCCTGGAGGCTGCTGCTTCTACCTGAAATCCCCACTGCATCCCCACTTTTCATTTTTCTAACTTTTGCTCATCCTTCAGTCTCATCTCAGTATCACTTCCTCTGAAAAGTCTTCCTTGATCCCCACCCTTAATGAGCACCCTCAGTTGTTCATACTTCCTCCTCTTCTATCTTCCTTAGCCCTTATTAGAATTTTAATTACATACATACCTCTGGGTTGTATATTAAGTTACTTTCTCTCTCATTTGCCAGTAAACCCCATCGGGGATCCGTGGCTATTTTGTTTGCTTTTTGTAATAGCCAGGTAACATTTTGAAGCGTAAGGTAGATGATGGTGAGTAGGGAGATCTCAGACTGAGAAAATAGGTAGGGGCTATATTTGAAAGGAATGAAAAAGTCCTCTGAGTTTGGGAAAGGAGTATTTTAATTACCTCAAATAATGAAGTAGTGATCTTAATATTGCTGTTCGATAGCTCTTAGTAAATTAGTACCTGACTGAATGCATTGAGTGCCTGATGCACTGGAGCAGTCCTCTCCGAGTGAGAATAAAAAGTCGGGCTTTTCAACGGCTTGTTCCAGCAGAGTATGCAGGTCAGTAACTTATACATGGTCTTGTTTAGCATTTACCATAAAAGTAAAACCAGTAAAAACATTTTTATGGTAACCTGCATTTCAAAGCCCTTTTCACATTTGTAATATCAAAAACTTGACTCCTTATCAGATGGGAAGAGGAGTAGGGGGAGTTTGAAGAGGATGAAGGAGGTAAAATAGAGAGTGAGGGAAAGAGACTAAGTTTTGGGTGATGAGCATACAAATGCAATATACAGATGATGTATTATAAAATTGTACACTTGAAACTTACAAATTCTTTTTTTTTTTTTAATCTTTATGGTTGAGATTATTACAGATGTTCCTCTTTCTGCTCCCTCCACGTGGGTCCCCCCCTGCCCCAGGCCTTTGCCACCTTATTGTCTGTGTCCATAGGTAATGTATATGTATGCATATAAGACCTTTGTTTAATCTCTTCCTGTCCCCCCCCCCATCCTCCCTTCCTTCTGAGAATCATCAGTCTGTTCCATTTCCATGCCTTTGATGCTATTTTATTCTGTTCATTAGATTTCTTATTCATTTATTTTGATTTTTAGATTCAATTGTTAATAGATATGTATTTGTTGCCATTCTGTTGTTCATATTTTTTATCTTTTTCTTCTTACTCTTCTTAAAGAATACATTTCAACATTTAATATAATACTTGTTTGGTGGTGATGAACTCCTTAGGCTTTTTCTTGTCTGTGAAGTTCTTTATCTGACCTTCAATTCTGAATCATAGCTTTGCTGGGTAGAGTAATCTTGATGTAGGTCCTTGGTATTCATCACTTGAAATATTTCTTGCCACTCCCGTCTGGCCTGCATAGTTTCTGTTGAGAAATCAGCTGACAGTCATATGGATACTCCCTTGTAGGTAACTAACTGCTTTTCTCTTGCTGCTTTTATGATTCTCTCTTTGTCTTTAGCCCTTGGCATTTTAATTATGATGTGTCTTGGTGTGGTCCTCTTTGGATTCCTTTTGTTTGAGACTCTCAGTGCTTCCTGGACTTGTAAGTCTATTTCTTTCACCAGGTAGGGGAAGTTTTCTGTTATTATTTCTTCAAATAGATTTTCAATATCTTGCTCTCTCTCTTCTTCTGGCACCCCCATAATTCGGATGTTGGTACGCTTGAAGTTGTCCTGGAGGCTCCTTATACTATCTTCATATTTTTGGATTCTTTTTTCTTTTTTCTCTTCTGGTTGGGTGTTTTTTGCTTTTTCATATTTCAAATCGTTGATCTGATTCTCAGGACCCTCTAGTCTACTGTTGAATCCCTGTATGTTATTCTTTATTTCAGTCAGTGTATGCTTAATTTTTTACTGGTCCTTTTCCATTTCTTTGGCATTCTCACTAAGATCCTTGAAAGTCTCACTAGGTCTCTTGGAGCTTTGTAGAAGATTCTTGAGTAACGTTATAACCGTGATTTTGAACTCTATATCCAGGAGTTTGCTTTCTTCCATTTCTTTCCTTTGTGACATGTTTCTTTGTCTCTGCATTTTGGCTGCTTCCCTGTGATTGTTTCTATGTATTGGGTAGAGCTGCCATGTCTCCTTGAGTTGATAGAGTCACCTTGTATGGTGGGTGTCTTATAGGGCCCAGTGGCTCAGCCTCCCCAATCACCTGAGTTGGACAATAGGTGCACCCCTTTGTGGGCTGTGTGCACAGTCTTGTTTTAGTTGAGAGTTGATTACTGTTGGTATCACTGGGAGGAATTGATCTCCAGGCCAACTGGCTGTGAGGACCAACTCTGTCTACACTGGAAGAGCTTCTGTGCAGGAAACAGCCCTATGGAGCAGGACTTGCTTCAGTGGGGCTTTGGTGCTCACTGAGTCTACCCCTTGAGTGTGTCCCTTACGGATGTGAAGAGTTGTAATCTGGTATGGTCTGACACTGACCACTGGGTACACTGGCTCTTGGGTCTCCAGGGAGGTGCAAAGTCATCCACTGCCTGGGGCCACCCAGCAGGAACTACAGAGAGATCTGGAGATTCCTCCTCTTTGTATTGAGTTTGGAAGTGCCCAGATGAGGCCCAGCTGTGAAGCAAGGCAGGCTGGTTCTGGTGCCTGGTCTTGGGCCTTTTACGGATAGGTTTCAGGCTCCCTGACCCAGCTGCAGCTTGTTTGACAGATTTTAGCCTGAGCAAGGATAGGCCATTCACATGCAAAATCTGCTGCACACAGGTTGGGCAGGGCTGCAAATTGGATGGGGTGGGGACTCAGGGAATCACCAGGCAGAGCAAACAGAAATGGCTGCCAGTCAGCCCTGGGACCAGGAAGGTCCCAGCATAGGAACAATGACTGCTGCAAGCACTTCCATCTGGGAGAAAGCCGTCCCCAAGTTCCTGCCCTGGTGCCAGACCACCCAGTTCCTCCTCGTATGTGTCTGTGTTCCCCAGAGCCTTGCCCTGGTTCTGGAGCTCAGAGGAAGCAGGACCTTGTAAGTTCAGTTTGTGTGCCAGCCTTTTAAGAGGAACAGCTGGGTCTCCAGCAGCCTCTGTGTCACTGAGCCCCAATCTGCACTGGTTTTTATAGCCCATAGTTATGGGGACTTCTTTTCCCTGGGCTGGGGGTCCAGTGTGGGACTGGGATCCCTTGCTCCTTCGGGCGGCCTCTGCAGAGATGATCTCTCTCTTGATTAAAAGAGCAGCACAGGAGAAACCAAGATGGCAGCATAGGTAAACACCTAAACTGCTGCCTCCCACAACAATTTCAAAACTACAACTAAAAGACAAAACGGACATCATCCAGAACCACAGGAAGGCTGGCTGAATGGAAATTCTACAACTAGAAGGAAAGAGAAAAGCACACTGAGACACAGAGGAGCTGCAGAAGGCAGAGATACAGAGGCCCGTGCGCAGAAAGGGCTGGCAACTGAGTACGCGGCTGGCTTTCTCAATCGGGAGGGAGACAAAAGCTCCAGACTGCTCTGAACTCCAGTTCTGGGCAAGACTCTGGGGACCCAGACTCATTCGGGGAGAAACTGGACTGTCTGGCAGCGGGCGAAACTTGAGGGCGACTTTCTCTCAGAGGTGCTTGAAGCGATTACCGTGGGACACTGAGACCCAGGGGCCTCTTAGGGCAGGGCTCATGGGAAGTAATAGCTGTCTGCTCTGCCCTGAGACTCCGCCCCATCCAAGCTGAGCACAGAGGCTTTTGCAAGTGTTGTCTCATAAGGGTGTCTCCAGCACAGAAGTTCTCCCAGCAGAGACACAGCTGATCCTCACAGCCAATTGACCTGGAGGTCAATTCCTCCCAGTGATACCAACAACAATCAAGGCTTTACTACAACAAGACTGTGCACACAGACCACAAAGGGGTGCACCAAGAGTGTCCACCTCAGGTAACTGGAGAGGCTGAGCCACTGGGCCCTATAGGACACCTAGCACACAAAGCCACTCTATCAACTCAGGGAAGCAGCTAAAATGCGGAGACAAACGAAAGAAATGGAGGAAAGCAAATGACTGGATATAGAGTTCAAAACCACAGTTATAAGGTTTTTCAAGAATTTTCTAGAAAAGGCCTATAAATTTAGTGAGACCCTCAAGGATATGAAAAAGGACCAACTAGAAATTAGGCATACACTGACCAAAATAAAAAATAATATACAGAGATCCAACAGCCGACTAGAGGATCGCAAGAATCAAGTCAAAGCTATGAAATACAAAGAAGCAAAAAACACCCAACTGGAAAAGCAAAAAGAAAAAAGAATCCAAAAATATGAAGATAGTCTAAGGAGCCTCTGGGACAACTTCAAGCATACCAACATCCAAATTATGGGGGTGCCAGAAGAAGAGAGAGAGCAAGATACTGAAAACCTATTTGAAGAAATAATGACCGAAAACTCACCCCACCTGGTGAAAGAAATAGACTTACAAGTCCAGGAAGCCCACAGAACCCCAAACAAAAGGAATCCAAAGAGGACCACACCAAGACACATCATAATTAAAATGCCAAGAGCAAAAGACAGAGAGAATCTTAAAAGCAGCAAGAGAAAAAACAGTTAATTACCTATAAGGGAGCACCCATACGATTGTCAGCTGATTTCTCAACAGAAACTATGCAGGCCAGATGGGAGTGGCAAGAAATTTTCAAAGTGATGAACAGCAAGAACCTACAACAAAGATTACTCTACCCAGCAAAGATATCATTTAGAATTGAAGGTCAGATAAAGAGCTTCACAGATAAGAAAAAGCTGAAGGAGTTCAGCACCACCAAACCAGTATTATATTAAATGCTGAAAGGTATTCTTAAAGAAGAGGAAGAAGAAAAAAGTAAAGATAAAAATTATGAACAACAAATACATCTCTATCAACAAGTGAACCTAAAAATCAAGTGAATTAAAAACCTGAGGAACAGAATAATCTGGTGAATATAATAGAATCAGGGGCATAGAAAGGGAGTGGACTGACAATTCTTGGGGGGAAAGGGGTATGGGGGGTTCATGAAGAGACTGGACACAAATCATACACCTATGGATGAGGACAGTGGGGGGGAGGTAAGGGCAGAAGGTGGGGTGGGAACCGGGTGGAGGGGAGCTGTGGGGGGGGGAAAGGGAGAAACAATTGTAATAATCTGAATAAAGATTTATTTAAAAAAATAAAATAAAATAAAATAAAAATAAAAAAGTGACAGCAACAACAACAACAAAAAAAAAATTCTGGGGGGAAAAAGCGGCACCGGTGGGTGCCAGACCAGCTCCTTCTGTCCCTCGTGTCTCCTACCAGTCTCTGTGCTTTCTTCTTTACTTCCCTAGCTATAGGACTTCCATTCAGCCAGCTTTCTGGCGGTTCTGGATGATGGTTGTTCTGTATTTTAGTAGTAATTTTAATGTGGTTGTGGGAGGCAGCGAGTACAGGTGTTTGCCTGCACCACCATTTTGGTCTCCTCCTCACTTATAAATTCTTATTAACCAATGTCACCCAGTACATTTAAAAACTTAACCCTTAATAGATATCCTAAATAGACAAATATGCTTTCTATATGTATTGAAAGGGAACTTTCATAGAACTTTAATGTCAGGTTTCTTATGATTACTGACACATGCTATACCTAACAATTTCACTGTAAATTTTCATTTTCCTGATTAAATTCTGTTTAATTGCCATATTGGTGTTTGAGCAGAGGTACCCTGCTTTATGGAGTATCTGTGTTCTTAGAAAGCTTGTTACAAAATATGATTTTATAAATCAGATTGTATTATAAAATATTTGGTCACTTCTTATTAAATAATCCTTCAATAAACTCATTTATATCATCAAGTAGTTCATCCTTTATAAATTCAAATTTTAGTAAGTTCACATTTTTCTTGAATTGGAGGTAACCCTATAAACAATAAACTCTAAGTAAATGATTTTTTTCAATCTGTATCTTTAAGAGAATGTGCTATTTTGTTTCAGGTGAATGTATGTTAGTTCATAAACTGCACTACTTCAGATAGTCAATAGGGAGGGGCGGGGGAGGGGGTTTGGGAGGGATTGCGGAGAGAGGCAGAGGGAGCTCAACACCAACATAACGGACTTTTTCTTTGGTCTGGAAGCTTCACTTCCTTAAACAATTCCTTGCAAAAATTGAAGGATGAACCTGGGGTTTTCAGATTATTTGGAGGAGATCATTTTCAGTGGATGGCAGTAATATAAAACTGGAACAGTTATACTTAAAGAAGATATCTTATTGGGACTTTTAAAAATGGATCATCTCCACAGTACACATTATAAAAAATACAGTCATTTACTCTACTTTATACCTATTTTGTTCAGATTATTTGAAGGGCAAGAGGGGGTGGTAGAGGCACAGACTAAAATTAGAACCTTAGGGTTTATGTACATTTAAGGTGAATTTGAACTTAGTTGTTCCTGCTTCTCGCCATCCTGGGTTGAGTAAAGGACCCTCTCTGTTCATTCTGTCCCAGCAGTAATCACTCAGACTCAACCTGCCAATTTGTCCCTCCAGTTGAACTTCTGTCTTTTCTTCCCTTGATAGCTTCTTTAGCTGTCATCCATCCCACCTCCGTGTGCCTCGTTATTCTGTCACTGCCACCTCCTGTCATGGAATGAGGCCTGGAGGCCTTTGAAACAGATTCCTGAAGAGTGAGCCTTCATAGACCTTTGTCAACTCTGTTTCCACCTCCTTTAAAAAAATTTAAATTCTAAATTTTTTTTTAAATTCAAACTTTTCTTATTTCAAATTCAAATTATTTTAGGTCACCTCATAGCTAGGTCTGAAGTTCATCTCCACAGGAATGGAGGTCACTAAACTAGTGCATAATAAAAATGAATGTGTGAAGGATATGCTTACCTACTTAAGAGAACAGATTACTTTCAGCCAGATGTCCACGTACTTTAGGAAATGCATTATATTTTAAAGAGGAGTTTTCAGTGCTTAAATTTTAGCAGTTTATTAAAAAATCACTAAAAACTATTTTTAAAGCAAAACTTATCTTAGGCATTGTTTATCCTTTATAGTTCTTGCTTGCTTAATTTCAATGGATTGAGGAAGATTACCTGGAGCTAGAAGGGGCAGGTGAAAAGAGATGAGCTAGTTACGTTTTGGAGGCTGTAGAAATCAGGCAGTTTGCTCAAGGGGAGATAGGAACAGCTTCTGGAGGGAATCAAGGCCAGCAGGTGAAACATGGGATGTGCCAAATACAGTACAGACAGTGGTCCCTATAGCATAGGCAGCATCTATGAGGCACAGCCCAGAGCACACATATGGGCATGGTTATGTGTATGTGCATAGGTGTGTGCGTAGAGGGGGGGGGGGCGGTCCTGACAGGTGGGCAGTGTACACAATGGAGACTTCAGAAGCCATTGATACTGGTCTGTCCAAGCAAGCAGCAGTGTCTATTATCCACAGGAATTTTGGACACACCCCATTACCCAGGAGCTCCTGGGAGGGAGGTTGGAGAGATCACAGCAGAGCCCTGCTTGCCTTTTTTTGAGTTTCAACTTCTGATCCTGTGAAATGGAAGAGATAATAGTAATTACCTAAGGGGATGGTTTTGAAGGTGAATTAAAAGAATATACATGAAGATACTAGAATAGTATCTGGTACATAGTAAGTACGTAGTAAATGTTAGCTATTATATTTATATGAAAGTAATAAAACCATTTCTTTTTAAGTGTTCTAAAACTGAGTTTTATTATTCCCCAATTCAGTTATTTGAGTCAATGAAATTTTACTACTTTGTAGGAAGATAACTTCTGGAAGGTTTTGTGTTTGTTTTTTTTTTGGTTTTTTTGAGGCGGGGAACTATCTATAATAATAAAAGTGTAATATGCTAATTAGATCGGATGTTCTTCCAGATGTCCTTCTGGATGACCTTCAGAATGAAGCTGGGGCTGCGAGGGAAGCCCGGGTCCCAGATGCCTGTCAGTGGCCGCAGGGAAGCCTGGGTCTTAGGTACCAGAGGGAAGCCGGTGCTGGCAGCCAGGAGAAGGAAGGCCTACTCTTGCATGAATTTCATGCATCAGGCCTCTAGTTTCAGTAGTAAATTTGTTCATGACAAAGAAAACTATTTAAATGCTGAGAAAAAAATTGATTTTTTTTGGGGGGGACCAATCCTTAGTTTTGCTAATCCATAGAGTTCTTTCCCGTGGTGCCAGACTTCAGAGTTCATGGGAAAGAGTTCAGTTACACCATAGTAATAGGAGAGCTGTAGAAGTAAGTGGTGAACAATCTGTAAGGACCATAAGTCTCGTCAGAAAATGTCTCCAATGAAAAGATAAGGTTTTCTTCTGCTAGCAGGACAAAACTTTTATGACTTAAAACCAAAACAGTAACAAAAACAACAGCTCAACAAATCGACATGGCTTTCACTCTCCTGATTATTAAACCTTTTCTCCAAAATCTCAACTACAGTTGGTTGAGGTTTCACTGAAAATGATACCGAAACAAGTTAAAAGTCAGATGAATTATTGAGATCACAAAATTCATAATCACGTTCTTAATAATTGCACAAAAATCAATAACTAAGGAACTTTTTTAAAATGATCTTCATGACTAGTTACATTTTTGATGCTGTAGAAGTCAGGCAATTTGCTCAAGGGCAGCAGCCAGGACTCTTGAAATTAGTCAGCTTGTCTCATAAGTTTGGTCATAGCACTCTGGAAATTAACTGTCCTTCACTTAGATAATCACATAATGTACTAGGAGTATTTATAGTCATATTGTGTAGATCCAATAAGATGGACTTTGGTACATGGGTTTTTAAATATTACAGAAGATAGATTGGTACAGCCACTTTGGGAGACAGTTTGGCAGTTTCTTACAAAGCTCATCATAGGCTTACCATACAATTCAGCCTTTGCAGTTCTAGATCTTTACCCAAATTAGTGGGAAAGTTATGTCTGCACACAAATCTGCACATGAATGTTTATAGCAACTTTATTGATAACTACCAAAAACTGCAAGCCACCAAGGTGTCCTTCAATAGATGAATGGATAAAGTGTGATGCATCCTGGCAATGGAATACTAATGAGCGCTAAACAAGAAATGAGCTATCAAGACATGGAGGAACCTTAAATACATATTAGTGAGTGCAAGAAGCAAGTCTGAAAAGACTACATACTGGATGATTCCAACTATAGGACAAGCAGAAGTACAGGCAGTGAAAAAGGCAGTGGCTGCCAGAGGCTCAGTGGGGAGAGACAGGATGAGTAGGTGGAGCACAGTGGATTGCTAGGGCAGTGACACCCTCTGTGAGGTATTGTGACGGATAGACATAATGCATTTGTCAAACCCATAAAACTGTGTGACACAAAGAGTGAACCTTAAAGTAAACCATGAATTTTAGTCAGAAATAGTGTATCAATATTGATTCGTAGTTGTTACAAATCTACCAAACTAAGGCAAAATGTTTGTAACAGGAGACACTGGGAGGAGGGGGACCTTTCTGCTCAATTTTCCTATAAACCTAAAATTGCTTTAAAGGATAAAGTCTAGCCCAGTCATGGGCATGGCTCCATGGTTGAGCATCAACCTATGAACCAGAAGGTCATGGTTCGATTCCCAGGCAGGACACATGCCCGGGTTGCAGGCTCGATCCCCAATAGGGGGCGTGCAGGAGGCAGCTGATGGATGATTTTCTCTCAACATTGAAGTTTCTATCTCTCTCTCCCTCTCTCTTCCTCTCTGAAATCAACAAAAATATATCTTAAAAAAAGAATAAAGTCTATTAATAAAAATGCACTAAAATAAAATTTACAAACTAGATGGTAGTCAGCTTCAACAGAACACCCTAGGTATATAACTTGTTATAAAGTCTACCACTCCCCCACCTCCTACCCCCATCTACCAGTGAGTAGTTAAAAGAATAAAAAGCCAGTTTGGCCATTCTCTGTGGCAGTCATTTCAAGTTGTCAGGGGCAGGTTGAGAGCAATAGAACCGCCCACCATGTGAGTGACAGGTTCCCTTCTTCCTGCCCACATCCTGCCCTCTTTTCCACTCACCCTAGCTTTAGCTGGGTTCCACCTGACTTTTGATAGCAAACAGGAATTGAAGGTGAAAATGGGGGCTAGTAGCTATTGTGCTTTTTTAGCATTGTGCTGTATGTTTTAACCTCTCAGCAATTCCCATGTTGTAGATGAGGAAATGGGACTACGGGAGGAGAGATCATACCCATGCAGTCTGACTGCTGTTGACCACTAGGCAACATGATTGGGCGGGCTCTCTGTTGAAACCTGTCCCCCAACTGCCCATGGCAGTAGGTGAGAATGGGAGTCATTTGGAGAAGTTGGTCCCACCTCAGGTGTCATTTAAGTGATGAGGTAGCAGGACTTGGTTGATTTTAGCTGTGGGAGATTGAAACCACCCCAGAGACCAGTTGCTGCCATTAAAAAGTATCATCTCAGTACTTTTAATCTGTTATTAAGTGACATATTATCATCATTTATACACATATAAATATATAAGAACTGTACATTCATTTAGTGAACTCTTAATTTCTAGTCTCATAGAGAAGAGTGATAGAGTTCCGCTATAATCTATATGGCTTTGGAAATAGCATTATATTTATTTTAGTGAAAACTAACAGATTTAGCTTAATTATGCTTGCCTGGACGCAATATTAACATTTGATTGTCTTTTGTAGCCTGCAAATGTTTGTGATGCAGGAGATAGGGACTTGGTCCCTAGCAGGGTAAAGCCGATGTGGCAGTCAAAGCTCACTCCAGCTAAGCCACAAAGTCCATATCTACATGCTGAGGATTAATAATTGATTTTGTGTAGACTGGGGTTTTGAAAGTCAATTTGCTTTCTTATTTTGTTATAAGTATTTAATATGTGACTTCCTTTTTTATTTGTTTTTTTTTGTGTGTTTGTTTGTTTTTTACTAATAAATCTTTATTGTTAAGATTATTACAGTTGTTCCTCTTTTTTCCCCCCATAGCTCCCCTCCACCTGGTTCCCACCCCACCCTCTGCCCTTACTCCCTACACTGTCCTCATCCATAGGTGTACGATTTTTGTCCAGTCTCTTCCCACACCCCCCACACTCCTTTCCCCCGAGAATTGTCAGTTCACCCCCTTTCTATGCCCCTGATCCTATTATATTCACCAGTTTATTCTGTTCATCAGACTTTTTATTCACTTGATTTTTAGATTCACTTGTTGATAGATATGTATTTGTTGTCACTTTGTTGTTCATAGTTTTTGTCTTTACCTTTTTCTCCTTCTTCCTCTTCTTAAAGAATACCCTTCAGCATTTCATGTAATACTGGTTTGGCGGTGATGAATTCCTTTAGCTTTTTCTTATCTGTGAAGCTCTTTATCTGACCTTCAATTCTAAATGATAGCTTTGCTGAGTAGAGTAATCTTGGTTGTAGGTTCTTGCTATTCATCACTTTGAATATTCCTTGCCACTCCCTTCTGGCCTGCATGGTTTCTGTTGAGAAATCAGCTGACAGTCGTATGGGAACTCCCTTGTAGGTAACTAGCTCTTTTTCTCTTGCTGCTTTTAATATTCTCTCTTTGTCTTTTGTCCTTGGCATTTTAATTATGATGTATCTTGGTGTGGTCCTCTTTGGATTCCTTTTGTTTGCGGTTCTCTGTGCTTCCTGGACTTGTAAGTCTATTTCTTTCACCAGGTAGGGGAAGTTTTCTGTCATTATTTCTTCAAATAGATTTTCAATATCTTTCTCTCTCTCTTCTTCTGGCACCCCCATAATTCTGATGTTGGTACGCTTGAAGTTGTCCCAGAGGCTCCTTACACTATCTTCATATTTTTGGATTCTTTTTTCTTTTTGCTTTTCCAGTTGGGTGTTTTTTGCTTTTTTGTATTTCAATTCTTTGACTTGATTCTTGCATTCCTCTAGTCTGCTGTTGGATCTCTGTATATTATTCTTTATTTCAGTCAGTGTATGCTTAATTTCTAGTTGGTCCTTTTTCATATCCTCGAGGGTTTACTAAATTTATTGGCGGTTTCTAGAAGATTCTTGAGTAACCTTATAACCGTGGTTTTGAACTCTATATCCAGTAGTTTGCTTTCCTCCATTTCTGTCATTTGTGACCTGTTTCTTTGTCTCCGCATTTTGGTTGCTTCCCTGAGTTGATAGAGTGGCTTTGTGTGCTAGGTGTCCTATAGGGCCCAGTGGCTCAGCCTCCCCAATCACCTGAGGTGGACACTCTTGGTGCACCCCTTTGTGGGCTGTGTGCATAGTCTTGTTGTAGTTAAGCCTTGATTGTTGTTGGTATCACTGGGAGGAATTGACCTCCAGGCCAATTGGCTGTGAGGATCAGTTGTGTCTGTGATGGGAGAACTTTTGTGCTGGAGACTCCCTTATGGGGCAAGACTTGCTTCAGTGGGGCTTTGGCGCTCACTGAGTCTGCCCCCTGAGTGTGTCTCTTATGGATCTGAAGAGTTTGTAGTCTGGATGGTCTCTCTCTGACCACTGGGTACATTGGCTCTTGGATCTCCAAGGAGAGAGGCCACCAAGCAGGAGCTACAGAAAGATCTGCAGATTATTCTTCTTTGTTTGGGGTTTGGAGGTGCCCAGATGAGGCCCAGCTGTGAAGCAATGCAAGCTGCTGTCGAGCCTTGGGCCTTCTTTTAGAGGCTCTGGGCTCTTTGACCCAGCTGCAGTACATTAGGTTTCAGATTGCAAAGGGCCAGGCCATTCATATGCAAAAGCCTTTGCACACAAATTGAGTGGTGTGGGGGTCTCAGGGAATCACCAGGGTGGAGCAAACAGCAATGGCTGACCATCAGCGCTGCCTAGAAGAGGTCCTGTGTCTCTGTGTCCCGTGTCACCATGCAGGAACAATGATCGCTGCAAGCACCTCTGAGAGAAAGCCACCCTCGAGTTCCGCCCGATGCCAGACAGTCCAGCTTGTGTCTCCCTCACGATTGAAAAAGACAGCAGCGTACTCAGTTGCCAACCCTTTCTGTGCGCCTCCGTACCTCTGCACTTCACTTTTGCACCTCCGCTCCTCCTCAGAGTCTCAGTGTGCTTTTCTCTTTCCTTCTAGTTGTAGAATTTCCACTCAGCCAGCCTTCCCATGGTTCTGGGTGATACCCGTTTTGTCTTTTAGTTGTAGTTTTGAAGTGGTTGTGCGAGGCAGCAAGGTCAGGTTTTTACCTATGCCGCCATCTTGGTTTTTCCTAATATGTGACTACTTATTTAATATGTGACTTCTCATAAGGTTCTAATATAGTGGAACAACTATTACTCTACCTGTGTTGTTTTTTAAAAAATATTAAGAATTTTGTAACACAGACAAATAGCAGGGTATTTCCTGACTAAATATTGTAGGTTTAATTCTAGATCAAAGCTAAATATTTTCGAAATGTTCAAAAAATTTATTATCACATAAATTGTACTTAACATTCATATCATTTAAATTAAAAATCTTGAATGCAGGTAGTTAACCTCCTTGAAGCATTAAACATTCTTCATATGTTAGAATTACATTGCAACCAATTTTATATTTTTATGAGGCAAAATAAACTTAAAAAAGATTAGCATGTATTAGGCTTTTTAATAAAAATTTCAATATTGAAAAAACACAGTATTTTTTATTTAGTTCAAAATGTTTTGAATTAAACTTCTTATTTGACCTAGTAAATAACTAGTACAAAAGTTGAACTTTTAAAAGTTAGGACATACCTGTGACCTATAAGATTAATTTTTATGTCTTTATTTTACTTAGTGAGTCTGAAGTAGTAGTAGAGGTGTACTCTGGGATTGATTCATGTATTTATTTTTCTAGTCATCTCACTGGACTAACTTTGTGTGTTTGTTTTTTTTTTTAAGTTAGTTTATATATATATATATATATATATATATATATATATATATACACACAGATATATATTTAATTATTTGTATTTATCATAGGGGAAAAAAAACACATGACCTTTGATTTCACCAGAGATAACCATCACCTCTTAGTCATATAGGAAAGATTTATATCTTAATCATATATAGCTATAGATAAAAATATATGCCTATTGCCAGAGATTATTGGCATATATATTATTGACTATATATATATATATATATATATATATATATATATATAGTTTTTAAAACAAAAAGAAAATCCTAATGCTTTATAGAGTGGCTGTGTTCCCTTTAATGTCTTGTTGGGACCTTGCTGTAATTCTAGAGCCAGGACCTGGCTCAGGTTCACCCATGACATTTTCAGTTCATCTTTCTCTTGTTTTCTTTCCTAGTTGACCTTCAAACAGAAAGTTCATAGCCTCTTCTCAGCTGTTAATGTGATTTACTTCTTATGTCTGGAAGTCAGGATTGTTGTTGAATTCATTGTTTTAAGAGGATTGAGATTTTTGGTTTAATGCCAGGATGTTCCTTGCTAACAGAAAACTAAACTCCCTAACTCCCATTTCAAAGATTGCTGGGTTTGTGGCTCATGGACATTTCAGATCCCAGGTCAAGCAGTTGTCATTAGACTGTTCCTGGCACACACCATACATTTTGGGTTGTCTGTTGATTGTAATCCAAGGGTCATTAAAGCATTGATCAGCAAATACCCCAGTGGCTTTCAGTCAGAAAAATTTAGTGCAGCAACTAACCTACTGTTCCTGTGCTTCAAAGACAGCATTTGAGTTAGTGGCTGTTTAACTTCATAATTCTGATCTTGTATAAAAATGCACAATTTTTTTAAGCTTTCAAAATAGGAAGTGCAGTGTGTGTTTTTCAGGGTCCTAAGGCTCACAGCAAGTACATTATTAAGTATAAATGAGAAGAAGACACCTGATGAGCTCCACATATGGCAATATTACAGCTCTTACTCCTTCAAAAGGAAACATGCCATCGTTTCTTACATAGTGAGAAAGAGCCATCTTGTAGAAAAACGAGATATAAGTATCAGTTTAATTGAGAGCAATTTATCAGAGTTGTCATCTAGTTAGTTAGCACCAATGGTTTGAAAACCACCAGGAGCCTCTCCCAAGCAAGATCAATCTGGTTCCTTAGATTCCTGCTTTTATGCCTTTATCACCCTCACTTTAGCTTTTTCCCAGGATGAACCAGTGGGGAGGTAGAGAAAGACTTTTAAAAATCAGCTTATTAATAAAGAATTTTTTTCTTTATGGATAGTAGTAACCTGAAAGTAGAGCTAGTTTAAGAATTTTTAAAACATAGAATTTTAGGTGGACATCATCAGTTGTGTTGTTATATATATTTTTTTATCAAAAGGCACAATTTCTAAAGAAAACCTACCAACTCGTTTCTATGGTAACCACTATTGAAATGTGTCAAGCTGGTGTGTGTCTTCCCATAATTTTTCTCTGCGAATTTCAGGGAATTTATTAAATTTATTTTCCTACTGTAGGTAGGCAGGGAGGGAGGGAGAGAGATAGATATACAGGGATAGATAACAGGTATATGTATATTTTTTTCAATGGGGATGTGAGACTTGTAAAATTCGCTTAGATTCATATAGAATATTAATTCATTATTAGCATGAATATATTGGGCTAAGGGACTAGTCCATTGTTTTATAAATTTAGTTTAAAGTAATATTGCAACCAGGTAAGTATTGATTTCCAAATAAAGAGATTGATCTTGCTTCCTAAATATTTTCTAGTATTTATATATGGAACTGTGGGACTCAGTACATGCTGATTTCTAGAATGGACAGTGTCCCTTTAAAATTAAAATTCATTGGGCTGTTTCTCCAAGACCCTACAGGAGGTGTTAGATGTCCTCTTTTATCCCTCTTTCACCATTGTCTTTGTTACCTACAGGCTAGGGGTCTCCTCCTTGATGGAGTTCTGACCTGGGTTTAATTAATCCTACTCATGGCCATTCTTCCTTGTCAAAGTTGTATGTGGGAAGTACAGTGGAAGTCACCACTTATTTATTTGGAGATCTCTAAATATTTCCTAATAGGTTCATTTGGAAAAGCTGACTATAGTGTAACCAATGATATAGAAGAAATTTCACTGAATTTTGTACGTAAACTATTGATTTATTTTGACAATTTTTCCACCTCTCTCATGGCCTGAATGTCACAAAACAAGCAGATGTGGTCAGATATTTTTCTTGTGGTG